>NC_091248.1:94232500-94857500 GCF_042477335.2 Ovis canadensis
AAGAACAAACATAAAAATTAAAATATATTGTAGCAGACAACAGGTTAGGATTCTTAATATTAAGAATTCTCAACAATAAAATATATTTAAAATTGTGTATATATAAATTTAATGCAATTAATTTGTATTTAAAATATAAAACTGCATGAATTCTTATAAATAAAAAGTATAACCAATGGGCAAAGGACATGAAGAGCTTTTCAAAACAAAATTGTGTGAATGGACAATAAAATGTTTCATTTTAATTAATAACTTTAATTATTAGTTACATTCAGATTAAAATAAGCCATACGCCATATCTGGGCTGGGGGAAATACTATGATAACTTCCAGGCTAGATCATGAGCCAAGAGCCATGCCCTTACACTATTGGGTGTAAATAGGTAAAGCCCTTCAGGGGAGCAACTTGGCAACAGATATGAAGATCTGACATACTTCCATATTTTTATTTATTCATTTTTACAACTTCAATATTTAATAGAGGATTAATTGACTTAATTTCAATATATAATCATTAAAAGAAGAGAGAAATGGAAACCATAGAGAAAAGTAATAGCACATACATCTTCAAATCAGGCTGATGGGTCTCCAGACATTAAAATAGCACTAAGTCCTGAGTAACAGCAATCTGGAGTCCCACTTGGGAGAGTTCAGGGCAAGTGTATCCACTCCATGGCTGAGACTTCAAATTGCAGTTTCAGGGGCTCCCACTTATAATTCCAGACTGCAAACAGATAGCATCATCAGTCTGCACACAAAAATGCATCTCTGGTTTTATTTTAACATTTTTGCACAGAATCAAGCAGTGTCCAGGTGGCTTAGAAGCAAGATCAGAGGCCTGCTCTCCAGCTTCTGAAACCTGAACAAGACTTCCTCCATTTTAATTTCCCTAACTTGGCCTCAGAAATGTTTAGGCTGAAGAGCACAGGAATGAGGCAAAATAACAAAAGCAGTCTTCTTAAATCTATGTTGAATAACAATTCCAGATAGTCAATAGAAATAAAGTGATCCAAGAAACAAGTAATGGGTTAAACAATGCAGAAAACTATTTTTGAACAATAAGGGATTTAGAAAAGAAACAGTCTCACCATGAAAGAGAAGTATGCTTTTGTACATCAACTCCTACATCTATTAACGTATTTGCAGCAACAGTGGTAACAACAGAATATTCTATCAAGGTACAGTTAGGCTTGGCTGTGAAATTTGGTAACTCTTTGGCTTCTTGCAAAGTTTTACATAAGCATCCTAAAGGGAAGCTAATACTGGGAATAGAAAGAGTTGGGAAATAACATTTGAGTCCACAATACCTGAGTTTTCCTGGGTGGTCTCCTTCCAATATAAATGATCAAATGTGTTGTGAGTGTGTGCTAAGTCGCTTCAGTCGTGTCTGACCCTTTGTAACCCCATGGACGATAGTCTACCAGGCTCCTCTGTCCGTGGAATTCTCCAGGCAGGAATACTAGAGTGGGTTGTCATTTCCTTTTCCCAGGGGATCTTCCTGACCCAGGGATTGAACAGGTGGTTTCTCTACCACTAGCACCACCTGGGAAGCCCAAACACATGTTAGGCATCTGGAAAAAGGGGTTCCTAACTGATAGGTGGAGATAGTTTCTAAATCATTGGTTAAAATACATACAAATTGAGGCGCTATTTTAAAAAAACACTATAGGATTTAGGGAAGATAGTCCATTCACAATTGGTGGAGTTCTCCAATAAGTAAGGTTCCCAAATGCAAGAAGTTGGTCCAGATGGCAGTCACCCTATAGCTTTGCCATAGTCTATCGGTAAGTCAGTACAATTATTAACACATGAAATTAAGTTATTACAAGTAACACATGAAATTGGCACATAATACTAGTGTTCAAGGCTTTAGTTATATTTTTAACCAGTCCTGTGTAATCTATCAGGCAGATAAAGTTTGTCCATAGAAAGGCAAATTTCAGAAAACAAGCCTTATTTGCTGGGCAGGTGAAGTTAACCTGAATTTGGGCCTGGCTCATGTTTAACCAGCTGAAAATTCCCTAATAACTTTCTTCATATTTTTCTTTTAATTGTAGCATATTCTTGAGTATTGAGCCATGGATGACAATCCACATTACATTCAGGCTTCCAAGAATAATCTCGATCCTGAGCACCCCTGTATGTTGCTTTTTCTCCCAGATGGCCACATTTTGGGTGTGCCCACTAAGTCAAACCTTGTAAGTCACTGGAGTCTGGATCAACTTTTACTGCTTGGATTCAGATTTGCTCATATCACCAAATTGGGCCGACCAACATCCAGACTAAAAACTGCCCTGGCAAGTCCCAAGTAACAGCAATCCAGAGTCCCAGTTGGGAAAGAGACCCGGGTAGTGCGTCCATTCCATGGGTGACTTCAAATTGCAGTTTTAGGGGCTCCCGCTTATCATTCCAGGCTGAAAACTCATTTCAATACTTTTAGAGGCAATAACTCAACTTCTAGGAATTTATCTGAAGGAAATAATCAGAGATGCATTCAAAAATGTAAAGATATCTATTACAATAATTGCAAAATTCTGTGAACAACTTCAGTGTACAATAATAGTAGACTGGTTTAAAAATAAGGGCACATTTCTATGCTAGATTACTTCCCAGGCATTAATATTTTTCAAGAACTAATTGGACCAATGAAAATAATAAATGGAAAGGACCATCATACAGAATTATGCTTACAATATATGTTTACAAGCTGATTGAAATTTTATTTTACACATACTCATATGAATGCATGCACGCTCAGCTGCTCAGTCGTGTCTGACTGTTTGTGAACCCCTGGACTGTAACCACCAGGCTCCTCTGTCCATGGGATTTTCCAGGTAAGAATATTGGAGTGGATTGCCATTCCCTTTTCCAGGGGACTTTCCCAACCCAGGGATAGAACCCAAGTCTCCTGTGTCTCCTGCATTGGCAGGCAGATTCTTTATCACTTTTGTATATATTCTTTTGTATATATGTATATATATTATATAGGTGTCATATATAGGTATATGTGTAATAATAGCATTTTAAGAATGATTATTACAGGGAGGGATGATTATCCATGATTTACATCTTTTATATTCATCTATTTTTTCCCACATTTTATACAAAGAATCTCTGTTACTTTCAGAACCAGAACCTATGCTATTTGGTATTGGTCTCCTCTTAATGCTACCCTCATAAACTTTCTTTCCGTCCTGATGCACCAGAAGAGGGCGCCTCAGCCTCTTCCCACTCACATAACAGCTGGACTACCAGATAGGTCAGGGATGCTGCCCAGGTCAGTCAGGATTCTAACTTCAGGTGTCTCCCTTTCCTTGGTGGCCACAGTCCCTTTCTGGGACTCCTAGAAATCTGTACAGAAGAGGTTTATCTGAATGCCTCCATCAAAGTTTCTTCTGATTTGTTTCAAATAGAACCCAATGTTTTTGACTTGTGCTTGGCATCCTTTTGCTCTGGTTCCACCTTGGCAGCTGCTAGAAATCAGGAGTCTTTTCTTAGGAAGAGAAGATTAGGGCAAAGCATGACTCTCAGCCATGACTTTGCCTTCCCAGCCACAAGCAGATCTGTGGACATGACCAAATTCACACCTACAACATAACTTCATTACCTGAACCTTCCTTTGCTTCTTAAAAAGTACCTGCTATTATTCATGGTATCAGTTAGGGGGCAGCAGATATCCTGGCATGCTTTGCACTCTAAGGGAGAATTCCAGTTTGAAGATCCTGAAGTTGCTATGTATTGGATGACTATTTCACATAAGGAGTATGGTCTGGCAGCTCTTTCCTGCATCAGCTGATAATTTTGGGGAACCAAACCTCTCACCAAGTAGAGTGCTTGTAATCTAAAGCTGAGCAAAGGTGAACCCAAGTAATAAACTGCCCTGTGTAATTACTGCACTCTGCCTCACCGAGTCAGTTTCATCACTATCTAAATATTACAGAGCCGCAGACTTCTCTTTTGGTCTATCATTCTGACTCTCACACACGCCTAAGTAAACAATTTTGGCTCCTTAAAACACTGTCAGGATGGGACTTCAAGTAAAGATAGGAGTGGAAATACCTATAAAGTTGCTTCTGCAAGGGCCCAAGTTTAAGAGAATGAAGTATAACTTGGCCTTGATAAAAACTTTTTTTTCTGATGTATGCATATTACAGACATGCCCCTTTTTCAAATATGCAGAGGTAGGGGGCACCCACTGCCCAGCCTGACAATTTGTTCAAAATGTTTTAAAGAAACAACAGCGTCTCAAGTTTGAACTCTTGAGCATCTTCAAACCAGTTTCCCTTTGACTTAAGTTATATGTTATTTTTTAGCTGTCAGAGGTCCCTCATCTGATAAATAGGAGATAGGGAAACTGGGCCACAGAGAGGCAGACTGGCTAGTAATGGTCAAGCCAGTAGTGGGGTCAAAATGTGCAGTCAGGGCTGGTCGGACCAGTTTGCCTTAATGCCTTTTCAAACCACATTTCTCATCTTTCCAGGGCCCTACACAGCAGTTTCCAGAGAGGTCAGTTCAGTCAGCAGAGCCTTTTAGAGAAAGAAGTAATACTAGTGAGTAACATTAACTCTGTGGCAGGCATTTTTCTTTATACCTTGCAGGTATTAACTCATTGATTTCTCACAACAATCCTATGAAGGAGAGGCTAGTATTATTAGCACTCAGTGAGAGCTAAGTTACCAATATGGAATCTTTCCAGCATCCTGCAGCTTGAAGGCAACCCCGTCCGCCTAGCTGCAGGGCCTACCACTTAACTACCACCTTTGAGCACATCATCCAATGGTGCTTTTCACAATTCAGATCCCTAGGGTGCAGAGATTGTGTCCTTGGTGATCATGAGACCCTGGGAAGCTGCATCTACCCACATCCTTCTGGTCCTCTTCAGGATGAGCTGTCCTCTCCAGTCAGAGGCCGGAGTAAACCAAGAGTTAATTGGGATGTGATCGTTCTAGAGACCAACTCCATCTTCATCTTAAGACCAGGAAAAGCTGTTTTGAGCAGGACCTTCCTCCTTGGGACAAGGAACCTTGGTGAGGTTTGGCCCCTATATGCCTCCACCTGAGAGCTAAGCTTTTCTCTGGGAGTTTGAATTTGAAGGTTAGGGATGATGGCTCAGAGGGGGAAAGTGTGAATTGGTAATCGCTTTCATATGACACTTGAGAGATGTTATAATAAAGCTGAGTAAATTGGAGCATGAGTTAGCCGGCCCTTTGCCTAATGATGTCACCCACTTTCTGCTTCCTCCAGCCTATGATTAATAAAAGGGGATTATTACAGTAACTCACTCCTAGTGGGCAGTAGTGACTTCAGCACCAGCTGAGCAAACTGACTACATTTAGTCGTGCGTGTGCATGTGGGCATTTTTTTTTTCCCAGTGACTAACATGAAACTAACAGCATCTAGTAAAACAAAAGCTCCTTGAAATTTGGGGAACTTCTTGGGTGAACTTTTTTCTCCAGGGATCACAGTTTTAATTACTCTCATTTCATACTTAAATGAGGCAAAAGGACAGGATTGGCTTCACGTCCCCATTTATTAAGTGATCACAAATTCACCCGTGGCTTGTTGGAAAAGAGGTGTTCTGAAGCTTTTTTTCCTTCTAATACATTGTCTCTTCCTTCCTCCATCATTCGATCCCATCTTTAAAGAAGAACTTGGTAAATATCCAGAAAAGGGGGACAGGAGCTGAGTTAATTTTTGAAAGTCTAAGGCTAGGTGTAGACCCCAGAGAGTTCAGTGAAACTCTCCAAATACTGTGCTTAATTATAGTGTGCTTTCCTAAGTTGATAAAGACTAACGGAAGTCCTGCCTGCCAAGGCACCTTTGCAAACTTGACCTTCCTAAAATTAGAGTGGGGCACCTGTAAATATTTACTAACCAAGCCACAGTGTCAGTGTCTGTGAAAGTACACCGTGCCCAGAACAAGGGCACTCCTGTCATGCAGGCCTGGATGGGCCTGGGGGTGCTCCAATAGAAAGGTAGAACCTTTGGACTCTCTATCAGCACAGGAAGGAGGCAGCGATTCACTGATTAAAAAAAAAAATACACACAGGACTTCCCCAATTCTTTTCTGTGTCTTCCCTCCAAAGCTACAATTTGGGAGCAGGTTGTGGATGGGCAACATTGGATTAAGATCAAGATTCCTTCTTTTATGAGTCTAATGGCATCTGTAGGCTAAGCTTCTGAGTCTTCCAGGCAGCAACATGGAACTTTCAACTCAAGGGAATCCAGGTGAGAACCACAATTACGACTATTTGTTATTCGTTCCTTTGCAAGCATTGTTCATCATCTTCTGGGACAATAGGAAGAGCAACCAGATGTTCCCTGATTGGATTAGAACTGACTTTTGATAAACACTTTCAAAATATTATGTTGGTTAGTAAGGCCTTTTCGTTTTAGTGTTGCTTTTATTTCTTTTTCAATATCTATTTTTCTCTAGAGGTTATAACTGTGTATTTCTCTCTCTAGATTGAGTTTTTCACCAGGACTAAATGATTACTTCTTGGGAAGAAATCCAGGCTTTTCTGAATCATTTGGAAGTGGATGGAAGTCTTTGGTTCTAAAATAACCATCTATTGCAGAAACTAGATTCAGGTGTTGGCGTTGATGAGATGGCATCTGAGTGTCTAAGACGTTCCCCTCTTGCCTCGTTCATCTCAGAACATTCTCTGACTGACCCTCTCCTCTCTGGATAACCCAGGTCACTTAAGAACTAAGTGATAAGCCTGGAGAGCTGGCCTTATTGTATAGAGATCAGCATTTCACATCTCAGCTAGATGAATCCAGCCAAATTCCCTTTTGTGGGTTTCACCAGCATTTGTTGATGATGCTGATTATTTTCTGTGATATAGTCTCCTTCACAATATTTCCCCCAGTCCTCACAGGAGAGTAGCACCTGAAGGGGCATGGCCTTCCTTTACAAAGGAAATTTGGAGAATATAAAGTTGCTTGGAACATGCATTAGATTTCGCAAAGCACTGTTTTCTCTCTGTGGATATTGATTGTGTGTCATTCCCCCAAGGTATTAAACAAATAAAATCAGCCACATCATATTTGCTTGCTCTGGGAGCCAAGCATGGTAATCTCACTTTTGCGAATTTCACTTCAGGGAATTTGCTAGTGAGTGCATTTCTCAGATACCGACTTGCTCAAATGAATAACTCACTCCCCATTCACTTTTTGTCTTCCATTATCCGTTGCCTCCTGACAGCTTGGGTGGGGGCTAATTCATCTCGCTTTGCTGCCAGTCACCAAGATTTTGCTTTTGGTTCGAACACAAAGCCAGAAGCAAATACTTGGAGGCCTCCCTGGAAAGTTGGTGGGGATGCTTGAGAAGCACCCTTGCTCTGCTGTGCAGGCTTCTGGTAATCAGGAAGCCCAAGCCATACAAGGAGGCAGAATCACTTGAATGATTCCTCTCTTGCATAGATGCCGGGGCCCCTTGGAGCATGGATGGGAAGGAAATTAGGTGAAACTTTGGAATGATAACTCAACGTCAGGGCTTCTCCACTGCAGAGGAGTTACCATTTGGTGTCGGATGATTTCTCTGCTGAGACGGCTGTCAGGGGCACCATTAGAATGTTTAGTGGCAGCCCTGGCTTCTACCCACTAGAGGCCAGTAGCACCTTCCTTCCCAGTTACACCAAGCAAAAATGTCTTCAGACATGGCCATATGTCTCCTGGGGAGCAAAATCATCACAGTTGAGAGCCACTGCTGTAAGTGGAGTGATAACAGTTTATTTACTGAGGTTTTTCTTTCTGGTTTTTTCCTTAATCATTTTAATTCTAGGGTCTGGGTTCCCTTGGTTCAGGTAAGGCACTTCCAATTACTCTTAAAACAGAGTAGTTGCACATAGGACAAGGCCTTGTGGGATATTCTGGTGGTTTAAAAACAAAAAAACAAAAAACAAAAAAACAAAACAGGATGCTTAGGAATAAGAGTTTTAGATTAACTATTTCTGATCCTGTTGTGTTCTAGTGAATTTTGGAGGACTTTTTATTAAAAATTTACTTTATTGAAGTATAGTTGATGGACAATGTGTTAATTTCTACTATACAGCACAATGAAACATTTATACATATATATGCCTCCTTTTTCATATTCTTTTCCATTATGGTTTATCACAGGATATTGAATATAGTTCCCTATACTATACAGTAGGAACTTGTTGTTTATTCATTCTATAGAACAAGAGTTTGCATCTATTTATCCTAAACTAATCCATCCCTTGGAGAAATTTTCATGTTTCCCTCTTCCTCTCTATTGAGTTGTATTTATTCATTGATTTGACCAGCAAACAGCTTCCTAGTTCAGTTTAGAATGTGAAATGCTCATTCTTCCTTGTCCCAAATCTCTCTTCCTAACCCAGCGCCCAAGAGATGGGCAAGCTCCGGCTGTCCAGGAAACAGGCAGGGATTGCCAGTTCCCTATTCAACCCAAACCATTCGATGAGACTCCGGAAATCTCCCGGCAGCAAATACCACTCTGGATCCCGCCCACGTTTTCTGGATCCGGAGAGGCACTGCCTCTCGAGGGAGTCACCACTCCCCACGGAGGCAAGGTTTTCCTGCCTGGAGCCCAGAATAACACGTCAGCTGCTGAGAACACCTCGAATCTTATTGATTTCTCCCTCTAGTCACGTTTTCTGTTCGGTCTCCCAGACGGGGGGATGAACCAGAAATCATGCTTTTGGGGGAACAGATTTTTCATAGGAAGGAACTAAAACACCCTGAATCGTCAGCAGCCTAGTCAGTGCTGTGAACCCCCCAGCCTCGTGCCATTTCGACTGAATCAGATGACAAGGTCCCAGTCACCTGCTTGGGGCGTTCACGCCTCCTAGCGGGATTTTTTTTTTTTTTTAAACAGAATAACAGGAGAGCCAAAGCGTGAGCAGCAGCTAAAACAACAGAGCCATGAAAAAAAAACCAGTCCCCTTTTCTAGGCCTGTCTCCTTGTTCCAGGAGTAGTGAGCAAAGAGACCAATTAATAGCATGGATGGAAGCCGAAGGACAGACGGTTTGCTTGAGAAGGAAAATGAACATTCTCGCTCCTTGATCTATGCCAACTTTGCACGGGGACAGCTGCTGCCACGGGTAAACTCCACTATAGGTTAGCCGTGCCGCAAGGTGTGTGTCACCGCGGTCCCAGGATGGCACAGGGACTCTGGTCTCTCCCTCGCTCGCACCGTTGAGCTCTTATCCTTAAACGAACTTGGTTTTTTGACCAGCTCACTAATTGTGATTGAAAACACCAGCTTTCCCAGCAAGGCACAAGCCCTGGAGTTTAGCAGCAGCAAGACAGGCCCTAATTGCTCCATTTACATAAAAGTAGAAACATACAACTTCTAAATATAGATCTCTGGCACATCGCGCCTTTTGCAATTACAGTAAAATAAGGTACCACAGTTTCCCTCCCGGCTCCTCGAAGCAAGCTGCTCCACCGGGTTCTCCAGGGGCCGCTCCTCCAGGCGAGAACAGAGCCCTGCAAAAGGCTCCAGCGAAGAGACGAGGAGCTTTGTGAAGGAGTCAGTAAATCAGGCCTCCTGCACTAGGTGAAAAGCGCGGTGGCAGCCGGCCATCGTGCCAGCGCAGTGGCGGGGAGGACCGGGCTCTGCGATCCGAAAGGGGACAGAGCTGGCGGGGCGGGAGCGCTCCCCGCGCGCCTCTGTCCGCCTGGGAGCCAGCCCGCAAGTCCCCTTCCTGGTCCCTGACATTGGCCGTGGCTTTCAGTCTTGGCAGTGATAACTGGGTTCAGAGATTCCCAGCTGCACTTACTGATCAGTGATTTCCCTCCCCCCTCCCTCTCTGAATTCTCTAGCTGCCAAAAGAGGGGAAAAATCAAGAGCTGCTCTTAAAAGAAGTTGCCCTTGCTGGTGCTCCGGGTAAAAATAGAGGCGGCCGCTGCGCAAGGCTTGGCCCAGACTCCAGCCCCGCGAGCCGAGCTCGAGCAGCGGCCGCGATCCGGCGTGATCCCCGGGAGCTGCCAGCAGGTGTTGCTCAAGGTACAGTAGCAGGCCGAGCAGCGGGACCGCAGGGCCGGGGTGGGGGAACTGGGGCGCGGGGGGAGGGGGCAGGAAGTGAAAGAGAAACCAAGTCGAGGAAGGAACTGGAGATGCTGCTCAGGAGCTGGGCGGACCAGCTCCTCCACTCCCCGGAGCCCTGGAGTCCGGCAGGGAAAAGATCATTCCCCCATCCGCAAGAGTCGACAGAAGTTATTTTAACCTGCCTGCTTCCTCTACCACCTCCACCTCATTTCCACTCAGTGAGGAGGCATTTCCCGCGTGGCTCAGCTCTGAGGTTGGGGATTCAGGTGGAGAATGATATCACAGCTGGTGGGCTGACCTAGGCAGGTGGGCACTTTGGTGGCATCCGTGGCCAACGCGATCTGAATCACCCGAGAGAGAGGGTGGCTTCTCTGGTAGGGGTGCTGCATATTCCTGTGACACATATGTTCAGAGAGAGGCACCAGGAAATTTTTATCACTCAGTATTTTCTGAGCACGTGCTTGATCCTGCAGTGGAGTAGGTGGATCCCACTTTACAGATGAGTACACTGAGGGCTGAGGTTATCTGGTTAGTAAGCTGTGGAACTGGGGTCTCATCCAGGTTGATTTGTGCCCCGAAACTCATAAACATGGTGCTATTTCCAGGACACCAGGGTTCCTGTGGGGCAGAGGGGTGAATTTAGATGCCCCCCCCACCCCAACCCCTAGGTCTCATCCAAAAAGGATGGGGAAGTTCCTTTCTTATAGAGAGGTTGGATCCATCCAGTTCAAACCTGATGGGCAGCTTTGGAGTTAACTAACACTGATCCTGTTTCTATCTTTCCTTCTCAGATTCCTTCAGTTTCTCTACAACCTAACATTTTATTTCCTACTTCATTTCTGAATATGCAATTCTCAGACTACACTGCCCCACCCCAATACACAGTTCAGCACCTACACGTGCTCTGTGTTTAGCCAAGACAGACCCCTGGAGACAAACTTCTGGTGTCCTAAAGGAACCTGCTTAAACTGCACATCAGGAGACCAGAGTCTCTATATTTTGCTTGTGGGCACAGTGAAAAGTTTATTTTATGCATGTTAAATCCTGCATACAAAACAACATATCTGGTCATATGGCTTTCATTAGCTCCCAATTTTGCACATTTTATTCAACTTGTCATGAATACCCTACTTAGGCTTCAGCTATGCTTCTTCTAACAACCCTTCACCAGCATTCTTGTCTGAGAATTCCTTCCTCCTGTGTTATCCCTGACTAGCTAACACTGTCTCCTCCCTCCCCCATAACACCCTGACCAACTTAACTCCAGTTTCAAGAAATGTTCACTTTTTTTCTTTAATCTCATGTTGTATTTGTAACAATTTAGAAATCATAGGACTTGAAGTTCTGATAAAGAAGAATCATGTAGGAGATTCTTTTTCTTTTCTTTTTCTTCTAGTTAGATTGGGATTCTAAAGGCTTGGGAAGCATACTTATAAAGTTCACTAGCAGAGAGTGACTATTTCCAAAGTTCTCAATGATAAATGATTTATAAAGCAGGTATTCAATTTCAAGATGTAAAATAATAGTGTAAGTCAGGAGAGGGAAGAACATCATCCCATAGGGATACATATTTCCCTTGGCTTTTTCTCAATAAAACATCTTATTTTAAAAAATTAAGTTTTTCAAGATGTTAAATAATGCTGTAAATCAGGGGAGAGGTGATCATCCCATATAGGTATATGTATTTTCTTATTTTTTTCCTCCCTGGAATATCTTATTTAAAAAAGTAAAATCAGAATCTCTAGGAAGAGCACTGTGAACTTTCTTCCCTGTAAGAAACAATAAAATACTTTGTAAATAGAGGCAACCTCATGAAGTAACAGATGCTTATGTGAAGATATAAAACTGAGCCAGAATATAAGAAGTGTGTGCTCAATCGGTCAAAGAAAAGTTGAAAGTTGGACCCTCAGTGAGACAGAGTTGTTGGATTCCAGGATTGTTCTAAAGGGGAGTCCAGTCAGTCAGACATTTCACTGGCTTACTGATTGCCCAGTAGTGTTACTGAAGCCAAGAAAGGCTTTCCATTAGATAATGAGTTATGAAATATGTCTCACACTGGAAAAACCAGTCATCTGCTGATGTCATGCTGATTTTAACCAATCCCAAACAAAGCCCCAGCCCTCCTCTGCTTGACTGGTACCAATGTGTGACTGTACAAATAAGTAGTACAGTATAAAACTCCTCAGTGCCAATACCATGAAGAGGAACCCGGACAGCTCTTACTACATGAGACAAGAGTCTGCTGGTGAAAGAGAGGACCGGAAAGGTAATGCTTTTTAACTTAACTTCTGAGCTCTTTCCACATTCCTAGGCAGGATGGTGAGCAGGACTTTTACAACTTCTTGGCACTTCCATGCAGATTGTGATCTGTACCTTTTTATGTGTTCAAGCAAGTGAATAGTGTTTTTAACAGTAGAGCATGCAGATAGATTATGTGTTTCTACAACCCAATTCAGCATCTCTAGGCAAGGACTTGTGTCAAACAGAAAGCTAATTTTTAAGTTATATTCACAAATAGTAAATTCAGGGAGTACACACAAACTCACATACAGAGAGGCTCCTGATGATGAGTTACATGTATCTAAATGCAGGTATTGGGACTCTCAAGTTGTTTGGAGTCATTAAACTTTGAGTTCTATTTCAACCTCTCTTGTAAAACTTAATTGGACTGCAAAATGCTTTGGGTACTGCATATGGGATGCTAAATAGGTAGATTATGTTATAAGTCTTCAGTTTCAAAGATATTTTATTAAGCAGTTATTAACACCAATGCCACCCTTTCCTCATTCTCTTCCACCATCCCCCACTAGAAAAAAATTAGACTCTTCAAGGAATGTTGACAAAATCTGAACAGTAATAGCAGGGTAACTGATGTTCCTGGAGGTAAAAATCCTAAAGGTGGCTGGTCACGGAGAAAGTCTCACAGGCAGATGCTTTAGAAAATGGGGATGAGGTACCAATTCAGAAAAGCTTTGTTACCTGTGCAAACTGTAATTTTAACACACTGGTCTCACGCTCCTCCCCTCGCCCTCAATTCTTATGCTTCTAATAATGTTATTTATTAACTTTTCCCAACCAAAGTGCATTGCTTGACTATAATGCTCTGAACACACTAGGTGTCAGATATAAGCTGACTGTATCTACAGAAACTGAGAGGGCTTGCTTATGTGTGGGAAAGAAACTGGGAGGGAAGGAAAGCTTTAACAGATGGACCTCTTAAAGATACTTCTGCAAGATAAAAGCAATAAGACAGAAAAATGAAAAAAAGGAGGGGGACGGGGGGAGGAGAATAAAAAAAAACTCAGAGAGGCATTGTTTAAAAATTCACATTTTTCTTTTTCTGTGAACACTGAAATCCATGATGATTTCATCTGTGCTGTTCCTTTGAGAGAAAAAGAAGCCAGTCTGTTGACTGGTCCGGGATGCGGATAGGGGGCAGGCTGAACAAACTACCCCATGACAGAGAAAATTATTTACCAGTATATTTTAGAGATTCTTCCCCTGCTAGGACCAGTTATTCAAGTCATAGGAGCTCACTGTTTGTATACAATAATGTGGGAAAGGCCAGCAGAATTCTGCATTTTACCTGTGAAGACAGAGCCAGTGGTGGTGAGCTGTCATCTGTGAGTGTGTGTGCCAGGCAGGAAGGATGGCCGCTAAAGACGGGACAGAGCTCACTCCACGTGACACAAGTGTGTGACCTGCTGCCTGCCTGTGGCTCTTTCAATGCCCCGCTGCCTTTTGCAGTTGGAAAAAGTAGAGTGTATTATATGACCCCAAATAAAAGTTCTGTTTGCACTCTCCTCTGATCGCCTGCCAGTGTTGATGGCCCTGAACATTGAAATATGAATGAATGGGGGAAAGGACGGTCTGCAGGATTCCCTCCAGGCCAGAACAGTCAGCTGGTCCCAGGGACACAGTGGCCCCTCTTCTTGACCTTCACCACCTGCCTGCCCACCTCTGGGCACCCTGAGCCTCACCTTCCAGGCAGTGGCCAGGCAGGGTGGAGGGGTACTGGGGCAGGCTGTTTCAGTCTGGTCCTCCCTGTTGATGGAGACAGGGCGTTGCTTGGGGCTTTGCTCGTCCCTCCAAAAGAGGAAGAAGGTGAAGCAAGGGGCCTGGGCAGAGAAAGAAATAGAGTGAGGGGGAAATGAAGAAGTAGTAGAACCGAATCAGGAGAATTTCCTTCCGAAGGGAAAGTAGAACTCCAGAGAATGGTGATATTTGAAGAGAGGTGTGTGTGTAAGGGAGCAGAAGGCAGGCAGCCTGTCAGAAAGAGCTGTCCCTCCCCTTCCTAATCACAGCCTTTACTCACAGACAAACTCCCTCCCTCTCCCATTCACTCACTCACTTAGGGCCAATCGCTCTGTCTCTCTGTCTCCCTCTCTCTCTCCCCCTCTCTCTTTCTCTCTCCCTCTCTCCCTCCCTCCCTCTCCCCCTTCTCTCCCTCTCTCTTCTCTCTCCCTGTCTCTCTTTCCCTCCCGTCCTCTCTCTGTCTCTGTCTCCCCCCCCCCCACCCTGTCTCTCCCTCCCTTCCTCCTTCCCTCCCTCCCTCCCTCTCTCTTACTTGGAGACAGTCAGAACTCTCCTCCCTGACAGCCACAAACCTACAGCACTGACTGCATTCAGAGAGGGAACCTGCAAACAAAACTTCACAGAAAACTTTTTGTTCTTGTTCCAGAGAATTGACTGAAGAGGAGAAAGGAAAAAAAAAAAAAAAGAAAGAAAGAAAGAAAAAAAAACCAAAAAGGAAAAAAAAAAAAAACACCCTGTGCGTGAGGGGGGAGGAAAAGCAGAGCCTTTTAAAAGGGCAACACAACAACTTTTGCTGCCAGGATGCCCTTGCTCTGGCTGAGAGGATTTTTGTTGGCGAGTTGCTGGATTATAGTGAGGAGTTCCCCCACCCCAGGATCCGAGGGGCACAGCGCGGCCCCAGACTGCCCGTCCTGTGCGTTGGCCACCCTCCCAAAGGATGTACCCAACTCTCAGCCGGAGATGGTGGAGGCCGTCAAGAAGCACATTTTAAACATGCTGCACTTGAAGAAGAGACCCGATGTCACCCAGCCGGTACCCAAGGCGGCGCTTCTGAACGCGATCAGAAAGCTTCATGTGGGAAAAGTGGGGGAGAACGGGTACGTGGAGATAGAGGACGACATCGGACGGAGGGCAGAAATGAATGAGCTTATGGAGCAGACCTCGGAGATCATCACGTTCGCGGAATCAGGTGGGTGCCTGCCCGGGGATGGGGGTGGGGGGCACACTGCTCTGACAGCCCTCGGCGGCGGAACTTCTTGCCCTCCAGCTGCACCCTGCCTGGGAAGGTCATGAGTTATTAGGAGACGGTAGCGGATGGACCGCAGCGGGGGTAGGGGGGTGGGGAGCAGGGGAGAGGACCTCCCAGAGCTGGGGTGGTGGGGTCCTGGGCTGAGCCCTGGCAGGAGATGGCTAGCTTACACTTGCTCAACTAAGCCGGTCGTCCCGGAGGAAGCTCTCGGCCCAATGTGGAGCAGGAAGGCAGTCTGAGAGAGAGGCTCCCTCGCCCTGCCTGCCCGGGGAACTAGATCAGAGGAGCCAGAGGAAAGTCGGGGCATTTTCTGGTGCTGAGGGGAAGCCCGGAGGCTTCCGTACCCCATCTAAAGTTTTTACTGTGGGTGGGTGGGGTGGGTGGGGTGGGTGAGGGGATGGCGGCAAGCGCAGGAGCGGGATGGCATGGCCCAGATGAAGTCATTGTCTTAAAAACATCCCCTTTTCTTTAAAAGTCCAATCAGGGGCCACATCGAGGAGCAGGGCATATTAGTGACAGTCATTTTTACCTTTAGAAACTCTGCCTCTAAAGACACAAGCATCACATTCTAGGCAGTGAAGAACGACTTTGGGGGGTGGGGTGGGCTAGGGAACAGATGACATTGAACCGTCAGTCACTTTTGGAACACTGACTTTTGCTCTCTGAACTAAAAAAAAAAAAAAGAGTTTTGTTCTCTGTAAAGTTACTAAGAGCTCTCTGCCAAGGAATGCAACCTTGACAAAGTGCTCTCGGATACTACACTGAACTCCCACTCAATCCTTAAGAGGAAGAACTTTAATAAATAGATTCTAATCGTTGGCTGAGGACCACACTAACCTGTTGCTGAAGAAAACAATACCTGTCAAAAGGGCCTACTGGAGACCAGGGGTCAGGTTATTTTTACAGTTATGTGACCCAGATCCTTTTGCCTGCCTACAAGCCCCTGCGCGCTGCGCCTGGGCACACACAGATGTGTTAATTTCATGTTACTTTCATGGTAATGCCAAGCTAAAGAACTGCATCCCTTGCCAAATCCATTTGAAAGGAATGCCATTGTTTTGTTTGGTAGAGCATATGGCCAGTAAAGTATGTGCCGGGACTCCCAGCATTGCTGTTTAAAAGTTTGCCGCAGCAGTATAAACAATTAAGGCAACACTCAGAATTTCCAATCCTGAAAACCTGTTGACTCAGATGTTATATTTTCAAGAAAACCATGTGAGACCAGGGCATCCTTCTGGGGGTGGGGGGGTGGCGGGGGGAGTGGAGCAGATAGCCTGGTGACTTGCTGGCTCCCCCTCCTAGGAAAAGCTCTGGTGTCCCGCGGGCAGTTTAGCTCTCTCACCAGAAGCTTCTTTCTTTTCAAAAAGGTCTGACTTTCTTCCCTTAAAGCTCTTTTTCGATGCAGTCCCAAAGGACTTTTCACTTTATCTCGTGAAGCTTACTGAGGGAAGGAGGCAGGTTGGAGTCTTTTTGAGCTGCTGCCCAATTTTTCTTAACATTTTCTGAGGTCCTGAGTGGGGAAATGGATTCCAGTGGTCTAGGCGCTGCTCCTTCTTCTGCCACCATAGGGACCCTGTATATGTTTTTATATTCTCATTGCCGCGCAGAATGGCCTTAATTGCAGCTCTTCCTCAATTGGCTTTACCCACATCATATGACTGAGCAGACCTATGCCTTTGGCCACTTTTAACTGTACACCTGATGCTAGCGGTGCACCCGCTTCCTGACTTCTCCAACTTGTAAAGCAAATTACTCCTTTGGCATTAAGAGATTTTGCAGAGAAAGAATTTGAGTTTTTGCCTTCTTTCTTACTTATGGCCTTCATCTCAGTGCCAATCTTTTTGTCAATTATATGAAATCTCCTCATTTTTCAGAAAACCTTTTCTGGTACCTGTTTGGTTTGAAAGAAATTGAGCTACTTTTTGAAAAGGTGGATTCATTTAACTCACGTGTTGACTATAGTTTAAGGTCTATGATAGAAAACTCCTCCGGATTGAATTTACAGCTTGACTTTGGGCAAGTTGCTGGCTTCTTAGAAAAGGTTTTTGACGTTTGCTCATTTTTCTCATTTGAGAAGTCTCACGCATCAACTTTAAGTCGATTTAGTATGGTTTCACAAAAATGATTGCTCTATGGACAATCTACTCTCCAAGTAGAGTAAGTACTATGTGAGTATTTTGCTGCTCCTTTAGCTAACCCAGAAGAGAGATTTATCATCAGAAAAATTGTCGTGAATATATGAAAATGTCTTGTTGCTCTTGGAATAATTCAACCTTAGTAATTCTCAAATGACGTCACACATCAAGATTTTTAAGAGTGGCAAAGGGCATTCAGATTTTTTCTTTAGATACCATTCTGTACAGCATAGAATTCAGTGTCATCTGCATGCATGTCACAAATGCTCACCCATACATGCATTCTTCAGCCTCATGATTCCTCGCTTGAGGAGTCATGTTTATTGTTACCTCTACTCATTATGACGGTTGAATAAGGCCATCACAGTTGAAGGACTCGCAAAACTCAGGTGCCAGGAACTTTTTGAACTGAGTCTGTCCCTTGTATTCAGATGGAAAGCACCCCGCCTTGGTAAAGCTGATATGAGTTGCTGTTGACTAAGCGGTAAAGCATTGCCCTCAGCTTCTCTGAAATGTATTCTCACAAATAACAATGATTTTCTTTTTATATCTGTAACCCCAGATTGCTTACCAAGGTGAATGCATTTTTTGCAAGGCTGGCAACAGAATCCTTTGTTGTTTAACACCTTAAGGACCAGGAGGAAGAGATGGGTAGAGTCCAGCCAGCTATCACCATAATTATCATTGAAGCCAAATTAGTGGTCTTCTTGACTTCTCTCTCTATTTTCTCTTTTTATGATTTGTGACAAAAGCTAGTCAGTCAAAGGAGGATAATGGTATATTTGAGTCTCATGCTGATTCTGGTAATGAGATTAGCAATTGATAGCATTTACTGAAGAAAGTATAGGGAAAGAAAGACAAATCAAGCACCAAGAAATAGAAAATACGCACACAGCCCAGGTGTTGTTGAAAGCAACACCTACATTTCCTTCCTTAGAACATTCTAGTTAACAGAAGATTTGAGTTAAAATGTACATACACACATGTTCCCAGACAGAGGTCTGAGGTGGCTTGCTAGGATGACTGTTTTCCTCCACCCCAGGAAAGCCATCTTAAGGTGGAGATGACTCCCACTACCCCATGCCCATCTTCTGAACTTGCTGGGAATTCACCCTCACAGAGGTTATACACTCTCTTCTCTGAATAATGAAAATAATCGGCCACAAGAGGGCGCATTCCAAAGACTTTTGCTCCTTACCAGTTAATCTTCCAGGGAAACAATTTCACCTACTGGAAGCCCCAGCCTGCATCGCCCTAATCTTGCTGATTAACAACCCGCCCTCCCCGCCCCTCCCTCCTTCCTTTCATCCTGCAGGAAAAGTTAAGATTTTATGGGTTGAGAGGAACATGACTACCTGTAACATATTACATGAGACAGAAGGTAAGGGAATAGGAATTCTAGTGATACATATGGACATTCCACAGCTCTATGGAAGACAGAGGAATGATAAATTTCAGAAGCAAACAAAGCGGAGCGGGGAGAAGTGTGACCGTGAATCATCAGCAATCCTGATTTGCTCACACGTCTCTCCCTAATACGGCTGCCTGGGCTTTGACAAAAAACTTCTTCTATCTCCCCTGATGTGGTTGCCCAGTTGGCCCGTTTTATCAGCAGTTTTTACCAGCGACAAAGGACAAATGACTTCAGACGGGGAGGAGAAAATCTATTTATTTAATGCCTTGTGGGAACAGCACGTAAGGCTTTGGAGGATGCGTTTGTTTCTGCACTGAGAGTGTAGAGAGAAATGGTGGAGAAAAGATGTGAAAAGAGATGGTTTGGGCCAGAGGAGGAGGTGTGTTGGAGTGGGTGTGGGGGAGAATCAGGGTAGAAATTCAGTTTTCATATTTGGAAAACCCAGAATCATACCTTCCCAGGCACTTTGTGTAAAAAATACGTGTTTCTCTTGGCCCCTCTTCTGCTAAAATGTACTCAGGCACGATGTCTTAGCTGTAGTTTAGAATGCTTTATACCCTGCTGGTTCCTAGCTCTGAAACCCAAAGTGTGAAAGTTCTCAGGAACTTTGGCAGAAGTCTCTGAAAGTCCGAGGGTTAAACCTTCAGAAATTTGTTCTCCTTTTTGGCATCTAAAATCTCTTCCTCTCTAAATATTTAACCTTTTTTAAAATTGCCATTTAAATGAAAGATGCAGGAATGTGGCCGAGCATTTACAATTCAATAGCAGATCCTAAGCAAAGATATTAAGTCTTGAAAAAAAAAACAAGATAATTTATAACCAAAGTTCTGCTTCGGCAAGACCCTCTTCTGCAGGTTAAAGGAGGCATAACCTTCAAGGCCTCACTTGCTGCTTTTAGTAGAAATCCCTGGAAACAGTCCAGATGCAAAATTAGTGCTTCAGGGAACACACAGGCTGTATTCTCCCATCAGTGACTGTACCCTGTCTAGGCACAGGGAAATGTTGGTGAAGAGATGGAAAATGAAAGTAACAGCTGTATTTTACATCGAGCCCCCCCCCCCCCTCCACGTGGTGAGTTTAAATCCTCCATAAACAACAAGGCTCTTTACATCAACTTAAATTAGAGACTTAATTATTACCCACATGGAGAAGGGCAGCATACTTTAAGTAGGACCCTGGTGAGGAGAACAAAACATATCAAAAATGAAACACTGCATGTTAGTATCATTGATTTCATTGAAGTTGCTCCTGGACCCATGAACCTGCAATGCTGGTGGGGTTGGGTGGGGTGGGAGCAGCATTTTGTATCCTAGTGTGGGGGAGGGGGAATGACCCAGAAGTTGGCTGCTTAACCCTTGGCATGCCTGCCTATATCCTTGAGTGAGTTATGAACACATTTGAAAAATTCTGAAAGCATCAAAGCAAAGGAAAATGTGCTTTCAGGTATTTTCACTTGTAGGTTTCCAAACTCATTCCTCCATTCAATGCCTCCCACTCAGAAACATTTCTGAGGTGTTCCCTACAAGGTGCAGTAATCATCTCTCCTATCCATTTTTAGACACTTTTTTTTTCTCCCTTTGGTATGTGTCCACCAAACTCAAGAGAGGTTTAAGTGATGAAATATTGTCACCCACATGGGTTTGCGTGGGACTTCTTAGTGAATTACTCAGGCAGAGCAGGCTGTGATACAAGTGTTGCTCACAAGCCTCGGGAGGGAAAAAATAGCACAGAGGATGAAAAGAATATTATCATAGAGTAGGTAATGAAAGGTTAGCAAAGCCAGCAGCTCTATCTAGTTAGGTAGGTAATAGTGTAGGAACCCGGTACACACCAGTATAAACGAATGCTGTACCACAAAGCACTATGGGAAGATTCCCATTCCAAGATTTTATAGCAGGAGATATTTAAGTCAAGCCTGAAACTGACTAGTAATTGATCCTAAACACCACAGCCTTAGGCAAACTCCTTCCATTTTTCGAATTGCTGTGCGTGGAGATTTGAGGATTGGAGCATCCTGAAAGCATCATTGCAGTATAGCCATCTGTCTCAGATAAAACACAGATAAAGCAAATGTAATCAAGTGACTACTTATATTTTTCATGCCTAAGAAATTTGAGGGTTGTAATATCTTTCTGAAACCTACAGCCCTGGTAAATATGAATTCCATCCAGCACCTAGCTCTCTCGTTCTATGCCCCCACCACTTCTGCAATGAAAGCTAGATGTAAAAGAAAAAATAAACGCACTGCTTAATAAGTCAGAATATAATAGAACTTTGAAAATGTACCTGCAAATAAGGTAGACATTAGGAAGCCTTGAATCTCTCTCTTCCCCCTGTTCTCCTGAGCATTATGGCAACGGCATTTTCATGAAATTGAATCTCAGTTTTATTTTTTTTCCCTGATAAAATATCATGCAATATACAAATAGCAGTTCCAGAAATGGACACCGGGAGAAGGAGGCGACAGGCATGTCAATTAGTAGGGGAAAATCCAAATGTCAGAAATCTGGGGGAGAGATCCAGCATGCAGGCAATGGAGGCAAATACAGGGAACCAAGTCTTTCTGCTCAGATCATTAAACTGATGCATATTTCAGCACTGTGCCTCTTCCCAGTACGCAGGCGATGCCATGCAGTTAATTATCAGCCAGGACCAGGATGAAAGTCATTTTATGATGACTCTCTGATCCTAATATAACAGCACCTGACAGATTGAGTCCCCTCTAATGAGTACTCTCTTTGTACAATCCTCTCTCAGGAACACTAAATCATTTGCTTCCAAGTACAGCTGCCTGTGGAGAAGGGGTGGGGCTATATTGTGCATCAGAAACCACCTTTTGAGAAATGAGGGGCTGCCCTGTAGGCTGTCCCTGGAAGCAAGGGGCCTTGGCTCGCTGACCCTCTGGAGGCAATTTACATGTGCTGTCACTGGTGCAAGGCAGCCAGTTAGCGTCTCACCACCTCTTCCCAGCATCTGTAGACTTCTCTGGATTTTATTCAAGGAAAGGCCAACGTGGGTGCGTCCGCACTGCCAGCTGGACCCTCTCTTTACCGGGGACCGTCTACCTTCACCCTCAGCCCCTTCTTCCCCACTGGTTGAGGAAGCATTGTAGCAGAGCAGAGCCTGTGGAAATGAGTTACCTGAAACCCAGAGCGCCCTCCCAGCCTGGGGCCAGTCAGACTCCCGTTTCACACTCTTTCCTAGAAAAGCAAATCAGAACCTTGTGCCCTCTGGCTCCTCTAACTTAGCAGCTACTCTATCTCTGTCTTTAGAGTGGCACCCTGTGCGGTTTAGGGTTTCAGAAGCTGGCCTATGTGGAGGCAGAAGGGAGACCAGCAGGGAGCTTGTTAACATTCTCTGCGGGGCAGGGCGGCTGTACCCACACTGGAGGGGACCACAGGCTCCTCCACGCCTGTTCACGGAGCCTAGGGCAGCTTCCAGCTGCCTTTTCCTCTCGTCTCCGGAGGACTCTACAACTCAGAATCTATAGCTGATGATCTTTTGAGAGTTAAGTGATGAAGCTCTGCTTCGTGGTCTCTTCTCTTTTGTTTTCTTAAAAGATAAACAGTAACAACCACCACCTCCCAAACCCCACCAATTTTTAGCAACGGAGAGTACTGGATTCCCATTTTGAAAAAAAAAAAAAAGAGTCCTCATGCTTCCTTAAAAATGACAGTTTTCTCCTCTAATTGTTCCCTGCTCCGGTAATCTAATCATAAACCTAACTTCATGATTCATTTCAACTCCTGCCAGAGATGCGAGGTTGGAGGCAAAGGAATGCTGCTCACCACCACCACCACCACCATCAGAGCCAATGCCCTTTCAAGTTTATACAGGGATACCAGAGAACCTTTCCTTACACATGCAGCCCTGCTGGGGCCCCGGCCTCAGTGAATTTACCACCAGCACTATCACACTGTTAAATTAAGAACAGAATCTACAGCTCTCCCTGCACCGAAGAGCCTTTCTGCTGCAGAGAACTTGAAACCGTGCCTAAAATTTATAGTACCGTAAACATCTCAGGGCTGAGAGTGATAAGTATGGCTGGATTTCCGTTAGCTATAGAAATCCAGGCAGGGAGACCCCCTAGGGAGTTGCGAGTTCTAAGAGGAACTTTCAGATGGTTCTCAGATTTGTGCTCCTCCGGATGCATGTACTCGAACAGTCGGAACCAGGTACACACAGGCAGCAGTTGAGAAAAGAGAACTTGTTTCAGATACCACCAAGTGGTAGCAGGGGAAGTGAGGGGACCTCACTTTGATCAACCAAAGAGTTCTAGTCTGGACACCCACTTCTTACAGTAAGTGTTGTTGCAGGAATATAGGTGCTTGTAGTAAAAGAAAGAAATGAATGACTTTTTCTCATTTTAGAATTAGGCAAGAACTGAGTGGTCCCTGCATTCAACTGCTCTGCCAATGTAGGGGTCTCCTCTCTTATTAATAACTGTTGCTATATTTGGACTCTCTAAGCAGCATTCAAGGGCTTCCCTGGTGGCTCAGCAGTCAAGAATCTGCCTGCAATTCAGGAGACGTAGATTTGATCCCTGGGTTGGGAAGATGCCCTGGAGAAGGAAATGGCAAACCACTCCAGTATTCTTGCCTGGCAAATTCTATGGACAAAGGAGCCTGGTGGGCTATAGTCCATGGGATCACGAGAGTCGAACACAGCTTAGTGACTAAATCTACAAACTGCATTCTAAAGGAAAGGAGGCAAAACTGCAGGATACAGGGGTAGGAGGTGGCTCTCTTCTAGTTAAGTGCTATGGTGCCTCCATTTGTTAATAAAGAAGCAAGTAATTGACTACTTCCTGCTAAATCCTGGGCTATGACAGTGAATGAGATAGATAGGACCTCAGACCTGGGGTGTCCTAGGCTGGACTGGCAGGAGAATGAGGGTGGAGGTGGAGGGAAGAGGGTCACTTCTAGGAGAAGGGTCATCCAATCTAAAAGTCAAAGCTTTATTAAGGGCAGTCACTGTGGATGGTGTTTGGGGAGCAGGGGTCTTCTAGGTAGAAAGAACAGCAACTGCCAGTGCCTGGAGATGAGAGATGGTATGAGATGTTCATGCTGTGAAGCTGGATCACAAAGATGGGGTAGTGGGAGAGAACTGAGCTGGAAGGTGGAAGAAGTTCAGGTAGAGCCCAGAGTTCCATGCAGTTTCTGTTTTATATTGAGGACAATAGGAACTCAGTGCAGGACTGGATGAAACAAGTGATGGGAATGAATCCACCTTTGAGAAAGATCCCTTTATCTGCTTAATGGAGAAATGATGGGAGAGGGGCCTGACTCCATGCTGGCCTGACAGCTTGCACATAAAAGAAATGGCTGTTGCAGTGACCCAGGAAAGGAACAGTGGGGTGTGAAGCAGGCTGTGGCCGTGGAGGAGGCAAGCCCCATGGGTACATGCCAGGAAGTGCTGTGTGTGCTGAGTTGCTCAGTCGTGTACGACTATTTGTGACACCATGGACTGTAGCCCACCAGGCTTCTCTGTCCATGCAAGGCTTCTCTCTCCAAGCAAGAATACTGGAGTGGGTTGCCAAGCCCTCCTCCAGAGGATCTTCCTAACCCAGGGATGGAATCCAGGTCCCCTGCATTTGCAGGTGAACTCTTTTACCATCTTAGCCACCAGACACTATGGGCAGTCTTACATAGCAGGGGTGTTTGCATATTTGTTTCGGGGATAATAATGTTTCCACAGCTTGCTAGATCTTATACTATGTTTTCATCTGTCTTATCCTGTTGGGTCCTTCCAAACCTATGAGATAATGGGCCAAATGTTACTATATTATTCCCGTTTTACAAAAGGTAAGACTCAGGTTAAGCAGTTAGTCAGCATACCCAGGCTCCCAGATACGCTCAGATCCAGTCTCTCTTCCTTCTAGAGTAAGAGTTGATGAAGTTTCTCTGAAAAGGGCCAGAGAGTAAGTCTCTTAAGCTTTGTGGGCCGAATGGACTCTGTCGCGGCTACTCAAATCCATGTTCTAGTGCAAAGCAGCCACAGGCAACCTGTAAAGAAATGAGCCTAGCTTGGATTCAGTAACAATTCATGGGCACTGCAATTTAAATTTCATACAATTTTCACATGTCACAGCATCCTATTTTTCTTCAGCCATTTAACAATGTCCAAACTGTCCTTAAGATACATAGGCCTTCCTTCGCAGAGCCTGGTTAGAGATGATTTGTAACAGAGGCTGCCATGCTTGCCAGAAATTAGGAGGTGGCCTTGAACCTGATACTAACGTATCCCTGCTTTCTTTTTGCTGTGTTTCAACTTCAGGCACAGCCAGAAAGACGCTGCACTTTGAGATTTCCAAAGAAGGCAGTGACCTGTCCGTGGTGGAGCGCGCAGAAATCTGGCTCTTCCTGAAGGTTCCCAAGGCCAACAGGACCCGGAGCAAAGTCACCATCCGTCTCTTTCAACAGCAGAAGCACCTGCAGGGCAGCTTGGATGCAGGGGAAGAGGCTGAGGAAGTGGGCTTGAAGGGGGAGAAGAGTGAAATGTTGATATCGGAGAAGGTGGTGGATGCTCGAAAGAGCACCTGGCACATCTTCCCCGTCTCCAGCTGCATCCAGCGGTTGCTGGACCAGGGCAAGAGCTCCCTGGACATACGGATTGCCTGTGAGCAGTGTCAGGAGACCGGCGCAAGCCTGGTGCTCCTGGGCAAGAAGAAGAGGAAAGAAGAGGAAGGGGAAGGGAAGAAGAGGGATGGAGAAGGAGGGGTGGGAGGGGACGAGGAGAAGGAGCAGTCGCACAGACCTTTCCTCATGCTGCAGGCCCGCCAGTCTGAAGATCATCCTCACCGGCGCCGGCGGCGGGGCTTGGAGTGTGACGGCAAGGTCAACATTTGCTGTAAGAAACAGTTCTATGTTAGTTTCAAGGACATTGGCTGGAATGACTGGATCATCGCTCCCTCCGGCTACCACGCCAACTACTGTGAGGGTGAGTGCCCCAGCCACATAGCAGGCACGTCGGGCTCATCCCTCTCCTTTCACTCGACAGTCATCAACCACTACCGCATGCGGGGTCACAGCCCCTTCGCCAACCTCAAGTCGTGCTGTGTGCCCACCAAGCTGAGACCCATGTCCATGTTGTACTATGATGATGGGCAGAACATCATCAAGAAGGACATCCAGAACATGATCGTGGAGGAGTGTGGCTGCTCATAGAGCGCCCAGCCCAGGGGGGATGGGAGCGAGATGGTCCAGAGAAGACAGTGGTGACACGAAGACATGTTTAAGGTTTCTGACTGAAACAACCAGGAAAAAAAAAAAAAAAGAAAAAAAAAAAAACTAAAAGCAAAACCTGAAGCAGATGAAGGAAGATGTGGAGAAATTCTTTAGCCAGGGCTCAGAGATGAAACAGTGAAGGAGATGGGAATTGCGGGGGAGAGGGAGAGTGGGGTACCGTTCACTTTTTCCTCCAGCATCCAAGGGGTGACAGCAGTTGCTCAAATGGGAATATCATCCTCTCCTTTTCAGTTCCCTTTCTGTATGAGCCTCGAAGTCAACTTGTCTGGTCTGCAGTAATGTGGGCTGACACAACCCAAATAGCATCTAGAAAGCCATGAGTTTGAAAGGGCCATTTATAGGCACTTTCCCACCCAGTAACCCAGGTCGTAAGGTATGTCTGTGTGACCCTCTCTCTGTGTATATCAGCCCATGCACACACACAAAGACACACACACCCCTCGCAGACACGCGCACATACCCACCACACACACACCCCCACTACACACAGATGAACACACATACAGACCACACACCCCACATGTACACATGAACACACACACAGACCTCATACACACAGAGACACACATCCAACACACACAAAGGCATTCCCACACCACACACACACATACACATATTCTGGTAAAAGAACACTAGTGTGCAGGTGGTCACACCTTCTTTTTCTGCACCACTTCCGCAACAAAACAATAACCAACATGAAAAAAAAATTGAGAACAAGAATGGGAAGCATGAAAGATCAAGGAAAAAAGAATACCAAGTTACATTTCGTTAAGGTGCTTATGATCTTAGAACTATGCAACCTAATAGGTTTGAAACTGTTTACCTGAGAGAGAACAAAAAGAGAGACTTTTTTGTATTGGAAGTAACCTGATTAATTTTTATTTTCTTCAAGGAGAGATACTTGAAAGGAATATGTTTGTCCATCTGTTGGATCCAAACATTTCTATATTTTGTAAATGTTGTTTTTTTTTATCGTTTACTATTTGCACTACAATGGTGTTCGACCTGTCTAATCCTTATTTAACAAGTATTTTCTTTGGGTGGGGGTGGGGTGGGGTTCAGAGCTGCACTTAATGTGAGCTATAAAAGAACTGCTACAGCACACAAAATAGCTATTTTTATTATTATAATTATAATTATTATTATTATTTTGTACCTTAAAAAATAGACACATACACCAAAGACATTTGTGTGAGCCTTTAAACAGTCTGTCTGTGGTTGGTATCATTCACCATCAATGAGTCAGGGGTTGGGATTCAAGGTTGAGTAAGGTGGATTGTGTTCAGGCTTGAAAGACCTGAAAAGTTTGTTTTTTTTTTTTTTTGACTCCTTTTACATCCATGAAACAGGACATTTCATACTGGATGTACAGTAGTTGTACACTGTTGGATATCAAGTTCAACCAGATTTATGGAACGCTCCATGCTCGTGTGTGTATATATCCAGTGCTCGGGCACATGCATGTCTGTGTGTATGTATACATGTGGCGCATCGTGTCCATACACATTTTAAGCACTTCAGGCTGTCATTTTTTAATGTTCTTAAGGCAATGAATGTTTGTGTGCAAAACACAGTATTTTTAAGAAGGATAGGCTATCGTTTTTGCTTTTACTCTGAACTAGGTGGGCGCATTTCAAAAATTTGTATGGGAAAAGCCTGGGAATTCCAGTGAATATTCAGCAAGACCCTCTTTTAATGTACAGGGATCCAATTCCCTCCTCTTTCTTGTCCTCCAACCCCATCCTACAAGTTACTTACTCCCTACAGGGAAAACAAAACAGGAAACTCATGTTCAATCTAGGCTGATTATTTGGATAACATATGTATTATCTGTTGGAATCAATCTTAAATCAGAAACTTTTTCCAAAAAAAAATATTAACCTGTAGGCCAGGATAAAATAAGTGGGTGCATTAAAAAAAATTTTTTTTTATGATTAAGGTCTGGTTGTGAGAAATATTACCTGTGCAGCTGGACTCAATAATGTTGCTGTCACTAGTTAAACAATAAATAATTTGGAGGAAGGTGTTTAAGAGCATGGGAGTAAGAAAAAGAATGGGAAACAGGAATGAGGGCAGTAGTAAAAATCCCTGATATTTTAATTTATAGCCCAAATTCTTGACATATAAATTGGTATGCATTGATTCAGATACGAAAAGAAAAAAAAGATAACCACTTGGTTTTATAACTATCAAAGTACATGCTTAAAGCTAAATTGTTACTGATTTATCCTATGATATTTAGCTTGCCTAGGTCATACGTTATTCATTTATGTGCTTTTTAAAATACAGAGCCTTACTTATACTGACTTGTTGAAAATTGTGAAAGTTGGGGGGGAAAAAGGTCTCATGGGGGAAATTATGTTTGTTAGAATTCTGTAAAATATTGAAGCTTTCAGCCCTATGCCAATTTGTAGAACTTTTTAAAATTAATAGTAGGAAAATAAAGTATCAGTGAGAAATCATTGCCAAGGTGGTTTAGCTCTTCTTGAGAAATAGACCAAATCAGTCTGCTATCTACTGGGCTGTATGTAGGCAGATTTAATGTTGTTACCTGGCTGTACATACTACAATCTAGAGGTTCATCCTTTGTTATGCAGGAAACCCCACACGAGTGCTTAAGAATGGATTCTAATTAAGTATGAGATGGAGTGCATGCAACATTGATACTTCCTCACCCTTAACCATTGACTAGGAAATCGGGCAGCTGAGTGTCATGAAATTTTCATGAAAAACTTTGAGGGCCTCTTGAACTTCTTATTTTGCATTGGAACGAATAGAGGAACCTACGAAAATAGTATGGGAAGCCAAGTCCTAGTTCACTGTGTAATAGCAGAGATGGCCCAGGCAATAGACAAAGTGAAAAGAGGTTGAAAAAACAGCTGATCTCTGTCTGTGGCTCCCATTCATCTCAAATATGTATGCCATCTACTGAAGCCTTTAAATCCTGGATGTGTTGAGGGTACAATGGAGTTTGATAAGTGGCCACAGTAATTAGTAGCAGAGCTAAATGAAATTACATATGACAGTATTTTAATGGGAAGATTTCATTTATTAAATTACACATCTCCAAACTTTAACTAAAATATTTTATTAAATCTATATGACCTTGAAATAGAATGATAAATTACAACTATCTTTGATAATCTTGGAAGTTATGCAACTTTGTAAACAGCCATGTTGTTCATGGAGCAGTGTGAAGGTCAAAAGAAAAAGCTTTTAAATTCCACCAGACTATGTCTTCCCTGTCTATTTTCCTAAAGCAAGTTTAGCTTCATCTGATCTGTGCCCTTTCTGTAGGGCTCATCTCTAGGCTCTTAAAAGTCTACCCACATCCAGTCTTCAAAGATCTGAAAAGCATGTGTTCCCAAATAATTTTTAAGAATGCTAAATATGTTGTAGATTTGATTGACTTTTTCTTTTCCTTTTTTTTTTTTCCCCCAAAAGTAAGGTGAATTCCAGAACACTGAGTTGAGATTTTCTTGTCTCTGAAGACCAATCAATTTCATACTTATTTAAGATTGATTCCACACTCTGATTTTAAGGAGAGTACCTGCCTTCTCCTCTTAGATAGAACAAGTGAATTTTTTTGTCACCCTCGAGAGATTGAACGTCAAGGTGACTCTAAAATCAGAAAAAGCAAATGCCTTAGTGCTATTAAGCTTAGACTCAAATGATCATGTTTACTTGAAAAAATGATTTCCTGTGGGCCTTTTGGCAACTTCTCTTTTCAATATAGAGAAAAACTTAGTCACCCTGAAATCCTACACAATAAATGGAACTTGTAGATGTGGGCAGAAGTCTTGGGGGTGGACACTGTGTATGTTTAAATTAAACCCTTTATCACTGAGAAGCTGTTGTATGGGTCAGAGAAAATGAATGCTTAGAAGCTGTTCACATCTTCAAGAGCAGGAGCAAACCACATGTCTCAGCTATATTATTATTTATTTTTTATGCATAAAGTGAATCATTTCTTCTATATTAATTTCCAATGGGCTTTACCCTCTATTTAAATGCTTTGAGAAACAGTGCATTGACAATGGGTTGATATTTTTCTTTAAAAGAAAAATATAATTATGAAAGCCAAGATAATCTGAAGCCTGTTTTGTTTTAAAACCTTTTATGTTCTGTGGTTGGTGTTGTTTGTTTGTTTGTTTTATTTTGATTCTTTTTTTTTTTTGGCATATTACATGCAGTTCTTTAACCAATGTCTGTTTGGCTAATGTAATTAAAGTTGTTAATTTATATGAGTGCATTTCAACTATGTCAATGATTTCTTAATATTTATTGTGTAGAAGTACTGGTAATTTTTTTATTTACGATATGTTTAAAGAGATAACAGTTTGATATGTTTTCATGTGTTTATAGCAGAAGTTATTTATTTCTATGGCATTCCAGCGGATATTTTGGTGTTTGCGAGGCATGCAGTCAATATTTTGTACAGTTAGTGGACAGTATTCAGCAACGCCTGATAGCTTCTTTGGCCTTATGTTAAATAAAAAGACCTGTTTGGGATTTATTATTTTTATTTTTATTTTTTTGTCTTATTGATTTCCCAAGATCAACCTTGCACACATATTGCCATGTCTTTTGCTGGGTGACAATTTTGTTTCTACCGTAATTATCTGGAAGAGTATGAGAAAAATAGATCACATGGGAGAGAGAGAACAAAAGCTGAACTAAGAGAGCTCAAATAGAAAAAGAATGTATGTTGCTGTGGCAGGCAGAGGTTTGTAATGGATTACAGGTACTTGTGAAGTGAAGTCGCTCAGTCGTGTCCAACTCTTTGGGACCCCATGGACTGTAGCCTGCCAGGCTCTTCTGTTCATGGGATTTTCCAGGCAATAGTTCTGGAGTGGATTGCCATTTCCTTCTCCATGGGATCTTTGTAACCCAGGGATCGAACCCAGGTCTCCCGCATTGTAGACAGACGCTTTACCATCTGAGCTACTAGGGAAGTCTTTGTGAAGTGAAAGTGAAAGTTGGTTAGTCATATCCGACTCTTTGCATATCCGACTCCGTGAACTGCAGGCTGCCAGCCTCCTCTGTCTGTGGAATTTTCCAGGCCAGAATAGTGAAGTGGATAGCTGTTCTCTTCTCCAAGGGATCTTCTCAACCCAGGATCGAACCCAGGTTTCCTGCATTACTAGTGGATTCTTTACCATCTGAGCCACCAAGGCAGGTACTTGGACCAGAAATATTTAAATTAGATACATTTTGTTAACTTCCCATTTCTCAATGGCAAAATTCTTGTAGTAGTAAGTAACAGGAAATAGACATTTCCTCTTTCTCTCCCTCCAACTTTCCTCCTTCCCTCCATCCCTCCTTCTTCTTCCTCCTTTTCTTTCTGGATAAAAATCTGGAGTTGCATGGAACCCCCAGGTCTCAAGAGCTACATACACAGGAAAGAAACAGACTGGTACCAACCAGACCCATTCAGAATCACACAAGTACAGTCCCAAATGAACTGACCCTTTTCCTTCACTGTTGTTTTCATTGGTGTCGGTGACCATCTTAGAGATTATACAGAGAAACTAACTTCCGTGAATGCCAGTACAAATAAGCATGACTTCATGTTTCATGTTACTTGAGGTTCCCACCTCATTGTTTCAACCAAACAGAACACTAGACATTGATGACCCTGCTTTTAAAGATGAATCTGAGACATGGTTGTTTAAGTCACTTCAGTCGTGTCCAACTCTGTGCGACCCCATAGACAGCAGCCCACTAGGCTCTGCTGTCACTGGGATTCTCCAGGCAAGAACACTGGAGTGGGTTGCCATTTCCTTCTCCAATGCATGAAAGTGAAAAGTAAAAGTGAAGTAGCTCAGTCGTGTCTGACTCGTCGTGACCCCATGGACTGAAGCCTACCAGGCTCCTCTGTCCATGGGATTTTCCAGGCAAGAGTACTGGGGTGGGTTGCCACTGGGATTAAATAACATTAATTAGAGCTAGGATTCCAAGCCAGATCTGTATTCAAGTCTCAGATTAATCTTTTCTTGCTGTTTTATACTTCTAGTTTTTTTCTTTTTTGGTTAACTTCCTTATGTTCCAAGGGGAAGAAAAGCTGATGGAGGAGGTGGAGATTTAGTGTTGAACACACACACATACATATATATATATATATTTAACTCAAATACTTTACAACTGCCAGACAATTTACTTATGTCCAAGAAAAATGCCCAGTTCGTGTAGATTCATGTGTGTGTGAGTGCTCAATAACTCAGCTGTGTCTGACTCTTTGTGACCCCATGCACTGTAGCCCTCCAGGTTCCTCTGTCCATGGAATTTTCCAGGCAAGAATAATGGAGTGGGTTGCCATTTCCCACTCCAGGGATCTTCCGGACCCAGGGATGGAACCTGCATCTCTTGTGTCTCCTGCCTTGGCAGGCAGATTTTTTACCACTGTGCCAGCCTGGGAAAGTTCCAATTTTTTAAAATTGGAAAATGAGAATTGCTATAGTTTTCCTTTGCATTTATTAATTTCTCTCTTTTTTTTCCTGCTTATATTTTGCTGGAGGAAACCTTTTGTCAGAAGTATTTTACTTTACAGGCCTAGTGATGTGTGTGTGTACGCACATGAACACAGGCATTAGCCTTCATTTCCTGCCAAATTTAATAATGAATGCATATTAGCAACTGAGTAAAATCCTACTGAACTACAAATGAGTAGCACTGTTATGAAATTTATAATAGACATTTTAAACATTATGGACATTATCATAAGTAAGAAAAAGAAACTAAGAGAAAACAAAAGTCTGTTATAGAAAATTATGTAATTATGTATATATGTGCATATATAAAAACATGTATGTATTTGTAATATATATATTACATATCTAATACACACACAGAGATATATTTGGGGCAGAAAGAGAGAGAATCTGTCATTATTTAAAGGGACCATCTAAATCCATTTCATACAGAGGTTTGATCCTTTTTCAGAAATCAGTTGTCTGAGGAGTTGTCCAAACTGAAGGGAAGAGAGAAGCACAAAAATTCCTTCCTGCATCAAAGCCAGTGTCAGCTTCCTTAAAAAAAAATTAGTGTTTTTGCATTCATCTGAAAATAATTTTGATGTTTTCCTTTCTTTGGTCCATGAAAAGGTAGGATCCATAGAAATTCTCCATTATACCCTTTCAGGGTTTCTTTAATTGTCACATCATCAGTGCCTACAGTTAAAAAAAAAAAAAGAAGACAAATTGTTTATCTACAAGCCCAGCATAACAGTGCTTTTTCAAGACTTCTTAGAAATAGAAAATTAATTGCCCCACTTGACCATGTCCACTTTTGAGAAAATTCTGTCATCCTAGGAGTCCTACCATGCCTTTAATTCACTAGGGGGAATTCAGAGGGATAGAGAAGTACTTTTCCTGCAGGAGACTTGGCAGATAAAATCTGAAAGCGTTTTGGGAAATATTAGGTCAACTGATTGAATAAAAATGATGAAGGATCTTCTTTTTAAAAAAACTGATTTCTGCTCAGGAAACATTTAGAGGAAGTGTTGAGGGAAGGTTTAAAACTATTAGAAAAAGAGCATCGAAAAAGCCACCCAAGGCTAGGGTTAACTTGCAGCTGTGATTCTGACTATCATGGTGGTGGTGTTGCCTGCATCATTGTCATATGGGGGACACAGTGTTCTAAGACAAACTCTATAATGTGGCAACAGAGGTCCCATGGAGTACGTCTTTCATTAATGAAGTTGTCCACACAGTTCAGGGCCATAGCCTAAGCTGTTTGAAAAGCTTGGTACTCACAGGGGAGAAAGACAATCTTTATGGGGAAACTGTTCCATTGTGAAACAGAGAAAGAAAGAAAGAAAGAAATAGCAAACACCGCTAATCTATGCCAGAAATGGCAGGCCTGAGGCAGGGGGATGACAAAGCACTGGGCTTCAAAGTGTTTATTGTCCTAGAGCTGCCAAGCACTTTGAAGACAATCATCAAACCCTTCTAAATGGAACCAGGGAGGTTTCTCACCATTGATCTCAGCAACAAATGTTTGTGTTTCATGGTCAGTTTTTTTTTAATCCTTCAAAGACTCTAAGTAGAATTGTCATTAAATAGGCTATTTTAAAAGATAAAACTAATTTTCCATCTGAGTAATCATATCCCAAACATGATCAAATGCCAACTAGAGAAATGGCTTGAAATGGTATCCAACAATATACTCAGTAGCTGTTATTATGCCAAGTTATTACAGGGATTCAGGATCCTGAAATCAACTAACCCTTATGTTCTCAAAATGATGAATTTTCACCAGTCTCTATAATATCATAGGCTGGTACATGTTGCCAAGGAAGTTACTACCAATGGCCTCAGATTAAAAAAATGAAATGAGCAGACACAGCCTCTTCCTTTTGTACTTAAGATAATAAGATGTGAATTATATTGAAGACTCTAGCTAATTAACTTGATTTAATCATTTATTTTGGAGAAGGCAATGGCACGCCACTCCAGTACTCCTGCCTGGAAAATCCCATGGATGGAGGAGCCTGGTAGGCTGTAGTCCATGGGGTCGCTGAGAGTCAGATATGACTGAGCGACTTCACTTTCACTTTTCACTTTCATGAATTGGAGATGGAAATGGCAACCCACTCCAGTGTTCTCGCCTTGAGAATCCCAGGGACAGGGGAGCCTAGTGGGCTGCCATCTATGGGGTTGCACAGAGTCGAACACGACTGAAGCGACTTAGCAGCATCAGCAGCAATCATTGATTTGGGCTTGCCAGGTGGCCCTAGTGGTAAAGAACTTGCCTCCCAATGCAGGAGATATAAGAGACACAGGTTTGATCCCTGGGTTGGGAAGATCCCCTGAAGGAGGGCATGCAACCCACTCCAGTATTCTTGACAGGAGAATCCCATGGACAGAGAAGCCTGGCAGGCTACACTCCATAAGGTCGCAAAGAATCAGACACAACTGAAGCAACCGAGCACATGCGCCATCATTTATTTAGCCACTATACAAAAGCAGTCTGGGGCAGAGGAATCAAGAGCTTTCTCCAAGTTCAGTGTTGGCCAGGAGGTAGGATGGCCCTGTGACTTGTGACTCCTCAAAAGCACATGCTTCATGGCCCCATCAATGTTCCAGGAAGGCAGGTGTCAGCAGGGTATGGAGAACCAGGGTCAGCATGGCTTCCTCTTTCTAAGAGAGCTTGTTCTCATCCCAGTACCTGGGTACTGGGTACCCAGTACCTCCAGCTCACTCTTCACAACCAGACATTGTAGGGTGAAAGTTAATAGCTTTTATTTGGGGGCTTTAACCATTTCACAAGACAGGAAATGAAATCTAAACCCATTTAATATGAAACAAGTACCCAATTGTGCTTCTGGTCTGATCCATCCATCGTTCGGAAGCCTGATATTCAAAGTAGTCAGTTCAGAATTGGGAGAACATAGGTTAACCATTGAAGATAAATTCTATGGAAATTACTGTAAAAAAATAACCTTTGAGACTATTAAAATGTGGCAGAGAAGGAGATGAAACTCAGGGGTGCTGAGAATGAGGTCAGTAGTGACTTAGCCTCACCTTGGAAGTGATTGGATCAATGCACATGCTGGGCTCTAGGAATCAGATTGCTTGAGGTTTCTTTTTCTCATTTTCTTGAAGAAAGAGTAGGTACCTAGGGGAAGGTAGAGTGGGGAAAGGTGCAACCTCCCCCTGTCAGACTTTCAGGACTTGGGTCTTGATCATTGGAGAGAAGAGGCTGCAGGCAGAAAAAGAATAAGTCTTTACACCAGTGACTCAATGTAAAGGGACTATTCCTTTCGTCCCCAAGTAACAAATTGTGGTACTATATGGAAAGAGACCATTTCCCCCAATTATACACTGAAAATGTCTCTATGGGTAACACTTGGAAAACAGTCCAAAAGCTTTGAGAGCTGTGAGATGTAGGACATTCACCAGATTTTGGCTTTGGCAAGGTGGCATCTGGAAGCAGTAGCCTTGTGATGTATTCCACTGGAGGTGTGGAAGAACCCAAGAGCCACCTTGTAAAGCTGAATGGGCAATTTATGGCACATGTGAAACAACTGAGGTTTCCCAGGCATAAGTGGACAAAATTTAGGGATGGGTTAGGTGCCACAGTGGTAAAGAATCTGCCTGCCAATGCAGAGGACACAAGAAAGAGATGTGGGCTCTATCCCTGAGTCAGGAAGATTCCCTGGAGGAGGAATTGGCAACCCATTCCACTGTTCCTGCCTGGAAAATCCCATGGACAGAGGAGCCTGGCAGGCTACAATCCACAGGGTCTCAAAGAGTTGGACACAGCTGAGCACTGTGCAGTCTAGACTTGACTAAATTCATCTTCGAGAAAATGAGGCAAGAGCTAATTTTTTTTTAAATTCAGTCTGTTTGTTTAGTTTTAAAACCCTTACTAGTGCAAATAATCCATACTGTTTCTGTAAATTACAAATAGTACAGAAGGATGTGAAGTTATTTAATGCCACCATCTCTGTTATATTTCATGCCACTTCTATTTTATTTCATGCCATCATCTCTGCTTTTATAGTTCTTTTAGGGTGGAGAAAACTGGGTTTATGCTGGTTTTATAGTGACACAGAAAAGTGTGGTAGATCCTCAGAAGAACTATTTTTAAACCCCAATTCAAACAAATCACAAAAAGTATTTGTCTTACTAATGAAAGTCTTTAAAAGCAACTCCTTATAAGAACTCTAGGAGGTGGGCCTTCCTTTTCAAAGATGGACCAAAGCCACATTTTGCAGGTGAGAAAACTGTGGCACAGAATGGTTAAATTACGTGTTTAAGAGGAAACTCCTAGCATGTGACAGCAGTAGGGTTTCCATCCAGGGAAGCTTTGAACCCTCTATTGCACCCTCATATGCTTTATTGCTTCTCGACCAAGAGTACAACTGCTTTTACCCCACAATTCTGCCGATGCCACACAAGTGCCTTATTCTACTTCTGCATGTGAATTGTGTATTAACAGTTGTTATCACCAACTACTTCTTCAGCCAGTAGGTAACCTCCAGAGTGGAAGCATTTTGGCGAGGAGGAAAACATGCCAGAGCCTGAGCCAGGAAATTCAGGCTTTAGGCTGCTTCTGTCACTAAGTAACTCTGTCATGTTCAGCCCCATTTACATCTTTGGCTTTCATTGTCCGTATCTATAAAAAGAACAGAGTTAGAATCTCCCCAAGTGCATCTCAGCCTCAAGATTCTAACATTCAAACTGCCCAGATCAGGGTCAGACACATATCTTTTGACCAAAGGACCTACATCTCCCGTTTAGCCAAAGGACCTGTAATAGATATTACCCTAAGGACGTAGCAAAAGATATATTTTTTAAATGGATGTCATTCTGTTTTTGATGTCCCATTCACTGCTTTTGTTGTAACGGCAACAACAGTAAAACATTTGGTTTAATTACTTCTTGTGGAAAAAACAATTGTCAAAAACGCTCAACCAAATTGGCTAGCTGTTGCTTCAGAATTACTCATGTTGCTTTGAAAGAAGAGGTCAAAGCAAAGAGATAAGGTTTGGCTACATGATAGATATATTCATGTACAACTTAATGTTTTTAGCCTATCTAGTTATTTTTTCAATGCGTTTATATATTTCTGGACTATGTTTTACTCTACACATCATTGGATTTCTACCTTTTTTTCACTATAAGGAGTGTGTATTTTTATGTTTTTATTTTCTATCATTCCTCATTTCTTCTGGCTTTTTCTGAAAGTCAGAGGTAAGATCATTAAGAATAAAACATTTAGGCAAAGAAAGTTTCAAATGGGGCTTCATGCCCAAGGTCAGAAATTCTCCAACTTTAGTGTATACAATCACTGGGAAACCTTGTTAAAAATATGTATTTCTGTGATCCATTCACTGAGATTTTTGAGACAATGGGTGAAGAATAGGATCCAGGAATCCATATTTTGTAAAATATGGGCATTTGTAGGCAAAGTAATGTCTCTATTTTTAATTCATTGTCTAGGTTTGCCATAGGTTTCCTTCCAAGGAGCAAGTGTGTTTTAATTTCCTGGGTGCAGTCACCATCTACAGTGATTTTGGAGCCCAAGAAAATAAAGTCTGTTGCTAATTCCAAGTGAATGGAGGTATACAAATTAGAAACATTGGGACCTACCACACTGTATTGGTGACCCTGAACTCATCTTTGAGAATAAGTAGGTGGTACCTTAGCACAAAGTGGCTAAAAATCATACCTACCCAGCCTGGATTCTTTCTCTGTTCTAATAATCTTTTCCAGCTATGGGTAGGAAAGGTGAGCCATGGTGAAGAAAAAGACACTTGCTTCAAAAGATTATTAGTAGCTGTTATCTAATTAGAGCTAGATATGGCTTTAAGCTGTATATATAGGGCTTAGTTAACTTTTCCTAGCTCTTTGTTTTCTCTGTAGATTTACTATAAAGGTAATTTTAATAATCGTATAAATTCATATATGATAAATTCAACCTGGTTTCACACTGCATTCACCTTGCTGGAAATTGATTATGCATGGAAAAATAGAAGATGAGTGGATCATGAAGTGGGCACCAAATGTATTCAGTCCAGGCTGCTTTTCCTGTACTTCATAATGTGACCTTGAACTAGATGCTCTGATTCCAAATTTATTCTTCTGTATGGTGGGGCCAATGATGCCTATTCTGCTCACATACCTGAGGTGCTATGAGAAGGAGGTACATCAAAGTGTTTTAGTGATGAGACTTCTTTTTCCATTTGATTTAATCAACAAACACAATCTCCCAAACCATTCATTTGTTTATAACAAATGGCTTGGGAGATTCAATAATTCAACATTAAATTATTGAATTAAATAATTTGATTATTTAAATAATTTAATTCAATAATTTAATGTTGTACCCAAACCACTCAGCACTCTGCTGTGAGATGAGTGGATGAAAAAACCCAGTCAGTTTAAATATAGCTTTTAAAGAATGATCGTGACCAAGTTTCATTAAGCTGAATTTTTAATAACACTTTATTTTATAAATGTGAAAAGATATCCCTCCATAAAGTAGTAAAATCAGTCGCAAAATCTCTTTGGATTGATGTACTATACATTTGGGCTTCCCCTGGAATGTGAAGTCAAGTGGGCCTTAGAAAGCATCACTACGAACAAAGCTAGTGGAGGTGATGGAATTCCAGTGAAGCTATTTCAAATCCTGAAAGATGATGCTGTGAAAGTGCTACATTCAATATGCCAGCAAATTTGGAAAACTCAGCAGTGGCCACAGGACTGGAAAAGGTCAATTTCCATTCCAATCCCAAAGAGAGGCAATGCCAAAGAATGCTCAAACTACCGCACAATTGTACTCATCTCACACGCTAGTAAAGTAATGCTCAAAATTCTCCAAGACAGGCTTCAGCAATACGTAAACCGCGAACTTCCAGATGTTCAATCTGGTTTTAGAAATGGCAGAGGAACCAGAGATCAAATTGCCAACATCCGCTGGATCATGGAAAAAGCAAGAGTTCCAGAAAAACATCGATTTCTGCTTTATTGACTATGCCAAAACCTTTGACTGTGTGGATCACAATAAACTGTGGAAAATTCTGAAAGAGATGGGAATACCAGACCACCTGACCTGCCTCTTGAGAAACCTATATGCAGGTCAGGAAGCAACAGTTAGAACTGGACATGGAACAACAGACTGGTTCCAAATAGGAAAAGGAGTATGTCAAGGCTGTATATTGTCACCCTGCTTATTTAACTTATATGCAGAGTACATCATGAGAAATGCTGGGCTGGAAGAAGCACAAACTGGAATCAAGTTTGCCGGGAGAAATATCAATAAGCTCAGATATGCAGATGACACTACCCTTATGGCAGAAAGTGAAGAGGAACTCAAAAGCCTCTTGATGAAAGTGAAAGTGGAGAGTGAAAAAGTTGGCTTAAAGCTCAACATCGAGAAAACAAAGATCATGGCATCTGGTCCCATCACTTCATGGGAAATAGATGGGGAAATAGTACAAACAGTGTCAGACTTTATTTTGGGGGGCTCCAAAATCATGCAGATGGTGATTGCAGCCATGAAATTAAAAGATGCTTACTCCTTGGAAGGAAAGTTATGGCCAACCTAGATAGCATATTCAAAAACAAAGACATTACTTTGCCAACTAAGGTCCGTCTAGTCAAGGCTATGGTTTTTCCTGTGGTTATGTATGGGTGTGAGAGTTGGACTGTGAAGAAAGCTTTTGAACTGTGGTTTTGGAGAAGACTCTTGAGGGTCCCTTGGACTGCAAGGAGATCCAACCAGTCTATTCTAAAGGAGATCAGTCCTGGGTGTTCTTTGGAAGGACTGATGCTAAAGCTGAAACTCCAGTACTTTGGCCACCTCATGCGAAGAGTTGACTCATTGGAAAAGACTCTGATGCTGGGAGGGATTGGGGGCAGGAGGAGAAGGGGACGACAGAGGATGAGATGGTTGGATGGCATCACCGACTTGATGGACGTGAGTTTGAGTGAACTCTGGGAGTTGGTGATGGACAGGGAGGCCTGGCATGCTGCAATTCATGGGGTTGCAAAGAGTAAGTTCAGACTGAGCGACTGAACTGAACTGAACTGAAGCACTATACATTTACCATTTCACTCCAAATTTATTTTACTTTATTTTTAATTTTTATTGGGGTATAGTTGGTTTATAATATTGTGTTAGTTTCTAAGCTATAGTGAAATGAATCAGTCATGCATACACTACATCCTCTTCTTTTTAAACTTTCTTCTCATTTGGATCACCACAGTGCATTGCAGAGAGTTCCCTGTGATACAGTTAAGCAACACTATTTACAATAGCCAAAACAAGGACGAAACCTAAATGTTTCATGGTGTATATATACAATACTATTATTGTATTATTCAGCCATGAGAAGGAACAAATGTTTTTCAGCCATAAAAAGGAAAGAAATTGGGTCATTTTTAGAGATATGGATGGATCCAGAGAGTGTTATACAGCATGAAGTAAGTCAGAAAGAGAAAAACAGATATTGTATATTAATGCACATGTGTAGACTCTAGAAAAATGGCACAGAAGATCCTATTTACAAAGCAGAAACAGACACAGATGTAGGGAACAAATGTATGGTTATCAAGGAGGAAGAGGGAGATTGGGAGATTGGGATCAACACATATACACTATCAATGCTCTGCATAAAATAGATAACTAATGGAAATGCCTTTATTGTACCACTTACCAGGAACCCACAACAGAAAACTATTCTGTTTGAAAAAGGAGAGAGAGGCCCATTGAGAGGGTACACGCTATTAGAACAAAGGAAGCTGAGTTAGCTGTCAGTAGAGAAAAGTGTTGGAAGATATTTCCAATTACTATAGTTATGCATGCCCTGTAATACTTGGCTTCCAAAGTTCATTGCTGTTTTTTCTTCTCTTTTTAGCCTGTGACTTAAGGAAGTTAATTCAATTAAGTATATAACATAGTGGTGAACAGAATAACTTCTATGTTAGATAACAGAAATTTTAGCACAGCTATTTAGTGGCAGTATGACAGTGGGACAAGTTATTTAAACTCAACAACCAAGTTTCTTTCTCTTCTTTACATTTAGGACAAAAATAATATTAGGTAGATATTTTTCAAGTGGAAAGATACCTAAATCATAGCGCTCAGGGTCTGATGTGGACCCCTGCTAAAAACATCATAGTATTTTAATGCCTGCATCCTCCAAGAGTGATCAGAAACACCTCTTTCAGTCAGACCCTTAGCCCATACATTCTACAACTTGAGTTCTGGCAGTGGCCCCACTGAGCATTTTGAGAGTTGATGTTGCTTGCTATGACACCAGTTGTAGAGGGTTATTATTGTTTTTAACCTAAAGAGCTTTCTTTAATAACCCTGTTATAACATTTTCAGCTTAGTCTACCTCTTGAGGTAACAAATTCTATTAGTTTAACATACAAATTAAAGTAGCACATCGTAGTTTCCTTGAATTGACAGAAACTGAAGTGCCCCAGGGAGATTTGTTTTTCATAATTGAAGAACAATCTTTTAAATATTGAAAAAGAAATCAATGTAAGTTTGGATATAAGAAGTAAGCCTTTGATAAGCAGGTATAAAAAATAAGGACATTTGTTACTCAAGGAACTTGGAACCAAGTTTTCCGGCATAGTATGATCATAGCTCCATTTCTTTATAATTCTCTAATCACTTCCCATATCAGTATTTTGACTTTTTCATCCAGCTCTTGGTCTCAACACAGCCTTTGGCAAAAACCTGGGCATTATTCATTTTCATTTGCATTCAGCATAGAATGCTTCCCATAACTTTATTTTAAAAACAATGAAGAAATTTCACAAAAGTTACTGAGTGAGTAAATGTTTTCTGGTGACTTTTTGGCCCAAGTGGACACAGGCCAATCACAAGGACGGGAGACTATGATTGACTAAGACACATCAGAACCAACTTTTTGAGAATGGACAGTTCCCTAAATTGCATTGCTGCTGGGTATGTGGGGTTGTTAAGGTGAATGGTAAAGATTCAAAAAGCAAAAGCACCAAACTTTTATTCCCATATTCGTGACAGAAATCTTTATATGGGTCCCTACTTTCCATATCCTAAAATACACTACACTGATCATAATTTAGCCTTCTCTTTTTTCGGAAGATAATATATAAAGATGATCATTCAGTGGCAATCTTATCAACTACTGTTTAGGTGGGTAGAGCTGATTTGCTCTTAAACTAACTAATTTCTGGTTCTTTTTGAATTTTATGGCTGTTCTTCCGAATATTTCATATCCTGAGTTGCTGTGATGTTAACAACTTAAGCTTTTGTGGCAGAAATCCATCCTTTCCCAACTTTACTTTGCCATGAGAAGAAATAACACAGAAAATCTCTTAATGGATCTCACTTAACTGACTCTGAGACTGAGGAATGATCTCGATGTTCTGTATGAAACAGTGTCTGATTCTCTCAGAATATTGACTATATGTGGCCAGTAGGTCACTCTACATTACGTGTGCAATTTGCCCTCACTGCATGCTTACAAAATTTGTATGCATATGAGCTCTATCCTTATGAAGGCTTAATTGTGTTTGTTCCCAAATCTGTTTATGCCAGTTGTAGTTGTGATTGTATGACATAAAAACTTGAAATCTGTGAAAAGTGAAAACCAACCAACCAAACAAAAAAGATGGGCTAACAATCAAATTAATTGTTTCTGTACAGTTACAGGAAAATTACTAAAAACATGTTGTGGATAAATTAGCCAGGTGAGAGACAGCCACAGAAGAATGAAGAAAAATGATAAAATATGAAGAGATTCTACAGTCATAAATTTGTGCAGGGACCTTTAAGTTCTTGTTCTTCTTTAAAGAATCCACAACTGGAAAATAGTAGAAGATGCATTTTAAGTACAACTCACACAAGAACATGGTGGCAACCTCCAATCAGCAAATCCACTCGCCAAGAAAAGGCCTTGGCTGTGTATCAACAGCTTGGGAATGAATGTACAATGACATGCTTTAAGTTAAAACCAAATGTTAAAAGTACATGTTCTTTTGTGTAATTGCCCTCTTTAATCAACTTCTTCTGTTAATCAACCAACTCCACGTCAGGCAAGAAGGCTTTATGGTCTATTGTGTGTGTGTGCGCACGTATTTGTTGCTCAGTCGTGTCCGACTCTTTGTGACCCCACGGACTGTAGCCCACCAGGCTCCTCTGTCCCTGGAACTTTCCAGGCAAGAATGCTGGAGTGGGTTGCCATTTCCTTCTCCAGAGGATTTTCCTGACCCAGGGATCAAACCTAGGTCTCCTGCATTGCAGGCAGATTCTATGCTGTCTGGGCCACCAGGGAAGCCCTTATGGTCTATAGAAGGGATGAAACTGTGGAGGTATGTGCATATGCATGGTTAGGGGCAGGAATGGGGCAGCCACTGGGTTACAGGAGTAACAAAAGTAGCAAGACAATTTCTAGAGTTAATCACAAATCATACAAATGCATGTTGTTGATCACCTCAAAAAAACTATTCAAGAACTTCCCTGGCAGTACAGTGGTAAAGACTCTGTGCTTCCAAAGCAAGGGGTGGGTTCACTTCCTGGTTGAAGAATTAAGATCCCACATGTTACACAGTGAGGGCAAAAATTTTAGAAAAGAAAAGAAAGAATAGCTATTCCAACAAAAAGAGCTAATAATGTTGAAAAGCATTTATCTCTGGACAATAGGACTGTAATAGTTGGTGGAGAGGGGATTACCTATGGAGAACTAATGCTTGCATTATGCTCTTATTCTGATTTGTTAATAGTGTGCAAATGTATTCTTATGAATATAAAAATACTATCCAGGAACACCTACCAGTCCTGTCTTTATTGGTGTGGCAGCCAACTTCCAACATAGCCCCCAGTGAGCCTTGCTCCTTGGTATTCGTGCTCTTCTGTAATTCCCTCCCACCCCCATGTGTCGCATTGTACCACGGTTGATCTGTGTGATCAGTAGGATACTGCAAAAGTACTGGTATATAACTTTGGAGATAAGCTATAAAAGAGCCCTTAGCTTCTGTCCTTCTGTCTCTGTCTCCCTCTTCCTTTCCTTCTTGTGAAGATCACACTTCGGGAAAGCCAGCTGCCATGTTAGGAGAAGCCCTTCAGAGAGGCACCCATGGTGAGAGCCTCCTGCTCACCTCTTTAAGTCTCATTCCTTTTTAAATAAGTTTAGATAATTATACCTTCCCCTTGAGTTTAGATATAAAATATATAAAGTTCAAAATAAGAAATAGACCCTCAATCACAGCTTATCATTAATATTACTGATATAGTTATTAAAGTTACCAAAATTATTCAGCTAGTAGGTGGCAGCGATAGATTTTCAGAACAGGTGTGTCTACATCGTCAATCCATTGCCTGTCTGCTGTACACTGGTGTCAACTCATGCCCATATGAAATTTGGGTACATTTTTCTCTTTGTTGTACATTTGCATGGATTACAGCTATCCCTGTAATTCTCCTCCAGTGACACCTGCAAAGAATGGACCTCCTGTTGGGTCAAGGGGATGCATGGGAACACAGAGACAGAAAATGAAAGAACAGGGCAATCTCTACAGAATTACATTCTCATAGGAAGAGAGAGATGGCACCCCACTCCAGTACTCTTGCCTGGAAAATCCCATGGACAGAGGAACCTGGATGGCTACAGTCCATGGGGTTGCTGAGGGTTGGACATGACTGAGCGACTTCACTTTCACTTTTCACTTCCATGCATTGGAGAAGGAAATGGCAACCCCCTCCAGTGTTCTTGCCTTGAGAATCTCAGGGATGGGGGAGCCTGGTGGGCTGCCATCTATGGGGTCACACAGAGTCGGACACAACTGAAGCGACTTAGCAGCAGCAGCAGCAGCAAGAAGAAAAAGAGAAAAGAAATATGGCACATATTAACTCAAAGTGAAGGGAATGGAAGAAATGCCATCTAGAAAGTTTTTGAATAAAGAAAGAGGGGATGGGTAAAATGATTTGGGGTAGGTGAATGGTTGCAAGGAGAGAGAGAAGCCAGATGTGCTTGCCTAGGGAAGTGATTCTGATTAGCAATATGGATAAAGACCATTTAAAAAATTTTTATTGGAGTATAGTTGATTTACAGTGCTGTGTTAGTTTCAGGTATATAACAAAGTGATTCAGTTATACATATATTCATTCTTTTTCAGATTCTTTTCTCACAAAGGTTACCACAGAATATTGAGTAGAGTTTTTTGTGTTATATAGTGGGTCTTTATTGATTATCTATCATATATATAGCAGTATGTATACTGTATACCCCAAGCTCCTGATTTATCCTGCCCCACTCCATGTTTCCCCTTTGGTAACCACAAGTTTGTTTCCAATACCTGTAAGTCTGTTTCTCCTTTGCAAATAAGTTCATTTGTATCATTTTTTAAAATTAGATTCCACATAAGAGTGATATCATATGATATTTGTCTTTCTCTGCCTGACTGACTTAGTATGATCATCTCCAGCTCCACCTATGTTGCTGGAAATGGCATTATTTCATTCTTTTTGAAGACTGAGGATATTCCACTGTGTATATGTACTGCACCTTCTTTATTCATTCCTCTGTTAACGGACAAGATCTTGATGTATATCACTAGAGAAAAATCAACCAGGGACGTTCTGTGTATTTGAACCCAGAGTGTGGGAAGTGGCCAGGTTTGTAGTGAGGGAGTTAGGGCTAGGAAAACTGTTGAAATTGAGCCCAACTGATGGGAAATTGGAAGAGTTCATCTTAGCCGGGAGATAGAAATGAGGTACGGAGAAGGCAATGACACCCCACTCTAGTACTCTTGCCTGGAAAATCCCATGGACAGAGAAGCCTGGTAGGCTGCAGTCCATGGGGTCGCTAAGAGTTGGACACGACTGAGCGACTTCCCTTTCATTTTTCACTTTCATGCATTGGAGAAGGAAATGGCAACCCACTCCAGTGTTCTTGCCTGGAGAATCCCAGGTGCCATGGGCAGAGTTCCTCACGCTGGCCCCCGTGACGGGGGAGCCTGGTGGGCTGACGTCTATGGGGTCACACAGAGTTGGACACGACTGAAGTGACTTAGCAGCAGCAGCAGCAGAAACGAGGTAAGTGGAGCAAAATGAGCAGTGCTCCCAACAGGGAGAGGTCAGAGGAAAGACGGAAAGAAGCAGAGGGATGGGGTAATATGAAGAGCCCAGGAGGATCTGCTGAATAATTACATTTGGTCTTGTGATCAGTCTCAGGAGACTAGTTGTTTTCTTTTGGCTTTAAGGAACATAAACCCAAATATGGTTTAAAAAATTAGCTGTATACTTAAAACTATTAAATGAATTGAATAGGGTAGGATATCTTCAAGACTTGGGGTAAAGGCATCTGATGTCAGTGGTACAGAATTTGGGAGAGGATCATTTTTCCTCCTCTGTACTTGGTCACCATCCACTGTTCACTCTGGTGTCCTGCAAGTAAGCTGACAGCCCACAGTGGAGGACAGCTATACCTGGTGGGGGCGGTACTCTCTGGGAGGACCGAGCAGGATAGGTAATAGGGAGACACCTTGATGAGATGACAAAGAAGAAGGAGAAAGATTTTCAGAAACCCAAATGAGAAGCAGAAATGAGATGTAATAAATGCTGTATTCACTCTCCAGTGTGACTTCCTGAGAACAGGAGCTCTGTTTACCTGGCTCTAACGTTGAAGAGTGTCTGACACAGAAAGCCCAATAAATACTTGAATGAATAGCATACTTTATGAATCTGTCCAGCATGGAGTTGGATATCTTATATCTGTGTCTGACCACAAAAGAAAGAGATCTTGACCCAGTGTAGACTTGGGAGTAACTAAATCAAAGATTTAAACAAAATTCCAGGGACAGATTGAGAGACAGCAACCTAAAGGGCATCAACAGTCAAGGAGTGACCTGGAGAAGGAGAAGACATGAGAGGTCCAAGGGTGTGGATGCAGAAGCAGAAAGAATGCTAGAAAAGAATGGTGAAGAAACCACATACTGAAGAAGCGAGTGCTCAAAAGGGGCAAAGTTCCCAAAAATTTAAAAAAAAAAAAAAAAAAAAACTACGGAAGATATTGACCAAAAAAATGTCTTTTGAATTTAGCAACAAGGGGGTCATTGGTAACTTTTGAGACAGTCATTTTGTTAGAGTAGTGAGGCAGAAATTAGATTATTCTGCTTTAAGAAAGCAATGGAAAATGAAGAGATGATTACAGTGAAAATATTGTTTTAATGAGCTTAACTGTAGGAAAACCACCAGACAGCCTTAAGAGAGGAGCAGAAAATGAGAGAGTTTTTTTAATGAAAGATTTCAGCATGTTTGAAGTTTTCACCCAAATATCAAATTGGACTTCCCTGACTTTTGAGATCAAAACAAGATATACTTGAAGACCATCCCCTAGTGATTGTCATGGTTACTGTTGGGAGAGATTATTGGTTGTTTACATTCTTATGATGTCCTCTTAATCTGACCTCATATCTTTCTTAGCTTCCTCAGTTATCACTGAATTGACCAAACTGGAAACTTAGCCCTTCTTTAAGTTCGTTAAAATCTATATATGTTGGCATTTAAGGGATATTGCTGAATGTAAGCTATTACCCATTTTGTACTTCCCAAATAAGCCTAAATTCCTAAAGCTTAAGTTCTACTTTCTAAGATTCTCTTTCTTTCTTTGGCTCTACACATTAAAGAGAAGTCCTTGCTCAGTCATCTTTGAGTTTGATTATACATGACCTTATTATTATGATAAGCTTCCCTGGTGGCTCAGAGGTTAAAGCATCTGCCTGCAATGCGGGAGACCTGGGTTCAATCCCTGGGTTGGGAAGATCCCCTGGAAAAGGAAATGGCAACCCACTCCAGTATTCTTGCCTGGAGAATCCCATGGACGGAGGAGCCTAGTGGGCTACAGTCCACGGGGTTGCAAAGAGTCGGACACAACTGATCGGCTTCACTTTCATTTACTATTATGATAAATATCAATATTATTTCCTATGCTCCTCTTCTTCCAGTAACCCCTTGAATATTGGTGTTTCTCAGCTGGCCATGTTTGCCTTCTCTTTCATACTCCTTACCTGAGACTTGTAAACCATCACTCTGCAAACCATATCCAGGTTAAACAAGATTTTTCTTGACCTGCACAGTATTTTTTAAATCAAAGTTGTAAATTTGAGATATTTATAGATTCACATGCTGTTGTAAAAAATCAACTAGAATTCTCAAGTACCCTTTACCCAGATTCTGCCAAGGGTATGCACACAGCTATGGGCAAAAACACATCAGGATATATGAACACAGCGGCAGTCAAGACAGAACAATTCTTTCACAAAACGATCTTTCCTGTTGTTCTTTTATATGCCACCCACTTAGCTTGCATTTCTACCTTTTCTTAACCTCTGGCAACCATTAGCTTGTTTCCCACTTCGGTGGTTTTGTCATTTCAAGAACGCTATATGAATGGAATCATACAGGATATAACCTTTTGAGACTGGCTTTTTTTTTTTTTCTCACTCAGCATTATTCTCTGAAGTTTCATTCAAGCTTTTCTTTGTATCAATAGTTCAGATTTTTTTTTTTTTTTTTAGCTGAGGACTATTTCATTTCCCGAATGTACCACAATTAGTTTAAACATTCACCCACTGAAGCATATCTGAATTGTTGCTAGAATTTGGCTTTTATGCATAAAGGTGCAATTAATGTTCATTTTGTAAGACAATGAATCTTCCATTTCCCTGAAGTAAATACCTGAGAGAGCAGTTGCTGGGTCATGTGTTAGTTACATGTTTGGTTTTATAAGGAACTGCCAAACTGCACCACTTTACATTCTTACTAGAAATACGAGTCATCCAGGTTCCTTGTCTTCCTGGTAGCATTTGGTGTTGTCATTTTTTTCTTTTTTTGCCATTCTGATAGATTTGTAGTGCTATTTCATCATAGTTTTAATTTGATTTTTCTTGATGGTTAGTGATGTTTAGTTTCTTTCAATATGTTTATTTGCCATATATAACACCTGCTTTGATTAAATAGCTCTTCCTGTCTTTGCCCATGTTCTAATTTTATTCTTAGTTTTTTCATTTTTGAATTTTGAAGGTCCTTTGGCAGATACATTATTTGAAAACATTTTCTCCCATTCTGTAGCTTGTCCTTTTATTCTCTTAAGAGGATAAGGTACCTCAGACCTCTCGTGAGGTCTTTCACAGAACAAAGATGTTAATTTTGATGAAGCCCAAGATATCAAATTTCCTCTTATGGATCATGGTTTTAGTGTCAAGTCTAATAATCCTTTATCCATAGTTCTTGAAGAATTTCTCATGCTTTTTATATATTTAAAAATTTTAATTTTACATGATATATTTGTTTACTGTCTATAGATATTTGGAATGCATTGTTGAATAAGGCATGATACTTAGATTGAGCAGTGCCTATGTTTGCGTCCTAGCACCATTTGTTGAAAAGGCTATCCATCCTCTGTTGAATTACTTTTACATCTTGTTCAAAACTCAGTTGGACATATAATTGTGGGTCTATTTCTGGGATCTCTGTAATGCTCCATTGATCTATGTGCCTTTCCTTTTCCAAATACCTCTCCATTTTGTTTACCGTAGCTATATATTAAGTCTTAAAATTGAGTTGACTGAGTCCTCCCACTTTATTCTTTTTTTAAAACTGTTTTAGCAATTCTAGTTCCTTTGCTTCTCAGATAAGTTTCAGAATAATCCTATTTATATCTAAAAAGAAATCTTGCTTGGATTTTTTAAGTATAGTATTAAGCTTGTATATCAATTTGTGGACAATTGGCATCTTTACTATGTTGAGTCTTCTGATCCATGAGCACAATATGGCTCTCCATTTATTTAGATCTTCTTTGATTACTTCCACCATACAAGTCCTTTGCAGGTTTTCTTAGATTTCTTCCAAGTATTTTATTTTTTGACTGACTGTAAATGGTTTTATATTTTTAATTTCACTGTCCACATATTCTTTGCTACTGCATAGAAACACAATTGATTTTAGAATATTTATCTTGTATCCTGTGATCTTGATGAGCATACATTTTAGTTCTAAAAATATTTTGGTAGATTCCTTGGGATTTTCTATGTATACAGACAAGTAATCTGCAAATAGGAGCAGCTTTTCCTCCTTCCTTTATGATATGTATACCTTTATTTTTTTTTTCTTGCCTTATTGCACTGGCTAGAACTTCCAGCTATATGTCGACTGAGTCAAATAAAAGCAAATATTTTTGTCTTGCTACTGATCTTAGGGGAAAGTATTCACTCACCATTAAAATTATAATTTTAACTATAGGGTTTTTTTTAGATATGCTTCATTAAATTAAGGACATTCCCCTCTATTCCTATTTATTCAGAGAGTTTTTATCCAGATGCTTACCTGACATAGCTTCTTTAAAATTTTGTCAGATAATTCAAATGTCGCTGTCATCTTGATGTTGGCATTTGTTGTTTTTTTTTTTTTTTCATTTAGTTTGAAATTTTCCTGGCTCGAGGACAATTTTATATTGTCTTATAAGACTCTGGATATTAAATCATCTGGTTTTGCTGGCTTCCACTGACACTCATTCTGAAGGAGAGGAAAGGAAGCTACCTTGCTACTGCCAGATGGATGTGTAAGTCCAGGTTCTTGACTCAGCCTAATACCCAGGGTGGAAATTCCTTGTTATTCCAACTTAGGATAACAGCTCCATCTCTACATGTAGTCTTCACTGAGACTCAATTGCGTTGTGGCCTTGTTACTTCTGGGTGATGGTGACAGTCCTCACTTTCCAGTAGGCTTCCTATGACACAAGCCTGTAGCAGAGAGGGAGAGGGATACTTCACTACTGCCCAGTGGGATCAGATGTCCAGGATTCCCCACGTGGTGTCTACCGATAAAACAGAGACGGATGGAGCTAACGGTTGGTTGAACGTGGATGAAAGTCCTAGTCCTTACTTGGTCGTCTGTGATCCCACCCTGTCAAAGGTATTGAGGCATCTTATTATGCCTTCATGAAAGTAAAAGTCTAGGCTCCTCACTTGGCTTTAGCTAGCATGAGTTGGGGAGGGGCTACAGTTTTTTTTCTATGGTGTAGGCGGAGTAGATCAGTCATTGTCTAAAAGTTTCTGACCTGCTCGGCTTCCCCTCTCCTGGTTCTTTGATTGGAAAAAGCAGGGTTTGCTGGGCTTGGTTGCCTATGTCATTGTTGTTTCCTGGTTGCCAACTGCTTCAGCTCCAAGTCTGAGACACATAAGAACAAAAAAAATCCTGGAAACTTCCCACCATGTTTCTCCACTCATCCTAAGGCCCTGATGGGTCTGCCTTCTTCTTTCCACCTCTAAGAATGTACAGGGTTTTTAGTTCTATTTAGTGGCAGCAATAATAAAAGGTATGTCTACTTCATCTTCCCAAAGTGGAACTCTGTTCTCCTGTGGAACAGTGTTTTTAAATTCTTATTGCTACCCCCAAATCTAGATTGCTCACCTACTGAGTTCCAAGCAGGTGAGTTCACCTTTCTGAATGTTTTCACCTGGCTATCCCACAAGAAATTTAAATTCAATATGAGTATGTGGGCTCCCTCCCCCATTGTTCAACCCTTCTCCTTAATAACTCTACCCTGGTTATTATCACCACATGACCATGTAAATCAACAACCAGAAATCATTCCTCTGTACCTTTTTTCCCCTCACTTGCCATGTTTTAGTCATCCGAATATTTAACTCATGCCTGCCTTTATCACCTATTCCTTCTGTGAATGGCTCATTATTCAGGCTCCAGTAACGCTTAAAATTTATGATGTCCTAAAATGAACAATTCACATCATCTTCTCTTCTAATTATGCTTCTCGTTGAATTTTTGTTAATGCCACCCTCACTTGCCTATTCCTTTTAGTTAAATTTTTTTTTTACCATATTTTCTACTCAAGTTTACCCCATATCCAATATTTCCAAATTTTGTCAGTTCTGTGGTGCTACATGGGCTTCCCAGGTGGCTAGTGGTAAAGAACCTGCTTGCCAATGTGGGAGGCATAAGAGATATGAAATTGATCCCTAGGTCAGGAAGATGCCCTGGAGAAGGAAATGGGAACCCATTCTAGTAGTCTTGCATGGAGAGTATCATGGATAGAGGACCCTATAGTGGGCTACAGTCCATAGGATTGCAAAGAGTTGGACATGACTTAGCACACACACACACTTCTCCCATCAGCATCTTTCTATATATTTCCACTGTCATTGTCCAATCCCTAAATTTTATTGAAACTATGTTTATGTCCAGAATTTCATCTCATCTCATCTATATTATTACAGTTGTCTCCTCATTTGTCTTATCACCAGCCTATGCTAATTCCTTAGGTACAATGCTTGGTTAATTTTAAGCTGTTTCTTAACTTGGTTCTCTTGGTTCAAGACCTCCAAAATTTCTCTATCATCAGAAGAATCATGCCCAGGGATTTTGGTTTGATGTTCAAGCTCTCCCATGCTCAGTTCATTTATTCTGAGTTTCTTTTCTGGGTTTTGTTTATTTTCCTCTCCTGGATCTGGTAGATCCCCTGCGGCGACCCCAGGCAGGTTATGAATGATCAGTTCAGCCTGTACCACTGCTTTAATTCAACGGCAGTACAGATCACATTGTTTGGTTTATTATTGTACTTCTGGCCTTTGCTGCATGAAATGTGAAGTGAAAGAGGGGAGAAAACATAACAAAGCAAAGATGAGTGATGTGAGAAGATGTGGATAAAAAAAATTAACTCCGTGTTGAGGTGATCCTCATGTAAACAAGGGTCCTGGGTAGTTATTCTCTACAAGGAGAGGAGGGAAGTACAGACTCACAGTGAACCATGCATATGACTTCAAAGATAGGAACACATCAGTTGGCAATAAATATTTATAAAATGAGACTTAGGTATTTAGGCCATTAGCCTGCCACATACTTCTTCCACACAATGAAATATGAAGCTTGAATTATGATAAAGACAGGCAGTACAAATAACAGGGAACCTAAATTTAGGCTTGGGTAAATGTTCTGATTTATTTTAAAATACTGATCTATGCACATAGGCCTTATAGGCAAAACCAGATTTTCAAATGGTCACGCTGGTTTTCATTCATTTTCCTTTGTTTTTACTATATTTTTATGAGCAAAAAACATTTTCTCTCAATTCATAGTATCTTTTCTTTTGTCTTATCACACTTCATCATGTTCATTATGACTCTATACATTCTTGCCTTGTCAAGTCATGTGAGATTCATTTGTTAAAATAAAGAAGCGCTTGAGGCTGATTTTATCCAAACCAAACTTTCTTCAAAGTCTGTGCTGATTCCCAGCTAAGTGTCCAATGTAGAGTCTTCTCTTCACCGATCTTCCTATAAATTCATCTATCACAGCCATGAGATAATAACCTCCAGGAGTGAACATAGGCTCTTGTGTTAACAGAGCTGAGGTTTAGCGCTTATTCTAAATTCTGGCCTTTCTGAACTTCATACTGACTAAAAACTAAATGTCTCATTTTCTTTCCTTTGAGGCAGTAAGAAGCAACAAGCTAATGAGACAAACCAATTAAACCAAGCAGCTAAAGAATAGCTAAAGTAGCTAAGAGGTTTAGTGATGCACTGTCTGTTCCAAATAAAAGAGATTCTTTCTCTGGGACCTTTGAGGTCTCCAGCCATGAGCCATGGCTGTGGTGGAGGGTGCTCTCCCAGTCTGGGGCACCGCCCAAATCCTATCTCTTAAATGAGGATTTTTATGTATAGATGTGTGAAATAAACCACTATAATCTCAATACTACAGTATGGAAAATAAGCATACAGTTTAGATCTAGGTGATACAATATTGAGTCTCACCTAGATAATCTTGAACCATTTATTTCTCACCTAGAAAATGAGAGTGATGTTGGGTTCCTTGCTTTTGTGAGGATTAATTATGATGACTGTTGTTATTATAGATAGAAGCAGCAGGTACAACAGGGGACTTACTGACCAAGTTAGTCCATTCACGAGGATAAGTTTAACACATTGATTTTTTGAGTTCTATCATTTTTACTATGATATCACTCAATAAATTTATTATCATGTTTTTGAAAACATTTTCTCATCTCCCATCTCACTGTATCCTGTTAACTTCTTGGGAGGCCAGATAAATGTATTATGCTCATTCTCCTATGACTGAAGCAAAATATTACATATACAGAAAGGAGTTGCTCTAAACCAGACTGCTATTAATATTTTGTTTAGAACCAAGTCAAGAACCTTCCTTATACTATATATATAGTGGTTAAGTTCCAGAGAATCATAAATTCTATTGGCAAAGTCCTTTTCAATTAAATAAGAGGAGTTAAGAAATTCCCAGGAAAAAAACCTTTGACTGTGGCATCCATGAACCCTTTATGACCCTCATCTGAAATTCACTAGGTACCACTTCTGCACATCTACAGCAGATCATCATAAAACTCTTGAAAATGTAGATGTTAAGTATGAATATGATTAAGAGCTGTTTTTTTCTATTCTCCTTCCTGCTATACTTTAAGCCTCATTACCAACTTAAAAATGCACAAATTAAGGCAGGAAAGAGTCATATAACTGGGACTGTACGTTCCCTGCCATAGTGGGGAAGAAGAAAAGGGACTGTGGAAGCACACTATATGTGGTTCTGAATCCTGCCTTTGTCATTCCCCAGCTCTGTGACCTTTGTCCAGCTAATAACCTCATGTGCCTCAAATTTCTAATATTTATAAAGATGGTGATGAGGTTGAGGAGGTGATAACTACCTCCTAGGAATACTGTGAAAATGAAGTGAAAGTATTTGAAAATTGCTAGCCCACCATTGGAGTCGTAATAAACTCAGTAAACACTGTTTATTTCCTTTCTTTTCACATATTGTCTTAAGTATGTCTCTCTTGGGCTGAAAAAAATATACCAAATCCCATTTTAGTGGAATCTTAGAGAGCATGGGTTTCCTCCTTATGGAGTAGGATTTTTAACTAGGCAGACCTGTAAGTCTAGCAGGCAACGAATGCACAAGCCATTTAGCTAAGTAAAGAACTTGCTGTGACCATTTCTTATAAGAATGTCTTTAATATCTTTGAGGTTTCTAGAGCAGCGACAAGCTTTTGGAAAGAAGAGTTCGTTAGTTTTTTGCTTTCTTTTTGAAATTATCTTATTAATGAGATCTGTAATGTCAGCTAGGCTATCCTAGAAACAACCCAAGAATAGGAAAAACAGATGCACTGAAAGTCTGACCTGAAATCCAAGGAGCTGAACTAAAGAGGCCTTCTGGTAAGAAATCAGATGTGATGAGAACTGCAATGGTTATTTTTTCATGCTCTGTTGGAGGGGAAAAATGTATCCTATCAGTAATAGCCAACAATTTAGTAAGATTCGGATAGCTAAAAATCAAAATAAAAGGTGCCTTCCTGGGAAATATTTTCTGATCCTAAATATCCTCTGAAGTTTATAAAGAACATTTATCTGAAAGTTACCCTACCCTTCTAGATCCCAAGAATTTTGAAGATATGGGAAAGAAAACAAGCCAGTAGTTCTTGCTTCCAATGGGTAAAAACTTGAATTTACTTTTAGGGTATTTAATTTATAAACAATACTTTATATTTGCCAGGCAAATGTAATGTAAATGAAAGTCACTCAGTCATGTCTGACTCTTTGTGACCCCATGGACTATACAGTCCGTGGAATTCTCCAGGCAAGAATACTGGAGTAGGTAGCATTTCCCTTCTCCAGGGGATCTTCCCAACCCCAGGATTGAACACGGGTCTCCTGCATTGCAGGTGGATTCTTTACCAGCTGAGCCACAGGGGAAGCAATGTAATGTAAGGCTCCACTTATTATTTTGGGGATTGACTATAGCTTTGAAGAAGGCTGAAGATCTACAGTTAAGCATTCTACTTAATAACATAAACTGAGAATAAATCATTTTGATTTTGAAATGGGACAGCCTATCATGCCATCAATTCTATATCATTCAACAAAAGTCTTCTCTTTCCAACCTCATATTTATACCCAGGCTTTGCTTTTTCCTTCCTAAAATGAAAAGTAACATTTATGGACACTTAAATGATCGTATATTTTATCTGCTCTTTCAGAGAGATAGCAAGTCACAGTACATTCGTTTATGAGGGTTGTTGGAAAAATTTACCACAAACTTGGTGACTTAAGAGAAATGTATTTTTTTACAGCTCTGGAGGCCAAATGTCCAAAATTAAGGTGTCAACAAGGTTGCACTTCTCTGAAGACTCAAAGGTAGAATGCTTCTCATCTCTAGCAGCTTCTGGTGGCTTCAGGCATTTCTTAGTTTGTGGTGTAATTCCAACCTTTGGCCCCATCTTCACATGGCCTTCTAGTCTATGTCTTCTGTTCTAAAATTTCCTTCTGCTTTTCTCATAAAAAGACACTTGTCATTGAATTTAGGACATACTCTGATAATCCAGGATGAACTCACCTCAAGGTCCTTAATTTGATTTACAAAGATATTTTATTTTTCCAAATAAGGTGACTTTCATGTGGGTTTCAGTGATTCAGTTCAGTTCAGTTCAGTCACTCAGTTGCGTCCTACTCTTTGTGACCCCATGAATCGCAGCACGCCAGGCCTCCCTGTCCATCACCAACTCCTAGAGGTCACTCAGACTCACGTCCATTGAGTTGGTGATGCCATCCAGCCAACTCATCCTCTGTTGTCACCTGCTCCTCCTGCCCCCAATCCCTCCCAGCATCAGTCTTTTCCAATGAGTCAGCTCTTTGCATGAAGTGGCAAAAGTACTGGAGTTTCAGCTTTAGCATCATTCCTTCCAAAGAAATCCCAGGGTTGATCTCCTTCAGAATGGACTGGTTGGATCTCCTTGCAGTCCAAGTGACTCTCAAGAGTCTTCTCCAACACCACAGTTCAAACGCATCAATTCTTCAGCGCTCAGCCTTCTTCACAGTCCAACTCTCACATCCATACATGACCATTGGAAAAACCATAGCCTTGACTAGACGGACCTTTGTTGGCAAACTCATGTCTGCTTTTCAATATGCTATTCAGTAATTAGACATGGACATATCTGTTAGAGGCCACAGTTTAACTCACTGCACTTAGTCATGGGGGACTGTTCTCTACTAAGAGATCCTTGTTACCGTAGTGGTTGTTGGTTATCAGAAGTGATGTTGCCAATGTGAATTTCATCAAAGAAACAGATTTCACTGGGTTCCAGGATGAGCAGCTGTGGTATGAGTTATTCTTCACTGAGCAGTTAAGCCATCATAGGTTAAACACAAATAGTCCTTCTTCATTGTAATATTTTAGACCAGGGGAATATAGAGTGCTAAATTGTATACCTAAGAATGAGATCAATGGCTGATTAGACTCCTCCTTTTACATTTCCTATTTTTTTAGGAGCAGAAAATACTTGAAATTTCACCATTTGTACAATAGGTGATCAGGTTAGCACTTGTCCAAGGGAACAATGAGACTTCTTTGAAAGAAAATATTTTCCGGTTGGGTGTCTTCAGTACATCAAAGAAGGATTGTAACTGGGCAAATGACAGCTACAGAATACAAGGGCATGGCGACCATAAACTGAAATTGATTCAGACTGAAACCTTTCAAAGGACCGAAAACCACAACTTGAATTGAGGAGCAGCACATGACTCTATTAGTTAAGCTGGAGATACTATGAGTAAATAAAGCAATACGAGCTTGTCATTTTGAATAAGCTTTATTAATTATGTGAATTAGTACAGGCAACCTTCATATGCACACCTTTAACTTTCATTGGCCAGATGGGTTATGGTCCCAGTAGCGGACTTTGATTCAAAGTATGTTCATGTGTGTGTCTGTGTGGTAACATGTGCTCATCATTTAGCTATGTGCAATGCACTCCTTCTGTAAGAAACAACTTTTGAGTGGCCAAAATTTGAAGCACATGTTGTTGCCATAGTAAGATAGGGTACCAAGGAAGAATTTACTAATGTGATTAGCAAAGATCTAGGGGTTTCTAAGTAATTCTATTATAAGTAGACATTCTGGTAAAAGGACGTAAAATTGAAGAGTGTTTTTGATTTAGAAGTATAGTAATACTCTAATTATAGTGCAGAAACAACTTATAAATCTATTAAGAATTAGAAATGGCAGAATGGGTAGGATTTTGAGACGTCTCAATGACACATAAACATGGTGTGTTCTACAAGGAACTAGAAAGCAATTTAGTTCAAGAAATGAGGAGATTTGGAACACTTCTCTCCCATCCGTGTGAATTAATTCTGACTAATATATTTGACTGTGTTTAGTCGCACTGATTTAGGTCTGAGTTACAATGAAAAATGTTTTCATTTAAACCATGTTTAATAACCAAATCCTTGTGGCATTGCCTTAAATTTTCCATGTAAGTGCAAAAGAAAGCTGCCTACTAGTTTTCCTTTTATTTAGAATTTAGACAAGTTGTTGCTTTATGGAACTCGGCACAGTTCCCACAGAGAATGCAGAGATGGAAATTTGGTGACGTGGCAGGGATCTTCTAGGAACCAGACCTAAAAATCAATCCATAGGCCCTCTCGTAATAAAGCAAGTTGAAGACTGAAGTGAGGTTAGAACTCCAGGAGTTTGGATTCATTGGTTCTTATACCTTTTCCTATAATTACTAAAATAGCTAAAATAATTTCCACTGACACTTATGCCCTTCCAAGAGAGGCAAGGAGATTGAGACCATGGTGGTTGCCTGGGTTAATATACCCTTGTAACTGGGTGTTAAGAAGAATGAGACAGAAATTGTTTGGTGAGTTAAGACTTTCATTTTTTTTCCCTCACTTGACTTGAGGAAATGCCAAGGAAGACCCATCATGGTATTTTCTCAAGAATAGGGTTAAAAGACTACCCTAATGCATGAGCATTTAGAAGGTTGTTTTCAAGCTATTTCATGCCTCAGATGCCATTTACTTTTACGGGAACCATTTATATTTATAGTGGAAAACTGGTTTTTGAGAGGTAGTGGAACCTTGGACCTGGAAACTCATTTCTCTTATCCTCCACTCCAGCTCCAGCTCCCTTGGGGTCCCCTGAGGCAGAATTTTAAGAGTATATGAAACAGTTATTTGAAACATTGTTTAAAAAATCTCTCACCTACCATGAAGATGGGGGAAAGGCTACTTTAGGCCCAGGAAATGCTTTCATATCCTATTTTTCTTCTGTTTTGCGGTCACGCTTTTTCTTTCCCTGCTTTCTTTTTTTTTCACTTTCATTTTATAGGTTTGGTGTGTCATTTTCCCATAAATTACATAATCGTAATGACTCTACTATTAAGGCTAGCTCAGTCTCACCCTTGGGAGAAATAGTTTTGTGTTTTTTTGTGTACCCACCCGTAATTTACATCATCAGAGAGCTTGCTCCATACCCCATTATCACCTCTTCAACCTCATTTTTTTTCCACTGTAAAACCAATTTTATGTTGCCTTGATCATGAAGATGTCCTAGCTCACTCAGGAAAGATCGTTTTCCCTCTCCGTCTTACTGGAATTAAAACCCATTGTTTCCCTGATCACGCTATTGGGTTCAACTTCCTCTTGGCTGCCTGGACCTCTTTCCTAAGGTGGAGCCCTCTCTCTTCAGCAGGGTAGTCTGAACCTGCCTGGCCCATCAGATTGCCTAAGTGAAAGCGGACCTCTGATAAAGTGGAAAACAAGGTTGTCCGTGTAAGGAATGAGCCAAAGAAAAGATCCTCCATGCATCTGTCCACCCCAACTTGACCACAACAGCGTGACGGGGAGGGCATTCATTGTGGGAAGAGAATTTTGATTGAGATCATTATCTATTTCAAATGAGTTTTCTAAAGATCTCTCTCTTTCCCCAAAGGTTTATAGAGAATCTGATACTGAAAATCTACTAGATATTACTGACTAATCTTTTCAGAAGAAAAAAAGTTTTACAAAATAAAATAAGGCAAGGAGTGGTTAGGAAACCTAAGTCTAAATAAATGTAAAATATTAACAGGTAGCTGTATGACCAGTATTTCCTTTCATCCATCTCTTTTTATTTCAGTCACTATTTATAACAGCAGGTTAAATTACAGATGGTAGATCACAGAAGTTTGCCCATGATGTTCCTCCTGAAAGCTCGTTTCTTGAGAGCATCGAGTTTATGAAGGATTCGTTAGTATATTCTACTACATACATCTAAGCATTTAATGCTCAGCCTGATTGCATGACTGTGTGGGGTGATCCAGATCCCTACCAGGCTCAGGATGGAAGCTGAGCCTTGAGTTATAGTCTATACAGATGTGGAAAATCCATAGATTAAAACTGCCATAGTGGTACTTTCCTGCAGTACAGTGGTTAAGATTTTGCCTTCCAGTGTAGGGTGTGTTGATTCTACCCCTGATAGGGGAGCCAAGATCGCACATGCCTCATGGGCAAAAAAAAAAAAAAAAAAAAAAAAAAATCCAACGAAGCAAAACAAAACATAAAACAGAAGCAATTTGTAACAAAATCAATAAAGACTTTTAAAATAAATGGTCTACACCAAAAAAAAAAAAAAAAAATCTTAAAAAAAACTGCCAGAGTGATTCTTTTCCTTCCTCACATAACCTGAGTTTGTTGTATCCAACTCTTTGAGATCCCATGGACTGTAGCCCACCAGGCTCTTTTGTCCATGGGATTTTTCAGGCAAGAATACTGAAGTGGGTTGCCATTTCCCACTCCAGAGGATCTTCCTGACCCAGCGATTGAACCCATGTCTCCTGAGTCTCCTGTACTGGCAGGCGAATTCTTTACCATTGCACCACCCTAGTTGGTTATCTGCTGAGTAAATACCAAGAGTAGGGAATGCAGTAACTCCTAGGATGTATTTTAGCCTGGAAGGTAGCACTCTTTCCTCAGGCCTCCCTCAGGCAAAATGGTCTCTGCCCACATGACTTTCTTTCCCCAACCTGCATTCCTCAGTAGGAAAAGAATGCAACTCCTGCTGCTCTTCTCTGTTCATCATGCTCTAGATGAATGGGGACTCTTTTGAATGTCTACACTGAAGCCTGGAAGGTCTAAAATATATCCAAGGAGAAGACTTCTCTAAACTTCTTAGGTTGGTGGCTGGTGCCCTCCTGAAAGAATAGTGAAGAAATTGTTCATTAAGTGCACAACTGAGTGACTTCACTCACTCAGCCTCCTAGAAGCTAGCTCTGGTTGGGTGGAATGGGTGGGGGCAGGGGAAATGCCATAGTTCTCTCTGCCAAGAAACAGACATGGTTGACCTTTCCACTGGGCAGATGTACCAGCTGCCAGCACCTCTGCCCAACTGCCAGCCCAGTTTCAGAAATGGCATTATTAAAATTTAATTCCTTTGAATCTAGACTTTTTAATCTGCCAAGACTCTCTATTAGCCTCTTCCCACAATAAAATGTAGATATATAGGTTCTCTTGGGATTCGTCAGTACAGTGAAATCAAAGACCAATGGAAATAGAATTTAGATCTCCTAACTTACGGATGAGTACTTTTTACTTTGTTTCTAATACAGGCTCTGAGTTTATCAAATTAAATATGGATTTAAAAATGTGATCTTCTATAAGGCATAGTATTAATTAATTTCTTTTATTTGTATATTGGCCATAATAAGAATATCCACAAGATACTACATGTGACTACTGCAACTACAGAGCTATAAAGTTTTATGAAAAGAATATAAATACCTTCTAATAATGTCTGGTATACACTAAAATCATTCAAAAGTATAGAATTTTTTGATGTAAAAATAAATTTTGGCAATTTTGTTTCATATGGTAGATCTATTTTCAAATTTGAATTAAAATGTGTGAATTCCATTCATGAGGTCCCCAAGGATAGTAAAAATCTATAAACATATTAGAAAGGTATCTCAGCGCAGAAACAAGGAAACAAACACAAAGACTGAATGAAAAGGGAAAAGTGAAAGCGAAGTCGCTTAGTCAAGTCCGACTCTTTGCGACCCATGAACTGTAACCTATCAGGCTCCTCTGACCGTGGGATTTTCCAGATGAGAATACTGGAGTGGGTTGCCATTTCCTTCTCCAGGGGATCTTCTGATCCAGAGAGTAACCCAGGTCTCCTGCATTGCAGGCAGCCTCTTTACCATCTGAGTCACAGCTGGAGTAAAATGGAGGCTTCCTTTTTGAAATCAAAAATAGATTGTTAAAAAAAAAAAAAAAAAACTAGCTTTGTAGAAATACAGCAATACAGTGTTTTCAGTTCAGTTCAGTCGCTCAGTCGTGTCCGACTCTTTGTGGCCCCATGAATCGCAGCACGCCAGGCTTCCCTGTCCATCACCAACTCCCGGAGTTCACTCAGACTCACGTCCATCGAGTCCGTGATGCCATCCAGTCATCTCATCCTCTGTCGTCCCCTTCTCCTCCTGCCCCCAATCCCTCCCAGCATCAGAGTCTTTTCCAGTGAGTCAACTCTTCACATGAGGTGGCCAAAGTACTGGAGTTTCAGCTTTAGCATCATTCCTTCCAAAGAAATCACAGGGTTGATCTCTTTTAGAATGGACTGGTTGGATCTCCTTGCCGTCCAAGGGACTCTCAAGAGTCTTCTCCAACACCAACAGTTCAAAAGCATCAATTCTTCGGCACTCAGCCTTCTTCACAGTCTAACTCTCACATCCATTCATGACCGCAGGAAAAACCATAGCCTTGACTAGACAGACCTTAGTCGGCAAAGTAATGTCTCTGCTTTTGAATATGCTATCTAGGTTGGTCATAACTTTTCTTTCAAGGAGTAAGGGTCTTTTAATTTCATGGCTGCAATCACCATCTCCAGTGATTTTGGAGCCCCCCCAAAATAGTTTCACACTGTTTCCACTGTTTCCCCATCTATTTCCCATGAAGTGATGGAACCGGATGTCATGATCTTCGTTTTCTGAATGTTGAGCTTTAAGCCAACTTTTCCACTCTCCACTTTCACTTTCATCAAGAGGCTTTTTAGTTCCTCTTCACTTTCTGCCATAAGGGTGATGTCATCTGCATATCTGAGGTGATTGATATTTCTCCCGGCAATCTTGATTTCAGCTTGTGTTTCTTCCAGTCCAGCGTTTCTCAGGATGTACTCTGCATATAAGTTAAATAAGCAGGGTGACAATATACAGCCTTGACGTACTCCTTTTCCTATTTGGAACCAGTCTGTTGTTCCATGTCCAGTTCTAACTGTTGCTTCCTGACCTGCATACAGATTTCTCAGGCAGGTCAGGTGGTATTCCCATCTCTTTCAGAATTTTCCACAGTTTATTGTGATCCACACAGTGTTTACCTTACCCTGATTCTTTGGTTTGATTTTTCTTAGATGTTTGTAGCTTGCAAGTTTCAATACACTTTTTACATTATTGATACTTGAAATATGAAGTTAAGGGACTTCTCAGTGGTCCAATGATTAACGCTCTGCACTTCCAATACGGGGGGGCACAAGTTTCATCCTGGTCAGGGAATTAAGATTCCCATATGCTGCAGCCAAAATAAGTAAAATAAGATAAAATGTGTTTAAACATATGAAGTTCAGTGTTGCAGAGATTGCATTGGCCAGAGATCCTGAATATGGGAGACAAGGAAGCCCCAGTAAACTATCTTCCTACTTTTCTTCTCTAGTAAATGCTTTGTGCTTTTAGCCAGGCGGGGCCACTTCCTGTGACCTATTTCTACATTTGGGATGTGTTAGGGAATGAAGGCCAACTGTCCTGCTGACCAAAGTTGGAAGATACACAAATCCAGAGGACTCTTTGACAGTACTGGGCATCTAAGACATGCCTCAAAGAAGCGCCTGCCAGAATAAGAGGACATTGATGGTTATGCTCTGGCCATCAGACGTGGTCTTTCTTGAATGTGTCTACAGTTTAGAGAAACTACAGCTACAACTGGGACCCTGAACTCACTCAGAAAATGTGGCAGGGATATGTGACATATTCCTGATCCTGAGCCAGCCTCATGGGCACAGTAATGCCAGGGACATAAAAAATGGAAATGTGGTTTCAATAAGAACACTCTCAAGGAAATGTGTGCTTACACAGACCTCTGCAAAGACCTAAGATAAATATCTGAGATCTATGTAACGTAAAACAAGAAATTTAGAAAAAAAAAATTAAGCTCATCTTCTTTCCTAGATCATCTCCTCCTTTACTCAGCATGACACACTGTCAGATAGCATGCTTTCTCTGGAAAATCTTGTTTATTTTAATTAATTTATTTTTTAATTGAAGTATAATTGCTTTACAGAATTGTATTGGTTTCTGCCAAGCATCAACATGAATCAGCCATAGATACATGTGTCCCCTCCAAGGGAAAAATCTTGTTTTTACTGAGGGTTTGCCTGGGATGAATTATAATACAGGTATCGGATTGAATCATAAAATGCTTTACTATGTAAAGTATATGTAGATCATAAGTTATTTTACTATATAGGGTGGATGTAGATCACAAGTTATTTGAAAACCTCACCTGCTGGAAATAATAATAAAAATCAGCCTAAATCTTCTTCTAGGGTAAACATTTCTGCATTTAAAGGATATATGGTATGGAGATCATTTTTAGCTTGCATAGCTCTACTAGCTGTAAATGCATGAAAACAAAACACAATCAGACAAATAACACCTCCAGATGTTTTGGTGGGTATGCATGCTCCAAAGTAGAGCAGGTAATTAACAGTCTCAATGCAGGTGAGGTCCAGGCTGAAATCTTGTCAACCTTCTTGCCATTTTCTGGGAGTTTAGGTTTGGCTCGGATGAGTAGAGTTCAATGCCTTTGTTGGGGTTAGAGGGTGGGCGTAGAGAGTCTGGTTGGAACTAGGAATTTGGCTCCGTAGCAGTTAGATGTGTTGAACCTCAAAAAAGTTCACACAGTAAGATTAGTTTCTGTGCAAGTATTCAAAGGTTTATGGACACAGAGCTCATCTGAACCCTCTAAACCTATGGAGTCGGCCAAGTTGGCTAGAATCACTGACAGGATTGGGCTCTTTCCCAAGCCTTCCATCACTTCCACTCTGATCCCTGCCAGAAATCAAACAAGAAAAAGCCTTTCTTGTCATGTTTTGACACCCCTAGCTTTAGTCTCTGCTATAAACTCTGCATCCAAATATTTCAGCATATCAACCAAAGGTTGATAATATACATGGGCAAGGGTTCAAAGGGTGGCTAAGAGCCTGAAAAAGGGTCACTCAATGTTATATAAATAATGTGCTCCTAGGATAAATTAAGAAGTGAATGATTATGGGTCCAGCCATGTAAGCATTGCCTGGCTGTCTCCAGTAGCACAGAGCTGGGTGTAGGGTTTGGTCAATAGGTGTGCTCTAAAGTCACAAAAAATGTCAGCTGTAATTGAAAATGTTCCTTCCATGATAAAAGAAAGAAAAGCAGCATCCAGTAACTTGGCTGAGTTCAAAATATATATCTAGCCAGGTATATATATAATTTTGTATGTGTCTGTGTCAGTTACACAGGTGTATGCATTGATACTAGTCATCATATCTGACATCTTTCTTCCCATGGATCACAGTCAAAACATTTGAGAGCCATTGATTTAGACATTGAAGTATGAACTTTGAGACATCCAGCTACTCTTGGTTTAAATCGTTATTCAAGTTTATTCTCACCACAGCAGTCAAAGTGGGCCTTTTCCAAGCCTAAGCCAGACCATGTCGCTCATTGGCTCAGATCCCTCCAACGCCTTCTGCATTTACCTCAGGGGCACCTCCGACCCCTTGACATTCACGCTGCTTCAGTCACTTCCTTTCTCTTCCTCAGACACAGAAGGTGAGTTCTTGCCTTAGGAATTGCCTGCTCAGAAATTCTCTCTGCTTAGAATCGTCTTTTCCCAGTTATGCCTCATCTCTTGCATCCTTCAAATGTTGCTCTCCTGTCTCCTTCAGTGAGGCCTCCCTGAACCACTCCATATATATCTCACTCTACTCTATTTTTCTATGGCGCTTGTCACCCTCCTGCATGATTTACTTGCTTAGGGCATTTAGTCTGTGTTTCTCTTGACTAAGATGTGCAGTGCATGAAGATAGAAATTTGCTCTGATCATGCATATACACCTCTGGCACTCAGAACCAGCCATGCCACGTACTAAAAGAAAAAAGTGAAAGTGTTAGTTGCTCAGTCATGTTCAACTCTTTGCGACCTCTATGGAATGTAACTCACCAGGCTCCTCTGTCCATGGAATTCTCCAAGCAAGAATACTGGAGTGGGTAGGCATTTCCTTCTCCAGAGGATCTTCCTGAACCAGGAATCAAACCTGGGTTTCCTGCATTACAGGCAGGTTCTTTACTGTCTGAACCACCCCTGAAGCCCCTGATAACTATCTTTGGAATTGAATGTATTTGTGAAAGAATTGCATTCAGATAACCCACTTTTCTTTGCCTCTGGGGCCATTGGAGATGCCAGGATCTTTGCATAATTCACATCAACTCCAGCTCACCTCTCCTTTCTGCTGTAGATTCACTGATTGGCCATCCTTTGGCTTGTGCTAAGCCCAGGAGGTAACTAGACAAAAGGCTCAAAGAAACACACTCTTTCTGAGCACCCAACAGTATCCTTTTGTGACCTGTTTCCCACTGATGTTCACAGTATCACACTCATTTTTTTCTGGTTCTTCACAGACCTCTACCTTCACACCAAATCTTGTTTTCTAGACCTAATGGAACTGTAGTTCTCTGGATATGTTGTTATTTCATACTTGTATACTTCTAAACATAGTATTCCCACTGCTTTGTGTTTTTATGCCCTTTACCCATTTAGAGAATTCGTTTACTCATCAAGAAGAGCAATTTTCACTTCACTTACGAAACCTTCTCTGACTCTTCTTTGCCACTTCTTGCCATCCGGACTTTCTTGGTACTCAGAAGGTAGCTTGTGGAACAGAATGGGGACAAGGTAAGACAAACCAAATTTTGCCATCTTCAAGTTATATCAGCATGGGTAAATTACTTTGGCTTGCTTCTTAACCTTCGAGTGGGGGGAATCCTGGCTGTCTATGGGGCTGCGTTAAACATAGTAAGATGGCATTGTCTAGCATAAGGCCAGGGTGCAGCAATGGTGAGTGTGTGTAAATGTGGCTTTCCTCTCCCCTATTCTGCACCTGTATTCGTATTCCTATTAACATTCAAACTCACTTTAGGCAATTATTTATTTATTCTTCTATCTTCCATAATTGAATAACATTCCAGAAGGTCAAAATGATGCTCTATGCATTTTTGTATGTTTAGCAGCGAACGCAGTTAGGGGTACATAACAGGTGCTCAGTCAATGTGTGTAGAAAGATGATAATGGTATTCATAATTAGAAGTGGCTAGTGTTTTCTAAGTCCTATTGAGTCAGCTCATAACATGGATCATCTCTGTGCTCCTTCACAGCAGTGTTCTCATTACCTCCATCTTATAGATGAGGTAACTAATCCTCAGAGTTTAAATAATTTGCCCAAAGGCACAGAGCTCTGGTGAGACAGAGCCAGAGTTTGAAACCAGTCAGTGCACTGAAAAAGCTTCAAGCTATAGACCACACCTCTGACTGGAATGCTCTTATGTCAAGGGTAAACCTTTGGTCAATCTTGATGCTATTTCCATGGTTCCCCAACTCAACATACAAAACAATCCTGCAGGACAGACCCAGACATCTGGCCAATGGGAACTGGACAAAGCTCCATCTGGAAGTCATCAGCACCTCTCATGGGTCAGCTGCAAGGGATTTAATTTCAAATGACCCCATGCATTTCCTCTGCTTCCCCCTCACAGACAAATTTGTTGGCTGCACCGTTCTGATAGCTTCAGGGTAAAGGGTCCATCTAAATGGCAACTTAATCTCAAATCATCGAGTCCCTAAATACTATTTGCTATTATTTGAAGTGTATGTTTCCATGTTCCAACCCAATCTACATCAGAGGCATTCTGATGGCGTCGTGGATTACAGGTTATAGGAGAGCTCAGACTGGTTCTAATTCTGCAAATATTCAATTTTTTTTTCCTGTTCAATTAAATCATCTTAAGGTGCATTACCTCATTTTAATTGATAATTTGAGGGCACTTGTTCCTTCTGCTTCTTACTACCTGGTGATGAACCTGACAATCAGAGAGTCAGGTTGCCATAAATCCCTTGTAGGCATCCTCATCCTTCACTGAGGGCTGAAACTAAGGTGGCAGGGCAGTTGGAACCCTAACAAGGTCTTTGGTTGTCACAACTAGTAGTTATCACTTCAACCAGAAAATCTCAGCTGAGATCTTAATAAAACATAGTCATATTCTTGCCCCCTCCATATTTGAAGACTTAAAAATCATCAAAGCATGCAAATTCTTTATTCAACTCTTAATAGTAACATATCTTCAATAAAAATAGTTTTGTTTTTAAATTTTTTTTCAGAAAGCAAAATACCAGAATCAAAGATGAATTTTCTAAGCAGTCAGGGAAGCATCTCTAAAAGTTTCTCAAAACTCGCTGATATAATCAGGAAGGGGAAATGCTTTGAGAACCAAATGCTGTCTTCTGTCTATATATTATATTATAACAACATACTGTTACGTTTTAAATTTCATGCTCATTTTTCACATGATTTATTTTGCTAATAAAACCATGAAATTCCTAAAGTCATATGAGTAAAGGAATGTTTTGACTTCAGTTTTCATATTAAAATCCTTATGGGATTTTTAAAAATTAAAATTGTTATAGACTATGAGTATAAATGTCTGTGTACTTCATGGTAACTTATATTTTTCACTTAACAGTATGGTGACTGTTTCCATGCCAATGCCTATACTTCTAGAGCATCAGTCATAGAAGCTACGAATATTCAGTTAGATAGTTGTGTTAATATTTATTTCATTAATCAATTATTGGAGTGAGAGTTTATTTCTAATTTTCTCTTAGTAAAAATAATATTGCAACAAAAATCTTTGTGTATATACATATTCACACACACGTAATTCTTGGTTTATTTCTCAAAAATAAAGTCCTAGAAGTGGATAATCAGATCAAAAAACATGCACACTTAAAAATCTAGCCAAATCACCCACTAAGAATATTGTACCAATTTACACAGGCAATGGTAACCCATTCCAGTACTCTTGCCTGGAAAATCCCATGGACAGAAGAGCCTGGTAGGCTGCAGTCCATGGGGTTGCTAAGAGTCGGGCACGACTGAGCAACTTCACTTTCACTTTTCATTTTCATACATTGGAGAAGGAAATGGCAACCCACTCCAGTGTTCTTGCCTGGAGAATTCCAGGGACGGGGAGACTGATGGGCTGCCGTCTGTGGGGTCGCACAGAGTCAGACACAACTGAAGCGACTTAGCAGCAGCAGCAGCATACAAGCAATAGCAAGTGAATTCCAATATTTTTTAACTGAGAGAAATAGTTACTATATTGATAAATTATATTCAGACTAAATAATATTTAATATCCACCATGTGCAATTGCAAGATGACAAGCAATGGTATCTAGTTATCTTGATTTACCACTTTGGAAGTTAATGGGATAGGATTGTCTGTATTTTATTGTGTTCTTGAAGTAGGTATGTGATAAGGTAGGGAGAAAGGTTGTAAATCAACTATTCTTCAATAAAAATTCTAAGTTTTTTTTTTTTAATGTAGGTGTGGCCTGGGCCTGAACCTTCTATCATCCATGAGTTTCACTCTTTAGTTCTGTGATTTCCTTACACATCTTGATTTCTGAAGGCAGTATAGTTGATGACTCCTGGATGATGTATCTCAAACTTACTGGGCAAGGTTAGCTAGAAAATGTCATTATTGGAAAATGCCAGGCTTAAAAAGAAAACAAATATGTTAAGAAATAAAATGTTTTGGTGTATCAGTTCCTTAAGGTTAGAGAAAGTAGTAACTTTGATTCATTCAGTCATTCCTTCAGTAGATAGGTATTGAGTTTTATTAATAAATACTTGTGGGCACTGAGCCACAGGCTGGCTGGCCAATGATGAACTAAACAGATACTATCCTTGCCCTTATCACAAATTTCACAGTGGCTATGGAGTACCAAGTGCTATGTAAGGGCATAAATGGAGAACTAAAGTAGTCAGCAGGGGGCTGTGGGAGAGGCAGGGTTGCAGAGACATCCTTTGTAAGTGTCTTGAAGGATGAGGAATTAACTAGATCAAAAAATCTGGAACTCTAGCAGCTCCTCTAAAGTTTAGGCAGAGTTACTGTATGGCACAGCAATTCCACAACTAGGTGTATACTCAAGAGAAATGACAGCATTTGTTCACAGAAATTCTTATACCCAAATATTCATAGCAGTATTATTCATAATAGCCAAAAAGTGGAAATAATTCAGATGCACATCAGCTGATGAATGGATACTTAAATCACGTGCTATGCCTGTACAATGGAATATTCTGTTCAGTTCAGTTCAGTCGCTCAGTTGTGTCCAACTCTTTGCCACCCCATGAATCGCAGCACGCCAGGCCTCCCTTTCCATCAACAACTCCTGGAGTTCACTCAGACTCACATCCATCGAGTCAGTGATGCCATCCAGCCATCTCATCCTCTGTCATCCCCCTCTCCCCCTGCCCCCAATCCCTCCCAGCATCAGAGTCTTTTCCAATGAGTCAACTCTTCGCATGAGGTGGCCACAGTACTGGAGTTTCAGCTTTAGCATCATTCCTTCCAAAGAAATCCCAGGGCTGATCTCCTTCAGAATGAACTGCTTGGAACTCCTTGCAGTCCAGGGGACTCTCAAGAGTCTTCTCCAACACCACAGCTCAAAATCATCAATTCTTCGGCACTCAGCCTTCTTCACAATGGAATATTACTTGGTGATGAAAAGTGATGAAGTATTGCATGTGCTAAAATAAAGAATGAATCTTGACAGAACTATGCTAAGAAGACAGATGTAAAAATGTCACACTGTACAATTCTTTTCAATTTGAAAGTCCAGAATACAGAAATCTATAAGGATAGACGGTAAATAAGTGCTTGTCTGAACTTGGGGTGAAGAAGCTGGGGAAATGGGAGTGACTAATAACAGATATAGGGTTTCCTTTAGGGATCATGAAAATGTCCCCAAATTGACTGTAGTGATAGCTTGCATAACAATAAATATACAAAAAACCATTGAACTTAACATTTTGAGTGGGTGAATTGTATGGGATGCAAATCTCACTAAAACTCTTATATTTAAAAAATATGAAAAAGAGAAATGGGAGCAACTCTGGGAGATTCATTAATCACACAGAGTCCTTTAGTTGAAGCCTGTAGAAAAAGTAGCAGGAGTTGGTTTCCTCTGCCTTGGGCTCCCTGGAAATCCATTTTCCTGTAGGAAAATAAAAATAATGTTAATCAAATTTTAGATCAGTCAAATCACATTATTGCTTGTCCTTTTAGCTGCAAAAAATCCCGGGTCAGCCTCACATGAAATCATTGGCATTGCGTTTTGCATATCTTTGCCTCACCATTTGCTTTTATCATAGTCACAGGGGAGATTAAGGAGGAGTCACATAATTTTAAAGTGTATAAAGATACGCACAATATACAACCATCTACATCAAACTTTCAGAAGACGTTCAGCCACCTTTGTTGTGAATCCTCTAGCACACCACCGAGGCTTGAATTTTCCTTTGGATTTTGTTCAGTGAGTGAGTGCCAAACAAGTTAAGGTCAACAAGCATTCGCGGCTTCTTTTGTATTTTAATTACATACTGAATCACAATTCTTTTAAAGTACTGTGTTGGCCAAAAAGTTCATTTGGATTTTTTCTGTAATCTTACAGTAGAAAGTTTCTCAAATCACTGTTAAAGATTGTTTTTTTTTAATTTTTAGAGGTAGGATTTATCTATTAAGCAACTAAGTATAATGCTGGGATGTGCAACTGTACAAAGAAATTAGGTCCTGATGGAGATCAATTCCAAAACATGAGGCAACAGACTCTAGATCTATAGATATAAAATTGGCATGGTCTATGTACCTGGGGACAAATTAGAAGGGACTCCTAACAGTAGACAAACTTTTGGGATTCTTTTAAACTCATTTTAGATTGCCATAGGACATGGATTTTGAATGACTATTTTAATCACTGGCATGAGGTAAAACTTTTCAGAGGAGCTGGATGCTATTCTTGCCAAGATCTCAGTGGGATATCACTCTGCATTTGAGGTTGAAGTGAGATTCCCTTTGAACTGTCCTCAGATTTTTCTTTTCTCTTTATGCTGTTCTTTTTTTTAAAGAAAAAATGTAAATTGATTTTCCTTCTGCCTTAAAAATTTTATACAAATAAACTGGAAGGAAATATACCATAAAATCATGGTTATCTATAGTTTATAAGAGCATGTTTTCAAAATTTTCTGCAGTGAAGTTTTACTACATCTGGGTCAGAGAATAAAAATATGTGTCCTTGAATTTCTGTAGGAGAGTCTATTGCTTATTTGCTTCTCATTTCAAAATAGCATCTGGAATTCTAGTTGTTCTAATGCCCCGAGTCCTCTCTCTATTTATGACATCATAGAGCATGAGTTTTGGAGTCAAACAAACTAAGGTTTAAATCTCTACTTTGGCTGACAAGAAGAGAACTAATATAAGATGCTGGCTCTTGATGCCAAAACCAACTCTAGAGATGAAACAAAAACAAGACAGGAGTTGATTGCTCTCAGATCTTAAAAACTGTGAAAAACTCTTGGAGAGACAAATATGGAAGGGAAAAGAAACAGCAGGCAGGAGCAGAAGTGGACCAAGTACTCGAGGGGAGGAAAATGAGCAAGGATTCTACTTCTGAGGGGTATAAAACAGCAGCTCCGGGTGCTGGGGTGAGCAGAAAACAATGAGGTCAGTCTCTGGATACCCACCCCCAAAACACACACCCTGGAAAAGGTTTCTGTTACAGGGAAAGGCTGCTCTTTTGCAGGCAAATGTGAAAGAAGGTTCTTTAGGGAGGAGGGAAATGAGAAGAGGATATGACCAGGTTGGAATGCTGTAGGTTTCCCACTTGAACTATACCCTCAGAGTGAGAATACTTTGTATGGTCCTGCAATGGGGGATACACTGCAATGGGATCTGTCAAAACACATCAAATATACATCAAGTATTAGTTGCTCAGTTGTGTCTGACTCCTTGTGACCCCACGGACTGTAGCCCACCAGGCCCCTCTGTCAATGGGATTCTCCAGGCAAGAATACTGGAGTGGGTTGCCATTCCCTTCTTCAGCAATCTTCCTGACCCAGGGATTGAACCTGGGTCTTCTGCATTACAGGCAGATTCTTTACCATCTGAGCCACCACTGAAGCCAGGGTATCCAAATGTAATCTATGGACTTTGGGTGATAATGATGTGTCAGCATAGGTTCATTGATTGCAACAAGTGTACCACTGCAGTACAGGTTGTCCATGATGGGGGAGGTTTTGGTATGTAGAGATGAGGATTTGTGGAAACTTTGTACTTTCTACTCAGTTTTGTTGTGAACCTAAAGCTGCTATTAAAAAAAAAAAAAAAAGCTCATTCACTTAAAAAGAAGGATTTGTCAATGATTTGAAACAGTTTCACATGAGAAAATGTATCAGTTTTACTCACCTTATCAATGGCAGAAAAATGGGCCAATGGGAAAAATATCACATTATTATCTTCAGAGCTCTAGAAGACATTGCTCAAGTTCAATGTCTATGATAAAATTTTAAGAAAAGGATTAGAAGGACATTTTCCAGGCCTGACACAATCTATTACCAAAAAAAAGCTACAATAAACACCAATGTTAATTAATAAATGTTGAATATATTCTTTTAATATAGGTAGCAAGTCAAGCATACCTGCTTTCATATGATCCTACCCTTACCATAGACCCCAGAAGTCCTGGCTAAAGAAATAAGGCATGAAAGATAAATAAAAAGATTAAGGGTTGAGAAGAAAGAGACTCAGTTCAGTTCAGTCACTTAGTCGTGTCCGACTCTTTGTGACCCCATGAATCGCAGCATGCCAGGCCTCCCTGTCCATCACCAACTCCCAGAGTTCACTCAGACTCACGTCCATCAAGTCAGTGATGCCATCCAGCCACCTCATCCTCCGTCGTCCCCGTCTTCTCCTGCCCCCAATCCCTCCCAGCATCAGAGTCTTTTCCAGTGAGTCAACTCTTCGCATGAGGTGGCCAAAGTACTGGAGTTTCAGCTTTAGCATCATTCCTTCCAAGGAAATCCCAGGGCTGATCTCCTTCAGAATGGACTGGTTGGATATCCTTGCAGTCCAAGGGACTCTCAAGAGTCTTCTCTAACACCACAGTTCAAAAGCATCAATTTTTCAGCACTTAGCCTTCTTCACAGACCAACTCTCACATCCATACATGAACACTGGAAAAACCATAGCCTTGACTAGACGGTCCTTTGTTGGCAAAGTAATGTGTCTGCTTTTCAACATGCTGTCTATTGGTCATAACTTTTCTTCCAAGGAGTGAGCGTCTTTTAATTTCATGGCTACAGTCACCATCTGCAGTGATTTGGGAACCCCCCAAAAATAAAGTCTGACACTGTTTCCACTGTTTCCCCATCTATTTCCCATGAAGTGATGGGACCAGATGCCATGATCTTCATTTTCTGAATATTGAGCTTTAAGCCAACTTTTTCACTCTCCTCTTTCACTTTCATCAAGAGGCTCTTTAGTTCGTCTTCACTTTCTGCCATAAGGGTGGTGTCATCAGCATATCTGAGGTTATTGATAATTCTCCCGGCAATCTTGATTCCAGCTTGTGCTTCTTTCAGCCCAGGGTTTCTCAGGATGTACTCTGCATAAAAGTTAAATAAGCAGGGTGACAATATACAGCCTTGACATACTCCTTTTCCTATTTGGAGCCAGTCTGTTGTTCTGTGTCCAATTCTAACTGTTGCTTCCTAACCTGCACATAGGTCTCTCAAGAGGCAGGTCAGGTGGTCTGAGAAGAAAGAAACTCAAGTACTTTATTATTTTCAGATACTAAAATTATTTATAGAGAAACCTTGAAAGAATTAACACATTTACTGGATATTATGAGTATCAACAAGTTGCCAAATATATAAGATCAACACCTAAAAATCAATTGCTCCTCTTAATACTAAAAGTGAGTAGAAAACTTTCTAGAAAAGAAGACTCATTTCATAAAAACAATAGCACCTATAAAGTACCTAGAAATTAACCTATTTTAAAAGCACAGGAGAAAAAAATTAATTGAGAAACATATAAATCCTTATTTAAATTCATAAAATAATACCTGAATAAAGAACTAGAGATCATGTCCACGGATGGGACAATTTAACATGTCTTGATATCAATTCTTCCCAGATTAATCCATGTATTCCATGCAATTCTGGACAAAATTTAAGCAGATATTTAGAAGGAATTTATAAAAGTGATTTCAAAATTGATATGTAAAAATAAACATGCCAATTATGGTAACCAAATTTTTAAAAAGAAAATCAAAGTGATCCCATAATTTGATGATGGTTGGTGGGCAGTATAACTGTTCCACAAGATATTAAGAAATACTTCAAAATCAAAATGGTTAAAAAGCAATGTGCAGGAGTAAATAGAACCCATTCAGTAAAATAGATGATCTGATGTATATGAAAACTGATATAAAAGTAACAGTACAAGTCCGTGGCTAAAGAATGGATTGATTAGTGGAAAGTCTTTTGGAAACTGGCTCACTCTATAGGGAAAAATAGAACTCATTACATATAAAAGTGAAATCCAGGTGAATTAAATGTAGAAAGCAAAATTAAAAAAAAAAACTTAGTAGCAGAAATTGTAGGAGAATATCTTCATTTCTATGTTTTTTGGATGAAAATTTATAACCCAGATCCAAAAATTAGGAATTTTTCATCCTGAAAAATTGATGAATTTCACTGTGTTTAAAGTAAGGATTATTCTTCAAGGAAGGAATCTTAGACAAATGGATAATAGAGTAGGAGAAGATGTTTAAAACATAAAAAATTAATATTGCAACATAAAAGTAACACTTGGAAATCAATAAGAAAAAGAAAATGCTGTAGAGAAATGGAAACAATTTAAATATGGACAAGGCAAAGAAAGAGAAATCCAAATGGCTAGCAGGTGGAGAAAGATATGCTCCATATCTATAATAACTAGCATGTGTGGGTGCATGCTCGGTCACTTCAGCCGTGTCCTACTCTTTGCGACCATATGTATGATAGCCTGTCAGGCCTCTCTGTCCATGGCATTCTCCATGCAAGAGTACTGGAGTGGGTTGCCATGCCCTCTTCCAGAGGGTCTTCCGGACCCAAGGATCAAACTTTTGTATCCTTCATCTCCTGCATTGCAGGCGAATTCTTTACCCACTGAGCCACCTTTGTAATTAGCATAAGTCAAGTTAAAACCATGATTAAATCTAATATAGTAGGAAAAACTGGAAAGATGTACAATACCCAGTGTTGCTGAGAAATGTCAACAATGTTAATCCTTATGTAAGAACTGGTAATAGTCCATAATTTTATATCCACTCTGAAAATCTCTCTAGTAATACTTAATAACATTGATCATGATGCATCTTCTGATTCAGAAATATCTTCCTGAAAATAGACCTTTAAAAAACTGTGGCTCATAATATTTGATGTTTGGGCTTGTTTATTGCATTGTGGTGATAACAGTGATTAGGAGAAAACCAGGAATGTCTGGTAAAAAGTCACTGACACATATGATGGAATACTATGCAGCTATCAGAATCCATAAACTATCTAAAGCTTCATGCTTCATGAAAACAATGTAGGGTTCAGTTCAGTTCAGTTCAGTTGCTCAGTTATGTTTGACTCTTTGCGACCCCATGGAATGGAACAAGTCAGGCCTCCCTGTCCATCACCAACTCCCAGAGTTTGCCCAAACTCATGTCCATTGGCTCAGTGATGCCATTCAACCATCTCATCCTCTGTCATCCCCTTCTCCTTCCACCTTCAATCTTTCCCCAGCATCAGGGTCTTTTCAAATGAGTCAGTCTGCATCAGGTGGCCAAAGTATTGGAGTTTCAGCTTCAACATCAGTCCTTCCAATGAACACTCAGGACTGATCTCCTTTAGGATGGACTGCTTGGATCTCCTTGCAGTCCAAGGGACTCTTAAAAGTCTCCTCTGACACGACAGTTCAAACTCACAGTGCTCAGTTCAACTCACCACAGTTCAACTCTTCAGTGCTCAGCTTTCTTTATAGTTCAACTCTCACATCCATACATGGCTACTGGAAAAACCATAGCCTTGACTAGATGGACCTTTGTTGGCAAAGTAATGTCTCTGCTTAAAAAGCAAATTTTAAAAATGGAACAAGATAAAATTATGTGTGCATGCATGAATTGCTTCAGCTGTGTCCGACTCTGCAACCCTAAGGACTGTAGTCCGCCAGGCTCCTCTGTCCATGGGGTTCTTCAGGCAAGAATACTGAAGTGAGTTGCCCTGCCTTCCTCCAGGGGATCTTCCCGACCCAGGGATCGAACTCAAGTCTCTTAAATCTCCTGTATTGGCAAGGGGGTTCTTCACCACTAGAGCCACCTGAGAAAATTATACCTATCATATAATAACATTTAGACAAATTAAATACATACATTAGAGAACTACTTATTTAGGGAATGTATATCCAAGGAGCTGTATCAATGAAACACATTAAAATGGTGGCTTTATGAGAGAAATTAATGGCAGTAGGGATGGGTAAAACTTGAGAAAATACTAAAGTAAAGCACAAGAATGGTCTTGCTAAACTGATAATTAGTGAACCACAAACTGAACAATAAGATGAACTCAAATCTCTGTACTTGAGTGGAGATGAAAAATCCAAATCATTGCTCCACCGTTTACAACTGCATTCTTTGTGGTTAAGTCACTTAATCTTTCACAGCTTTAGACTCTAGATCTGTAAAAGGTGATGAAAAATCTTTGTCATTCTTTAAAATTAGGATTAAATGAGGTAAAGTACAGTGAGCTCTTAGCACAAGGTTAGAGTATGATAAGCATCTGTGTGTCAGCCATTGGGAGACTGTTCAGATGACAGACTGAGTTAGAATGGAATCCTTGGTACCAGACAGGCCAGCTTCTTTCAGAACTGGCTCTGTCACCAGTCAGCTGTGAGCTTGCTAAAGTTATTGACTCTCTTATGGTACAGATTTGTTCTCTGTACAGTGGGTATAGAATAATAAGTTTTCAACTGCGTTTTGGGGATCACTAAGAATCTATCCAGGCAGCCTATAACAAAAATGCCATGGACTTGGCTTATCAGTTCAGTAACTCAGTTGTGTCCAACTCTTTGTGACTCCATGGACTGCAGCATGCCAGGCTTCCCTGTCCATCACCAACTCCTGGAGCCTACACAAACTCATGTCCACTGAGTTGGTGATGCCATCCAACCATGTCATTCTTTGTCGTCCCTTTCTCCTCCCTCCTTCAATCTTTCCCAGCATCAGGGTCTTTTCCAATGAGTCATTTCTTCGTATCAGGTGGTCAAAGTATTGCAGTTTCAGCTTCAGCATCAGTCCTTCCAATGAATGTTTAGGACTGAATTCCTTTAGGATGGACTGGTTGGAGAGAGTCCAAGGGACTCTCAAGAGTCTTCTCCAACACCACAGTTCAAAAACATCAATTCTTCGGTGCTCAGCTTTCTTTATTGTCCAACTCTCACATCCATACATGACTACTGGAAAAAACATAGCTTTGATTAGATGGACCTTTGTTTGCAAAGTAATGTCTCTGCTTTTTAATATGCTGTCAAGGATTGTCCTGGCTTTTCTTCCAAAGAGCAAGCATCTTTTCATTTCATGGCTGCAGTCACCATCTGCAGTGATTTTGGAGCCCCCCAAAATAAAGTCTGTCACTGTTTCCATTGTTTCCCCATCTATTTGCCATGAAGTGATGGGACCAGATGCCGTGATATTAGTTTTCTGAAAGCTAAGTTTTAAGCCAACTTTTTCACTCCTCTTTCACTTTCATCAAGAGACCTATAAACAACAGAAATTTATTTCTCATACTTCTGGGGACTGGGAAGTCCAACATCAAGGCAGAACATTCTGTTTCTGGTGAGGGCTTGCTTCCTAGTTCATAGACTAAATATGTCTTCTAAATATGTCCTCATAGAGCAGAGGAGGGAGACGAGGTTCTCTGGGATCTCATTCACCAGGGCACTAATTCCATTCATGTTGGCTCCACCCTTATGCTCTTATCATCTCTCAAAGTCTCCATCTCCTAATACCACAACATTAGGGGTTAGGATTTAACATATGAATTTACTGGGCGACAGAAACATTCAGACAGTCATATACCCGCAATATAAATAAAGTTGTTAGCTAGAAGCTGGCTCAATGAACATTTATTATCTTTGTTATTATTATAATTTTTAACATTAAAAATTTGGTTAACCTAAACATTTTATATGATGAATGATAGTTAGAGTAAAAATAATAAGTCAAAATTCAATTTTCATCATTTATTCATATAATTCAATTGTCCTCAAATTTTTTTATCTTATGCTCTTTTTACACTTTAAAAAATTTTTAAGGACCCCCCCCCAATTTTTGCTTAAATGAACAATGTCTATCATTAGGTACCATATTAGTATTAATAATTAAAAATGACATCTAAACATATTTTTTTGCTAATTAAGCTAATGTAAAATGAGAAGCATATCATATTAACAAAAATAATATATCATGAAAAATATTATGTATTTTATGGAACAAAAAAAATAGTGAGAAAGTGTTATTGCCTTAATTTTTGCAAACCTCTTACGTCTGGCTTAAGATAAAACAGCTGGAATCTTTTCTTCTACTTCTGTATAAAATCTGTTCTGATGTGTTGTTTTGGTTGACATATATAAAGAAAACCCAGCCGTATACAGATAGGTAGTAGAAAGACAGAGGAGTTTTTTTCATCTTTTTGGATAATTGTGGCTCTTTTTGATATTGTACCAAAACTTGATCAGTGATAGTTTCTTAAAGGTTAGTTGCATGATCTGACCTAATTGATATTTTAAATAGACTTTTAACAATTTAAGATTTTGTAGCATCATGCATTGGTCATTTGGGAAATATTGACTTACTGAGTTAATTTTGCCATGTTTTATCAAATATAAAAAAAATCTTTCCTCTTAATATTACCATCAAATCTTACCTACAATCACTGTAAATTTGGGGATGTTGTCTAGCTCACTGTGACAGATACACATTTTTCCAAAATTTTAATTTTGGCTTAAATGCTCAAATTTTGTTGTAAACAAGACTGCCAGTTGTTTTCCTTGAAGTGACAAACGTATTTTTGAGAACCTGTCTACCATATATCCAAGTCTGAATAACTGCTGTCTCTCAGGTATTCTTTCAAATGAAAATGCTGCTTTATAAAAATAAAGTATGCATCAAAGTGTACTTCCTACTTCTTCATACAAAATATTTTTGAAATGTATTTAAACATGAAGATACATAAAAATAATACTTTTTTGCATCACTAAGCATATTTAAATTTCTATTATTATTTGTATCATGTCTGATGTGGAAGAGTGCAGTTTGGTGTCACTACCTTAATTCATGCAAAGTTGCCAACATTTTGACCCACTACTTATTCTGCAAACAACACATTACTGTTGGTTTGAAAAGAACTGCAATCTCAACTCTGCCCTCTGGACCTGATCATGTGCCATGTGCCTCTACTCTACTGAAGTTCAGTTCAGTTCAATTCAGTTGCTCAGTTGCATCCAATTTTTTGCGACCCCATGGAATGCAGCACACCAGGCTTCCCTGTCCATTACCAACTCCCTGAACTTGCTCAAACTCATGGTCCATTGAGTCAGTGATACCATCCAACCATCTCATCCTCTGTTATCCCCTTCTCCTCCTGCTTACAATCTTTCCCAGCATCAGAGTCTTTTCCAATGAGTCAGTTCTTCACATCAGGTGGCCAAAGTATTGGAGTTTTTCAGCTTCAGCATCAGTCCTTCCAATGAATATTCAGGACTGATTTCCGTTAGGATTGACTGGTTTGATCTCCTTGCAGTCCAAGGGACTCTCAAAAGTTTTCTCCAACACCACAGTTTAAAAACATCAATTCTTTGGTGCTCAGCTTTCTTTATCATCCAACTCTCACATCCAAAGATGACAACTGGAAAAACCATAGGTTTAACTAAATGGACCTTTGTCAGTAAAGTGATGTGTCTGCTTTTTAATATGTTGTCTAGCTTTGTTCTTGCACTCCAGTACTGTTGCCTGGAAAATCCCATGGATGGAGGAGCCTGGTAGGCTACAGTCCATGGGGTTGAGAAGAGTCGGACACAACTGAGCAACTTCACTCTCACTTTTCACTTTCATGTGTTGAGGAAGGAAATGGCAACTCATTCCACTGTTCTTGCCTGGACAATCCCAGGGACAGAGGAGCCTGGTGGGCTGTCATCTATGGGGTCTCACAGAGTCAGACACGGCTGAAGTGACTTAGCTTCAGTAGCAGCGGCTAGGTTTGTCCTAGCTTTTTTTCCAAGGAGTAAGTGTCTTTTAATTTCATGTCTGCAGTCACCGTCTGGAGTGATTTTGGAGCCCAAGAAAATAGGCTCTGTCACTGCTTCCACTGTGTCTCCATCTACTTGACATGAAGTGGTGGGACTGGATTCCATGATCTTAGTTTTTTGAATGTTGAGTTTTAAGCCAACTTTTTCTCTTTCCTTTTTCATTTTCATCAAAAGGCTCTTTAGTTTTTCTTCACTTTCTGCTATAAAGGTGATTGTCATCTGCATATCTGAAGTTATTGATATTTCTCTCAGCAATCTTGATTTCAGCTTGTGCTTCATCCAGCCTTGCATTTCACATGATGTACTCTGCATATAAGTTCAATAACCAGGGTGACAATATACAGCCTTGATGTACTCTTTTCCCAATCTGAAACCAGTCTGTTGTTCCATGTTCTCTTCTAACTGTTGCTTCTTGACCTGCATACAGATTTCTCAGGAGGCAGGTCAGGTGGTCTGCTATTCCCATCTCTCTCAGAATTTTCTACAGTTTGTTATGATCCACACAGTCAAAGGAAAATCCTACTGAATTTAGGATTTCCTTATTTCCCAAGGTGGTGTCTTCCACCTTTGACATCTAATCTTTACCCAGGATGACAATGTGAAGGAAAAATTAGGGAAGAAAATTGTTGAAAGTAGAAAGGTAAAAGAAGAATAAATAATTAAAAAAATACTCACAACATGTGTATGTGTGTGTGTACATGTGTGTAAGGGAGATAGGTTTAGAGAGGCTCTATCACCTTCTGACATAAGAAAACAGTGTGAAATTCACAAACATGTGAGTTTTGGTAAAGGAAGGCAGTATAACCTGCCTACCATTCCTGCTAGTTTTATATGCGGTAAGTAAAAGGGCCACAGCAATCAACATCTCTGTTTAAGGCAGCCCCACCCTAGGCATCCAAACTGCAGGATAACAATTAACCTCCAATCTTTCCCCACTGACAGACTATTCTTTTAACTCATGTAAAGCAAGGATTTTGTTAGGTTGCAATATATATATTGCATACCGCTTAAGGCTTTTTCAATGCCCTCTTGATAATTTTTCTTAAGTCCACATGCCCTTTAGGAAATTCTGATTGTCCACAGCTATCATCACCAATTGCCCCTTTATTAATGGAAGCCCACTGTCAGGTTCAACATTCCACAGTCCCCATATTTCATGAATATGTATGTCATACCTCACATTTATCTTGTTTTCACTCTGCCCTTTCCACCATTCCTCTCAGTGTCCCCATTCAACACTGTAATTATTAGCTGCTTTGGTAATAAGGTATAAATCACATTTTATGGCTTCTTCACCATGTTTCTGCTAACAGCTACCATACCAAGTTAACGTGACATTATACACTCCAAAGGGAGGGGCATGACCCAAACACACACTTTCTAAAGATTTATTACACGGCTAAACTGCTAGGCCAATGAACCTCTTCATCTTACAGCACCAGGAGCTTAATATGTCCTGCTATTCCCCCACCAGCAGCCTTTCAGGAAAATGTCAATGTAGGAAACCCTGGTCGTGTGCAATCAGTTAAAATGTTTGACTTTTGAACAAAGGAGATAATGTATCTCCACTACTGTTTAATCCTCAGGCAATTACTAAACACAGTAAAATAAATCCTTTCTTTTTCCACCCAACCTCCCTTCTAGTCACATGCATAATGAGAAAATGCTGAGAGCAGCATAGAGTATGTTTCTTCTTATCAGAGTTTTATTATTGGAGATTCTGTTTCATTTTCAAATTTGACCTTAATAGGCATCAGGGAGACACAGTGATGGGATGACAGATATCTGGAGAATGACTCAAGGAAACCACACAGCAAAGGCAGAGAGCTGGAATTTTAGCTGAGTAAAACTTGCCACAAAGAATATTTGAAAAAGTTGGTCTGAGAGGATGAAAAATGGACTTGCATTTTTCAAGATTCATTTAAGAATGGCAACAGCCTTAGGACAGAGGAAACCGGTAGGACCCTATGCTGTTTTCACTTCAAAGCTTCATTTATGTGGCCCAAAGAGTCAACTTCTACATCCTGGGACAATGACTAGGGAGGTTCCAGAGACTAATCAAGAAGGGGTTAGACACTGACATATTTAATGGTGATAAACTTAAAGACTTTCCACTATGATCAAGAACAAAGTAAGGATATCCCTTCTCACCATTCATTTTTGACATTATACTGGACATACAAGCTAATGCAGTAAGACAAGAAAAAGAAACAGAAGTCCTAGAACTAATAAATGATTACTGCAAGATGTCAGGACACAATGTTAATATACAAAAGTCAATTGCTTTCCTAAATACCGACAATGAACAAGTAAAATTTTAAATTAAACATGCATTATCATTTACATTAGCATCCCCCAGAATGAAACACTTAGATATAAATGCAACAAAATATGTATAAAATCTGTGAGGAAACAATAAAACTCTGATTAATGGAATCAAAGAAGAACTAACTAAATAGATACTTCATGTTTGTGGATAGGAAGATTCAATGTTGTTAAAATGTCACTTCTTCCCAACTTAAGCTATAGAGTCAGTGCATTCCCAATCAAAATCCCAGCAAGTAATTGTGGATATTGGCAAACTAATTCTTAAGTTTATATGGAGAAACAAAAGATCCAGGATAGCAAACACAATATTGAAGGGGAATAAAAAAGTTGGCAGAATGAGACTATCTGACATCTAGACTTACTATAAAGTTATAGTAATCAAGACTGTGTTATTGGGGGAAAAATAGACACATAACTCAATGGAACTGTCAGGGGGCTCAGAAATAGATCCACATAAATATAGTCAACTGATCTTTGACAAAGAAGCAAAGACAATGCAATAAAACAGTCCACATGAAAAATCTAGATGTAGACATAAGCTTTTTACGAAAATTAACTCACGATATAGGCCTAAACGTAAAATGTAAAAGTATAAAACTCCTAGAAGATGACCTTGGGTGTGGCAATGACTTTTTAGATATAACAATGAAGTCATGATCCATGAAAGAAATAAGACAATCAAGCTAGACTTCATTAAAGACTTTTGCTCTGTGATAGACAATGTCAAGAGAATGAGAAGATAAGCCAAAGACTAGGGGAAAGATTTGCAAAAGACACATCTGATCAAGGACTGCTGTAAAAAATGTACAAAGAACTCATAGAACTCAACAATAAGGAAATAACTCAATCAAAAAATGGACCAAACCTCAACAGACACCTTGCCAAAGAACAGATACAGATGGCATGAAAGCATATGGAAAGATGCCCCACCTGATATGCCATCAAGGAAATGTAAATTGAAATAATCATGAGATAACATAATACATATTAATATGGTCAAAAGACAGAATACTTCATTGAATGCTGAAGAATATGTGGAACAATAGAAGGTCTCTTATTGTTGGTGAGGATGGAAAATAGTATAGCCACTCAGGAAAACAGTTTGGCAAATTCTCACAAAAGTAAACATACTCTTACAATGCGATACAGCAATTGCACTCCTTATGTGTACACACAAAGCTGCACATGGATGCTTATTGCAGCTTTATTCAATAGAACTGCCTTATGACCCAGCAATCCCACAGCTGGGCATACACACCGAGGAAACCAGAACTGAAAGAGACACATGTACCCCAATGTTCATCGCAGCACTGTTTATAATAGCCAGGACATGGAAGCAACCTAGATGTCCATCAGCAGATGAATGGATAAGAAAGCTGTGGTACATATACACAATGGTGTATTACTCAGCCATTAAAAAGAATACATTTGAATCAGTTCTAATGAGGTGGATGAAACTGGAGCCTATTATACAGAGTGAAGTAAGCCAGAAAGAAAACACCAAAACAGTATACTAATGCATATATATGGAATTTAGAAAGATGGTAATGATAACCCTGTATGCAAGATAGCAAAAGAGACACAGATGCATTGGACAGTCTTTTGGACTCTGTGGGAGAGGGAGAGGGTGGGCTGATTTGGGAGAATGGCATTGAAACATGTATAATATCATATATGAAACGAATCACCAGTCCAGGTTTGATGCATGATACAGGATGCTTGGGGCTGGTGCACTGGGATGACCCAGAGGGATGGTACGGGGAGGGAGGTGGGAGAGGGGTTCAGGATGGGGAACATGTGTACACCCGTGGTGGATTCATGTTGATGTATGGCAAAACCAATACAATATTGTAAAGTAATTAACCTCCAATTAAAATAAATAAATTAAAAAAAAAAAAACATAGTTGCCCAAACTTGGAACCAATCATGAAGTCCCTCAGTAGTAAATGGATAAACTGTTATATCTAGACAACAGGATATTACTCAGTACTAAGAATAAATGAAGTATCAAGACATATCTTAGATGAGTATTACTAAATTAAAGAAACCAGTCCTAAAAGGTTACATATTGCATGATTCCAACCGTACGATATTCTGGGAAACCCAGACCTTGGAGATTGCCAGCACCTATGGATGGGAAGGCAGGGATAAACAGATGGAGTAGAGAGAATTTTTAGGGCAACAAAAATACTCTATTTTATACTATGATGGATGACTTTGGGTGATAATGATGTTTCAATGTAGGTTCATCTGTTGCTGTTACATTTGCTAATGTACCGCTCTGGTGGGAGATGTTAGGAAGCTATTCATGTGTAGGGACAGGGAGTATATGGAAAATCTCTATATCTTCCTCTCAATTTAACTGTGAACATAGAACTGTTTCAAAAATTAATTCTTAAAAAATATGTAAAATAACAAGGAAAACAAAAAGGAAACACACCCTTAATAAGACTACTGAGATAATAATTAACGTTATTTTGTGTGTTTTCTTCTGGTATGCTTTCTATTCACACAAACACATACATACAAATACACACATTTCTTTAGTGCATTGGGATCTTATTGTCTACATATTTCATGCCCATTAAAAAAATAACAAGAAGAGAGGAATTTTAGGATTTAAAAATATGACATTTTAAAGTGATTGCCTAATAGATGGACATAAATTAGTGATGCATGAAACCATTTAATGATGGATTAGATGGATCCTTTCCATTTGATTGGACTTTTAAGCTACATTTAGTTTTTCTCTTTCATAAATAGTACGTATTCATAGTAAATATCTTCATAACAGACTGTCTAAATAATTATTTTCTAAGATAGTTTTTGGTGTTAAATTGGAGAATCAAAGTATATGGCAGTTTTTTTAAAAGTTCTTGATAAATATTGACAGATTAGTTTTGTGAATAGATATACCAATTTACTCCCACTGAGGTCATGAGAGTATCATACAGCCTTCCTGATAGCATTATAATTTTTCCTTCTCAACTTCACAGGCAAAATGTTATCCTGTGTGTTTCCTTTAAAGATATACAATTATTTTTGACTAAATATTTTTCTATCAGTTTATCTTTTTCCTTATTTGAATGTTTTCTTAGTATATGTTCTTCAATTTTATATTGAGAAGTTGATACTTATATAATTGACCTCTAACAGCTTTTTCAAATTAAAGATATTACCCCTTTGCCTGCCCACTTGTTACAATTTTCCATCTGGCTTGCAACTTTATTACTTAATTTTGTTTATTGAGTCTTACTCAGACATTTAAAATTCTAATAATTTTCCCTCTGTGCTTTTATATTATGAAAAACTTTGTCCATTTCAATACCCTTACATTTGTCATCTAAGCACAATTTTGTTTTTATAGTTTGTTTTATTAAATTCATTGACATTTGAGTTTTTCATAAAGTATAAAATGATATTTTATGGTGTTTTTCTAGAAAATAATCTATTGTTCCCTCAGTGGTTTTGTGAATAATTTATTCTTTCCTTATTAGGTTGTGGTGTTTTATCTGTTATCTAGATATGTGTGTGTTTGAGAGAGAGAAGTTATTTTTCTGAATCTCCTGATACTTATCAGTTAATTGGAAAATCAGAAAAACTGATTAAAGGAAAGCATGATGAAAAGTGTGGTACTTACCCTCCTTGAATACTTCACTCATTGAATTTATTTGTCAATCTTTCAGCATGATTCCAGGGTATGTGTCCATTGATTGGAGTGCTCAGTTTTCCTTCTTATGTAAACTATACCCATACTACATTCAGATATCTTCTGGATTTAGTTACTTTAAGGTGGAGAGAGACAAGTTGCATAAACTAATCAAGATCAAGATCCTTGTATATTTTTTATGATTTTTATTTTCAGTGGTTTGGTTTGGTAGTCTTTCTATAGCATGCAATACAGTTTTCAATACAGCAATAACTCCTTACACACCCATATTTCATTTGTTCTTCACAATAATAAAATATTATTATTATTATTATTATTATTAATAAAATGAAGTAATTATAATACAAAATCAACTGCATAAACAGATTGTAGACACATTGCTGACTTGGAAAACATGACTTTTAGTGCAACAGAGTGTGTGTGTATAATGCATATGTATCTCAGTCCTTGAGTGTTCTAGATTCTAGGCATCAATCATTTTGCTATGTAGAGAAAATGGTGAGTGTTGGATTGTGCAAAGTTCATTGAATGAGTGTGAGTGAACATGAGTTTGCGTTTATATAATGTTTGGGGATGACTCTTCTTTTTCAATAATTTTTTTTCAGTTTCCACATGACTGTTTTTTAAAATGTTATCTTTATAGGTTTTAGAACAAAACCTCCCACATTATTATTTGTTTTAATGTTCTTTGTGAATCTCAACTGTGAAATCTTCCAGATAAATATTAGAAGAATTTAGAATAATTTTATATATTCAGAAAAAAATAATCCAACTGAAATCTTGACTGCATTTTTCTCATGCTTGTAGAATGACTAGAAAAGATTTTATTTTTCTAGACAGAGGTTATGGCTCTTTACTATCCTGATCTTCATAGGAAAACATCATTACCTTCTTACTGTGCTGTATGTTATCTGCTGTGGTCTTTCCTTACCCTGCGCATTCCATCAACCAGGAGACATGATTTCAGCACTGGGAAGCTTGAAGGTTTCTTGGCTCCTGTGTTTGAAATGAGGCTTTGGATCCCTGTGTCCTCTCCCAGGTTCCTCCTTCCCTCTTTCTCCTGAAATCAGCTCCCTGCTCCAGACACCAGCCACTCACCTCTCCAGGAGCAACTCACTGTTAGATCACTCCCACAAGTCTTAGTTGAAATACACTTATATTATACCCTCAGATGAATTCCTCTCTAGGATATTTGCTTTATGATTAGATTGTGAGAGATGAAAAGGGATTCTCAATTCTGATAGCACAATTACACCCTGGAATTTGAAACTGAGAAATTAAGATACCTGGGCAAGGGAGTGGAAGGAATAAGTTAGGAGTTTGGCTTTAACAGATACACACTAGTAAATAGCTGAGAAAAGAAGAGAAGTGAAAGGCAAAGGAGAAAGGAAAAGATATACCCATCTAAATGCACAGTTCCAGAGGATAGCAAGGAAAGATAAGAAAGCCTTCTTAAATGAATGATGCAAAGAAATAGAGGGAAACAATAGTATGTGAAAGACAAGAGATCTCTATCTTTGAAGATATCAAAGGAATATTTCCTGCAAGGATGTGTACAATAAAGCACAAAAATGGTAAGGATTTAACAGAAGCAGAAGAGATTAAGAAGAGATGGCAAGAATACACAGAAGAACTATGCAAAAAAAAGTCTTATAAAGTCTTAATGACCCAGATGACCATGATGTTGTGGTCACTGACCTAGAGCCAGACATCCTGCAGTATGAAGTCAAGTGGGCCTTAGGAAGCAATACTGTGCACAAAGCTAGTGGAGGTGATGGAATTCCGGCTGAGCTATTTAAATCCTAAAAGATGATGTCATTAAAGTGTTGCACTCAACGTGCTAGCAAATTTGGAAAACTCAACAGTGGCCACAGGACTAGAAAAGGTCAGTTTTCATTCCAATCCCAAAGAAGGACAATGCTGAAGAATGTTCAAACTACCATACAATTGTGCTCATCTTACTTGCTCGCAAGGTAATGCTCAAAATCCTTCAAGCTAGGCTTCAGTAGTACATGAATCAAGAACTTCTAGATGTGCAAGCTAGGTTTAGAAAAGGCGGAGGAACCAGAGATGAAATTGCCAACATTTGTTGGATCACAGAAAAAGCAAGAGAGTTCCAGAAAAACAACTACTTCTTTATTGACTACGCCAAAGTTTTTGAGTGGATCTTGAAAACTATGGAAAATTCTTCAAGAGACAAGAATACCAGACAATCTTACCTGTTTCTTGAGAAACCTGTATGCAGGCCAAGAAGCAACATTTAGAACTGGGTATAGAACAATGGATTGATTCATAATTGGGAAAGGAATATGACAAGGCTGTATATTGTCACCCTGTTAATTTAACTTATGTGCAGAGTACATTATGTGAAATGCCAGCTTGGATGAATCACAAGCTGGAATCAAGATTGCTGGGAGAAATATCAACAACCTCAGATATGCAGATGACATCACTCTACTGGCAGAAATAAAGAAGAGCTAATGATGAAGAAGAGCTTTTGATGAGGGTGAAAGAGGAGAGTGAAAAAGCTGGCTTAAAACTCCACATTCAAAATACTAAGATTATGGCATCTGGTCTCATCACTTCATGGCAAATAGAAGGGGAAAAAGTGGGAATGGTGGCAGATTTTATTTTCTTGAGCTCCAAAATCACTGAAGATGGTGACTGCAGCCATGAGATTAAAAGACACTTGCTCCTTGAAAGGAAAGCTATGAGAAACCTAGACAGCATATTAAAAAGCAGAGACATCACTTTGCTGACAAAAATCTGCATAGTCAAGGCTGTAGTTTTTCCAGTTGTCTTGTACAGATGTGAGAGTTGGACCATAAAGAAGACTGAGAGTCAGAGAATTGATGCTGTTGAATTGTGGCACCCGAGAAGACTCTTGAGAGTCCCTAGGACTGCAAGGAAATCAAATTAGTCAATCCTAAAGAAAATCAACCCCAAATATTCATTAGAAGGACTGATGCTACAGTTGAAGCTCCAATATTTTGGCCACCTGACGCAAAGAGCCAATTTATTGGAAAGGACCCTGAAGCTGGAAAAGATTGAAGGCAAGAGGAGAAGGGGGTGAAAGAGGAATAGATAGTTGGATAGCATCACTGATTCAATGGACATGAATTTCAACAAATTCTGGAAGGTAGTGAAGGATAGGGAAGCCTGGCATGCTGCAGTCCATGAGGTCACAAAGAGTCAGACATGACTTAGGTGCTGAACAACAACACTACTTTGTATCAAAAAATAAACAACTGGGACCTAGTACATAGCACAGGAGCTATATTCAATGTCTTGTAATAATTTATAATGGAGAAGAACCTGAAAAAGAATATATTACATAACATGTAAATGTGTGTGTGTGTGTGTGTGTGTGTGTATTACTGTGGGAAGTGACTGGACCATATGATAGCATCATTACATATTGCCAACACTAAGCTGATGAGTGGGGCCTGGACCACCTTGCAGATACCACTGTGCCATAGCATTGCACAGACAGCATAAGCACAATTGGATATAAAATTGACTTCTCTGAAGTTTGCCACCTACCTACTCCAACACTGTGTTCAAGAAGTGGTCACCAGGGTGTCTGCCTTCTGTTCCCACCAATATTCCTGCTGCCCTCACCGTTCACACAGGTCTAGCTTAAAAAAGAGATACATTGAAACTCCACCATAAAAGAGCTGATAATCATGCTGCTTGAAACAACTAATCAACATATTTTACTATTTTACTAATTTTAGAGTAACACATGTTTCACTCTAAAATTTTCCTAAAAATATGATGAAGCTTCTAAATTACCAACTGGTGTTCAATGAAAAAAAAAAATCTCTGCAAAAAATATTACATATGAATTTTTAGGTGCATAACAATTTCTATCTTAGCCTAGTTTATAAGATTCCCAGAGTGTGTTGCTTCTACCTTACAGTGACGAAATTTCTTTTGGATCTTAATGAGTCAGTCAGTGGATTGGTTACTAAATATTATCACTTCATTTTTAAGGTATTAGAAGTAGCTAATAAAATTCAACGCAAGACAATACCCCAATCAAAACCCTAACAGCCTTTGCAAAAAATGATAAGAGATTTGAGTAGGTTAGGTAACTATATTTTATAAACTTTTGCACTGCATAAAAACCACAACTGAAGGTGATGCAATATGGTACCTTTAATAACATTTAAGACTTCCTTGTGGCTCAGATGGCAAAGAATCTGCACACAATGCAGGAGAGTCGAGTTTGATCTCTGGGTGGGGAAGATCCCCTGGAGAGTGAATGGCTACTCTTGCCAGTATTCTTGCCTGGAAAATCCCATGGACAGTGGAAGTCGGCGGGTTACAGTCCATGGAATCGCAGAGTCAGACATGACTGAACGACTAACACTTTCACACTTTCACTTTTTCTCAAGTCTCTTGTAAACTGATTCATGTTATACATACAGAAGGTGGGTGTAATATTTTTGGTAAATAAATGTGGAATTCTTTTGTAAGGAAAAAAAAAGAGGTACATTGATCTTTCTAAAGAGGCACTTGAATTTAGTTGGATGTTAATGACTATTTTATTTTTGTAACTTATTTATGAGGACCCTCTTGTGTGCATCTATCTTTTATATTGTGTTTTTCCCCTTGTGCTTAGCCCCCAGGGCTAGTTTGTAAAGACACTTGTCCATGCTGTGCTGTGCTGTGCTTAGTTGCTTGGTCACGTCTGACTCTGCTACACCATGGGCTATAGACCTCCAGGCTTCTCTGTCTAGGGGGATTCTTCAGGCAAGAATGCTGGAGTGGGTTGCCATGCCCTCCTCCAGGGAATCATCTCAACCCAGGGATTGAACTGAGGTCTCTCTCATTGCGGGCAGATTCTTTACCATTTGAGCCACCAGGGAAGTCCAAGAATACTGGAATGAGTAGCCTATCCCTTCTCCAGGGCATCTTCCCAACCCAGGAATCTAACCAGGGTCTCCTGGATTACAGGCAGATTCTTTATCAGCAGAGCTACCAGGGAAACCCATATTTGTCCATGATTTTATGTTTTTATAACATACCAGTTTCAGTCATGTGAAATTCCCAATTTGGGAATCAAAATGGTGCAATGCCAGCAACTTTGATTTGACCTAAACAGAATTGTGAAATAAATGTCATGACAAAAATATTGAAATACCAGTCAGCAATCCTTTTCTATTTCTGCATAGTCTCTTGCAGTTCTCTCACTTGATGGAGGTGATTGGTCCTGGGGATGGATGTGGCATCCTTGGTGTCCCCAAAGCCTAAGCTCTCTGACAGTGGTTTCAACTGAATAGAACGGGAAGACTGGTTGTCACAACTGGGGAAGGAGTGAATGCTACTGGCTTCTAGTGGGGAGAGACCAGGGATGCTGTCAAACATTCTCCAGTGCTCAGGGCAGCCCTACAACAGAGAGGTATATGGCCCAGAATGGCCATAGACCTTGCCTCAGGGGAATTTAGGAAAGTTAAGAATAAACAAAATATTTTGGAGAAACATCAAGGAAGGACAGATTCCCTCCCTCCCACACATCTTTCTTTTTCCACCAAGACTAGAAAAAATATTGTGTCAAATCACCAGTGAGAGAGAGAGAAAGCAGGACGCAGCTTCTCTGTTCTCTAGGAATTTATTCAGAATTTGCATAGAGCAAGCATTAGGGGAACTACAAAATGTGCTGGACACATTTTATAAACTATTTCAGAATAAAGTGTGAAATTAGCATTTCAGTCCGATTCATTCTTAGTGATTATTTATTCACTGACATCAAGTGGTCTTCCAAATGCCACTTTCTCTGGGCTTTCTCTGCTGCCATAGACAGGAACCAAGTGTCAGGAGAGAGTAAGCATCTAGAAAATGCTTCCAGCTCTAAAGGGATCTTGAATGCTTCATCTCTGACTCTAACCTGTTCAGGTTTCCCAACTGCTCACATTTTGACATGTGTTTATCTGAGGCAGGATTAACAAACAGCCCCATTCATTCATTAATCCAACACCTCAAGCTCAGAGTATACACAGCTCTTGTCATTAATCCTCTCTATCTTCTCATGGCAGCCGCTGAAATAAACCACTCCAGGCAATTATAATTGCCTTTAAAACCTCATCCTAAGTAGAAAAGGGTCTCAAAGATTTGGGGGTAGGAAATTATAAATGCAAGAGTAAGGTGCACCTTTAATTTTAAATATTCAAATGAGCTTGATTTTTCTTGATTTGCGTAAAAATTCCTGTTTTTATAATATTTATAAAAACATTTTCCTGAATGCCTTTAAACTAAAATAAGCTTTATTTTTTTTTTTAAGAGTGTGTTTGGGATTGTAGGGTAAGAGAAGGAGGAGAGAATAGAAATGGTACAAAATATGCCCTGAAGAAAGAAAGATTTGTTCTTTTTTTTTTTAGAGGATACAAAAATTCTTCCCACTCTTGAATTTCTGTAACAAATAAATTGGAAAGGACTACTCTTCTGAAAGCCTATCTTTAAGGATGTTTCTATTTCTATAGGGAGATCCCAGTGGAAGGCAGAGTAACATAAATTGTGATGATTATGCAGGGGAGAACTTCAGAGAGTTCTGCAAATTAATTGTTAAACATAGGCATTATTAAAAATTAAATTATATAAACTTAGAATTAAATTACATTAGAGACAAATGTAATAAATACTCAAAGTGCATCCCTGACTAATTATATGATGATATTTTACTGCTGTGTATTTTATCTGTAGGAGGGATGGTGGTGGTGGTGTAGCTGGTAACTCATGTCCAACTCATGAGACCCCATGGACTGTAATCTGCCACACTCCTCTGTCCATGGGATTTGCCAGGCAAGAATACTGGAGTGGGTCACCTTTTCCTTCTCCAGGAGATCTTCCCCACCCAGGGATCAAACCTGGATCTCCTGCATTGCTGGTGGAATCTTTACCCACTGAGCCATCAGCAAAGCCCTATAGGATGGATATGTTATCTAACGATGTGCTATGGTGCACCTCTTCCTAACGCCACATTCTCTGACACCATGATTAAAGTTGAAACTAACCACAGTGGAAATATGCACACCAAGGAAATTGGCAAATGCTACCAATCAGGTTTTTCTTAATCTACCCTGCTCCCTCTCCACCGACTGTTAAATATTCACCAGCACTCCGGTGCTAGTAACTATAACAACATAAGCAAGAGTCCCTGGAAAGCATCTGTCACATTGCTAGCATAAGTAGGAAATGTGATAGGAAGTAAATGGGAAAAACCAAAGTGGACTGACTTCACTAATGGTGGACTCAAGACCTCCATTCTAAGACAAACAGGCAAGGATTAGGCTGGATGGTAGTGCTCTCCTAGGTCTTCTAGGCTTCTTAAAGAGAAAACTTTATGACAGGTGGGAAAGTGTCCTACAAGTAGAACACGACAGAGTAGGGAAGACTTTGGGATGAGGAGATGATGAGGTGGAGAGTAAAAAGCTAAGGCGATGCCTCACCATGGTTTGTCCTATGACTCTGCACAATCACTCTTCTTCTCCAACCAGATGTTTCAAGGATTTAAAGACAGAAGTGAAAAAATTAGGCTGCATTTTAGAAAGACGTTTCTGGTGTCTGGATGGAGTTTGGGAGTCAGGGGCAGCCTGGAGACAGGGAGACTGGTCAGGATGCTGAGGCTTCTCATGCCAGTGAAACACTGAGGACAGAAAGCAATTGCTCAGGGCTGGAGGGAGAGTTTTTTAATCTAGGTGTCTTTGGCTGAAGGCACACTTCCAGGCAGGCTTCCCCAGTGTCTCAAAGGTGAAGAATCTCTCTGTAATGCAGGGGACTGGGGTTTGATCCCTGAGTCAGGAAGATCCCCTGAAGGAGGGCATGGCAACCCACTCCAGTATTTTTGCCTGGAGAATCCCATGGACTGAGGAGCCTGGCAGATTTATAGTCCATAGTGTCACATAGAGTTGGACACAACTGAAGTGACTGAGCATGCATACACACCGCCAAGCATGTATTAGGCACTCAGTGATTACCTGGCCAGTAAAAGAAAAATGGCTCAATCATGTTATTTTCTGCATTCTACAATCTTTCCTCAGGGTTAGGATTGGTTTTGTTCCAAGGCAGTAGAACAGGCTGAATTACATTTGCATGATCACCTAGTCCACCTCTCAATTGAGGTTACGGTTATTTTTCAATAAAATGCACCATACGTACATTGAATTTTCTCAGAAACGAAGGAAAAATTAGAAGTATAGTTTACAGCAGTGGCTTCTGAACCGTGACCAAGATCCAAAATAAGAAATACACGTTTTAGCATGACTCAGTATATGTATGTATTTTTAAAAATGTATGTATGTAGAAAATAATAAACTAAATTAACATTTGCATAAAATATTATTTATTTTTATTGTGTACAAAACACATGGATATTTTTTACTCTATTCTGTTTCTTTATAAAATGTTATTCAAGGCTCTCTAAATTGATTTCATGATCCATCAATGAATTAAACCCCACAAATTGGAAAACACTCCTTTGGCAGGATGAGAAAATGCCATTTATATGTTTTATTCAGACATATCGCATTCATCTGAACAGCAAATAAACATTTAATAGAAGAAACTAAATGTATGAGAACATTTACAAAACAAACAATAAAATGAGAACATTGATAATATCTAGTCATAGAAAATGTTAGCCTGCCACCAGTAGCTATGCAATTCTTCATTTTTGACAATATAGTAATCTTTGATGGCAAGTCACTGTCCTGTCAGGAATGTTCCAGATCTGGCAATTTTCATCAGTGGCATTTTTAGGACTCTGTCATATCCCACGTGTGTGATCCACCTGCTTTTACAGTAAGAGCCAACAGTGCTTCTAGATAGCAACCAAATTTCCCGTCACATTTTCATTTCCAAGTGTGTATGCATGTGGCTCAGCCAGTCATGTCCAACTCTTAGTGACCTTATGGACTGTAGACTGCCAGCTTTCTCTGGCCATGGAATTTTCCAGGCGAGAATACTGGAGTGGGTTGCCATTTCCTTCTCCAGGGGATCTTCCCAACCCAGGGATCGAACCTGTGTCTCTTGCATCTCCTGCTCTAGCAGGTGGATTCTTTACCACTATGCCACCTGGGAAGCCCACTTTCAAGTAAACCTAAACCCAAACCCAAACCAGTGAAGGAACCCATTAGTATAAGAACATGGGAACAATACAGAAACCTGTGCTTGGTGCCGTGGTGTCAGCACATGAAAAAGAAGATTGATTAATTTCTTCATTTAGCTTAGGTTGTATAAGTGCAAATTAATAAAATGAATTTGAAAAGTAGATACATAGTTAAGCACAAGGCTATTCACTTGGATCCTTGAAGCTCAATCTACTGTAATAAATTAATGTTTCACACTCTTTACCTTAGCTCCCTGTGTCTTTCTTCCCCAGGCTGCTCACTATCAGTCTCCCAGCCTGGTCTCAAGCCCTGCTTTGGATAAATTCATGATCTGTGGAGAAAGATGTCATAGGTTCTGACCTATGATTGATGATTATCCTGCAGAACTTTAAATTCATTTGTAAAAGGGAATCAAGATGATCCTGTCAGTAGCTGCTTCTCCTTGGAGTTGAGAGAGCTCCAGAAAGTCCTTCCTGCTGTGACAGCCAATGATGGCCAAAGCTTTTTTGGTTAAGTGTTGTTATTAAAGACAGCTCACCAAACATTGCTATGACAGAGGCTTTGTGTTTCCAATTCTTAATGAGACAAAAATGCTTTGATTAATTATATGATACTATGTCAGTAGGAACTTGGGAAATGCTTCAGGTGGCTAGAAAGCAGCCTGGAACTTTGAGCAACAAATGCTTGGATGAACTCAAGCATTCCGAAGCTTTCCTGTGCTTAATATGTTACATTGTTCTGTTGATATGTAATGTCACAGATGGTAATATTAGTCATGAAAGAACAAAGAAGCCAAGTTCATAGCCAAATGAAAGTTAAAAGGAGGGGACAAAAAGTGCACTTACCCCACCGACAGGTTTTTCTTATTGAAAACATCTTAAACACCATGGAACACCTTCCCAAGATCCATGTGTTGGCACAAGCAGATGGGAAAGATTGTAAATCTCAAAGCTGGCTTAGCTCCCACTCAAGAACTAAAGCAAGGAGTGTGGTGAAATCAAATTCAGCACTGAATGGATGATCCTAATTTAACAATGGGCAGCCTTCCCACAAATTCTCATGCAAACCAGTGGTTGCTTCCTCTTTTTTTAATTAACTACACAGCCTTTTCCAACCAGAAGATTTAAATGTTTACTTCTGTTTGCTTTGCGTCATTTGCGTTTCTTTCGATTCTGAAAGGAAATTAACCCCTTAGGTCTAGGAGGGCATCCCATAGAAGAAATTGGGGGAAAAAAACTGACAAAGAGAAGTTCTCCATTCTCCACATTTACTCTTGTCCAGCTAAATGAGATGGCTGGTATTTTGAATGGTAACAGTAGTGTAGTAATTTACATGCAATTGACAGCATTTCTCTGAAAACTGGAAGATAGAAAGCAAAGTCTAGATTCAAATAATGCTGCTTTTACCAAAAAAAAAATTCCTTAAATCCCTAAGAAGGAAGAGCAGATTAGATATTGAGTCATGTAGAGCAATGTAAAAGGTAAATTCCTTTTCTTCTTGAGAAATCACAGAGAACTCTTCTCCCCCTCATCTTTCAGATGAAATGTAGGGGGCAAAGAGAAAAGAGGAGTATTTCACCTACTCAGTATCTCTATTGTTGATTCACTTTGACAGATGCATTCTCCTTGTCTAAGGCACCTGGACTATGACTAAGAGAGGGCGCGGTAGCTGACTCTGACTACAGGAGCTATATTTGGAGGCTGCAGCAACAGAGAAGAAGGGCTGGCTTGGGTACTCTAAATGGTTGTAGTACAGGATAATTAGATGGAATTGTACACGGAAAAAATTTGTTAGAGTTACCAAAAATATTTCCTAACGAGAAGCCTGTTGTGCTCTGAAGTAGTCAAAGGGATGCAATGAATATTTCATCTCTTGAAACATTTAACAGAGAAAAGGATGCAGGAATAGAAAGTATATCTTAGAGCTATTTTCTGTTGGGTAAGACTGGAGATCATCCATCTTCCTGGCCTTTATTTCTACCTCAACTAATAGGGTGGAAAGAATGACAGTATGGACACATAAACCATATCATTATACGAGATCAAATCTTCAGATGTGAAGCGGTGGAGATAAATCTGACTTCTGTGCCTAACGTGAAAGAATAAATGTTCTTGACTTTTTCTGCTACATGGTTTCCTTTAACTGATGATTCTGCTGCAAATACTAGAGGTATTTCTAGTTCTAGAAAAGTAAGTGAAAAATTTTAATTTATTGATAGCGAGTTCAGTTAGTTTATGGAGGATAAAAGAATAGTAGTCATGCATTTTGAGAAAGAAAATGATTAAGGGTAGCTTTGATCATGAGAAGAAATTTGTCTAAAGAGAAAGTACTCTTCCAGAGGGAATAAGAGAGCACTAGGTTTTTGAACTAGTACTATACAACATTATGGAGAAGGCAATGGCACCCCACTCCAGTACTCTTGCCTGGAAACTCCCCATGGTTGGAGGAGCCTGTAAGGCTGAAGTCCATGGGGTCGCTAGGAGTTGGACACAACTGAGTGACTTCCCTTTCACTTTTCACTTTCATGCATTGGAGAAGGAAATGGCAACCCACTCCAGTGTTCTTGCCTGGAGAATCCCAGGGACGGGGGAGCCTGGTGGGCTGCCGTCTATGGGGTCGCACAGAGTTGGACACGACTGAAGCGACTTAGCGGCAGCAGCAGCATACAACATAAAAATTATCAAGTGGTTAAATTAGTGTTTATATGCTACGGTTTACTTGACTAAAATTTTTTTTGTAACCTTTTAACTAGTTGTTTGCCTCTTGAACTCTCAGAGAGGTGACTACTTAAAGACGCATAGTGGTTTTTTCAAAATGCAGATTCTGATTCAGTAGGTCTGAGGATGGGAACTTGATTTTGAATTTGTAGCAAGCTCCCATGTCATACTGTGCATGGACCACACTTTGAGTAGCAAGTGTGATATCACTGCCTGCTCTAAATCCCACATTCTTCTGTGGATACAAACTGGTAAAAGGTATTTTTCTTATTTCATGTACATGAGGTATGAATTAATGTTATGTTTCATTATTTTTCATTATGTTTCAGTCCTCTTATATTTCCTACAGTCATATCAAAACTCTGATGGCATATTATTAAATCATTTAAATACAGTATTCCTCAGCCCTAGGTGCACATTAGAATCACCTGGAGACCTTTTGAAACATACAAATGCCTTTCCCCTACCCAAAGCCAATTAAGAATTTCTGGGAGTGAGGCCAACACATCATTTTTCTCCACATCTTTTTATGAGAAAACTTTTCAAGTTTACAGAAAAGTTGAAAGAATAGTCTACTGATTGCCTCTATATGCAGCATAGTTGAAAGAATAGCTTGATGATTACTCATAAACCCATATACCTAGATCCAACAACTGTTAACAATTTGCTGTAATTATTTAGCTATACATTTTTGCTTTATATAAATCTGTGTTTCTTGATCAGGGACAATTTTGCCCTCAAAAGGACATTTAATAATGCCTGAAGAAACTTCCGGTTGTTACAACTTGGGGGCAAAGTAAGTATGGGATGCTGATACCTAGAAGGCAGAGGTCAGGGATACTGTTGAACATCCTATAACGGACAGGACAGTCTCCTTCAGTAAAGATTTTTCCAACCCAAAATGTCAGTCATGGTGAAGTTAAGAGACCCTGATATGTGAAAATAATTTGAAGCAATATTCACTTTTCACTCCTAAATACTTCAGCATTTCCCAAAATGATGTTCTCCTACATGACCACAATGTAATATCACTCTTAAAAGAATGAACAGTAATTCGTTAATATCTTCTAGTACTGAGTTATATTCAGATTTTCTCCATTGTACCCTAAATTTTTTTATAACTTTTGAACCACAGTCCAATTAAGTTTTGTGTCACATTTGTTTTCTTTCTTAGCCTTTAAAATCTAGACTAGTCTTCCAAACATTTTTTTAAGAGATCAGTCTAGTGGTTTGACATCTGGGATTTGGTTGGGTGTTTCCTTTTTTTGATTGCCTAGTTTGGTTTTCTACCCCTTGTTTTTCCTGTGAAGTAGATCATAGTTATATATAAATGCTTCACTAGATTCTTGTAAATATTCTTTGCAAGAATATTTAAAGTGACTCTGTACCTATGTTACATCATAACAGGAGCTACCATAACTCCTAGTTTCTCTCTAGCAGTGTTGCTAAATTTGATCCCTTGGCTCTGGCAGTGACTGATCTCATTTTAAAGTTCATTTTCCTCTTTGTGATGAGTGAATCACTCTTTGGGATAATTCTTTGGCATCTATGAGTATCTTAGCCCCCAACAATTTTCACCTAATAGTTTTGGCATCCACTGATGTTCCTTGCCTGAATCACTGGAGGTTGCAGACAATTCCATTTCTTCACTTATTAATGTAATGAACTTGCACAGATAATTCATGAAATTATTAACTGTTAGGTGGAAGATAGATTGAAAGTCAACAGGTTGAAATCTATTCCTTCATTTATTGTGAAGAAATTATTTTTAAATTATACAATTTTCACTTGTTAGCTAGAATTCTTTTATTAGAAAAGAGCCTTGTTTGATCAACTAGAAATGAACTACAGTTTCTTCAAAAAAAGGGCAGGATTATGTTTATTTCTTTCCTTTAATTCTCAATTTTCAGCTTGAATTTCAGAATAAAGAGTTGATGTTACAGTCACTTTTTGACTAATTATTCCCGAGTATCACCAATTTTATGCAATCAGAAAAAAAGTCTACATTTTCTTTTCTTTAAAATGGACTTTGAAAATACCATATATATTGGTATAGATGTTGGTGCATTTATATGCAAACTTCTTTTGAACTTTTAGAAAAGGTATATACCTTTAGCAAAGACACTTCTGGAAGGAGAAGGGATTGAAAGTCACCAAGGTGCAATCTATTCCTTCATAAACTGGACTACACTTGAATCGCCTGCTTAGTCTCTCCTGAATCCATGGGTGGTAAGTGATGTGTGAAAGCCAAACTTTTTTCAGACAACAGTTGAACAAATATTCAGTAAGATTCTTGGATTCAGACTGTTATGTTTGGAAATCATCATTTTCCACAAGTGAAAATGAACACATTACAGGAAGTAACTGGAACCAGTTTCACTCCTTTGTTTCAAAGCCTCAAATCCGTTATTTCTGAGCCTAGAGTCTCATCTTGGTGGCTTTTCTTTGGGAATGGTAACTTTTCATCTACTGGAAATTTTTCTTTCATTTTGACAAGCTACATCAGATTCTGAGACCATATTCTAAGTCTGAACCTGGGGAGGCAAAAGGTAGTTTTTAAAATTCATTGTCTTAAGTCTGACCATGACAAAGAGGTCTGCCTAGAGTTCATAACATAATAAATTTGTTTGTATGATGAATAAATGGCGCTTAGCACAAAGAGTTGCAGGCAGCATCCAGATGTGTCAGAACTTGAACACATGGAATTGGTCACACGGATGCTCTGTTAACTGAATGTACAGTTTGCCGAGAAGATGCATTTTTTCAAGATCTGGAAAGTCTAACAGTATCTGGCAGCTCCTTCATTTTCAAGATAACCCTGTCACTGTTTCCGGTTATGGGCAGGGGTGGGGGTGGGGTACCAAAGGAGACGGTTTGATATTTTGCTGAAATTGGGTGGAGGTGTTGTCATGTTGGTGCCTGAAGTGAGAGCACAAATAAGCTTTAGAGGAAGGAACCTGGGTTTGTATGACTTTTGGTCACTTATGTACCTAAATGGTATGGGTGTGAGGAAAGAGAAAGAAGGGGAGAAAGCAAAAAGTGATGAAAAAAGAGCTATGTCGACACCAAAGCTATTGGTTAATTCAGTCAGACTTTCACATTCCAAATCATAGCTTGGTTAGGTCCTTAATTTTTTGGCCAAGCAACTAGTGACTCCCTAAGGGCCTCCTAACTCATTATTTGCTTTTAAAGATGTGACATCAAAGTGACCACTTCTAAAGTTATAAAACCATCTTCTCGGTAGGCTTTTCCTTGGTCTGCCGGGTTTGACAAACTGACAGTTTGTTGTATTGACTTGGCCAGGGCTGTGTTCTCTTTCTCATTCTTGTCCTTGCCACTGATGGCAGAGGAGACTGTCACCAAATACTATTCGGTCATCCTCAAAAAAAAAAAAAGGAAAAAAGAAAAAGAAAGGAAAAAACTGAGTAAATGACTTTACAGTTTTATTTTCATTTAACTGAGAGAATCTCTTTATTTCCTCTTACAGAACTGGCAGAGGCAGAAAAAAAAGGAGGCTACTTCCAGATGGATTTAACACCATGAGCATTTTGACCACCTTGCTTGTGCTGTTGAGGCAAAATGCTAATTTTGCTAATTTTACCCTGAGATTCAAAAGCTCCCTGACAGAACCAACCACACTGATTTGTAATTTAAATATCTATTAATATATATATATATATAAATGTGAGAAGTCCTTTAGCTAACAGTAACATTGCAGCTTTAAAGCACTTATCTCTCTTTAGGAAGAAATGCACTCTCATTAAGAGAAAGTAAGATATTTTAGAAATATCAGGGAGCTTGGGCTACTAGATAGGATATAACACTTCTTTTCAAAATTATATTTAAGTATGTGTGTAATACAATTTCTTGTTGCTCAGTCACTAAGTCGTGATCAACTCTTTACATAATACAATACTTATGTTTATAATTCTTTAGTATATTACCTATATAACATTAGTAAATACTTATAAATGCCCAATAATACACAAATAGAAATAGTTACAATATTTAACTTCTATGCAGAGTACATCATGAGAAACACTGGGTTGGAAGAAGCACAAGCTGGAATCAAGATTGCTGGGAGAAATATGAATAACCTCAGATATGCAGATGACACCACCCTTATGGCAGAAAGTGAAAAGGAACTAAAAAGCCTCTTGATGAAAGTGAAAGTGGAGAGTGAAAAAGTTTGCTTAAAGCTCAACATTCAGAAAACTAAGATCATGGCATCCGGTCCCATCACTTCATGGCAAATAGAAGGGGAAACAGTGGCTGACTTTATTTTGGGGGGCTCCAAAATCACTGCAGATGGGGATTGCAGCCATGAAATTAAAAGATGCTTACTCCTTGGAAGGAAAGTTATGACCAACCTAGACAGCATATTAAAAAGCAGAAGCATTACTTTGCCAACAAAGGTCTGTCTAGTCAAGGCTATGTTTTTTCCAGTGGTCATGTATGGATGTGAGAGTTGGACTGTGAAGAAAGCTGAGTGCCAAAGAATCGATGCTTTTGAATGGTGGTGTTGAAGAAGACTCTTGAGAGTTCCTTGGACTGCAAGGAGATCCAACCAGTCCATCCTAAAGGGGATCAGTCCTGGGTGTTCATTGGAAGGACTGATGCTGAGGCTGAAACTCCAATACTTTGGCCACCTGATGTGAAGAGTTGACTCAGTGGAAAAGTCCCTGATGCTGGGAGTAAGCATCTTTTAATTTCATGGCTGCAATCACCATCTGCAGTGATTTTGGAGCCCAGAAAAATAAAGCAGCCACTGTTTCCCCTTCTATTTGCCATGAAGTGATGGGGGGCAGGAGGAGAAGGGGATGACAGAGGATGAGATGGTTGGATGGCATCACCGACTCAATGGACATGAGTTTGGGTAAACTCCGGGAGTTGGTGATGAACAGCCTGGTGTGCTGCAATTCATGGGGTCGCAAAGAGTCGGACATGACTAAGCAACTGAACTGAACAATAAACACCATGAGAAATATAGTAGAAAACAGAAAAGATTAATGCAAATTCCAGTAACAATTAATCAGTACTGTTAGCTTCACAGGGTCCCATTTGAAAAGCCGTAAGACTAAAGTGGAGTTTTTGAATTGTAGAAAATTATAAAGTTTCTCAGGCATGGTCCCCCCATTTTTTACTTTTTACTTACTTGATGAAATCACTCATTAATTCAACAGATATTTATTAGATACCTACAGTGTGCCTGGCATTAGGACAGATTTTTAGGACTGAAAGTAATAATTATACCCAAAGGCCTCCTGGGGAATTTTCACCAGGTGGATATATTAATAAAGCTAGTGAATTTAACCATGAGTTTTGAGTGCTACACTAGAGGTAAATTCAGAGGTGTTGGAGCTTCAAATAAGCGAGAGGCAAGTTCAGTTTCTTGAGAAAGCTAGTTTGGGATAGCGTGAAAATTGGAAACTGACAAGGAGAGTTGCTGCTACATTCAAATAGTCACTGCTTCTTCCTAATAGTGGAAATGGTTTTCTTTTTTTTGAACATAAACAATTCATTAACAATTTTATTTGATTGAAATTCCAGTCTTTTAACTTGTTTTCATCTTTTGAATGCCTTCATTGCTAAAAATAAATTTCAGCATTTTCTTTACTTTCCTTCTTTCTTACAGTTACTTTCTAACAAAGGGTTAGTCTCAGATTTATAAACAGCCGAGCTTAGCCTCCCAATGGTCAAACTTGAACAGTGTATGTATGTATAGTTTTATTTTGATATTTCCTTGGGCAGACAATTGCCTTCCCATTTTCATTTACATAGTTCTAGAATAAACAGAGGTATCAAGACTATGGGAATAAGTGAGGGCATCATTTGACACAGAAGGAAAACCTAGGTCGCAGTTCACAGGGCACAGGAACCTAGAGGTGACAGGTGCCAGCAGAAAGGGAAAGATGACACAAAGGGCCACAGAAGGAAAAAGATAAAAGAAGAAAGAGCTGCCAAAAGGGGGTTTGTGGGAATAAATAGTTTTGAAAGTGCTTAACTTAAAATTATGCCGAGGGGACCTGCTGTTGGACATTAGGAACTGTAACTAAGCCCCCAAGAGCAAGGGGCTATTGTTGTTTGGGGAAGGAAGTTTACACCAAGCCGGTTGTATGATAAAATCTGTTATGAATTCTCTCCATCTCAACATTATATTAACACACAGGGGCTCATTTTCAAAGGGCTCCAGAGGAAGCAAGTCACCCTACTCCCACAAATAAATAGGAGTTGTGGGTCTGAAATTCCTCAAAGCACTGAACAAGTGAGCCCCTTTTAATGTCATTATATATTTTAACCATTTGAAACCAATTTATAACAGACATGAAAGTACTCTGTCTGCAGAGGAGTTGGCACGGAACACTTGCCACGTTCAGCGTTCCCTATGCACCTCTTTCCAGCTCCCTGGTGTTGGTGAACTTTCTGAGCTTTCCTTCAGTCGTTCATCGCGTGAGGAGGCATTTTCCAGGGAGCATGAAGAATATAATTATAGCCTACCTCTGATTACAGAAACCCTCGGGAGTCTCTGAAATTCTCTCTCTGTGTTTTAGGAAGTTACACATTAAAAAATAGCAAGGAATTCTCACTTCAATCTAGACAACAGTCCTCTTCTATTTTAGATGCGGACACCCCAAGTTTACAGCTGCTCCTCTGTCCAGAAGGATGCGAGGGACCCACTGGAGTAGGAGAACTGGGTCATCTCCTCTGGGACTTTGACATTTCTCTGGTCTCAGAAACACTCTGGAATCTTCCAGTGCTGCCTCTTTCCCTCTTCTCTTCCTCCCTCCCCTCCTACCTTCCCTCCTTCTTTCCTTTCGTTCTTCTCTTTTGTCTTCCTTTATCCTTTCCCATTCTCTTTTTCCTGTTGTACCACAAGGAACAAAGAGCAACGCAGGTATTTTATATAAACATTGAAAGAAGCCAACTGCAAAGGACTTGGACAGACATATGTCAAAATCTCTCCAAACCTTCTTCCAGATAAATGAAGATTACATATTCAAAGTTACACACCGCAGTCAGCTGTTGCTTAGACTGGAGATGCTACTTCAAGGTTGGGAGCCCTCTTTAGCGCTGATGGCTTGGATCAATCCCCATGTTCCCAACTTTGCTCAACACGGGCAACAATGGACCACAGTGATATTATACTGGCCCCTCTTCCTTTTTTTAAAAAACTCATTTCTTAAAAACAAATTCAAGATTTAATAATATGACATGAGTAAGAACAACAATTTCACACAGAGTAACTAAAAGTAGGAAAACAGCCTTACACTCCAAGTAGGCAGCACTTGGATTCTTGGGTCCAGCCTATACCTTCCTAACGATGGTTACCATGATAGTGATGGAGGTGGTGATGATGGTGATGATGATGATGTTAATCACACTCAGTTTTTCATTTTATCACCTAACTGCTTCAAGAGTCTCACTGCCTGGGGAGAAAACTTGACTCACTGACCTCCCCTGGTTCAGCTTGTCTTGCATTCTGCTCATGTTCCATGGCCCACTTCCTGTCCTATTCTGTAATGGGTGTTGTGGTTGCCATCTCTTCACTGTACATGACTGGCCCAAGCCCACTGGGGACATTTCATCCTCCTGTTAATATCAGTGCAGAGATGAGTGGGCTCCAGGCTGTTTGGGACCTAGCTCTACAAGAAAAGGCTTACCCTGCATCAACTAGGAAGAGATTCTACCCTCAACCCCTTCCCACCACCACAGTAAACAAGAAATCATGTTGCTCTGCTGCTGCTGGCAGCCATCTTGGGACCATAAAGAAACCGGTAATAGGATGAAACTGATGCCCTGAGAGCAGAGGAAGGAACCAGAAAGAAGTGGTGCATTGTCCTTACCCCTCTTCTGGACTTCCTGTTATGTGAAATAATACATATCCTCATTTAAGTCAATTTAAGGTCTGTTCAAGGAAGCCAGAAGCATCCAAGAAGCCAAGAAGCCACATGACTCTACATCTGACTCAAGTTAGATCTCTCAGCTTCCCTGGCAATGAAAACAGGTTACTGATGTCTAGTTTCTTACTTGCATTAAAAACCTGCTCCATTGCCTGCTTTCTTGCTTTCATCACCTCCTGTCTATCTAACTAGGCACTTGAAAATGAACACATTCAGGGACTTCCCTGGTGGTCCAGTGGTGAAGACTGCCTTCCATTGCAGGAGATTCATGTTTGGACCTGGTTGCATAGCTAAGATCCCACATGCCTCATGGCCAAAAAACCAAAACAAAAAAAGATGATATATTGTAAGAAATTCAATAAAAGCCAAAAAATGAACACATTTAAACATTCTGCTGGTTGTATCTCAGAAGTATACAAAAACATACAAAAAGCCCCCCTTACTCTGATTTGGGACAGTATTTCTCTTGCTTGGATATAGCAGGTGCCCCCTATTCCCTTTCACTGTCCCCTCCCTTGCCCTGCCCTGCCCTGCCCCATGCCCATGTGATTTCCCACAGTGGGGCAGAATGACTTTCAGAAGCTTAGGTCACACCCTGCCATCTCTTCTTGGTGAAGCCTTCCCTGGCCAATCCCCACCCCAGCTTGCTTTATTTTCTGTGCTTTATTCCACATCTCTTGCTCCATCCAAGGGCCTGTATAATTCAATCAGTTATTTATTTGTTTCTTACATGTCTTCCCTTACTAGGATATAAGAATGTGAAGTCAGGGATTTATTGACTTCTGTATCAGCTGTTCTCAGACTAATGGCTGGTAAAAAGCATTCAATACATCTTTGCTGAACAAATGAAAATTTTAATTTTTAAATTCTGAACCCTACCAATGGTTCACACTTCATTCAAAATCAAAACCAAAGTCTTTGTAAGGTCTACCAAGCTGTTGGCAAGCCAGTTTACTACCTAAGCTGCCCATGCTCCTCTTTCCCTTTCTCAGGGGCTTCAACCCTGGACACCTCACCAGTCTTGGGTGGGCAAGGCAGCTCCTACCTGAGCCCTTGTCTCCTTCTTGCTCCTGCTGCTAGGAAGCTCCTTTTGCAGACATCTCCCCAGCTTCTCCCTATGTTCCCTGGGTCTTTGCTCAGATGACAGCATCAGCATCTTTCCTGACCACCTGGCACAAAGTAACCTTGCCCTTCCTCATTTTTCTCTCAACCAGTATTTCTTTCTTTAAGATGTTACCATGATCTTAGGTACTGTCTGCTTATTGGCTAATAGCTTCCAACCTCCACCACTGGAATCTAAGCTTCTAATTGGGAGCAATCCAGTTTGTTTGCCACTATATTCTAGCCTGTCAAAGAAGAGTTGCTCAATAAATATTTGTTGAATGGGTAAATAAATGAATGGTTTTGTGCGGGTTTAAAAAATTATTCCCTTTTACTACTACATTTATTGCAAGAATTTTTCATGGTTTCACATTTGGCTTATAATTTTTATGTGGAGTAGGGATTTGTTGTTATGCAATCAATTTTGTCTTTTCTTTGGTAAATGCACTCATCCCAAAAGTCCTTCCTGACCTAAATATTTGTTAAAGACACACTCATGCCTCTGCTTTCTTCAAGGATTTTATGGTTTTATTTTTTTCCTTTTTATCCTTTAATATATTTGGAACATTGCTTATGTGAGCTAATTAAATAGAGCATTTTTTAAAAGAAATTTTTTCTGTATATGATGTATTAAGATTTATAAATTCATTCAATATTTATCTGTTTCTTCTTTTTATTATAGATGATTCTAGGTTATTTATTCTATTCCACATTTCCTTAAGATACTGTGAAATTATTAAAATTTTATAACATGGTTTAATATTGCTCTTAGCTTTCTTTTTTAAAATTTTGATTACTCCAAATTTTTAAGGCAGACTGTAGAATTATGTTGTTCGTCAGTTGCTGAGTTGTGTCTGACTCTTTGTGACCCTATGGACTTTTTCTACAGAGGTTTTCTAGGCAAGAATCCTGAAGAGGGCTGACATTTTCTCCTCCAGGGGATCTTCCTGACCCAGGAGACAAACTTGCACCTTCTGCATTGGCAGATGGATTTTTTTTTTTTTTTTTTTGCCACTGAGCCATTAGGAAAGCCCATGGAATTAATGTTAACAAAGTTCTAAAATAATACCATTAAGACTGGCTTAAAATGCATTGGACATCATTTTAAGTGGAGAAATAGTGAACCTCATTACAATTTTCAGGGTTCTAATGTAAGATAATCATTTGGTGAAAGTGTAGTCTGTTAGATTTCTCTACTGTTAACTTACTATTTTTTCCCCATAATTAGCAACTATTTGGGGACCAACACATTGATACTATGAAAGTATTCTGTTTATCCTCAAACTTTTGTTCAATAATTTTAGCATCCCTTTGAGCTGAGTGCAATGATTACTACTGTGATGTCCTAATGGTGACTTCCTTCATTCCTTCTAACCTTGTTGATTGGAATTCTGCTGTGAGAATGAGTTGCTCCCTCTCCCCATTCATTTATTCAATTATTTATTTATAACAGTAAGGAGGTGATATGGATGTTTATTTTAGTGTATGGATTATAATCCAATACCACTGTTATTTATTTGGTTTCTCGAACTGTGTCAGCTTTGGCCAGTGAGAGCTTGTCTAGGTTGGCTCCTTTGTTCTTTGCCATCTTCCATCCATGTGAACACATCCTTACTCTCTGATTCCACAAGCAGCTCCAAGTTCCTCTTATCTTTTTCATGACCTAGCACTGAAGGTCATCTTTCTATAGTCAAAGAAAGATTTGGCTGATTCTTAAATCTCAAACAGTTGCTAAATAGTGTAAAGATAGTGGATTTATTTCTTTCTCCATATGCAACCATATTTAGGTTAGAGCTCTGCTGATTAACCTACCATATCAAAGACAAATAGTTCAGAAATCAAAGAAAACCAATTTATATAATGTCTTCATGTGCCTATTTTTTAATTGATAACTTAGGAAAATCTAACATGATTTTTGAGTTATTTATGAATACCAATGATCTAAGTTGCCAATTTCAGTAAGCAATCAGATCACTGCTGTCATAGAATGAGGTGCAAGGGAGTCTGTCTTCTCTCTCTCACCTTCTCTTCTTCACCCTAACAGTGCCTGAGGCATTTCTATGACTCAAGGATCTACATAACACAATTCATAAACAATTGGCACTGAAGGTGTCCAATACCCTCAATTTAAGGATATATTTTATATATAACTAAATGGGTTGAGGCTTCCTAGGTGGCTCAGTGGTAAAGAAATCACCTGTAATGCAGGAGACACAGGTTCAATCCCTGTGTCAAGAAGATCCCCTGGAGGAGGGCATGGCAACCCACTCTAGTATTCTTGTATGAAAATCTCATTGACAGAGGAGCCTGGTGGGCTACAGTCCATGGGGTTGCAAAGAGTGGGACACAACTGAAGTGACTAAGCACACAAACTGGAGTTGTACGTAAAAAGTTCTCCAAGCTTACAGAGTTGGTGGTAGCTAACCTAAGGAATAAATTCTGTATTTGAAACTCACTCACGTGTTCTTTTAGCTTCACCATAATGCTGAAAGTGGCAGGACAGTTTCATGTTCTAAAGAATCTGGATAGAGTGAGCCCAACAAGTATGAGTTAAAATGGATAAAACCCATTTTAGACAATAAGCAAAAAGAACTGTATTAATGGTTAAATAAACTGCACTGAGGCTAAGACTGAAAAGTAGAAATTTAACTTAGACAAAAACCCATGGGATGGTAGAAGTATTACAACTTATCACATATTTTATGTGGGTTCTCCAAATCTTGCAAGTACTTTGTTCTAGTTGGTGAACTGACATCCTGCTTTTGCGAAAGTGAGGCTCTTTTGTCCTGGCGATTTTTAAGGTAAACTAGTATCATAAAGCAAGAGAGTTTCAGAAAAACCTCTACTTCTGCTTTCTATGCCAAAGCGTTTGACTATGTGGACCACAACAAACTCTGGAAAATTCTTAAAGAGATGGGAATACCAGACCACCTGACCTGCCTCCTGAGATATCTGTATACAGGTCAGGAAGCAACAGTTAGAACTGGAACATGGAACAACAGATTGGTTCCAAAAGGGGAAGGAGTACCTCAAGGCTGTATATTGTCACCCTGCTTATTTAACTTATATGCAGAGCACCTCATGAGAAACACTGGGCTGGATGAACACAAGCTGGAATCAAGATTGCTGGGAGAAATATCAATAACCTCAGATATGCAGATAACACCACCCTTATGGCAGAAAGCCAAGAAGAACTAAACAGCTTCTTGATGAAAGTGAAAAAGAGGAGAGTGAAAAAGTTGCCTTAAAACTCTACATTCAGAAAACAAAGATTATGGCATCTGGTCCCATCACTTCATAGCAAATAAATGCGGAAACAGTGAAAACAGACAGGCTATTTTTTTGAGCTCCAAAATCACTGCAGATATTGACTATAGCCATGAAATTAAAAGATCCATACTCCTTGGAAGAAAAGTTATGACTAACCTAAAGAGCATATTAAAATGCAGAGACATTGCTTTGCCAACAAAAGTCCATGTAGTCAAAGCTATGGTTTTTCCAGTAGTCATGTATGGATGTGAGAATTGGACTATAAAGCAAGCTGAGTACTGAAGAATTGATGCTTTTGAACTGTGGTGTTGGAGAAGAGTCTTGAGAGTCCCTTAGACTGCAAGGAGATCCAACCAGTCCATCCTAAAGGAAATCAGTCCTGAATATTCTTTGAAAGGACTGATGCTGAAGCTGAAGCCTCAATACCACCTGATGTGAAGAATTGACTCATTTGATAAGACCCTGATGCTGGGAAAGATTGAAGGCAGGAGGAGAAGCAGATGAAAGAGGATGAGATGGTTGGATGGCATCACCAACTCAATGGTTATGAGTTTGAGTAGTCTCTGGGAGTTGGTGATGGACAGGGAGGCCTGGTGTGCTGCAGTTCATGAGGTTGCAAAGAGTCGGACATGATTGAGTGACTGAACTGAACTGAGTATCATATGATCCCTACAGAAAAAACAAACAAAAGACTCCTCAAATTCTTCTTCATTGTCAAAGTGAATTTGTCATCTTAGATACACAAGTAAATATACATGTATGCAGACACAGATTAATAATATGGAAAAATTTCCCAACATCCTTTTGAGTTTGATACACTTAAGTTTTTTTAAGAGTCTCATCTTTCAGGTGATTAAACCAAACTCAAACTAGAAGTTTTATCTCAGTAGGAAACAAGAGTCTGTTCTGCTCTTTTTTAAAAAAATTCAACCTGTCTTCTTCACAGAGCTTACTTTTGGACAGTGTCTTCTACTTTGCTTTAGTGACTTTCCTATAGTTATTGCATTTTATTTTAAATATCAAGCTAATTTTATTCAGATAGTCAAGTTCAACAATACGTTGCCTACTGCCTGCTAAGTCGCTTCAATCATGTCCAACTCTTTGTGAGCCCTACAGGACTGTAGCCTGCCAGGCTCCTCTGTCCATAGGATTCTCCAGGAAAGAATACTGAAGTGAGCTGCCATTTCCTTCTCCACCAACAATATGTTATGTGTTGGTAAAACTGATAGGTATTAGCAAAGTCTGGGAAATGGTAAAACAGTAGAAATACTTTTTTTAAAAAAGTGTAGAGAGATCTAAGGTAAATGATACACCATTAGAGAAAATATATGTCTTTAGAAGCATTTGAACACCTTGAGTTAAATGTTTATATGTATTTGACTTATAGGAGAGGTCAAAAATGGCATTATTCTAAGAGTACACATGAAGCCATTTAGCCAAATAAGGAGTTGTAATCCTACAACAAAGTCATGATTAGTGATTGACTATCCGCATATATGCTTGATGAGTTACTTATTGCTAAACAAAGTATCTAATAACTTTGACTTGTGTTTTTGTGATAAGCAGAATAATGGCCCCCAAAGTTGTCCCCATACTAATCCACAGAATTTCTAAATATGTCATGTTTCATGGCTAAAGGGAATTTAAAAAGCAGATGGAATTAAAGTTGTTAAGTAGCTGATCTTAAAATAGAGAGACTTTTCTGGATTATCCAGATAGGTGCTATGTAATTACAAAGGACCTTTAGGATAGAGGAGGGAGGCAGAAGAGGAAGTCAGAATCAGAGAGAGATTAGAGGATGTTATGCTGCTGGCTTTAGAGATGGAAGAAGAGACCACATCCTAGGAGTGGAGGCATCCCCTAGAAGCTGGAAAACACATGGAAACAAATCATCCTTTAGAGCCTTCAGAAGGATTGTAGCCCTACCAAACACCTGAGTTTTAACCCAGTGAGACAGATTTAAGATTTTAACATCCAGAAGTTTAAGACCACAATTTTATACTGTTTTAAACAATTAGATTTTTGATAATTTGTTATAGCAGAAACAGGAAACAGATACAGTGGTAAACAAATCCTTACCTACAATGAAAATAAAGTTATGCAAAAGCAATGATGATAAAAAGAAGGTTAGTGTATGTTTGCATTTTCCAGGGAAATATAACCAATAGGATTGAGAGAGAGAGAGAGAGATGTAAAATCAGATGTATTCTAGGAATTGGTTCATGGAGTTATAGAGGCTGAGAAGTCCCACTATCTGCTGTCTGTAAGCTGGAGAATCAGGAAGGCCGGCGGTATAATTTATTCAAGCTGATGATGTAAGTCCTGGTCTGAACCTGAAAACCTGAAAACCATGAGCGCCAATGTCCAAGGACAGGAGGAGACGGATGCCTCAGCTCAAACAAAGAGAGCAAATTGGCCCTTACTCTACCTTTTGCTTCTATTCAGGACCTTGATTAGAAGATGACCACCCACACTGGGGAGGATGATCTTCTTTAAAAGTCTGCTGATTCAGATGCTAATCTCTTCACCCTCACAGACACACCCAGAGATAATGTTTGCCAACTATTTGGCATCCTTCAGCTCAGTCAAGTTGATGCACAGGATCAACCATCATAGTTAGAGGTTAAGGAAATGGATGATTTTTGAGAACCTGTCATCTAAGAATGTGTGGTATCCAAAGAAAGGAAAAATATACTCCAAGGTTTAGAAAGTAGAACTTCTAAAAGTTGAGTGAAAAGTTTTTATTACTCCATAACATGAAGTTTTGAAAGGAAATACAACTTTAGAAGGTTGGAAAGTTCTCAAAAGATGTAATTATGACTGTATAATCCTATAGATTGAATTGTATGAAGCTACAGAAGGCATGCTTATCAAATATGTAGATGACATGAAGCCTGGCAAGAGAATGAACACATTGTATGTCAGAACCAGAATTGAAACAACAAAAAAAAATCTTGTCAGTCTGTAGCAATGGGATGAATCTCTAAAAAGAGAAATTAACAGGGATTAACATAAGATCCTACACTTGGGTCCAAAAACCCAATTGCCCAAATGCAGTTGGGAGTGAGGTATGTAGCATAGCAGCATGTGATAAAATGACTGTTGAGTTTTAATAGACCAAAAAAGTTAGGGATATTATAATAGAATAATAGAAGTGCTAAACACTTCAAAATAGCTTCTCCCACCATTGTCTGCTGATGAGATCAAGTAGTTGTCTAGTTTCAGATCTGTTATTGGAAAGGAATCAGTAAAGCAAACTTGCTGACAACTATCCATGAAACATAGTTGAAGATATTGTGGGGTTATCTGAAGACTGCAAATTCATGGTAAGGAGGGAATAAAAGTTCTCTTCAAATATTTTAAGGGTTTATGAGTCAAAGGTATGACGTTTATTTTATTTGGGTTCAAGTGTAGAGCTAGAGTCAGTGAGTAGAATCCACAGAAAGATAAACTCCAGTTCCATATAAAGAAGTTACAGCTTATAAAGTCTTGTCTAAAATTCAGATGGGCAGACTGAAGAGTGGGTTCCCCACCAGTAGAGACATTCAAGCATAAATCAAACTACAATTTGGTAGAGAACTTACAAAATTCATTTACATGGTGAAAGAAAATACAGGTTTGATTACAGTCTAAGGACTATCATGAATCATAACCACTATATCAGACCCAAGCTAGTTTATTTTCCATGGTGCAAGATTCATTTGTTGGGTAGTATTTGCATATCTTGATATAGTAAACTATATTACATCAAACTGCTGACTGATGGAGAAGGAGATGAATGTCTACTCCAGTATTCTTGCCTGTGAAATCCCATGGACAGAGGAGCCTGGTGGGCTACCGTCCATGGGGCCACAAGAGTAGGACACAATTGACTGGCTTAGGCTCATTATAGCTCTTATTGTTGGTACTTGCTGTAAAAATGAAGGCACTGAATTCAACAGGGGCTAGGTCCTCAAAAGAACTGACTACAATCTCACTGTTTAATTACAGAGGAAAAGAAGCTCACTAAATGGCAAATATTCTCTACACATGTTGTAATAGTAAATGATTCCCATAGACACGCCAAATCCTTATTTCAGAATCCCTAGCACTGCCCATTCTATCAAATTATCAAAAGTTTCCAGCTGTGAACTGCTCAGTGGCCAGTGTACACTGAGACACCCCCAGACTGTCAAAGCCTTTCCTAACTAGTGCAGCCCAGGAAAGACTTTGCTGACCTTCTTAGATCTATAAATCTTCTTTCACCTTTTAAATAAGGTGTTAGTTCTTCTCAGAGTTACTACTTTCATCTCTCTTTCTACTCCACCTTTTTCATGCTATTACTCGTCACTTAAATTGCTACATATCTCTATATTCCAAGATAATATATAAAGCCATCTTTTCCCAAAAATTGAAAAGAAGAAAGGAAGAGGTTAGAGAAGAGGAAAGAGATACTTTGAATTTTTGTTTCAGGGACTGTCTGGAAAAGGCTAAGCTAAGCTACTTCTGAGAGTGCTGGTGAGAATATAGAGATTGGGTTTACAGAACTGTATTTAGGAAAAGGAAGATTTGAGAAAGAACATAATTAAAAGAAACAATTAAAGAGATTGAACCTGTGAGTAGGCAAGTTTCTCTTAGCTATTTCATATCAACTCGGCTAGGCTATGGTATCCAGTTACAAACACATTTTTAAAGACATGATTAACATTTAAATAAGTGGGTTTTGAGTAAAGCATATTCTTCTGCATAATGTGGGTGGGTCTCATCTAGTCAGGTAAAGCCCTTAAGAGAGGTCTCTGAGAATTCTTATCACAAACAGAAAAGGAATACTTTTTCTATTTCTTTTTCTATCTATTATATATATACACACATATATATTTATGTATGATTGATGTTCACTGAACTTAATTGTGGTCATTATTTCATGATATATATATGTGTGTGTGTGTCAAATCACCATGCTGTACATCTTAAATGTATACAGTGCTATGTGTCAGATATATCTCAATAAAACTGAAAGAGAGAGATAGAGAGGGGATAGTGGTGGGGGTTCCCTAGAGGAAGAACAAATTATGCCTTCAGTCTTGAGACTGTAGCATCAACTATGCCCTGGGTCTCCAATCTGCTGAACTCCTCTATAGATTTTGGGCACAGAAGACTTCACAAACACGTGAGCCAATTTCTTACAAATAAATCTTTATTTCCCAATATATGTATAGGCACAGAAATAGAGACATAGATAGGTAGATAGATATGCAGATAGAGATATATCTCTACAGATTATGTAGCTAATGCATATTTATTCTATTTATTCTGTTTCTCTGATTAATTAGCCTTGAATTTCTTCAGTCTCCTGTCCTGCTTACCTTCTCCCCTCCCTATTTACATTCTTGAAATTTACCATCTTCTGGGTTGACTTACTACTTTCCTCTGGAGTTTTCAGCAGTTTTAGGGGACTTATCAGTAACATGGGAACACCATTAAACATTCTAGACATTGAATTAAGAATTCTAAAATGCTATACACCAGGAGAAATTACTAGATGACAAGAGATAAGCCTTCACGACTAATAAAACTTACTCCAAATTAACTCAGTACCAAACTACATCAGATGATCTGCTTTTATCCTGACACATGAAATACCAAAATATATCCTCTTCAGAGAAAAATTACATTATCAGAAGTTTAAATTTATTTATTTAATTTTTCACAATGCTTGACTTCCATATAAAAATTATCATATGTCCTATGAGACAAAATAACTGAATAAAAGCTAGGAGAAAAAGTAGACAGGAAAATCAAATCCCTTCTCAAATGGCAGAATAAATAGATACAGATTTTAGTGTATTGATTATTGTATGTTTGAGGACATAAATGTAATATTTTATTAGATAACTAAACTCTAAAAAATAATTAAAGTGAAAATTCTAGAAGAGAAAAATATTATTAGTACAAGTAAGAACTCAGCAGACAAATTAAGAGTCAAGCAGTCATCAGCTAAATAAAAAAAATTTCAAAATTGTTGAATGGCATCAAGTTGCACGCTTAAATAGTATTGCAAAACTCAACTATATCAAAAATATAGCAGCAAAAAAAGAAACAAAGCAAATATACCATGATATATCATTGCAAACCTCATGGAAATCAAAGACAATGAGGAAATCTTAGAAAGAGCCAGAGAAGGAAGAAGACACATTACTTTCAATAATAAAACATTTTCATTACTTTTAAGACCAGATTCCTCAACAGATTCCTTAAAAGAAATGATGGAAGCCAAAAGACAGTTGTATGTCATCTTCAAAGTGCTGACAAAAAATAACTGCCAAGTTAGAATTCTACACTAAGCAAAATATTCCTTAAAGTGAACTAGAATTCTTTATCAGCCAAAATGTTTTCATAAAATGAAGTCAAATAAAGACATTTCAGGAAAAAATTATCATCAGCAAGCACACTTAAAAAAATCCAAAATAGGAAAAAAAAAAAACCCCACCCCCAAATCAAAGAGAATTCTCCAGGCAGAAGAAAATGGTCCCACATAGGAGAAAGGAAGATTAAGAAGAAATGAAGAGCAATGAAAAGAAATATATACCCAAATCAAACGAAGATTGACTATGCATAATAGTATCATATATGAGTTTATGCACATATAGAAAAAAATAATAGTGCAAAAGGTAGAAAGAGGATATGTGCTTTAATGCATCTGCATTGTAATAAAGTAGTAAAGTTAGTTATTTGAATTAAACTCCAATAAGCATATTGTAATTTCTAGGTACCCCACTCCAGTACTCTTGCCTGGAAACTCCCATGGACGGAGGAGCCTGGTAGGCTGCGGTCCATGCGGTCGCTAAGAGTCGGACTCGACTGAGCGACTTCACTTTCACTTTTCACTTTCATGCATTGGAGAAGGAAATGGCAACCCACTCCAGTGTTCTTGCCTGGAGAATCCCAGGGACGGCGGAGCCCAATGGGCTGCTGTCTGTGGGGTCGCACAGAGTCGGACACGACTGAAGCGACTTAGCAGCAGCAGCAGGTTAACTATCAACTGAAAAGTGAAAGAACGTACAATTAATAAACTAACAGGAGGTAGAATGGAATTATTTGAAAATCACTTAATTAATGCAAAATAAGGGAATGTAATATGGTTCAGAGTTAAAGAAATGGCCTACAAGGCAAGAGACCTGGGTTTGATCTCTGGGTCAGGAAGAACCCCTGGAGAAGGCAATGGCAACCCACTTCAGTATTCTTGTCTGCAGAATCCTATGGATAGAGGAGCCTGGTAAGCTACAGGCCATGGGGTTGCAAAGGGTCAGATACAACTGAGCAACTAACACACACACACACAAGGCAACAAAGAGGAGAAATTTCACATACAGTAGGTAGAATTATTAGAAATAAAGCAGGAAAATGGCAGTTTTAAACCCAAGTATATCAATGTTTTTTAATGTAAATAGATCAAATACATTGGCTAAAACACCAAGATGCAATAAATTAAAAAGGAAAACCATGCTTTATGCTGCCTACATGGGATGCATTGAACAAATACAAAAAGTGGAAATAAAAAGCTGTAATGAGATTCACCATATATACACTGACAAAAAGAAACCTAGGGAAGCTATTAACATTAGACAAGGTAGATTCTCAGCAAGAGGCATAAAGATAAATAAACAGACATATTCATAAATTCATAGGGGGTCAAGCTAGGAAAAAAATAACTCAGTGTATATCAACCTAATAATGTAGCTTCAATATATTTAATAAAGAAGAGAGTACTAAATGGAAACTAACATTGACTTCAAAAAATAGTGATAGAAAGCTGTGGTACATATACACAATGGAGTATTACTCAGCCATTAAAAAGAATACATTTGAATCAATTCTAATGAGGTGGACGAAACTGGAGCCTATTATACAGAGTGAAGTAAGCCAGAAACAAAAACACCAATACAGTATACTAACACATATATATATATGGAATTTAGAAAGATGGTAACAATAACCCTGTATGTGAGACAGCAAAAGAGACACAGATGTATAGAACAGTCTTTTGGACTCTGTGTGAGAGGGTGGGATGATTTGGGAGAATGGCATTGAAACATGTATAATATCATATATGAAACGAATCGCCAGTCCAGGTTCGATGCGGGATACAGGATGCTTGGCTGGTGCACTGGGATGACCCAGAGGGATAGTACGGGGAGGGAGGAGGGAGGGGGTTCAGGATGGGGAACACATGTACACCCGTGGTGGATTCATGTTGATGTATGGCAAAACCAATACAATATTGTAAAGTAATTAGCCTCCAAATAAAATAAATAAATTTAAAAAAATAGTGATAGTAATGTGTAGTGGGTAGAATTTTAAAAAATCACGTTGTAATTAAAATCCAATGGCTGGAGTTATAATATTCTGAACTTCCAGCAAAATTTGGAGCAGAAGTAAATTTATAGGTAAATTTTAAGGTTTTTGTGTTGTTGTTGTTCAGTTGTTAAGTCATATCTGACTCTTTGTGACCCTCCATGGACTACAGCACACCTGTAAGTTAAAATTTCTAGAGTAATCTCTTAAAGAATAAATTGAGAATAACTTCTAAACCAAGAGAAAAACAAACTAGAAAGAAAGAAGAGAGTACCTCAATCAATCAAAAAATTTTAAATGAAAGGAAAATAAAATAGTAATAAAGGGGAAACCCTCACATCAAATATTGTGGCTACTTTAAAAAAATAGAAAATAAAAATGTGGGCATGCAGAGAAATTGAAACCCTTGTACACAGTTGGTAGAACTGTAAAATGGTGCAACTTTTATGAGAAAGATACAGCAGTTTCTCCCCAAATTGATAAAATTATCACATTATCTAGAAATCCCACTTATGGGTATATATCACAAAGAATGAAAACAGGATCTCAAAGAGAAATTTGCTCACCCATATTTATAACAATACTATTCTCAGTAGCCAAGAGGTGAAAGCTACTCAAGTGTCCATTGGTAGATGAATGGATAAACAAAATTGTGGTATATACATATTAGGGAATATTATCCAATAGTGGCTGACTTTATTTTTCTGGGCTCCAAAATCACTGCAGATGGTAACTGCAGCCATAAAATTAAAAGATGCTTACTCCTTGAAAGGAAAGTTATGACCAACCTAGACAGTACATTACAAAGCAGAGACATTATTTTGTCAACAAAGGTCCATCTAGTCAAGCCTATGGTTTTTCCAGTGGTCATGTATGGATGTGAGAGTTGGACTATAAAGAAAGCTGAGCACTGAAGAACTGATGCTTTTGAACTGTGGTGTTGGAGAAGACTTGAGAGTCCCTTGGACTGCAAGGAGATCCAACCAGTCCATCCTAAAGGAGATCAGTCCTGGGTGTTCAGTGGAAGGACTGATGCTGAAGCTGAAACTCCAGAACTTTGGTCACCTGATGCGAAGAGCTGACTCATTTGAAAAGACTCTGATGCTGGGAAAGATTGAAGGCAGGAGGAGAAGGGGATGAAAGAGGATGAGATGGTTGGATGGCCTCACTGACTCAATGGACATGGGTTTAGGTGGACCCCGGGACTTGGTGATGGACAGGGAGGCCTGGTGTGCTGCAGTTCATAGGGTCTCAAAGAGTTGGACATGATTGAGTGACTGAACTGAACTGAAAAAAGGAAGGAAATCCTGTCACATGCTATGACATGGAAAAATCTTCAAGACATAATGCTAAATGAAACAACTTAGTCACAAAGGGACAAATATTGTATGATTCTGCATATATGAAGTATCTAATATAGTAAAATTCATAGAAACATAAAGTAGAATGGTGGTATCCAGGGACTTGAGAAGGAAAAAAGAGTGAAGTTGTTGATTAATGAGTACAGAGGTTCAGTTTTGCAAGATGAAAAAGCTCTGGCAATCTGTTTTACAATAATCTGAATATATCACTATCTAAGATATATCACTGTTCATGGGGTTCTCAAGGCAACAATACTGAAGTGGTTTGCCATTCCTTTCTCCAGTGGACCACATTCTGTCAGACCTCTCCATCATGACCCTCCCATCTTGGGTGGTCCCACACGGCATGGCTTAGTTTCACTGAGTTAGACAAGGCCGTGGTCCGTGATATCAGATTGGCTAGTTTTCTGTGATTATGGTTTCAGTACGTTTGCCCTCTGATGCCCTGTCACAACACCTACCGTCTTACTTGGGTTTCTCTTACCTTGGACGTGGGGTATCTCTTCACGGCTGCTCCAGAAAGCACAGCAGTTGCTCCTTACCTTGGATGAAGTGTATATCTTCACGGCTGCCCCTCCTGACCTTGAAGGTGGAGTAGCTCCTCTTGGCCCTCCTGCACCTGTGCAGCCACTGCTCCTTGGACATGGGGTTGCTCCTCTCGGCCACCTCCCCAGCAAAGCTGGAAAACTCAGCAGTGGCCACAGGACTGGAAAAGTTTTCATTCCAATCCCAAAGAAAGGCAATGCCAAAGAATGCTCAAACTACTGCACAATTGCACTCATCTCACACTCTAGAAAAGTCATGCTCAAAATTCTCCAAGACAGGCTTCAGCAGTATGTGAACCATTAACTTCCAGATGTTCAAGCTGGTTTTAGAAAAGGGAGAGGAACCAGAGATCAAATTGCCAACATCTGCTGGATCATGGAAAAAGCAAGAAACATCCAAAAAAACATCTATTTCTACTTTATTGACCATGCCAAAGCCTTTGACTGTGTGGATCACAATAAACTGTGGAAAATTTTGAAAAAGATGGGAACACCAGACCACCTGACCTGCCTTTTGAGAAACCTGTATGTAGGTCAGGAAGCAACAGTTAGAACTGGATATAGAACAACAGACTGGTTCTAAATAGGAAAAGGAGTACATCAAGGCTGTATATTGTCACCCTGCTTATTTAACTTATATGCAGAGTGCATCATGAGAAACTCTGGGCTGGAAGAAGCACAAGCTGGAATCAAGATTGCCGGGAGAACTATCAATAACCTCAGATATGCAGATGACACCACCTTTTTGGCAGAAAGTGAAGAGAAACTAAAAAGCCTCTTGATGAAAGTGAAAGAGGAGAGTGGAAACGTTGGCTTAAAGCTTAACATTCAGAAAACCAAGATCATGACATCCAGTCCCATCACTTCTTGGGAAATAGATGGGGAAACAGTGCAAACAGTGTCAGACTTTATTTTGGGGGCTCCAAAATCACTGCAGATGGTGATGGCAGCCATGAAATTAAAAGACGCTTACTCCTTGGAAGGAAAGTTATGACCAACCTAGATAGCATATTGAAAAGCAGAGATATTACTTTGCCAACAAAGGTCCATCAAGTCAAGGCTTTGGTTTTTCCAGTAGTCATGTATGGATATGAGAGTTGGACTGTGAAGAAGGCTGAGTGCCGAAGAATTGATGTTTTTGAACTGTGGTGTTGGAGAAGACTCTTGAGAGTCCCTTGGACTGCAAGGAGATCCAACCAATCCATCCTAAAGGAAACAAGTACTGAGTGTTCATCGGAAGGAATGATGCTAAAGCTGAAACTCCAATACTTGGGCCATCTCATGTGAAGAGTTGACTCATTGGAAAAGACCCTGATACTGGGAGGGATTGGGGGCAGGAAGAGAAGGTGAGACAGTGGATGAGATGGCTGGACGGCATCACCAACTCGGGATATGAATCTGAGTGAACTCTGGGAGTTGGTGATGGACAGGGAGGCCTGGCGTGCTGTGATTCATGGGGTCACAAAGAATCGGACACTAGTGAGCGACTGAACTAAACTGAACTGAAATCACTGTATTTTAGTAATTTCACTAAGATGGAAGGAAAATAAAATAGTAATAAATGGTAAATCCTTACATCCTTAGTGATATCATTAAGGCATAGTGATATATCTTGGATAGAGATATATTCACATTGTTGTAGAACAGATTGCCAATCTAAATGTACACTTGGGCTTCCCAGTTGGCTTAATGGTATAAAATCCACCTGTGGAACAGGAGAGCCAGGTTCAGCCTGTGGGTTCGGAAGATCCTCTGGAGAGGAAAATGGCAAGCCAGTTTAATATTTTTTCCTGGGAAATCCCATGGACAGAGGAGCCCACGGGGATCACGAAAGAGTTGGACATGACTTAATGTTTAAAACAAGTGCTTAGAAATAGTTAAGATGGTAAATTTTATGTAATGCATTTTTATCTCAATAAAAATAGTGAGATTAAGAAGTTTCAGTTCAGTTCAGTTCAGTTCAGTCGCTTAGTCCTCCCTGTCCATCACCAACTCCTGGAGTTCACCTAAACTCATGTCCATTGAGTCGGTGATGCCATCCAAACATCTCATCCTCTTTTGTGCCCTTCTCCTCCTGCCCTCAATCTTTCCCAGCATCAGGGTCTTTTCAAATGAATCAGCTCTTCACATCAGGTGTCCAAAGTATTAAGAAGTTTAAAATAAATTGAAAGGAATGCATCCAAAACATTGGTTATTATAATCAATATAAATGAACTAATTTGTCCAGTTCAAACAAAAATTATTAGACTAGATTAAAATTTAGTTTTGACCTCCCCTCCTCTCCTAAAAAATCCAGGTACAATTTACTTTTATAAAGAAATACAACTGGCCTATAAGAACACTAAAAGATTAAAAGTAAGGAGATAAATACATACTGACCATAATCAAAAGTAGTATGGATTTCTTAACAGCAGACAAAATAGTTTTTAAGGAAGTAAGAATTACTGAGGTTAAAGATTATTGTTACATGTTGATAAAAGTAACATTCTTAAGATTTATAGTTCTCAGATTATTTGAGGGCTTCCCTGGTGACTCAGACGGTAAAGAATCCTCCTGCAAGGTGGGAGACCTGAGTGTGATCCCTGAGTTGGGAAGATGCCCTGGAAGAGGGGATGGCAACCCACTCCAGTATTCTTGCCTGGAGGATCCCCATGGACAGAGGAGCCTGGTGGGCTACAATTCATGGGGTTACAAAGAGCTGGACATGAGAGCAATTAAACACACACACAAACTATATGGACATAACAGCACAGCTTCCGACATCAAAGTATTAACAGAAATAAAAGGCAAACCTGGCAAACTACTGTTATACAAGAATGTTTTTACTTGTCTTTCTCAGTAATTAACAATCGAGCACACAAATATAAAATTGTGGGTACAGAAGATTTGAACAGCACAATTAAGAAACTTGATCCAAGTGACAAATATCGAACATTGTATCTCCCCAAATTTATTCTTTATAAGCAAACATATCAATATTTACCAAAATTGACCACATGCTTGGCTTGGTAAAACAAGCTTCAATAAATATCAAAGAATCAGCACTATATAGAATAATTTCAAAAATTGTGGTCCTCATGAAATTACTTTAGAAATCAGTAACTCAAAGATAACTTAGAAAAATCTAGGCATTTAGAAGTTTTAAAATACTTCCCAAATATATATGGTGTGAAGAAAGAATCACAAAAGAAATTAAATTACTTAATTTTGAGTGATAAGGAAAATATAATTTCAGAACTGTGGGATTCAACTTAAAATTTAGAGAATATACAATTATAACTATATAAGTATAAATGTTTCTGTTAAAAAGAAAGACAAGCTAAAAGATAATAAACTACTGATGAGTAACAAATCATCCCAAACTTAATGACCTGACACAGCAATCATTTATGGTTTACAGCTTCAGTGGGTCCCAGAGCATGACTTGACTTGGTGGTTCTGGCTCAGGCTCTCTCATACAGTTTCATTCAAGATAATGGCCAGGGCTACAGTCATCTGAAGGCTTGAAAAGGGCTGAAGGATTTGCTTCCACGATGGCTCACTCATGTGGCCATTAGCTAGAGGTCTGTTTCTTTCCATGTGAGCCTGCTGTTAGGTGAAGATCCCAGTTTTCCAGGTCTAAATGTTTAATCAGAGACACAAGACTTTCAACACAAAAACTGGGAAACTCCCAAACAAACCAGGACAACTGGTCACCCTAACCTCTCTGTAGGGCTGTTTGACTTACTCCCTGGTGAGTAATCCAAATGAGAGCAAGAAGTCGGCCACAATGTCTTTTATGATTTAGCCTCAGAAATCACACACTCCTGCTATAATCCATTCATTAGAAGTGATTCAATAAGTCAAGTCCAGAGTTGAGGGGAGGACTCTACCTTTATAAAAAAGGTGTCGGTTTCTCCTAACTTAGTTGGTACAACTAAGTGAATCAGCTATATGTATACATATATCTCCTCCCTCTTGGACCTGCCTCCCCCATTCCCCATTCCACCTACCTGGGTCATCACAGAGCCCTGAGTTGAGTCCCTGTGACATACAGCAGCTTCTCACTAGTTATCTGTTTTAGACATGATAGTGTGTATATATATATATATATATATGCTCAGTTGCTCAGTCTCATCTGACTCTCTGTGGCCCCATGGACTGTAGCCCACCAGATTCCTCTGTCCAAGGAATTTTCCAGGCAAGAATACTGGAGTGGGTTGCCGTTTCCTGCTCCAGGGAATCTTCCCTATATAGTGACTGAACCTATGCCTCTTATGTCTCCTGCATTAGCAGGCGGATTCTTTACCACTAGTGCCATCTGGGAAGCCCTGGTAGTGCATATATGTCAACCTAAACTCCCAGTTTGTTCTGCCCCCTCCTCTCCTTACCCTTGTGTGCACAAGTTCGTTCTCTATATCTGCATCTCTATTCCTGCCCTGGAAATAAGTTCATCTGTTTAAATTTTTTTTTTTTTTTAGAATACACATATATGCATTAATATATGTTATTTGTTTTTCTCTTTCTGACTAGCACTCTACCTTTTGAAAGGGAAAGTATACAAGAATTTGTGGACATATTAAACTGCCATACTACGTGTCCAACTGAAGAAGTTAGAAAAATGTAACAGAGTAAAATACAAAGTGAATAAAACAAAGGAATTAACAAATACTAGCAGAAAGGCATAAGATGGAGAGCAAAGCCATGACTTGCTTCACCTCTCTTTTCTCTATTGCGCTTCACAGTTACTGCACATTTCACAAATTGAGAATTTGTGGCAAACCCTGCATCAGGTAAGTCTGTTAGCACCATTTAACCAACAGTATTTTCTCACTTCATTTGTTTGTGTCACATTTTGGTAACTCTTGCAATATTTCAAACTTTAAAATTATAACACTTACTATAGTGGTTGGTGATACTACTTTGATGTTACTATATGACTCTCTGAAGGCTCAGATGATGGTTAGCATTTTTTTAGCAATCAAGTATTTTTCAACTAAGGTCATATTTTTTTAGACATAATGCTACTGCACACTTAATAGACTATGACGTAATGCAAACATAACTTTTATAATCACTGGGAAACCAAACCCTTCATGTCACATTTTATTGCAATATTTACTGTTGAAGTGGTCTGGAACCAGACTCACAATACCGCTGAGATATACTGTATTCAATGCCTCCAAAATAATCTGTTTGATACAATTTAAATAAAAATCATAGCAAGACTTAAAAATAAAATATGACAGCTTATTCTAATAGCCTCAGTAAAGATACTACTATTGAATAGATAAGCAAAGTTTAAAATAAGCATAGTTTTACCTTTTTTGAGAATGCAAAAATCTATTTTGATTAACTCAACCTTGTCAGTTAATCTTTGATATTCTTTACGTCGTCAATTATTTTAGATGATTTGATATGTCAAAAAGCAAGAGAGGGGCATTTAAAATCTTTATCTCTAATTCAGCTTCTGTTAGCTGTTCCTTGTATATGCATGCATGCTAAGTTGCTTCAATCATGTCTGACTCTTTGCGACCCTATGGACTGTAGCCTGCCCAGCCCCTCTGTCCATGGGATTCTCCAGGCAAGGATACTGGGGGTGGGCTCCTATGCCCTCCTCCAGGGTATCTTCTCCACCCAGGGACCAAATCTGCAAGTCTTACGTCTCCTGCACTGGTAGCTGGTTTCTTCACCACTAGCACCAGCTGGGAAGCCCTCCTGTATATAGATTTTGCTTTATATACCCTGACACTATGTTACTTAGTACACAAACATCTAGGAGTTATACTTTCATAATGAAGTATATTATTTTATAAATGAAACTTCGTGTGTATGTCCTAGTTAATTCACCATTAGGTTGCTGAGATAAAATGTTTTAATACATATCTGCATTATACTTTATTGACTTCTATTTTATATTTTCACGCCTTTCCTGGTGGCTCAGATGGCAAAAAATCCACCTGCAATGCGGGAGACCTGGGTTTGATTCCTGGGTTGGGAAGATCCCCCTGGAGAAGGGCATGGCAATCCACTCAATATTCTTGCCCTGAGAATCCCATGGACAGAGGAGCCTGGCAGTCTACAGTCCATGGGGTTCACGAAGATTTGGACATGACTGAGCGACTAAGCACAGATATTTTATATTTTCTAGTCCAGACTTATTTGTCAGCTTGGTCTCTCCAAGTGTTTCTTTTTCATGTTTAAATAGACTGGGACATATTTAAATTCTTTAATATATTCTTCTAGTGTCTTTATTGGTAGGTGTTTTCAGGTTTATACTACTTATTTGCAAATTTTTTGCCTTTTAATCCCTGGTGTAAATAAAGGACTTCTGTTTGAAGTTTTCAAGTATATTAGACAAATGTGAATGGGATTTTCTTTTTCTCTTCAACATGGTTAATCTACATACTTCTAATTTACTGATATACAATTTATTCACATACATGTGTTTATTTTTTAGTGTTTATAAAGAACAAATTCTTAGATATATTTCTTAATTTTACTGCTTCTGTGCTTTTAATTTATTTGTTTTGGCCTTCATTCTTTATTAAAGCTTTACTTCTACTCTGGGATCTTTTTTCTTTTTTTTCCCCAAGTTTTTAAATAACTATGTAACCCCTCTATTTTTCTTTTCCAAGATTATATTATCTATGAATAGAAATAACTTTATTTCTTATTTTCCAGTCTGGTGCCTTTTATTTCTTTTTCTTGCTTACTCATCATGATTAAGACCTCCAGTACACTGTTGAATAGACTCCTCATGAACAAACATCGTGTTTTGGAAGAACACATTCAATCTTTCATCATTAGGTAAAATGTTAGCTATGGATATTTTGTAGATGCCCTTTATTAGGCTAAGAAAATTCCCTTCTAGTCTTAGATTGCTGGTCTTTTTATCAAGGAATATGTTAGATTTCATCAAACTATTTTTGTCTATTGAAATAATAGTGTGATTTTTTTTTTGTTTCTTATTTCATGACTTTAACATATAATTATTAACTAATGTTTGGATGTTAAAAAAAAAAACCTTTCATTCCTGGAATAAATCTCATTTGGTTACTCTATTTGATAATTTTATATGCTATTAGGTTTAGTTTGGTACAATTTTTGAGGATTTTTGCATCCATAATCACATTAAATATTGGTCTGTAGTTTTCTGTTATTAGGATGTCTTCATCTGGTTTCAGTATGAGACTAATACTGTCCTCATGAAATAAGTTGGGAAATGTTCCCTCCACTTCCATTTTTCTCTTTGTTCTTTGGCTTGCATGTGCTCTATTGATCTATCTTTAAATTCTATAATTCTTTGTTCTGACAATTCAAGTCTGCTGTTGAATTCTTCTGTAGGGAATTTGTTTTCATTTCGGTACTTTTTAACTATGGAATTTCCACTCCATTTAGAAAAATAATTCCTATATCTTTATTTATATTCTCTATTTGATATAAGATTATCATCATACTTTTATTTCTTTAAACATGCTTTATTTTCACTCTATGAACATATATATATATATATATATATATATATATATATATAACGGCTATTATAAAGCATTTTCCTATTAATCCTGATAGTTTTTGCAGGCAGTTTATGATGCTTTCTTTTTATTACAGTGTATGGGTCATATTTTCCTTTCTTAAATGCCTTGTAATTATTTGTTGAAACTGGATATTTTAAATGATTTATTGTAGCCACGCTTGGTACTAATCCCCCTCTCTCCCAAGGTTTGTTATCATTATTTGCTTGTTTGCTTTTTAGTGAACCATTGTTTTATTTTAGTGAAGTCTATTTCTACCATATAGTATTCAACCTGATATTCTTCCTCAGATAGGCTCAGCTTTGGGTATGCTCACAGTTTTGGAAGGGTTCTCTCTCTTTCTTTTCCAGCTGCTAAACCCACTAATTGCTGCTAAACTTCTCCAATATGGATGTGTGCTCAGTCACTTACGTGTGTCCTACTCTTTGTGACCCCATGGACTGTGGTCCACCAGGCTCCTCTGTCCATGGGATTCTCCAGGCAATAACACTGGAGTAGATTGCCATTTTGTCCTCCAGGGGGTCTTCCCAGCTCAGGAATTCAATCGCATCTCCTACAGTGACAGCAGAGTCTTTATCACTGAGCCACCTGAGAACAGCAAAATCTCACCAGAGGGTTGCTCTAGTGTTTTCAACAATACCCAAGAGGCACAAACTACTCTACACGCTAATTCAGTCAAATTCTAGCTCCTTTGAAGGAATAGTTTCTGAGGTCCATGTTTAAATTTATTCTGACCAGTGATCCTCATAGGTGTCTTATTCTCCAGTTGCCACCTGCAAACTCCTACCAGCTTGCCTACCAGATAGGCTGTATCTTTATTACATTCACAAATCTCCTTCCAGTTGCTTTTCACACAATTGCCATTGTCCTTGAGAATGCCCTTAGATTTGAACTTCTCTATGCTTTTTTGCAAATTTTGCTTTTTTAGTTCTCTTGGAAGAGATTAAGAGTTATATATTTTTATTGTCTTCCTGTACAACCAGGTAAATCTCTGAGCCAGGACCTTGGAGCTGGGGTGGGGGATATGAAAAGCTTCTCTCTGTGTGAGATACACAGCCTAGGGACTAAATGCTCAGTGAGGGGTGGCAGCAGGCTGAGGTCCTTTCAGCTTGCCTCTTCTAACATAAAACCACCACTTCATAACTTGGCAAGGATGACTGAGCCTCAATACTCTCAGTGTGCTGTGCCTAAGTTAGAACTTCTGTTCCATCAATGAGGGTTGAGCTGAAAAAAGGAGGTACCACTTCTTTGCCATACTCACCCAGAACTAGAGTTCTATGGGGAAGGAAGGAGGGATAATGGACACAGAGTGGGCAAAAATAGTCTCTGAAATAAGTAGGGAATACACTCAATTATTTGCCATTATATCCCCAGTGTTTTGCAGAGAAGCTATCAGGTAATAAGCACTCAATAGATAATAATTAGATAAAACAGAAGAAACAGGGTGGCAGTATTGTAATAAAGCATCTTCACATAACATGGAATTGTTCATATAGTGGTTATTCATCCTGTTTTGTGCTTCTTAACCTGGACTGAGGTGTGCTTCGTGTAAAGGATGTATACCAGAGTCTTGGGAAAGAAGAACTAAAAGTATATCCAGAGTTGAATGACTTGCCCAATGTTACCATTTTATTGGTGCCCAATGAATATACACTATTGCATAATAACAGGAAATGAGTTTGTAAAATACACTATAAAACTAGCGGAATAAAAAATAACAAATAATAAAAATTCTATTGAGTTTTTAGCAGAACTAAATCGTCAAAATGTAGCAGTTGAAGTTTGCTTGGCAAATATATTTCCTGACATTTCACTTATGAATCTTTAAGATTCACTTGAAGAACCACAATCTTCCTTTTCATTTACAGAAGAATAGAAAATTATAGACAGACATCTGCAGAAAGCCCTACCAAAACTTTTTGATTGAAGGAGGGCAGAATAGCAGCAGATAATTCAAGGCACATGTCTTCATGGTGGAAGGGCCTTTCATATCATTTGAATGAACATCTTGTCTAGCTAGAGTTCACAAATAAATTTGAAATTTGAGAACTGTTTCCGGAAATGATTTCATAAGTATTCTGTGGATGAGAGAGTTTTTACATTATCTTCCCAGCTTTGCTTGCTTAATGACTCTTAAAGGGTTATATTTTCTGTATTTTGTTTGGCATCTGTGTCCTTTGAAGTCTGAATTCCATCTCTCCTCTAGTCCTGCTGGGGTTTGGTATTGTATTGTCTCAGATGTCTCAGGATTGGCCATCTGTCTTGTTCCCTCATTAACAGAAAGTCATTTGATTGCAATTTGCAAGGTGAGAACTAAGGCAAATAAATGGCCAATAACCTTGAGTGGTAGCTCATAAGTGGGGAAAAATTATTTAAAGGTGGTCTTCCACTTTGTTAAATTCCATTCCTGTCCTTCATCAGCATAAATCAGATGTGAACGGCAAGTCGTTAGATCGTCAGTACTGTCTTTAGTGCTGTACCTACTCTGGAGAAGGCAATGGCACCCCCCTCCAGTACTCTTGCCTGGAAAATCCCATGGGCAGAGGAGCCTGGTGGGCTGCAGTCCATGGGGTCATGAAGAGTCAGACATGACTGAGCGACTTCACTTTCACTTTTCACTTTCATGCATTGGAGAAGGAAACGGCAACCCACTCCAGTGTTCTTGCCTGGAGAATCCCAGGGACGCGGAAGCCTGGTGAGCTGCTGTCTATGGGGTCGCACAGAGTAGGACACGACTGAAGTGGCTTAGCAACAGCAGCAGCAGCAGCAGCACCTACTCTATTTTCTTTTTCTTTTTCTTTTTCTTTTTAATTGAGATATGATTCATATATAACATTGTATCAATATTTGACATACTATATATATACATATATAATGCTTGATATATATATTGCAACATGATTACCACTAATATTTAACATTCATCACCACACATAGCTACAAATTTTTTATTGTGATGAAAACTTTTAAGATTTTTTTTAATTTAAAAAAAATTAAGATTTTTTTTTACGCTCTGAACATCTGTCAAAGATACATGACAGTATTGTTAACTATAGTCATCATGTGGTACATTACATCCCAAGAACTTATTTATCTTATAATTGGAAGTTGGTATCTTTTGATCACCTTCCCCCACCTCCTCCATCACCTCCAGCCACTGCATCTGGAAATGCCCATCTGTTTTCTCTGACAAGGGTTCCCAACCTCTGGAATCTAATGCCTGATGGTCTGAATAAAGCTGATGTAATAAAAATAGAAATAAAGTACACAAGAAATGTAATGCATTTGAATCATCTCAAAACCATCCTCCCACCCACTCTCCCTCCCCACCCCCTACCCCCTACCAGTCCATGGAAAAATTGTCTACCATGGAACCTGTCCCTGGTGCCAAGGAGGTTGGGGACCACTGGTCTGTGAGTTTACTGTATTTTTAAAGATCCCCCACATGTGAGTTATACAACATTTATTTGCACCTAATTTTATAAGTCACTGACATACAAGGGTATGACAAATACTGCTGGCTTCCCTCTGATATAGTGCATCTTCTTCTTCCGTAGTAATCAGTGATAGGATGATTCTCCAGCCAACCTGGTTGCTGGCAATGGCCATGTGACCAAGTTCTGACCAACGAGATTAATGAAAACAGTTTTAAGGCAATCTTGGAGCCTCAGTAAAGACACTTATCTGACTGCCAGGTATCAGGGTGTTCAGGTAGGACACTGAGCCATAGAGCCATATTGAAAGTGCTGATCAAGCCTCTTGCATGTGATGCAACTGTGCACATAAGAGGAGAAAGGCCATGGCACCAGTTCCGCAGTGCTGCACTTTCCCCGCAGATCAGTGAGGGACGGTATGCAGGGCAAAAGGGCCACTGTCACACTGACCAGGATCCCTGAGCAAAGTGTTGTTTAGTTGCTAAGTTGTATCCGACTCATTTGCAACCCCATGAACTGTTCTTCACCAGGCTTCTCTGTCCATGGGATTTTTCAGGCAAAAATACTGGAGTGGGTTGCCATTTCTTCTCCAGAGGATATTCCCAACCCAGGGATGGAATCCTCATCTCCTGCATTGCAGGCAGGTTCTTTACCACTGAACTACCTGCTCCTTCCTTTTCATGGAGCCAGGGACACAGAGGGGGAGAAAAGGTAAAGAGCTGGAAAGCATTGAGTCACTGTGGGAAGATAGCTTCAGCCAAGGCAGTTGGCTGATAATGAATGACGTCTTACTGAGTCTCAACCAAAGAAGGGACCTCTGAATGGAAGCACCTGAGTTCTGATGCAATTTGAACCTGGCCTGCCTGATCGAGGGACGGGGGCAGGGACAGGGGTGGCTGAGTCCTTGACCACCACTCCTTCTTGAGAGCTAAAGAATGAACTGTGTACCAAGTCTTGTGTGAGAGAGAAACTTTCTCCTCTGAGGCCAGCCAAGTCTAGCCTGGTCGTTGCTGGATCTGGGCCTGAATCGTCATACATAGGATGGTGGCGGGGCTGGACTCCCTTATGATGAGTATTTCTTTTCCTTCTTTTCCCTAATCCTGCGGCTAGAAATGTGGCTCTAGTTGCCATGTCAGCCGAAGGGATGGGAACTCTATACTAAAGACAACAGAGAGGTAAGCTGGTAGGATGCTGAGTTCCTGAGGACTTCATGGAACACAATCCAGCCTTGTCTTGCAGCCTTGTGTCTCTCCTTCGATGTGACCCAAACACACAGATTTATAATTTGCTTAAATTACACAAAATTTTCTAATTGTTGAACCTAGTCCAGATAATACAAATAGTATGAAATGCACAGCCTTTGAAAAGTGGGCATGTTAACCTTGAACCATAAAGTCAACAACGTCTCTGGGCTTTATGAGTGGGGGTGGCCAGCATGTGTATACAAACATTTTATGTGCTTGGGAAGAATCATTCCATTTATGACTTTTTTTTTCTAACCCTGTGTAAATGCCCACCATTGGGTCTCTTCTGATTTAACATTTCCTTTTAACTTATGGTTTTATTTCATAGTTTGCCATTAGTCTTCTTATGGAAAATATGTTCCTTTCTTGCCTGTTCCAATACAGCTTTATAGGTCTCTGAAAATTACCTCTGCCTATGTAACATTTTCTGTAACAATTCTCCTTCTTCCTCCACTCACTCTGGGTTTCTAGCAAAATTCTTTCCAACATTGACCACTTTCCCATTAATTAAAGCTGGATGGACCATTTTCATTCTATTGGCAGCTGTTTCTGGTTAAGAAAATTCATCCTGGAAGTGGATCCATCCTCTGTGCTGTATGCCTTTTGGTAGGATATGGGCCAATCCTGTCTCAGATTACTCCAACAGATTCTCTTCTCTCCAGAGAGGAAAGGCTGGTGGATCCCAGTTTTTATTCCATGGTGTCTGTTCATAGGAGATGCCAAATGTCTCACACTCATTGCCGCTAAGGGATCATAACGATGTCCGGACAAGAACTTATCACCTCCATGGCTCTTATTTGGGAAATCTTCAGTAACAGGACAGAGCTCTGGTGGGGGATCTCAGGAGGGCAAGCCAAACAGCTGCAATTCAACTTTCAGTTCAGTTCAGTTGCTCAGTCGTGTCCGACTCTTTGTGACCCCATGAACTGCAGCATACCAGGCCTCCCTGTCCATCACCAACTCCTGGAGTCCACCCAAACCCATGTCCATTGAGTCAGTGATGCCATCCACCATCTCATCCTCTGTTGTCCCCTTCTCCTCCTTCCCTCAATCTTTCCCAGCATCAGGGTCTTTCCAAATGAGTCAACTCTTCGCATCAGGTGGCCAAAGTACTGGAGTTTAAGCTTCAATATCAGTCCTTCCAATGAACACCCAGGACTGATCTCTTTTAGGATGGACTGGTTGGATCTCCTTGCAGTCTAAGGGACCCTCAAGAGTCTTCTCCAACACCACAGTTCAAAAGCATCAATTCTTTGGTGCTCAGCTTTCTTCACAGTCCAACTCTCACATCCATACATGACCACAGGAAAAACCATAGCCTTGACTAGACTGACCTTTGTTGTTATTTGCCCCATCCTGTTTACTTTATAACCAGTCATCAGTTGATTTGTACCATTTTCTTTTCTAAGGAGAAATCAGGTCTGATTCTTTTCTTGTTTGTCAAATATTTGGTTCCTGGTTGATTCCAATCACAATTTTTGTGCTCCCTTCCAACAGTGAGCTGTCTAGAGCACATCTGTCTCTAAGGGGTCATGATTATACACAAACATCATCCATGGAAGAAAAAAGCTTCAGCAATAATCATAATAACAACAGTGATAGGAGTTTTTTTCTGGCCTATTTGGTGAGACATTATTGCTAATTTATATCTCAGGAATTTGTCAACAGACAGTAAATATTCTATGAGAAATTCCAGTGAACTTACTTATGAGGGAGACATTGTATTAACTCTGGGATTATTACAGCTAACCAGAAGTTCAAGGTCCCCAGTGCAGGCAGAGAAGAAAGAAGTAAGTCAGGAATGTAACAAGCCATAAAAGGCTCCTGTTATTGAATTAGACAAGGCTTTCTAAAGAAGACTGTGCCATGCAATTATTATTGCAGATCATAATGCAAAGATTATTTTCTTGGGTCTTCATTTTTATCAGTTAAAAATAATATAGTCTCATTTTGTGATATAAACAAATATGAAATTATCATGTTATACACCTCGAACTTTAAATTTCTATCTTCTTCATCCACTCCACATGTGACTGGAATTTCTGTGTTTATAAATAATAAACTGGAATAAACTGTGTTTATTCATGTCACAATGAGAAATATACAAGAGAGAGAAAACCCTGGACAAAGAGACAGGAGATCAATTTTCCTCTCTTGGCATCATCTAGGTTAGAAGAGAATCATCAGCTCACATTAGAGGATTTCTACTTTCAAGTTACTCTCCATTCTAATTTAGAAGTGTGGAAATGTAGACCTTCCAGGCTAAGTCCTTGCAGTGATGGGGTACAGTGTCCTGGATTATCACAGAACACATGATCTCTTTGGTGTTTATCTCCTGACAGTCACTGTAAACCCCTTGAGAACAGGGTCAGTCTCATACTTACTAACTTCCGTGTCAATTATACCTAGTAGGACTTAATGGGACAGTGTGTACCCAGACAATGCTGATCGAATTTAGGAGGGACATATCATGGTTCTTTGGGAATGAGTTTTGTAGGGTAACGGGCTAGAGATGGGGTTAACAGAGAGGAGTGTTAACAGAGGTTAACAGATGGGGTTAACAGAGGGCTGGAGATACTGAAACACGTTCTACTTCAAAAATGGTAGCCAGCATTATTCACGTAGCCATCACGGCTGCCTTGTTCTGTGTGACTAGTCCCACTGCGTTCATAATCTAAAACAGGAATCAGGAAACCTTTTCAGTAAAGGGCCAGAGAGCAAACATTGTTGATTTTGTGAGCTGTACAGTCTCTGTTGTCACTATTCAACTATTTAACTTTGCTAATGTAGTACAGCAAAAGCCAGAGACCATAGGTAAACAACTGGACAGGTCTGTGTTCCGATTAACTGTATTTACAAAACTTTTCACTGACTGGATTTGACCCATAGGCTATGGTCTGCTAACCTCTGATCTAGAACTGAAATGGACAGTGCAGGTAATGACAACCTGGGGGTCTTTCTGTCTCTCCTCCAAGTCTGGTCATCATGAGCGCTGCCTTAAAGAAAAACCTTGGGCAAAATGCCAAAGTAAGTAAACAGAAAATTAAATCTCTTTACTCCAAAGAAACTTGCCAAGTTCTCCCTAATAGTGAACCTGAGAATCGAATGTGTATTCTTATCGTTTTAGCTTTCTGAGAGCTTTGAATTGTTGCACTATCTTAGGCATGTGGCACCGTAAGCTTTCACTGTGATTTTGATAGAAAGATTTTTGTCTGTGATAAGAACTGGCATTTCAGGGGAACAGATCTGGGCTAATGTGGTGGTACATGAGGACTCGTGTAAGCACTGGTCATCATGTCCAGAGCAGCAGGAAAAAGGTGATGGAAGGGGAGGGCCTGAACATTCACTGAAAGCTGACCCAAAGCAAGGGGCTTTATCCTAGTAGCACATAAACTCTTTCACCTAAATCATGAGGCATAAGAAACACTGTATTTCAGAATTTCCTTTAAAACAGTTGAAATTAGATTTTCAACCTCCACACTACCTGCTTGGTAGGGAAATTCATTCTCAGTCATGACTGTGGTTATCCTGTATAATAAAAGATGCCTTCAGCTCTCTGTCTTCAAGTTAAACTGGAGACCTTCTATTCCTGTAGCTCTGGCTTCTGGTAGTATGCTTGAGGCCCAGATATACTCTTTTGTTCAGACTTCCTTTGGGCACCCTCTGAAGTCTTCCCACCTTTCAGGATACCACCATATAAAAGTCCATGATTAATTTCTCTTTCATCTTCTGGCCTCCAGTTTTCTCTGCCCTCCTGAGCTCTTCTTATTCACCTCTCCTGAAGTGGTATCTCTTCTGCGAACTTCAGTAGTGAGGAAAGAAAAGGGTATTCCTACTGAGACAATCAGTTCTCTGAGCAGCAAAAAGTCCTTCAGTCTAAAGACTGGATTGTGTGTGAATAGTGTATATGTGTGGGGGAAATGGACAGAGAAATACAAATTAACACCTTAAAAACTAATCTGTCCCACATTTGTTGTTTTCTGAAATTAACACCCCAGGAAAAAGAGGTAGATGAGAAGCCTACAGTTTAGAGGAATTAAGTAACCTCTGGCGGTTACAGAAACTCTTAGTAGATTTGACCTTGGATTTTTCTGCCTTCAGACACCTGGCTTCTTCCAATAGGCTACACTACCTTCTCACTAATTCCTTGGACTATTGCTAATGCAGCCTGGCCTCCCAAGGGAACTTTCCTCATTCTGTGTTTGAATAATCATAGCTCCTAGTGGCTTAGGCTGTCAGCAGCAAAGATCTCTACATTCAGATATAAACCTGGTCCCAGAGGTAATTCCTGGCAGAGAAAGCTGGCTGGTGTGGTCATGGATTAAACCAGAAGGGAAATACTCCAGTTCTTATATGAAATTCATCAGCTGTTAAGTGTCTCCAAACTTCCCTCTAATAGTCTCATTAGGGATCTGGAACCTGTCTTCAAAGAAGCAGCATCATTCACCACTGGCTTTTTGAGGGATTAGTGTATACATAGAGTAGGAATTATAGCCAAGTGCAGTTACATTCTTAATTTAAGGAGAAAAGAAGTAAACTAAACCCTAAGTCTGTTTTCCTAAGATAAGGGGAGCTGTAAGATTGAGTTTGCTTACTCATATAGATATTTTTTCTGTATAGATACACATTCAATATTTACATTAACATAACAATTCCAAGCAACGTCAAAACACATTTAAATTACATTTTTCACATATTCCAGGAAGAGGGTACCATATGCACTAAGGCATGAAAGTGAGAGAATGAACAGAATGTTCAGGAAATATTTTGTCTGGTGTGGTTCTAGCTGAGGGTTTATAGATGTGGAGGTATAGTTGGAAAAGTAGATTGAAGCCAGATTTTGTGGGACTATAAAATTTAGTCCATGAATAGTGGAGAGCCATAAATGGATTTTGAATGGAAAGTGGCATGATGAGTTTGTATTTTACAAAAAAATTAGTAATAATAATAATAAAATTTAATGCATAAAATCTCTCTATTGAAAGTGTATCGATAGAGTAGAACAGAAAACTAAAACTAAGGCAGCTAGTTAGAAGAAGTAGCCATTGTTCACATGAGAAACGAAGAGAGTATAGCAGACACTTACTGCTCCCCACAAATTCCATGTGTCTCCACAGCCTTTCTTATAGTTTCATTAGATTATATGACTAGTTCTGACCAATGATCTGCCACTTCTTATCCTTTCCCTTCTAAGTTACATCACTTAAGTTCAGGGGTCACAGAAGAGTGTGTTGAGATGGCAGCGTCATAGAATGAAAGCAGAATGAATCCTGAACCACCACCACCCGGAGGAGAGCCTCTTTGGAGACCACTCAATCTGTATCAGATTTGAATGAATTCATAACATTAAGCCTTTGTTCCTTTAAGCCACTAAGACTTCAAAGTTTGACAGCCATAGCACGTAGTGTTAATTATCCTGATGAATACAAAAGACCTGGATCAAAACATAACAGCAGGAATTAGAAGGAGAAAAAATGTATTAAAAGATAAAAAAAAACAAAATTGTAGGAGACTAAGACTAGTGTGTTGGGAATGAGAAACAGTGAGCAGAGAATGACGATCCTGAGCTCCGAGCGTAATAGGATGGCAATGCCTTTAACCAAGGCAGAGGTGAAGGAATGGGGAGAAAGGAGGAGGTGGTGAGTTTGAACTGTCTAAAGAATATCCAAGAAGAACTTTCCAGCTGGCAGTTGAGGATGTGTGTCTGGCATTTAGGAAATGTGTCATTGCTGGAGACAGGCTTGGGAACCATCCTTCCTTGAGCAAATGGAGTGAGAAAATAAGAAGGCCAAAGGAAAAGTCTGAGGGTAAAATTCAAGATGAGAAAGATTATCCAAACAAGGAGATGAAGAGGGAAGGATGGAAACAGAATAAGCGGGTAAATACAGTGCCAAGAGAGGAGAGAATTTCAACAAGCTGGACAGCAACATAGGCCATAAGTGATTTTCTGCAGTCCTAAATTGGCTGGCTGATAGTAGCATTTGCTTTATAACTTATGCGAATCAACTGATTAGAATATGAAATTAGATATTAGTAGTAAAAGAAAGGGGGTGTATAATTATGGAGAACATAGTTATCTATTCTTTTTTCAAGTCTTTTCTTCAGACATTACAAAGAAAGCTTTCTTAGAGCTATGGTCTATGTGTGAGAAAACATTAGGAACTGTCATCACAACCATCATTATCAATAAACATTGAAGCTACACATAATTTCAGAGAAGTTCTTGTTATCTAGGAACTTTTATTCTAGTCCCAGAAATAGATCAGACATATGAAGAATGGCCAAACTGAAACAAGTGTTGGATAGAGGGTAAGTGCCAAAGAATGATTTAAGCAATACCTTGCTCCAGATCTCTAAGCTGGGGGCAAATGGGAGAGGTCTTCCCAGAAGACAGAACACTAGGCATAGTTTGAGAAGATAAAGGGAAAATGAAGACAAGGAGGAAGCAAAAGAAAGGGGATGTGCAGAGTAGGCAAAAGCTCAGAGGAAAAAGTGTATGCGGCATTTTCTTACCATGTCCTCTGCATTGCACAACACCACATCGCACTAGAGTTGATATCAATAGTGCCCTCTGGAATTTTCAATACAATGGTTCAGTCAGTATCTATGTTAATGCTAGACATGGACTGGAGATGAGGTCAGATAGATTGGTTGGGGCCATATGAAAAACACCTCGAATGTCAAGTTGAAGGCATTTATACGGAACATGAAGAACAATTAGAGATTTTTGAACAGAGCCATACAATGGGAAGAATTGCAATAGAAATATTCCTCCAGGGAGCAGTGCATAGGATATCTTAGAAGGTCAAAATAATAGAGACAGGAAGAAGAACTAGAAAATTATGTCAAGGACTCAGATTTTAGATAGTAAAGTTTTTGGTCTATGGTTGTAATATTAGGCTTGGGAAGTAAGTAGGCCAATAGCCTATAGATGTCTAAGGTCAAAACTCAAAAACTTTAGTCAGCAGGTAGGGAAATTCAAAGCTGGCCATCATTTATGTAGATGTGATTGTTTTTGCTTTAGAAATGCTAATTTGGGAAATGCCGGAAGTTTAGTGGGAGGCATTCATTTGGCAGATATACTGGAGATACATTACAAAAATATGGGTGTGTTTGCTTGGGCTGTAGATGGAGTGCACAGATTGGAAAGGGTATATCAAACAATGAAGATTTAGACAAAAAAATAGAACAGTGGAGGATTGTCTTATTGAAACTGAGTCCCACTAAAACTGAGTTTCTCTGCTGAGTTTATAATTGACCTCCTTATCCAAAATGTTATCCGTTTTCTTGTCCAACACCTTTCTTGAACAACACCTTGTTCTTTTCTTTAGTATCAAAGAAAAGAGGAGATTGAGGATCCTGAAGGCCCTTTCAGGTACAAATGCTCTTCCATATTCCCCATTTCTGGCTTGTAGGAAAAAGGTTTCAGTCCCCTAGACCTTCCCTGAACTCCAAAGGGCAGATTCAAACTGTTGCTAATAGGGAGAGAGGGAATGCAGACAGAAACAATTGCGGAGATGGCATGGCGTTTCCTCCTCGGATATGTTCCTAACAATCTGATACACATCTCTGAGTTCATCTACAGGAATTAAGACCCCCCTCCCCACACTCAGGTGGAGAGTGGTAACTTTAGGCTGAGCACAAACCCAGGACCCCAAACTAGTTGGAACCAGAGGGTTGATGATTGAAATTCCAGAAATACCACCCTGCTACCATCAACCAATCAGAAGAGGTTCACACATCCTATGGCCCTCTCCCCATCCAACTTAGTTTGGGTCTTCTGAGCAAGAGCCCCTCTTTCATTCTCCTTGCTTGGCCTTTGCATTTAACTTTTCTTTGCTCTGAACTCCATTTTTCCCATTTGTTTGACTTCACTGTGCACTGGGCTCATGAACTCAGGTTGGACAGCACCATAGTACTACTGTTTGAAGGTTAAAAAAGAAATATTGCTATGAGAGGTGTTTGCCTGAAGGGAAGAGCTCAAAAAGGACACAGAATATGTAGACTTCAAAGGAAAGAGTTTTTTGTAGGAGTAAGTGGTCACATTGCCCAAGTGCCAAAGAGAAGTTCTCTTGAGTTCTCTGCTTTCCCCTGCATTGGGAGCAGTTTCAGAACAGTGGCTGAGACAGATGACAAAGGGTCAGGGATTCTGCATGCTTCTTTCTGGAAGTGCCTTATGGAGATGGGAAGAGGTGACCTTCAAGTCAGCTCCCTACAGAAAACTGCCTGCTCTGCTGTGAAGTAGTTAGATGCAAAGTCCTTGGCTCAGAGCTTCCAGGGAGCAAGGCAGATGGCAGCTCTGTCAACTGCAGCTGCAAACAGCTTCATCTTCAGTTTATTTCCAGGAGCCAGAAGAGCTCAGGGATAGTTAACAGCTGTCTACCTGTAGGAACTCAAATGATCTCTAGGCCATCAAAACATCATATACTGAATAGTGACTTAGCAATTTATCCCAACCCTTTCTGGAGGCCTGAAAGGACTATCCAAAGGCCTCCTTCATGTACCCACTGAAGGGCTTTGTTGTTTCAAAAGAAAGAATAAATATACCTTTTAATGAGAAACTTCCCAAATAAAATGACACTATAAAACATGTCTGTTAGTTGTTCTCTCTGAAAGCACACGCAATTATCCTATTTGGAGGTTTGTTTTTTAACAACCTCCCAGGGGAATGTTTGTCTTTTTTGTTGTTATTAAAATCTATAGCCTAATCCAGAGTTGAGAATGGAGAATATTAACCACCAGCAAGAGTCATTGCCATGTCCAAGTCCTGCCAGGCTATTGTGGAGTTTTTATAAATATTTGAAGACAGGCAACTAGTTATGGGAAATACTTGACATGAAAACAGGATGTACATAATGGCACTTCAGACAGAACATGGTGTTGGGTCATTAGATAAAAAACACAGAGACAGCTTCACTCTTGAACCCACTCTTGAGTGGGAATTATTCTGTCAAGAGCTGGATTGACAGTCACCTCTCCCCATTCCCAGAAGTCATCTCCAAGACGAAGTTCATGGCTGGCCCTGACCCTTCCTAATCCATCTCAGCTACTTCCTGAAACTGCTCCAAGGATGGGGGTGGGAGGGGGTGGGGAGTGTTAATTAAAGAATTCAGGACATCTTCTCCTGACAGTATTTACTCTGGAACTCTTACCCTCAGCAATGAGAGTCAAAATCTTTACCAGTATTGACTGAAATCAGTATGTGTTGAGTGCCTACAGGACACCAGGTACATGCTATGTACTTGTCTCAGTTGCATTTTTTCTATTTCAAATCACTCCAACACGTAACAGCTCAAAACAGCAATGATTTAACATTTATCACTCCATGGCTTGGCAGGGCTCAGCTGGATGGTCCTTCTGCTCCATGTGGTGTCAGCAGGGGGTCACATCAAATTCGGTAAGGAGGTCAGCTGAGGTCAGAAGATCCAAGATGGTTTCATTTATATGTCTGACACCTTATCTGGGGTGACTGAAATAGGTACAGGCTGGCTGGGTATCTCTTTCTCTGCCTATCTGTCTGTCTCTCTCTATTAAGGTAATTGCTCTTCTTATACTGTGGCTCCAGGTTCCAAAAGAGTGAAGAGAAACTGCTAGTTCTCTTAACAGCTAGGCCCCAAATTGGCACAGAGTCTATTGATCAAAGTACATCAAAAGGCCACTCTAAAGTCAAGGAAAGAAGAAATAGACTCCATTTCTTAGGAGGAGGAGAGGCAGGGGAGAGATTGTTGGTGGCCATCTTTGCAGCCAGTCTGTAAGGAACTATGTATTGGTTAAATAAATGAAAGCTATCCTGTTTTAATATTCTTTCCAATGGCCTAAAAGGAAATGCTGGATTTTTCCAGGGTAGAGACCACACCTTTGCACATATACATGAACACCTCCATACTTGCTGCTGGGCAGTACTTGCTGGTGCTCTTGGGTTGATAAAACATGGTTTGCTTAGTGGTGAGGCATACTGCAAAAGTCAGAAGGTGTAAGGGAGCAAGGTATGTGTGGTAATATGCTATTTAGGCCATGTGTACTCTTGAGGGGAATTATCTTAATTGCAGAAGTAGCTTCCAGTGAGGGAGACTTTGTGTTCTTTGTAGGCTCCCCTTCAAGCTCATGAAAGTTTCTAATCCTTACCAATGTCTGGAAGCCCAATTTGACAGATAGGATATGGAAAGCAAGGGTGTCATCATAAAGACAGGTGAGGGCAGTAGACGCTGTTGGAGTCTTTCCATTATGCATGCATGTCTCTAACTAGTGGTTGAGGTGTAAGGATGGACTAGGGGTGAAGAATAGGTAAAAGGAGCCGTGACTGCATGGCTGAGCCTCCATTGCTGCTTAGGCTTCTGGCAGGGTGCAAGGCTTAGGGGCTTCCCTGATAGCTCAGTTGATAAAGAATCTGCCTGCAAGGCAGGAGGCTACGGTTTGATTCCTGGGTCAGGAAGATCTGCTGGAGAAAGGATAGGCTACAAATTGCAGTATTCTTGGGTTTCCCTTGTGGCTCAGCTGGTAAAGAATCCATCTTTAATGTGGGGTTGGGAAGATCCCCTGGAAAAGGGAAAGGCTACCTACTCCAGAATTCTGTCCTGGAGAATTCCATGGACTACAGTCATGGGGTCACAACGAGTCAGACACAACTGACCAAGACTTAGAGGATACTGAAGTTAATTAGGCCAAGAGTAAGAAATGAATATGCCTTTGCCTGGATTTCAAGTCTCTGAGTCTTTCAAAAATCGTGTGTGTGTGTGTATGTAGGTGACTGGAGGGATGCAAGGTGTGGGGAATTAGCATGCAGGTGACCAGGGGCTGTAGCTAGACTTGGGTGTCCAGGGAAACAGAGGTGGGAAGGGAGCCAGCCTAGAGCCTGATGAGTCCAGTCATGTCCTATCACTTCTCTTTAAGGATGAAGTTAATTAACCCTCAAAGACCCTGACCATCATCAGTAAAAGGGAGACATCTCTTCTTATGGGAATTTTTAGAATAGTAGGGAGCTAAGATTTATATAGTGCTTAAAAATTTCTTGGCACAAACTGTGCCTGTGGAAGTGCTGCAATCAGTATGCCAGCAAGTTTGGAAAACTCAGCAGTGGCCACAGGACTGGAAGAGGTCAGTTTTCATTCCAACCCCAAAAGAAAGACAATGCCAAAGAGTGCTCAAACTATCACACTCATTTCACACGCTAGCAAAGTAATGCTCAAAATTCTCCAAGCCACACTTCAACCATACGTGAAACCTGAACTTGCAGATGTTCAAGCTGGATTTAGAAAAGCCAAAGGAACCAGAGCTCAAATTGCTAACATTTGTTGGATCATCAAAAAAGCAAGAGAGTTGCAGAAAAACATCTACTTCTGCTTTATTGACTATGCAAACTGTGGCAAATTCTTAAATGGATGGGAATACCAGACCACCTGAACTGCCTCCGGAGAAATCTGTATGCATGTCAAAAAACAAGAGTTAGAACTGGACATGGAAAAACAGACTGGTTCTAAGTCGAGAAAGGAGTACATCAAGACTGTATACTATCACCCTGCTTATTTAACTTATATGCAGAGTGCATTATGAGAAATACTGGACTGGATGAAACACAAGCTGGAATCAAGATTGCTGGGAGAAATATCCATAATATGCAGATGACACCATCCTTATGGAAGAAAGCGAAGAAGAGCTAAAGATCCTCTTGATGAAAGTGAAAGAGGAGAGTGAAAACATTGGCTTAAAACTCAACATTCAGAAAACTAAGATCATGGCATTGGTCCCAACACTTCATGGCAAATAGATAGGGAAACAATGGAAACAGTGACAGACTTGATTTTATTGGGCTCTAAAATCACTGCAGATGGTGACTGCAGCCATGAAATTAAAAGACACTTGCTCCTTGGAAGAAAAGCTATGACCAACCTAGACAACATATTAAAAAGCAGAGACATTACTTTGTCAACAAAGGTCTGTCTAGTCAAACCTTTGGTTTTTCCAGTAGTCATGCATGGATGTGAGAGTTGGACTGTAAAGAAAGCTGAGCACCAAAGAATTGATGCTTTTGAACTGTGGTGTTGGAGAAGACTCTTGAGAGTCCCTTGGATTGCAAGAAGATCCATCCTAAAGGAAATCAGTCCTGAATATTCATTGGAAGGACTGATACTGAAGCTGAAACTCCAATCCTTTAGCCACCTGATGTGAAGAACTGACTCATTTGAAAAGAGCCTGATGCTGGGAAAGATTGATGGTGAGAGGAGAAGGGGATGATAGAGGATGAGATGGTGGATGGCATCATTGACTCAATGGACATGAGTTTAAGTAAGCTCCAGGAGTTACTGATGAACAGGGAAGCCTGGCGTACTGCAGCCCATGGGGTCACAAAGAGTCAGACGCAACTCAACAACTAAACAGAACTGAGCTTTGCCTAAACATCATTGGCCTCTGTCTTTCCATTCCTCCCCTCGCCAAACCACCATTATCTATGAAATTTTATCCTGAACCTAGTCCCTTTTGCCCCCATGAGCATTAGCTCAGCAGCTGTTTGGGGGGTATTAATAGACACATGGCTTTGGAGCACTAAGATAGCTGGGAAGATAGTGAAACACATCTGGCCAGATCTCTGCTCTACAGAAGAGTGAACCCCTGGAGGGTAAGTGGGTATGTGTTTTTCAAATCATTATCATTGAAAACTATAAAGTAAAACCCCTTTTACTCCTCCTGCGTCAATTTTTTAAAGAAGCTTTTACTCATTTTTTTCTAGTTAAATAACTACCACGTTGCCACTGTGTTACATTTGAACCTTGCTCATTTTGATAATTCTTGACTTTTCTTTTTAACAATCAAACAGGTCGTTTAAGAATAAAACTGATGTTTCAAACACTTGCTTGCTGCTAGAGGACTATGGTGTTTCTGGTATTCTGTTCCCTAACTTCTTCCCCCAACAACTACGGTAGCTAATTAAATTCACTAGCTTCCAAAATCATGGGCTTCTTGCATGTTTACCTTCAGAGACTAAATCAATTGTATCTCAAGTGACCCTTGTTTTCAGTTATCTTCTCAAAGGATGATCCCTCAATCATCTGAACCACAGAGATGATTTTATTAGATGATTCTGAGAATTGAAGAGCCAACTTAGCCACTCTAACAGTATGATTGGGTAGATGTGGTGTTGTGATCAATCTTAAATATTGAAAGAATTGAGCTTTTTGTGTGTTGTATCTTTGAACTCTGACTTGTAACAGAGTAAGAATTCCACAGACTAGCAAAGGGCCCATCCACAAACAAAACAAGGAACCAGATGCCATTTCCCCCAGATTTGTGTGGGAAAAAGTATAGAATGTTAGCATAGAGTATATTTCATGCCAAAACTTTGTAAATATCTTATGCCTTTTGCTCAGTAAACCCTAATCACACCACACATTGCTTATGCAACCTCAGCTATTTATGGGGGTTGGGAAAGAAAATATGATTAACTCCAAACAGACATTCCTGACTTCAAACCTCTAAATAATTCCTCTCTCCTCAATATTTACTCCCCTTAAGAAAAGAACTGTTTCTATGGAGAACATATGTATGCATAGAAAAATCTCCATCAATAACTTACCATCAAAAAAAAAAAAAAGTAGCATTTAAAACAAAAGAAGTCCTCCACATACTGAAGTATTGAATTTTATCTGAGAAGTATTTGGTGTCCATACAATGGAGTGGAAAAACATAATTATTGTTGTAGTGTGCACATACATTGCAGTCAACATGAGACCCTGAAAATAACATTTGCAGGTAAAATTTCTTCAGTGTTGTTACATGTATTTCAGAGGGCACAGCAGAATTTGAAACAAGAAATACCTGCTGTTTTCTTACTGCAAGGGATGGGTTAACAGGGCATGAGCTGGGGTAGTACCCTGTCCCTGCCTAGATTGCCTCATCTTGTGTTCCAAAGATAACATACCTTAAAAAAAAGAAACGTATTTATTAAAGTATTTCAAGGTATCTTCATGACTTGAGGGTGAAGGCCCAACAAGATACCAGTTTTGAGGGAGCATGTTTGGGGTTGAGGCAATGCGGATTATCCTCCCTTATGGAAACTTTGCCCTGCTTGTCAACGCTCTCTTAACTTCTCAAGAACAGCTCATTCATTCTCAAACATCAGGATCCTCTAGGCTGGTATGTGACTTGCCATAAATAATACCAGTGGCCATAACAGATCACTGTCTAAATTATAGTGACTTAGCTCAACCAGGGGCTTGCTCTCATTAAGTCCCATGTGAGGTCCGGTGGTCTTGCCTCCACCTTGTAGTGACAGTATCTGGAGCACGTGGCTCCTGAGGTTGTCCCAAGCAGGAAACAGAAATATGGAGGAGACACACTTCTTGGGGCTTAAAAGCTACACTTCTGACTTCTCACAGTTCACCTGCTGGCACTGGTCACATGGCTCTAATTTAAACATAAGGGATACTGGGGAAGGAAAGATGAGCACATAGATACTTGGGAGCATGTTTCTTTTTCCTGCCCTTGTTGATGCCTTGTGGTATCTCCTTCTCTCTGTCCTTAATATATCTATGCATTCCATCCTCAATCATTATATTTAAAAACAAAACAAACAAGAACTCAGTTTTACCCTCCATCTGCGCACTCACCTTTCTCTGCTATGATCTCTGCCATCGTTTTTACTCAGCTGTCTGCTTTCATAGATATAATAAATAAAAAGGAATGAAGTCCAGGACAGTAAGAGATATATGTATGCTATATCATTGATAAACACAAAAGTGTTTGTATGCTCACTAATTTAATACTAGAAAAACACACAGAACAGCCTATTCCTGAAAGACAAGAATGTCTTTGACCAAATGAGAACAATTAAATTGACTGGAAGGGTGGGGTAGGGTAGGGAGTCATCTACAAACTTATGGAATAAACAGCAAATCAAAGAACTGATGTTTTCAAACTCTGGTGCCGTAGAAGACTCTTGAGAGTCTCTTGGAAAGAAAGGAGATCAAACCAGTCAATCTAAAAGGAAACCAACCCTGAATACTCTTTGGAAGGACTGATGCTAAAGCTGAAGCTCCAATACTTTGGCCGCCTGATGTGAACAGCTTACTCATTAAAAAAGACCCTGATTCTGAGAAAGATAGAAGGCAGAAGGAGAAGAGGGCGACAGAGGATGAGATGGTTGTGGCATCATCGACTCAATGGACATGAACTTGGGCACATTCTGGGAGACGGTGAGGGACAGTCCATGGGGTCATGAAAGGTCAGACACAACTTGGCGACTGAACACCAACAAAGAGCAAACACGGTGTCTTGGAAAGGGACTTTTCCTCATTGGGAGAATCAGGACACCAGGAAGCCTAAGTGTGGGGGAATCTCAGCTCTGCTTTTACATAGCTATGTGGCCTTGGGCATGTTACTTAGCTGTATTACACTTTCCTTGTCTAAAAAAGTGAAGATAATAGTAGTTGCTGCCCTCACGGTTGTTTTAAGATTTGAATCTGGCCATTCACAAAAAGTACTCACCAGAGTGTCTAACATATGTGTTAAGACACATCTCAAGGTCAACATCATCTCATTTTATTTTTGTAATAGGGAAGCACTGAAAATGCTCATGACAGTTTTAGTCTGTTTTATGCTGTGTGAAATTCAGAATGCCCATTGTTAATTAGGTCTCTTAAATATTAATGTCAGACAACATCTTAGCCTCTGGGTTGATGGATTTAATGTAGAATAATCAGTTAAAGGGACAAGGTAAAGACCTAGAGATATATTGAAATGAAAACCATTATCAACACTGAGCAATTTGTTCCAAACAACTAGTTCTGATGGATGCTCCCACTAAAAGAAAACAAAACAAATTAAAAAAGGCCCCTTGATAAGATAAATGTAGGGAAATCTACAGATTTTCCTTCTTTTAGATATAGACAATGCTCATTAACATATTAACACCTCTGATAATTCTCTGTAGAGAAGAAATATTTCTAGGTGTTTCCACATAGGGTTTCTCAACCTATTTCGTCATGCAATCTGAGAACAAGGAGGATATTCATTTGATTCACAGATATAACCCAATCACTAGCATATAGCAGATGCTCTGGAAATATTGTTGGATGTCTTTAGGAAGAATACCTAGGAGAGTGTTCAGGAGATGAAAGCATGCTTGTGCTGACTTTGATTTTCTCTAGAAATCAAACTGGGCTTCTCAGGAAGCTCAGTAGTAAAGAATCCACCTGCCAGTGCAGGAGATATAGGAGACACAGTCTGGTCCCTGGGTCGGGAAGATTGCCTGGAGGAGGAAATAGTAACCCACTCTAGTATTCTAGCCTGTAAAATCCCATGGACAGAGGAGCCTGGTGGTCTATAGTCCATGAGGTCGCAAGGAGTTGGACACAACTGAGCAGAAACCAAAGCTTTACAAATGAATCAAATTTTGGACCAAGCCCCATGTTTGTAAGATGTTTGGAAGAACATATTCTGTCAATAATGAACATTCTCTGACACATAGCAGGATCAAGCGTTCTTTAGTTTTAAGAAGCTGACACGGTCTTGAACATTGTTAGCAGGCAGGTTCCAGAAGTCCACTGCTTTATACGAAAAGACCTTCAGTCTCTTACAGCATTTTGCTGGCCAGAGCAGATGTACTTGCTCAGTTGTTTAGTCGTGTCTGACTCTTTGTGACCCTATGGGCTATAGCGGGCCAGGCTCCTCTATCCATGGGAATGTCCAGGCAAGAACAATGGAGTGGATAGCCATGCCCTCCATCAGGGGATCTTCCTGACCCAGGGATTGAACGTTGGTCTTCTGCATTGCAGACGGATTCTTTACCGCTGAGCCAAAGAGGAGACAGATAGAATCTGAAGTGCTGAGGAATCAAAATTTCAGAAAAATGGCAGCCACCTGACTGATTCATTGTTTTCTTGCAATGGAGACTGGATCCACAGCTTTCTTAAACACCTCTGCCAGAAGGCATCCTAAGGGAGAAGAACCCCACCAAAGACAATAAATAAATCCTCGGACCTTTGCTTATGCACATTTACAGTCACAACAGCTAAAGCAAATTCCTTGCTTGTAAAATTACCTTGGCTGCTTCACAATGTAAAATGGGAAAAGGAAACAAGTCATTTTCCTGATACATGAGCTCACCACTTATCTGAAATCTGTTACACACTGCAAAACACCCTCTTTTACCCCCTGCCTGGTGACTTCCATTAGTATACAATGTAATTTCACAGCTAGTGCTTGGGGAACTTTCTGGAAGCATTTTAGGCTGAAATAGTAAAGTCGAGGGTGGCATGGGTCTGGTTAATTTCAGAATATTAAAGTGTTGGAATTACAATGTGATGACAGGATTCATCAGAAGGATTTATTTCTTTGGGCCTGTGGCCTAATGAATTGGAAAATATTTTCCTATGTCTTCTCCTTCAGCTCTAAATTAAAGTGACACATTTTATTAAAAAAATGTCATTTTTACATATTAATGTATGAATGATGGTATGGCACATATGACAATAATGTCATCTAGCTGAAACATTCTAGTGATCGCTCACATTGATTTTCATTTCACTTACAAGTGAGAACGTCGAATGAAAAAGTATCTATGGAAAGCTTTATTATGTGTGTATGTTATCCAACTACATTGTGTAAATGTGCAGGGATTTTATGTGACGGCTCATATATACATCTGCCTAGGCTGTGTGCGTGGGGATGTCATTGCATGAACTTGTACTGCACTGTAGGGCGAAGAGAGAAGTAAAATAAAATCTGTTCCATTTTCAGTTTGGGGTCAGAGCTATAAAATCATCCAAAATGGCACAGTTAATGGAAACTGCAGGGCAACCGACTGCGGAGACCCAAGTTAACTCTAATTTGGCATAAGTCTAACCAAAGAATGATGCTGAAAGGTTTTCCATGTTCTAGTCTCAGATGCATTTGGGAATTCTGCTATGGGTCATTTTTAGCACGTTTTGTCAAAATGACATTGTTACAGTGCCCACACACACTTGCAACTAAAAGATTCTGTCAATCACATGAGTCACACTCACTGGATAAACAAAGCTGGAAATACCGAGGTGAACGTGTAAGGGGCTTACCTGATGGTGGTAAACTTCATCTCTTTGGGTTAAAAGCACAAAGACTGAAAGGTGAGCTAAGACCTTAGAAAGGGGATACACTTCATGGATACAAACATTGGATTTTATCTCTACAGTCCACCTATATCTGAGTGTACATACTCACACCTGCTGTATCTATATCTCTCTGTTCATTTTGCTAGATTTTATTGTTTCTGCCATTAACACATCATTTGAAAATTTAACTGACATTAACAAAAGTCCTGTTACAAACAAAAGAGAATTAGGTTATTTTTAGTGAAGCTATTATGAACATATTTCATTTGTATTAGTGATATCAATCTTGTTAATAGTAATATCAAATATCAATGATTGACTAAACAATGGTTTAGACCATTGAAATATAATTTGCTCCCAAATTCACGATTGTAAACCAGATGATCTAGATTTTGAAACTGATGAGTTTCATCCTTGGTCCTACTATCTTCAAACGTGATGGACTCGTTATGGGTGACCTCATTCACTATGTCAGTTTCTATTGGTCTGAATGAACCCCTAATTCGGCATCCATAATTCTTTCTGTTCCTGGATCTTCTTCTTCATTGGACAGAGCTATTGGATGTAATTTTTTATCATCTGAAACTCAACTTATCATCTGAGTTTCAAGTCCAATAAAGCTCTCCTCAGTTCGCAAACTTTTGGTTCTCCCCTAATCTGTTTTTCTGATAGTATATATGTAGTTGCTGCTGCTGCTAAGTCGCTTCAGTCGTGTCCGACTCTGTGTAACCCCATAGATGGCAGCCCACCAGGCTCCCCCGTCCCTGGGATTCTCCAGGCAAGAATGCTGGAGTGAGTTGCCATTTCCTTCTCCAATGCATGAAAGTGAAAACTGAAAGTGAAGTTGCTCAGTCATGTCCGACTTAGCGACCCCATGGACTGCAGCCCACCAGGCTCCCCTGTCCATGGGACCTTCCAGGCAAGAGTACTGGAGTGGGGTGCCATTAAGGATATTCATATTTTCACAGCTGTCAAAATTACCATCCCTCAGCCCCCACATCCAATAGATCATTAAGACATAAGTCTATGTCCTGAAACTTTCAAATACATTCCCTCCTCTGTATCCCTCTGCCAGAGCTTAGTTCAGCAATACTTTCTATCTTTAATCTAGAATATTGTAACAGCCTCTTCGCCTTCCTATTTCTACTTGCTACTATGTTAGTCTGTACTTCAACTTCCTTCAAATATTATCTTTCCAAAAGACAAATCTAATCTTGTCACTTCCGTGCTTAAAATCCTTGAGAGGAAATCTGTTGCAAATCATTTGCAATATACCCGCCACCTTTTTTTCCACCTCCCTCTTTTCACAAGCACCCTGTGTTCCATTCACTCTGAAATGTTTGGCTCTTCCAACTTCTGGGCAGTCTACATGCAGATTTCTCTGCTTGGAATGGGTAGTTTTTCCCTTGTTTGCTGACAAGTGAATTTCTCCTCCAATTTAGATGCTGTCCCCTCTGAGCCGTCCTCTTAGGCTCTTCAACACAGAGTTAGCCACTCTTTTCCTGGGTTCCTAATGGTATGCCCATCACGCTGAACTGTCTTTCCTAATGAAATAGCGACTATCTCAGGCAATGAGAATGCTTTGCTGGGGTGAGAGGGGTATCAGATACCTATACATACTCCTATGCCCTGTATCCAGTAGGTCTTTGATAGATGTCTTTTGAGTGAAAGAATGATCAAATGAATGACCTCTTACTCCTTTGGATCCTTGATAAAAAAGGTGAGGAAGGATATAATGTATAATGTTGTATAAACACTTCAGATTAGGGAAACATCACAGCCAGGTTATTGTTCAGATTGTGTTTTGTGTTCTGAAAGATAAATCAATTCCTCCAAAGTTTCTACGTCACCATTTTGTGAATTATTAACAAAATGTATCATTACCCAAGTCTAAAGTTGGAAGTCTCATGACAAGATTTTAAACTCAAGGCATATAATTTTAAAGAAATAGTCTAAATTCAATGATCAGATTTTATTTAATATACTAGATTTTGAAGTCTGTAGGGATTCCAGAACTCTTAAAATTTGTAATGTGTTCAAACTTTGTTTTATTGTACTTAATGTCTTTAATAATGAGATAAAAGCTGGTATGAATTAATGTCCATAAAAGGAATTACAAAAAAATTTAGAAAAACATTACAAAACTACTCTTTCACTTCTTAATTTTCATCTGCTATGAGAAATGATTTCTTTTTATGGCTGTCATAATTTTAAAAAAATACGCAAATGAATACCGAAAAGCTGATATAATAACAAAACAGAAGGAATTACAAAACTCTAACATTTATCATAATCAGTATAGCAGTGACCCAAGAACATGTTAGTTTCCGCTGTCCTATTCTGAATGTATTATAGGGAACACAGCTGATAAATGGATTCTATAAAGAAACAGCTCTGTCTTTTTCTAGAAAACTAACAAATCAAGCAGATCAATAGTTCAGAAATACAGGGTTTGGTGTGCCCTACAGAAAACTACCTGTGATTTGAATAGCAAATCTCACATGGATGTTCTGTATAGAAGCAGACAGAAATTTCTCATAGCCATCTTAAACTTCAGTTCTGTTTATCTAATAACATCATTAACTATTAAAGGAGAGCAGTGTGACCAGTCCAGATGTCCTATAATTAAACAGGAGAACTTTGAGATGAGCAAATCTGAGCTCCATCAGTTAGAAAGATTGTTTGAACACTGGAAATAATTTTATTAATTCTTTTTTATTAGATCACAATAGTTCATAATATTCCCCCATGTCATTCCAATTTCGCCTTCCCTCCCATCTCTCTTGGAAGTGGTATTATTTATCTCTTTCTTTCATAAAAGTTCTGTTTATTTTATCAAATGGTGATTCTTAGTTAAAAAGAAAATTCATTTTCCTACCTTGGCTGCCTTTCATGTTTCTATTCATTCTCAGACTGTGGTTACTGTCTCACTCTTTTGAAGTCTTGACCCTGAACATGCTCAAGTAAGCCAGTGCGGTCCATTCTAAAGTATCCACCAGGAATGTATCTGATCCTGTCGTATTTGCCCCTTTTTACCTTCACAACCCTCTGCTTCTGGAACCCGCACTCCAATTCTAGAAACTTCCTAAGAAGTAGCATAAGCTGGATTAGTTTTACTCCCTCACACTCATTAACATGATTTCTGAAGATCTTTCTGCTAGCACCTGGATATTTTCCCATCCTCTTTCTCACAGCTCTGCCTTCTTCCACACAGTGAAGAAAGTCTAGTCTCTTTGCCCTGAAGATGCCAGTGAAATCCCTATCCTACAAGAACTCGAACAACAAGAGTTCATTTAGGTCCCACCTGGAACAACTAATCTCTATCTTTATACCTACATTTATATGCAAGTCTATATATATATCTGTATCAGTAGGTGGAATATGCTTTCATACAGAGGCATATCATTCCTCCGTATTTGTTGTTCTCTTCCCCAAATGAAAGAATCCATGTTTATTAGGTGTGCCAACCATAGGAGAGAGCTTTGATGAATTAATTCACGTGTTGATTTAAAACAAATGATGGTATCATGGTTACTTCTTACAGAGATATTTTTCTATAAGAATATTTTTTTAATATTTAGAAAGACAACAGCCAGTTATCATTTATTGAGCTTTTATCATGATGTGCTGTGTTACTTGCTAGGTGCTTTACCTGGCGCTGTTTATTCTTCATAATACCTCTGTGACATGGGTGTTATTATTTCTCCCATTGTACAGTTGTTGAAAGAGAGGCTGAGAGAGCTTAAGTAACTTGTCAGAATCCATTCAATTACTTAGTGACACAGTTGAGATGTCAATTCCTTTCTGTCTGACACCAAAACACATAGTTTAAATCATTCTGCTTGGGTGCGATTTGTCCAGTCCTCTTTAGTTTACTAAAGCTAGGCTATGAAGTATGCACTATTCTAAGTTGTTGAAACAAACTTATGTTTTATTCTTTGAATTATAGGAATGCCTTCTTATTGAGTTTCAAATATTGCCTGTGGATTGTACATCTCGCTGTTTTAATCGCTTCCTGTTCACCCTATAGGTGAGGAAGTGATTCTTACTCTCGAGCTGTAAGGATGGACTCTGGGCAGATAAGATTCGTAGCAGTTTATTAATCACATGTACTCACAGCCCAGGGGAGGAGGACACTGCGCAGCACACTGGGCCACACAAGGTTTGCCCTCGGTAACAAGTGAACAACCACGGGCTGTGGGAAGCAAGCTTTGTAGTATCAAGAGGGTGTAGTACACCGTGGTTCCCGCAGAGCCCGTTTGGATGATTCTGTAGACTGGCAAAGAACTGAAACCTACCCAGGGTAAAGTAGAGGGGACCAGGGATGATTTCTACTCTACCCTAAGGAGTGGGTTTCAACGGCATGTCAGTCTACAGAATTATCCAAACAGGCAATTGCATAATTCTGTGGGAACCAGGGGACACTTCACCCTCTTGATACTACAAAGCCTGCTTCTCAGCCCCTAGTTGTTCATGGCGATTTGGCAGCATTGTAGAAAGCTGACACTCGCCCATTACTTTCAGGTTTTATAAATCCAGTACAAACTAAAATTTTATAAATTAACCTCACATTCCATTTCAAATGTCATCTGTCTCCATGATTCAGGCTTGAGTTGAAATTCTTTTCACCTGTGGTTCTTGACTTCGATCACTACCCTTCTGAGGTAGAGGAAGGGAGAGAGAAGGAGGGTAGTTAGAGCAAATGGGCCAAAGTACTTTCTTTTTTTTTTTTTTAATTACTCAGGATTCTCTGTCCTCCTCCCTTGAGGAGGAGGCCTTTGGATGCTACTGGGATGGTGGCACCATTTTTTTACAGAGTTTTTTTGGTAGTTTCCTCTGATCTGCTTCTACTACCTCCCACACAGCTGCTATTGATTTCTGAAGTCATGCCTTCCTCAGGGTATCCTTGGTTTTCAGCAGAAAGCCTTCTTGAACATTTTCCAAGATGCCTTGAGCCTACACCATCTATGTCTAGGGGAATCCTCACCCCACCAAACTCTGCCATCCACTGTTCCCAAGAAAGGTATAACTCACCTCTGGCTCACTGTCCACAAAGGAGGGGGAGAGACCAGGCTTTATCCTCACATAGCCACCCAATCCTGGGGTAGGAGTCCATCTCTCTTTAATCTCACACTGCTCTGGCAGAAGACCTATAGATATCAGTGCTAAGCTGGTATCTAGCCAACAGAGAAACAAATCTCTGCTCTCACAGACCACCCAATGGCTGTACCTCCAGGAGCCTGCTGCTCGGATTAAAGCACATAGGATGCAAGGGAGAAAAGCAAGATGTCAGAGTGCTCTGCATTCTTCTGGATTCTCTTCAAAGAAATGGCTTCTCCTCCTCTCTACTGAAACCCTACTGTTTTCTTTAAGAGACTATCAGGGTGATTTAGGATAGTTTAGATACTGTTTAGCAAGCCCTGTGGGGAGTAGCTAATCTAGTGCCTCCCTTTGGAATGCAGTGGTACTTAAAAAGCCATTAAACTAAGCTTGAGGCTTTACTTAAAATTCCCAGACGAGAGGAAGCAGTCCATCTATAACCTGTTGCAAAGTCCAAGAGCCAGACACATCCTACTTGGCTGTCTCAGTACCACTGTTGTGTGACCCAGAGGCCTCACTGGCTGATTGAAATGGGTCTAGGCATCATCTGAGGAGTCAGTATTTGCTTTCCCAGACTCTTTCTTCTTTCCTCCTACAAACAGCTCAGAAGCAGCACTGCAAGAGGATGATCCATCGTTTCAGGGAAGGAAGAGGTAAATTCTGAGCCAACAAAGTCAAAAGCCAGTGGCAGGGATTTCCTAGCTCATGGCCAGCTATGAACCTCTTCCACTTTTCCTCAGATGTGGAGTGCTCAATCTTGCTATTAAAATATCAATGCCAGGCAGTTGCCAGGAAAATCTAGAGAGTGCTCAAGTTATGCCAGGAATAATGATAAAAGTTATAATTGAACCATAATAGAATGAGATGACTACAGGAAAGTTACATGGAAAATTACAAGAGAAATTTTCATCTTAAGAATTCCAGACACCCAGGAAATTCCTGAGTTTCCCAGGAAGATATGGCCAAGAATGTGGTCTTTGACATGAGAGTCACACCTGTCTTCTATAGTACAGCATCAGCAGCACCAAGGAGGTGCTTAATAAAAACTGTTTAGTAGATAAGTGATTTGTTCCTTGGTATGGTTTCAGAAGAAATATATTGGGAGATTATTGTGGCCACGTCTGAGATTGCGTTTGTGTGTGTGTGAAGAAAGCGATGAGTTGTATAAGGTATAAATCTTCGTTTTTTTCATTTATTAGTATATGGACATGATTACTTATATATTTATCCCAAACATGTTGAGAGGCCTTGGAGACATAAGAGGCAAAAGTCTCAAGGACTTACATTTTAGAGAAGAGAGAGGCACACAAGTACAATGAGAAGCTATTGATATTGACTGAGAATAGTCATGTGGCAGAAGGCACCAAGCCTGTTTCCAGGAGAAAGTACCCTTTGAACTGAAATGCAAATGTTGAGGCAGAATTTACAAGCTATAGATTGGGAAGAAGGACAGGCAGTGCATAAGCCTGAGGGAGCCTAGCGTTTAAATGCTGCAGCAACAGGTAGGTAAAGACCACAAAGGCGATTCCTAAACCAACACTGATTGGGGCCTTGTCAATTACTTCTCTGATGAAAACACTTATGGATTTTTACTGAAAGTCAACCACTGCTAACCGTAGTTTTTGGATGCAAGAGAAATAATTTCTGTCTCCAGTGCTTGGGGAGAAAAACAATTGTTCCAACCCTAGGTCTCTTGATCACATTCTCAGGCTTAACTCTGTTCAGAAGCCACAGCATGAATGAAATTCAACGGAGAGCCTGCAGTCGAGCCTCCAATCCTGATATAGGAGTTGATCAAAGACTCCCTGTCTGTCTCCCTGACCAGAATCAGACATTATAACAAAAAAGAGGGTGGACACTAGGACTCAAACGAGAGAGAAAATGTTTCTAAGAGTCTGGGTTTTAAACACAATTCCAACCCTTTGAAGTTAGAGTTTAGTCTTTTAGCCTTGGCCAACTTTTTGTTCCAAAAGCAAAATTAAAAAAAAAAAAAAAAGATAATTTGAAAACTTTAACAGACCAAAAAGCCAAATAAGCCTCTTGGACCTAAAGTTTTTCTTGCTCATAGCCTTTGGATGAATTATTTATAAATTAATTAAAAGCACATAGATTATAATTAATTTATTTATATCAAAATACTCATGAATTGAAAAATGTGTTTGACATTTGATTTTGTCAAGCCCTAAGTATTTACGTATGAGGTTTAGAGATCCATTCCCTGAACTGAAAGTCGTGGGCATCCATTCTAAATAGAGAGCTCAAATCTTGAGCAGTGGTTCCCCAACTCTTAGGATAATCTAGATCCCTCATGTGCATCTTTTAGAGGGAGCCCAGAAGTACTGGGGGACCTACCAGTACCTTTAATTCCTTCCAGTTGGCAAAAACACTGCTTCTCATAAACTAACTAAAGGAAACTGAAGAGCAAAACTGTTTTTTCAATCAAATCCAAATCCAAAAATATTTCCCAAAGGTAAAAGTTGTAATTTTTGACATGCAATTGATAAAATTTTTATTTCATTTTATTTTTTAAGAAAAGCTTTCTAGTTAATATATTGACTGGCCCATGATAACTGAAACAGAAAACTGTCTGTACTTACTGATCAGGTTTTACTTCATTTATCTGCTCGTTCAGCCCTCCTGATCTTGATTACCCTCCTATCAGATACTTTCCTCAGCTATAGCATGCACTTATAACTCAAGAACATTCTAAACACTGTATCATAACTATTGATAGATTAAATCATAAAGGGCATAAAAATGCTTAGTTTGATGAAGAAAAAGACCAAAAAGACCTACTAGGTGTTTTAGTGAAAGATGACTGTAAATTATGATGATTTGGCTTTAGAGTTTCCATTTTCTTACTTTTAGTTGTAGCTGTGCTCATCCTTAGTTGCTCAGTTGTGTCTGACTCTCTAACTCCAGCTTTCTTTTCATTAGCATTAGCACAGTACATCTTCCTGTGGAACTTTAGTTTGAATCTATATATCTCTATATTTTAAATGGTTTTTTTGTAGATAACTCATAATTGCATTTTGCTTTTTGGTCTAGTCTGACAATCTCCAGCTTTTTAACTGACCTCTTTAGACCACTAATGTTTAAAGTGACTATTGATATAGTTGAACTCATATCTGGTTTATTTATTACTGTTTTCTATTAGTTACCCTATTCTTTATTTCTTTGCCTTTCTTTTGTTATTGTTGTTTTTCATTCTTTTTTGGCCTTTTATGTTCTTCAGTGTTTTATATGATTCATTTTCTCCCCTCTCTTTGCATGTTATATATACTTAAAAGACTTTTAAAGTGATTGCCCTAGAATTTACAATATATATTTACAACTAAGCCAAATCCACTTTCAATAGTAGCTTCACAGATATCTATAAGAGAATAATTCAAATTCCTCCCGTCCACTTTTTATAACATTACTCATTTCACTTTTAACTATGCTCCATATAGTCAAAGCTATGGTTTTTCCAGTAGTCATTTACGGATGTGAAAGTTAGGCCATAAAGATAGCTGAGTGCCGAAGAATTGATGCTTTTAAACTATGGTGTTGGAGAAGGCTCTGAAGAGTCCCTTAGACTGTAAGGAGATCAAACCAGTCAATCCTAAAGGAAATTAGTTCTGAATATTCATTGGTGAGACTAATGATGAAGCTGAAACTCCAATACTTTGGCCACCTGATGCGAAGAACTGACTCATTTGAAAAGACCCTGATGCTGGGAAAGATTGAAGGCAGGAGAAGGAGATGACAGAGGATGAAATGGTTGGATGGCATCATTGACTTGATGGACATGAATCTGAGCAAGCTCCAGGATTTGGTAATGGACAAGGAAGCCTGGTGTGCTGCAGTCCATGGGATGGCACAGAGTCAGACATGACTGAATGACTGAACTGAACTGACAACTGCTAAATACATGTTACAACCTATTATGTAGAACAAACTGTTACTTGTTAAGCCAATTAAGAATTTTTAAAACTACAAGATTCTATTTTGCATTCATTTATTTCTTGTAGAAAACTGTTTCTTTTTGTAAGTAGGTCTAATTTTCTGACCTCTACCACATTTCTTCTGAGAGACTTTTAACAGTTCTTATAAGTCAGGTTTCTTGGAAACAAATTGCCTCCATTTTTATCTAAGAAAGCCTTTATTTCTCCTTCACTTTTGAAGGATTTCTAAAAATTGGGCTATAGTTGTTTTATAATGTTGTGTTAGTTTCTGCTATATAGCAAAGTGAATCAGCTATATGTGTACATATATCCCCTGTTTTTTGGATTTCCTTCCCATTTTAGGTCACCATAGAGCATTAAGTAAAGTTCCCTGTATTATACAGCAGACTCTCATTATTTATCTATTTTAAACATATTAGTGTGTACATGTCAATCCCGGTCTCCCAATTGATCCCACCTTCCTCCCCTCCTTAGTGTCCATGCATTTGTTCTGTCTGTGTCTCTATTTCTGCCTTGCAAACAAGTTCATCTGTATCATTTTTCTAGATTCCACACATACATGTTAATAGACTATTTGTTTTTCTCTTCCTGACTTACTTTAGTCTGTATGACAGTCTCTAGGTCTATCCATGTCTCTACAAAAAAGACTCTTCTTTAGTATGTCTTGTAATGTATTGCTAGATGCTTGATATGACATCCTGGTTAGTAAGAACAGAGGTAGATAGGGCTTTCCTATGAGGTTTTATGTTTATCCGGCTGTGAGTTAGACAGTGTTCATTATATGCTGTAGATGTTAAGTGCCAGAGACTAAAATCTCCATTGGTCTCCATTGGTCTCCGTTGTTTGGCTCTCCTGTTGTTTTTGAGTTTCGTTAGAGACTTGGTAGGTAGTTTAAGGCAGGCACTTCAGTTGTAATCCCTACAGTTATACAGGAACCCTATTGGCATGGTGGTGAGTTGCGTGTGGGGAGGGTAAGAATTGTATAGTCCCAAGATTCAGTCTCAGATTTTTACTGCATCTGTGTCACTGGACTATGACTTTCACAAGTGCTCCTCAGGTTTTTTATTTGTTTTCCCCCTAGGTGAGACAGGAAGTCTAGAAGAAGTTGGACTTGAGTATTTCTTTTCCCACAGGTCCATTCAGTTCAGTTCAATTCAGTCGCTCAGTTCAGTCGTGTCCGACTCTTTGCGACCCCATGAATCGCAGCACGCCAGGCCTCCCTGTCCATCACCAACTCCCGGAGTTCACTCAAACTCGTGTCCATCAAGTCGGTGATGCCATCCAGCCATCTCATCCTCTGTCGTCCCCTTCTCCTTCTGCCCCAGCCCCTCCCAGCATCAGAGTCTTTTCCAATGAGTCAACTCTTCACATGAGGTGGCCAAAGTACTGGAGTTTCAGCTTTAGCATCATCCCTTCCAAAGGACACCCAGGGCTGATCTCCTTTAGAATGGACTGGTTGGATCTCCTTGCAGTCCAAAAGACTCTCAAGAGTCTTATCCAACACCACAGTTCAAAAGCATCAATTCTTTGGTGCTCAGCTTTCTTCACAGTCCAACTCTCGCATCCATACATGACCACTGGAAAAACCATAGCCTTGACTAAACAGACTTTTGTTGGCAAAGTAATGTCTCTGCTTTTCAATATGCTGTCGAGGTTGGTCATAACTTTTCCTCCAAGGAGTAAGCATCTTTTAATTTCATGGCTGCAATCACCATCTGCAGTGATTTTGGAGGCCCCCCAAAATAAACTCTGACACTGTGTCCACTGTTTCCCCATTTATTTCCCATTAGTCTCTGGCAAAGCCAGAGTGGATTAGGGTCTGGTTTTCCTGAGGGTTGGAGAAGGAAATGGCAAGCCACTCTAGTATTCTTGCCTGTAAAATCCCACGGACAGAGGAACCTGGCAAGCTACTGTCCATGGGGTCGCAAGAGTTGGACACGACTTAGTGACTAGCCTATGACTACTACTTTCCTGAGGGTAGGTCTTATTAAGGAGAACAGAACACTCAGGATATATTTGAAATGGCACTTTTCACCCTCCCTTGCCAGAAACACAAGGAGATTTTTCTCTGATTTTCACTGTTGGAACCCAGTGGAGCTTCTGGGGGTGACACTCGTGATATTTTGAGAATCCCCTTAGGACTGGCCCCTCTCTGGAGTTTTTAACTGTTAAGTCTGTCCACACCACATTGGTAGTAATTTGTCAACTGCAGTTGACAAAGTTTCCCTACTCATATGCCAGCTATAATGGCTCCCAGGCCACTGCTCAAGTAAGTTGTGATTCACCTGCATGTTCTCCATGCAGTTCATCCTATGACCTCAATTCTATGAGGGATCTAGAAGGAGCTGTTGGATTTCATTTTGTTCAGCTTTTTTCTTGTTGTGAAGATAGGAAAGTGAAAAGTGAAAGTGAAGTCACTCAGTCGTGTCTGACTCTTTTTGACCCCATGGACTATAGCCCACCAGGCCTCTCCATCCATGGAATTTTCCAGGCAAGAGTACTGGAGTGGGTTGCCATTTCCTTCTACAGGGGATCTTCCTGACCCAGGGATTGAACCCAGGTCTCCCACATAGCAGGCAGATGCTTTACCATCTGAGCCACCAGGGTGAAGATGGGAATGATGCCTTATAAGCTCTTTATATGCTGGACCAGAAGTCCACTGGGTATTTTTAATATTGTTATTTTATTTTTGCAAAACTGCTTTTTAAAAAAATAAGTGCTGATATCTTCTTTTCTATGGATGCAAAGTAAATCCAAGATTTCGTATTCGTGGTTGAAAATGTATAACACAAATCAAAATGTACATCATGAAAACTGCCTTCCAGAATAAAATGCTAACTAAACATCTCAGGCTCCTGCTCATTAGCTGAGGTTATTCAATACCTTGTAATTGAGAAACATAGATTTTTTTTCTTTTTACAGAAATCAGAGCTTATAGCTCACGTAATGACATGCATTAAATATAGCTTACATGAATTGAGCCATGGTTTATACACAGGCAGTCTTTGCAATAGTTTAAACAAATTAAAATTAGGCTGGTATGTGGGGTATAGATAAACACTTTTCCCTGAATAGATGGATTTGTTCATTTAAATAATCTTTGCAAGCAACCCATTTGATTAGTATTTCTAGTGAACTGATAGAGTGTTTCACATTTGAATAAATTTTAATCTTTACAGTGTAAAGATGATTTTCAATGGTGTTCAAATTTTTGCTTGTATGCCCATAAAAGAAATGTATATATATGATTATACGTCTTTATTTATTTCAAAGTTGACATCTAAATTGGAATTAGATGATTTTCATCAGGCTTGATATAACTTAAAAAATCTAATTTCTGAAATGCTGTAATTTTAAAACAAAATTACCATTGAGATTATTCAATGAAGTATCATAGCAATTTGATAACCATTATCAATCATTTAAAAATAAAGAAATATAACTTTTATTGTAAATTTCAAAATTCTACATCTTTCCTTTTTCCCTCTAATTGTATATTTCTGTTCCCTATATGTTTTATTGCAATATACTGTTTCTCATGTTTGAAAGTTTTTATTCATCACCTATCCTTGGGCTTCCCTTGCAGTTCGCTGGTAAAGAATCCACCTGCAATGTGGGAGACCTGGTTCGATGCCTGAGTTGGGAAGATCCCTGGAGAAGGCCAGGTATTCTGGCCTGGAGAATTCTATGGACAGTATAGTCCATGGGGTCGCAGAGAGCTGGACACGACTGAGCAACTTTCACTTTCATCATCAGTTAGTTCAGTTGCTCAGTCGTGTCCAACTCTTTGCGACCCCATTAATTGCAGCACACCAGGCCTCCCTGTCTATCACCAACTCCTGAAGTTCACTCAAACTCATGGCCATCGAGTCCGTGATGCCATCCAGGCATCTCATCCTCTGTCGTCCCCTTCTCCTCCTCCCCCCAATCCCTCCCAGCATCAGAGTCTTTTCCAATGAGTCAGCTCTTCGCATGAGGTGGCCAAAGTACTGGAGTTTCAGCTTTAGCATCATCCCTTCCAAAGAACACTCAGGACTGATCTCCTTTAGAATGGACTGGTTGGATCTCCTTGCAGTCCAAGGGACTCTCAAGAGTCTTCTCCAACACCACAGTTCAAAAGCATCAATTCTTTGGCACTCAGCCTTCTTCACAGTTCAACTCTCACATCCATACATGAGCATTGGAAAAACCATAGCCTTGACTAGATGGACCTTTGTTGGCAAAGTAATGTCTCTGCTTTTGAATATACTATCTAGGTTGGTCATAACTTTCTTTCAAAGGAGCGAGTGTCTTAATTTCATGGCTGCAATCACCATCTGCAGTGATTTTGGAGCCCCCCAAAAATAAAGTCTTCCTCTGTTTTCCCATCTATTTCCCATGAAGTGATGGGACCAGATGCCATAATCTTCGTTTTCTGAATGTTAAGCTTTAAGCCAATTTTTCACTCTCCATTTTCGCTTTCATCAAGAGGGTTTTTAGTTTCTCTTTACTTTCTGCCATAAGGGTGGTGTCATCTGCATATCTGAGGTTATTGATATTTCTCCCGGCAATCTTGATCCCAGCTTGTGCTTCTTCCAGTCCAGTGTTTCTCATGATGTACTCTGCATATAAGTTAAATAAGCAGGGTGACAATATACAGCCTTGATGTACTCCTTTTCCTATTTGGAACCAGTCTGTTGTTCCATGTCCAGTTCTAACTGTTGCTTCCTGGCCTGCATATAGGTTTCTGAAAAGGCAGGTCAGGTGGTTTGGTATTCCCATCTCTCATAATTTTCCACAGTTTATTGTGATCCACACAGTCAAATGCTTTGGCATGGTCAATAAAGCAGAAATAGGTGTTTTTCTGGAACTCTCTTGCTTTTTTGATGATCCAGTGGATGTTGGCAATTTGATCTCTGGTTCCTCTGCCTTTTTTAAAACCAGCCTGAACATCTGGAATTTCACAGTTCACGTATTGCTGAAGCTTGGCTTGGAGAATTTTGAGCATTACTTTACTAGCATGTGAGATGAGTGCAATTGTGCAGTAGTTTGAGCATTCTTTGGCCTTGCCTTTCTTTGGGATTGGAATGAAAACTGACCTTTTCCAGTCCTGTGGCCACTGCTGAGTTGTCCAAATTTGCTGGCTTTCACTTTTGCCATACATCATTGCAAAAAATGCCTATTATTTAAAATTTTTAAATGTTATTTTGAATGTAAAAATTCTGCAATTATAATTATAGTCAATAGTAGATGAACAATCACAAAGACATATTAATAATTATCAAGTATAAAAAAACAGAATCTATTGAAGTTGCCTCTCTTAAGCAGATGGATGGAATTATGAGTTCATGTGCCTGTGGATGAGTAATACTTATTATTAGAATGTGACAAGGGTTGCCTGTAATTTCTATTCCTGATTTTCTTTTGTGATAGTTGGTATTTCTGACAAACTTGGATCACAGAAAGCGTATTTCAGAATGGAAGGAGTTTTGTTGTGGAAATGTCACTTAATTTTTTGAAGGCCTTCCAAGTTATATTTTTAATGATTTAATATCAATAATTGCATTAGATTCTCCTTCAATTCTGTTGACAGCAAAGACTTGGAAGCCACCTGACATGTACAGAAATTTGTTACTCAGTCATCAGCTTTATTAATTTTCTCAACACCTACAGCAATATTTTGAATCTTACTTAGAAATTAAAGATTTGAATTTCTTTAGAGATTCCTAGTCCTTGAGGCAATGGGATTAGTAAGATTCCAGCTGGGGTGGGAGAACTTTCTTATGCAAAGTGAGAAAAGGGCAATTGTGAAAGCTAGGTAAGGAAGGATTTAGTATGAAAGTTGACCTTGACCCCAGACCCATTCTCAGGTAGATCAATTTTAGGAAGAATATCATAGAGAAATTAAGAATGTAGCCACTGATTGCACTGAATCCATTCAAAAGTCTCCACTTGCCAAAAGTCTGGGCAGCCCTTGGAAAATCTTCATACACTCCCTGTATTATCATAATTTCTCCCAATTTTCAAGATTTTGGCTTATTGAGAATGAAGCATTTAGCAATTTGAAATAAATATATAACACAAAACCACAATTCTACAGGTCAAAATAAATGCTGACAAATTAGATCAACAGAATCTTAAAGGAAAACTAACCAGTAGAGTGTATTTAAGGAATAATCTAAAAAGAAGAAATCGATTACTCCCAACCACAAATTAATAAAAAGTCTTCCTAAAATGTAATGCAATTCTAATACAAATTTCAATGGCAACATGTTTTACACTTGACAAAGCACGTGCTTATCTTGATCAATCTCCAAAAGGCATTTGGCAAAGTTCAAAATTCATTTCTAATTAAAAATAGTCAAAATTCACTGATGGAGGCTAGCATTAGTGGGAAAAAGGTTGAGGAAAAAAGGATGTACAGTCTCACGGTAGCTTCCCCAAGTTATGCTAGCTATAGAAGGAAAGACAGTTTCTGGTGGAGAAAGCCTGGCACGAGCTTTGTGAGCCCTTGTGATCCCTATGATGCAAAATGATACAAGGCTTGGAGGACATCGCATCATTCCTGTGAAATTCTCACCAAACATACGTAATCACAATTATGTGAAAATGCTAGACAAGCTCAAGAGGAGCAACATTTAGCTCCTCTAATAGTAAATAGATTCTTTAATGGATTCTCAATGATGTCATGGTTAAGAAAGCCAAAGAAAGATTGAGAAACTATTACAAACTGCTTGAGATTAAAGTAACATAAAATTCTGAATTGGATTATGGAACAACAGCAACAACAAAGACGGATGGAATCTGTATAAGTCTTGAGTTCCTGGCATTTTTTGTGCCCATATTAATTTTCTGGTTCTGATCAGTGTTTTATGGTTTTGTAACACGTTAACATTGAAGGAGACTGTGAGAGGAATATATGGAAAGTCTGTGCTATTTTTCAGCTTTTCCATTAAGCCTAAAAGTAGTTCAAAATACAGTTACAAAAGAAATGCAGGGTGAGTGTTTGTTTTTAATATAGTGATTTCCTCAGTTTGATAAGGGGTATTTCCTTAATCAGATTTTTAAAAATACTATAGCTATCACAAACCAAAGGCCAGTCATGTGCTTATGGTGAAACACCAAAGACATTAAAATTCAGAAAAGGACATCTTTAATCACCACTATTACTCACAGTTTTTATAAAAGATCTAATGATTGTGAACCAATAAAAAGTCCTAAGAAATATAAATCTTTGGAAGGAGGAGATAGATTGTTGTTATGGACTGTATAGTCCATGGGGTCGCAGAGTCAGACATGATTGAGTGACTTTCACTTCACTTCACTTCATAGACGATATAGTTTGCAACCGCTAAAACATAAGTAGATAAATAGAAAAGTATTAGAATAAATAATGATTTAGGTAGGTGGTGAGTTACAAAAGAAACACACAAAAATCAATTATTTTTCTATTCTTCACTTCAAAATTGTATTGAATGAAATGAACTTAGTAGTATCGGACAAAATATAAACCATATATCAATGATTAATAAAGTTATTTACCAACATCCACTGGATCATGGAAAAAGCAAGAGAGTTCCAGAAAAACATCTATTTCTGCTTTATTGACTATGCCAAAGCCTTTGACTGTGTGGATCACAATAAACTGTGGAAAATTCTGAAAGAGATGGGAATAGCAGGCCACCTGACCTGCCTCTTGAGAAATCTGTATGCAGGTCAGGAAGCAACAGTTAGAACTGGACATGGAACAATAGACTGGTTCCAAATAGGAAAAGGAGTACATCAAGGCTGTATATTGTCACCCTGCTTATTTAACTTATATGCAGAAAACATCATGAGAAACGCTGGACTGGAAGAAGCACAAGCTGGAGTCAAGATTGCCAGGAGAAATATCAATAACCTCAGATATGCAGATAACATTACCTTTATGGCAGAAAGTGAAGAAGAACTAAAAAGTCTCTTGATGAAAGTGAAAGAGGAGAGTGAAAAAGTTAGCTTAAAGCTTAACATTCAGAAAACGAAGATCATGGCATTTGGTCCCATCACCTCATAGGAAATAGATGGGAAACAGTGGAAACAGTGTCAGTCTTTATTTTTATGGGCTCCAGAATCACTGCAGTTGGTGACTGCAGCCGTGAAATTAAAAGACACTTACTCCTTGGAAGGAAAGTTATGACCAACCTAGACAGCATATTGAAAAGCAGAGACATTACTTTGGCGACTAAGGTCCATCTAGTCAAGGCTATAGTTTTTCCAGTGGTCATGTATGAATGTGAGAGTTGGACTGTGAAGAAGGCTGAGTGCCGAAGAATTGATGCTTTTGAACTGTGGTGTTGGAGAAGACTCTTGAGAGTCCCTTGGACTGTAAGGAGATCCAACCAGTCCATTCTGAAGGAGATCAGCCCTGGGATTTCTTTGGAAGGAATGATGCTAAAGCTGAAACTCCAGTACTTTGGCCACCTCATACGAAGAGTTGACTCATTGGAAAAGACTCTGATGCTGGGAGGGATTGGGGGCAGGAGGAGAAGGGGACAACAGAGGATGAGATGGCTGGATGGCATCACGGACTCGATGGACGTGAGTCTGAGTGAACTCCGGTAGTTGGTGATGGACAGGGAGGCCTGGCTGCGATTCATGAGGTCACAAAGAGTCAGACACGACTGAGCGACTGAACTGAACTGAACTGACTGATGTGATAAAAAAGCAAAAAATCTTACTTAGTGGCATAAAACATGATTTAACTAAATGAAAACATACAATTTCTTTGATAGGAATACCAGTTATTGAAAAATATGATTTCTCCTTAAATTTCACTCAATTTCAATTGGAATTGGAATCAAAATGTACTTGAAATTGAAAAAGTGATTGAGAAATTTTTGAGTAACAAAACTAATAGTAAAATGGTGCATTTTTAAAATATAAAATGTGGCATAAAGTTTCAAAGGAACAGAAAACAATGAAAAAAGACTTCTGTATCTAAACATTCTATTATGATAATTGTGGCATTTTAAAGTAATGAGAATAAAATGGGTTATTTATTAATATGCTGCTAGAAAGGTTGATAAATATTTTGGAAGAAAATAAGCAAGAACTCTTAGCTCAAGTTATACATGAAAATAGATTTCAGATGGATTATAGAATTAATCTATAGAAGTGAGAAGAAAAAAAAAGGAGTTTTAACCGACTCTTAGAAGAGGAGATGTCCATAAGGAAGAAATAATGAAAAGAGTAGGAAAAGAGTAGTGTTATATCTGATTATATGCAATCTATACTTCCTCATATCAACACAAGCTGACAAAATTAAAAGGTTAAAAACATTTTTTTTCACCAAAATGTGAAAAAAAAATGAATGTTAATACTTTCAACGAATGTAGAGATCTTATAAGCATGAACTCTCAACAGAACAAGAGGTTAAAACATAAATGTTCAATAAACACTTGGAAATTAAATAACTTAGTGGAAAACAAAACAAAAATCAGTTAAAATAGAGAGTGAAAAATCATTATTCATCTTTTGCATTGACAAAAGGTTTTCATAGTTTAAAAGTATAAAGAAGTTAATGAGATGGCTAGTCCCATACACTGTTCAACTCATTGAAATCTTCTGGAATGCAGTAAATCAGTAGCTTTAAAAATTCTGAAATTCTAAGGCCCAGTAAATACAACAACCCAAATGACTAGCAGTAGGAAATTAGGTAAATTTTTGTATCATGTGTGAAATATTATGTCACTATCAGGCATGGCTTCTAACAGTTCTTAAAATGGGAAAATGTGTCATCCATCAAGTGAAAGTGTTAGTGGCTCAGTCAGCCTGTTCAGTCGCTCAGTCATGTCCCACTTCTTGTGACCCCATGGACTGCAGCACACCAGGCTTCCTGTCCATCACCAACTCCCAGAGCTTACTCAAACTCATGTTCTTCGAGTCAGTGATGCCATCCAGCCATCTCATCCTCTGTCGTCCCCTTCTCCTCCTGCCTTAAATCTTTCCCAGCAACAGGGTCTTTTCCAATGAGTCAGTTCTTCACATCGGGTGGCCAAAGTATTGGAGTTTCAACTTCAGCATCAGTCCTTCCAATGAATATTCAGGACTGATTTCCTTTAGAATGGACTGGTTTGATCTCCCTGCAGTCCCAGGGACTTTCAAGAGTCTTCTCTAATACCACAATTCAACAGCATCAATTCTTCGGCACTCAGCTTTCTTTTTGGTGGCTAAGTCATGTCCAACTCTTTGTGACCCCATGGACTGTACCCACCAGTCAACTCTTTCCATAGAGTATTCCCAGGCAAGAATACTGGAGTGCGTAGCCATTCCCTTCTCCAGGGAATCTTCACGACCCAGGGATTGAAACTGAATCTCCTGCATTGCAGGCAGATTATTTACAGTCTGAGACCCAAGATGATCTTTAAAAATATACAACTGTTTGTGTTCCTCTTCTTATGTCCCAAAGAATCTCTCTGAATTTTCAAACCCGGTACAGGACTTGGGAGTCAAAGTTTTTACATAAATCTCCAGTGAAAGCTGGTGAAAACTCTCTCTTTCAAAACACTGTTTTAAAATAATATTCAACACCATTGGAAATTACTCTCAGTGTACTGTGAAATTTAAAATACAAATGTATTTACTTGCTAGAATTTTAATTTTGTAGAACATATAGTATAATATGTATATTTATTTTTTAAATGCTGTTTATACTTTTTCAGTATTTCTAAGTCTTCTTTATGAATAGTCCTTAGTAATAATCACTAGTGGTAATATTCATTTTTTTAAAGATTTTTTTTTAAAGAGTTACTGTCTTCTTTTTTCCTATCTCTTTTGCAGCCAGACACCTATCCACCCTCTGCCTGTGCTTGCTGAAATAAGTCAGGTCCTCAGAGAGCACCTCAAATTTATCCCAAGACAACTATGGCATTATTTCCATGTGAATACTGGAGAAAGAAAGGCAGAGGAAAAAAGAGTAAAACATTGTGCACCAAGTGAAATGTAGCATTTAGCTATTATCTAAATGAATTTGATCACAGTAAGCAGCCAATCTTGATAATTGTTTTAAAAGATTTTTGCCTCAGTTGCAGCCTATGAGGGTGGGATAGTGGTTGGAGTGGGTTTCTTGGACAAAGGTGGTGGTGTCAGGGGAGCTAAAACAAAGGGGAAAATCTCCTGAAATAGGAGTAACAATAACAAAACTCACATACACAAAACCAGAAGTCTCCTGGGCCCTGCATCAAAGGTAAGTAAGAGGAACTGAGAGTTAGGACAATTCTGAAATCTTTTGGATATGCATTTATATGGTCAGCATATTCTGATCCTATACTTGTTTCACTAGATTGTTCTATGTTCTTTAAAAGATCCAAGGCAATTGAAAAAGAGTTTGAAATAAGCATTTATAGTTAGACTGAAATATGCGCATTTTATCAAAAGATAAGTGTGTAAATTGCCCCTCAGAAGGCTACTCTGAGGGGTGCCCTAGAAAATTAATTAATTTAAGAAGCTTAATTGTTTCAGATTCGCAGATGGTGCTGTGGTAAAGAATCTGTCTGCCAATGTAGGAGACTTAAAAGACATGGGTTTGATCCCTGGATCTGGAAGATCCTTTGGAGAAGGGCTTGGCAACCTACTACAGTATTCTTGCTTGGAGAATTCCATGGATAGAGGAGCCTGGCAGGATATGGTCCATGGGGTTGCAAAGAGTTGGACATGACCAAAGCGACTTAGCACACACACATTTCTTTAACTGATTTCCTTCATATCACTGCTTCATGGGAAGGTTGAAACTTGCCTGAATATTTGAGGAACATACCTGAACTATACATATGGTGACCATAAAATCTGTCATCCAATCTTGGCCCCCTTTGGGGATTCAAGGGAGCTGTAATAATAGTTCTGGGATTGTCTTAAGCCCCCTTTCTGCAGCAGACACTGAAGACATGTTGAACACAGGCTGTTCTGGAGCCAGAAGGTGATACATTTGTCTCTAGATTCAGTAATAAGGAAAAGCTGGGCTGAGACATCACACATAGTGACTTCAACAATTTGCTGTGCACTTGACTGGTTCCCCTGATGTGTAGCACATTTCCAAAAGGCCCTTGTGGAGAATTGGAGGGAGGGAAACAAAAATCCATAAGAAAAATATGGGCCCAGCTTACACAGAGTTCATGCTCCAGCTGGACACACAAATAATTAAGCAGTGATTCCAGAGAGAGAAGATGGTGGTCCAGTGGGTAAGATGAGAAACCACTGGACTGTGGAGAAATTTGGCAGTAAAATTCATCTGCCTTGTCAGGGAAATGGTGGGGGAGAGGAAAGGGGAGAGAGGCAGAAGAAAGAATCAATAATGAGAGGGCATTTTCCACTCTGGTGTACAGATGATATAGCCACTTCTGAGATGCTTTCTTCTTGCCTAGAGAATCCCATGGACAGAGGAACCTGGTGGGCTGCTGTCCATAGGGTCGTACAGAGTTGGACACAACTAAAGCGACTTGCTTCTATCTTTGGGGAGAACTATTGCACCAATTCACTGATATCCTAGAGACTTCTAATGGACTTCAAAGTTCTCACGACATTCACTTTCAGAACCAAAGTGAGATAAGGTAAATTGATCCACCTATCAACATATAGAAATGAGAGGGAAATTGAGTTGTTTGACATATACAATTCTAAGCAAATTGTTTAAACTGTGCAAAAACAGTAACATACTTATAGGTGATTTGGACACTGCAGTGATTCAGTCTTCATCGTGTTGTTCAGTCTCCCAGCCATGTCTGAATCTTTGCAACCCCATGGACTGTAGCACAACAGGCCTCCCTGTCTTTCACCATCTCCTGGAACTTTCTCAAACTCATGTCCATTGAGTCGGCAATGCCGTCAAACCATCTCATCCTCTGTTGTCCCCTTCTCCTCCTGCCTTCAATCTTTCCCAGCATCAGGGTCTTTCCTAATGAGTTGGCTCTTTGCATGACGTGGCCAAGGTATTGGAGTTTCAGCTTCAGCATCAGGATATCCAGGACTGATTTCTTTTAGGATTGACTGGTTTGATCTCCTTGCAGTGCAAGGGGCTCTCAAGAGTCTTTTCTAACACCACAGTTCAAAAGCATCAATTCTTCAGGGCTCAGCTTTCTTTATAGTCCAGCTCTCACATCCATACATGACTACTGGAAAAACCATAGCCTTGACTAGATGGACCTTTGTTGGGCAAAGTAAAGTCTCTGCTTTTTAATATGCTGTCTAGGTTGGTCATAGCTTTTCTTCTAAGGAGCAAGCGTCTTTTAATTTCATGTCTGCAGTCACCATCTGTAGTGATTTCGGAGCCCGCCAAAATAAATTCTGTCACTGTTTCCATTGTTTCCCATCTATTTGCCATGAAGCGATGGGACCGGATATCATGATTTTAGTTTTTTGAATGCTGAGTTTTAAGCCAGTTTTTTCACTCTTCTCTTTCACCTTCTTCAAGAGGCTCTTTAGTTCCTCTTTGCTTTCTGCCATAAGGATGGTGTCATCTGCATATCTGAGACTATTGATATTTCTCCTTGAAATCTTGACTCCAGTTTATGCTTCATCTAGCCTGGCATTTTGCATGATGTACTCTGCATATAGCTTAAATAAGCAGGATGACAATATACAGCTTTGACATACTCCTTTCCCAATTTTGAATCAGTCCATCTTAGACTTATCTTTAAATTTATTTATTTTTCCAGACACTAATAACCCCTGCCAGAACCATAACAAAATAAATGAAATTAGGCAGGCTATAAAATGCATATTTAGTAGAGGATTGGAGAAAGGGGAGCCAACTGCCTTTCCATTTATTAAACAGTTTTAGCTAAAAAGGTGTAGTTTGGTATATATGCCAAGAAAATCTGATACAAAGGAAGCCCAACCGAGATACTTAGTGATGTGTTCGCCAGTCAGAGGGTATAATGCATGGTTTACCTCAGACTATTCTGGAAATCCAGAATTCATGTTTGTAGCCTTTTCACAAAACTCTTTATTCCGTTTCAACTCTTTGCTCTTATTTAATTAAGATGTCTCAAAAATCTTGAAAGAACTATTTGAAGAGGAAGAATAAAATAAAATATTTCTGCAATGTATATCTCCATGGAGAGGAAACCAAAAGTGTTGGGTTTGCTGCTGAGTTTGTCTAAAATGGTGCTTGTCCCGACGTCCAAATCTCAAGCTGAATGGACAAGGCAACCAGAAAGACAGGGAGGAAGAAGCAAAGGCCTAAGGAGAAATCTCCACTGAGAAGACATTCTTGCATTTTTTAAGAAAATTTAGGATGTCAGAGCAAATTCTGAGTCCTAGTCAGGTAGTTTAGAACAATTGATTAGAAACCTAAGTTTCCAAAAATCTGTCTCCATTGCCTCTTTTCCTTCCATCTGACTCCTCTGGCAGGGCCCAAGGGAGCCACACGGTAAACTGATGCTGAAAGGAACAGCCCCAGCAGAGCCTCAGTCCTTTGACTGTGTCCCCCCACCCCACCCCTGCCCTGTCCCCACTCAGGTTACAGCCCTGCAGTTGGCATTGTCCAGACAAAAAAGCAGCGGCTCCCCTCTGAAGACGGCCTGGACCACAGCCACTCTACCCCAAGCTCTAGCCTCCTCCTGTTTCTTCCTTCAGCCCCTCCCCTTCTGCATTTCTTGAGTGAGACACTTAGAAATGGACTGTCTGGCAGAGGACTTCCCAGGGCCACACAGACTTTGATCACCCAGCTTCCCTATCCTCACCCTAAATGGCTGCCCTATGATTTTTGTTTCCTCCTTTGTGCTTGCTGGGCATGGAGTGCCACTGCTCTCCAAAGAGAACCTTAGGGAAATTGTAAGAAGGATCTTGGATACCCACTTATATATAACTAGGTGGATATTGAGTGGATGATGTTAGTTAATGATGTTGCCTGATTTTAAACGATGATGCTCTTAGATCTTAGTATAGTTGTCCCTCGGTATCTGAGGGGAATTGGTTCCAAGATTCCCACAGATACCCAAATCTATGGATGCCCAAGTCCCTTATATAAGATGACGGCATTTGCAGCTAACTTGCACATCTCCTCTCATATGCTTTAAATCATCTGTAGATTATTTATAATACCTGGTACAGGGTAAATGCTGTGTCAGTAGTTGCCAACATATGGCAAATTCAAGTGCTGATTTTTGGAAATTTATGGAATCATTTTTACAGAATATTTTTGATCTTTGGTTGGTCAAATCTATGGATAGGGAAGATGTAAATACTGAGGGCCAACTGTAATAACAATATGATGTGTTTACATGTTAGGCACTGTTCTAAAAACTTCCCATCTATTTAGACATTTAATCCTTAAGATGACCCCATGAGGTGATGTATTTTTCTCCTTATGTCGCAAAAGAGGAAACATGAGCAGAGAGGTAAAATGCCTTGCATGCTGCTCCCCGGATAAGCTGTAGAAGCTCTAGTCATTGGGATTAGGTGATGATGGGTGAAAGATGGGAGGTGGACGGGGAGAGAGAGAATGAAAAGCAGAATCCCTAGTTTAATTTTCTGGTCCAGGGTACCAGAATTGTGTGTGTATCAGAATGTCCTGGGAGACTGGTTTCAACATGGATTGCTAACCCCACTCTGGGCTGCTCCTATAGTAGGTCTGGGGTGGAGCCTGAGAATTTGCATTTCCAATAAATGTCCAAGTGCTGCTGATGCTGTTCATTGGGCAGCCGCATTTTGAGACTACTGTCCCAGGAAGTTACCTGAGTTGGCACTCTCTCTTTTTTTAAAAAAAAAATTATTGCACTTATTTAATTTCACACCATCATGTAAAGCAAGCTGTGGAGGGCAACACAGGCTCTGGTTACACACTACTTTTTCATTTGTACACTGGCCATCTTGGGGTATAAATACTTAAACAGATTAGACAGTGTCTGATTTAGCATGTTTAGAAAAATATGTTTTTGATATCATTCAATAATTATTTTTGTGAAGAAGACGATGCTACATCAACATTTAAGAGCATGATGTAATTCATTCAGTCAGGTTCAAATCCTGGCTCTAATTGCTAATTCTGGGGCTTTCTTGATTTTTCTATGCATCAGGGTTTTTTGTTTTTTTTTTCTCCACTTATACTGAGACAAATTGTTACACAGAGCTGTATAAGGTTAAGGTGATTTGACTTACAGACATTATAAAATGATTATCACAGTAAGTTTTGTGAACAGCCATCATCTCATACTGATACAAAATTACAGAAATAAAAAAAAGTTTTTTCTTGTGACAAGACACTTAGGATTTACTCCTTGAACAAGATAACATGCAGCAGTATTGATTAGATTTATCAGGTTGTACAGTACATCCCTAGTATTTGTTTATCTTATGACTGGACAAGTGTACCTTTAGACTGCCTTCCTCTAGCCCCCGCAACCTGCCAATGGTTGGCATTATAAACCTGGACCAACCAGGCTCTGGGGAAAAGCTCTACCAGCATGCTCTACCAGCATGCTCCTCCAGAAGCTTCTGTTTCTCTTCCTGCCTTTACAGGGGTTTCAGACCTTTTTGCACATTCTGAACTGATATCTAGATCCATTTGCATGAATCCAAGCCATTGCAAGTGAGATAATGTTACAGCCTGGCTCCAGCGTCCTCTTATGTATCTTGCAACTAAGCAGGGGGCCAAGTACTAACAAAAACTCTTTCAACACTGTCCTTTTTTTCCATGACTTCCATGCGAGATGTCATAATAGGAAGGACACAGAGGGTAAAATGAGGCCATCAACGAGTGTATGTTTATATCTTCTTCTTCCCCTTTCTTCCCCCTCCCCGCACCCTCCCCACAACACTGGCTCCTACAAAGGGTCTTTTCTAGTCCATCAAAGTTGGGGCCTAGTGGCTAGTTAATTTCTGGCTTAATGCTTGTAGTTTATAATAATAAGAATACAATGAAAGAATAGGCCTTAAGGTCAAAATAGCTTCCAATCTGTAAGAGAAGAAAGTGAAATGGGCTTTATTTCAATTTCCATCTTGGCATCCTATCTGTCTTGGCAGGGAGCAGGGAACTGAAGTCAGGGAACCTGGAAAAAATGTGAATGTGGCAGTCTTATATGGTGCCATGGAGGAGACATGGTCATTAAGGGGAACATGTCTAAAGTCGCTGTAGCACCTTTTAACTCTAGTTCAATGATGAGGTAGGCTATGAGGACAGAAATATAATTGGCATTAGGTCAAGAAATAGTTCCAGTTAGAATCTTTGATATTACTCTACACTGTTATTTCAAAGATCATATTTATTCTTTTGCCATATGTAGCTTATGGGAATCCTGCTTGTTCTGTAATAAACCAAAACAGAAAATTCTACTTCATTCTCTCCCCAAGACTTTTTGTTTGTTTGTTTGATTTTGTGTAGGAGGAAGTAATGTTAGCATAAGTGGGCTTATTTCAAAACATGAGAGTTGTATAGTAATTCTCTTCCCTTCATCCTTGTGTTCTTCTCCCACTGCTCTGGCTGGGATGGAGGGAAATTTATAGCCTGAAGCAGTCCTATGTCTGGTTTATGTATTAGTAATGCTCCCTGACTGTACAGGCCAAGTGAAGGCAGAGCTCATAGCCCACAGCTTGTAAGGCACTGTATAATTTTAAAATCTTCCTGTGTTTTTGGTAATGATCTGGCAATCCAAACAATTTGGTTTAAAAGCTGTTCTAGGTCATCTTACCCTTGCCCGCCTTATATTATGGAAACCAAGAAAATGTATTACTAAAGTTATAAAGGCCATCAAGATATGAATCTAAATACAAGACATATTTTTATATAGCCGTGGCTTCAGGAATTTACAAAATTATAAGTCTTGGTGTTCTGGACAGAGTCACTACCTCCCAGATTCTTAGCAGAGCCCTCTTAAAACAAAGCTTAGCACCAAATAGCAAGACAAATGATTTTAAAGCATGGCAACAATAACTAGCTGAGTAATCAAAGCTTTCTCTGAAGATAAAGTAATACTTCCTTAAATTTAGCCTGTAAACCCTCCCTAACCCCTGTTTTTTTTTTTTTTCTAATTCTGGTAATATTTGCAAGCAGAGTATTCTTTATGACAGAATCTTAGAGGATAAACACGTTTTGTTATAAAAATCATTGGTGTGTAAGGACTACGGCAGGCCCCAGACAGAAAAATGAAGAATGGTAACACTTTCTAGAAATTTTGTCACTTCAGGATAAGATTATCATTAGACCTATTGGGAGAGAAGAATTAGAAATAGATTCGCTTTCACTGGCTAAGAATCGACTTCAAACATGTCATTTCCTTGATCCAAGGCCCCATATATTTTGAAGATGAATCAGATATTGTTATTGTTATTGTCTTTTTTTTTTTGTAGAAGATGTTGATGTGATATTCAGTGAAGAGAATTGGTAAAATATCAAGAGAAGTTTTATAAGTGAATGATCAGAGTAACAGTTCTTAGAATGAATTGAAGAGGTAGCAACAGGAAACAGCTCAAAATGCAGAGATGAGAAAAAGATTGTGACCTAGAAACAACTTAGCAAAGATTATTCCTTATATAGTATTCTTTAGCAAAGAATAATCCTTAAACAACACAAATTCCCTTATCAAAATGTTATATTGAACTCACATTGCACTTCAGAAAAATTTTAGAATCTACTTGCTCTACTCTCTCTGTTCCATCCACCCTAGATTCTTCTAAATTCCTGCATCCCTCACATCTCCCTGCTCTACCTGAGCCCATGATGCTCCTTAAGCCTGGGGTGATTTTCCCTCCCCCTCCCCCTTTTGCCATCCTTCAGGTCTTAACCACAATGACCTCAGAAAAGTTTCCCTTGATCCCCAACTCCAGGCCAGTCACTTCCTGAGATGCTTCCATATTCCATACTTCATCTCAGTACTTAGCACAACTGTACTTACTTCTTTCAAGACAAGTGTGATGGATTGAATGGTGGCCCCCCAAAAGATATGCCCAAGTCTTAGTTCCCAGAATCTGTGAATGTGACCTTATTTGGAAGAACAGTCTTTGTAGACCTAAAGTTAAGAAAGATCTCAAGATGAACTCATCCTGAAACTGTTGCTGTGGTTCAGTCGTGCAGTTGTGCCTTTGCAAGCCCATGCACTGCAGCATTCTAGGCCTCTGTCTCTCATCGTCTCCCTAAGTTTGCCCAAGTTCATGTCTATTACATCAGTGATGCCATCCAGCCATCTCATCCTCTGATGCCCTCTTCTCCTTCTTCTCTCAATCTTTCCCAGCATCAGGGACTTTTCCAATGAGCCAGCTGTTTGCATGAGATGACCAAAATACTGGAGTTTCAACTTCAGCATCAGTCCTTCCAACTAGTATTCAGAATTGATTTCCCTTAAGATGGACTGGTTTGATTTTCTTGCTGTCCTTTGGACAGCAGGGGTTTCCATAAGTCCAATGACAAGAGTCCTTAAAAAAGAGAAGCGGAAAAAGATTTGAGCCAAAGACATAAAGAATAAGATCACGTGGAAGCAGAGGCAGAATTTAGAGTGATGTAGTCCAAGCTAGGGAAGGTCCATGGGTCCCCAGAAGCTGAAAGAGGCTGTGAAGGAGTCTTCTCTGGAGCCTACAGAGCCTACAGTGCCTACAGCTCTGTTGAGCCCATGGTTTTGGACTTTTGGTCTCCAAAACTGAGAGAATAATTTATATTGCTTTTGAGCCTCTGAGTATGTGGTAATTTGTTCCATGGCAGCCCTAGGAAGCCAATACAGCCAGAAGGCTATATCTTCCCTGTTAAACTATAAGCATCAGGAGGCTGATTACTGAGACTGCTGCATGACAAGCAACTTGGGAATCACTGACAAATTAGATGGCTGATTCTCAGCTACATGTACACACACGTGAGTTCAAGGGTAACCTATGTAATTGGAAAGATGATTCTCCAGACACACAAGCTTGAAGAAAGTGTTACACAGCACATTTCATAGCAGCTTCTACTGTCCTCTCATGGTGGTGCTGCCAGGCTCAGTTGCGTCCAACTCTTTGCAAACTCATGGACTGTAGCCTGACAGGTTCCTCTGTCCATGGGATTTTCCAGGCAAGAATACTGGACTGGGTTGCCATTTCCTACTCCAGGGGCTCTTCCTGACCCACAGATTGAACCCCCACATCTCCTGAGTCTCCTGCATTGGTGGACAGATTCTTTACCATTGAGCCACCTGGGAAGTTTTCTTGTTATGGTACCTCATAGATATTATATTAATCTTGTTTTGCAGCATTGCATTTTAAGCTCCTTGACTACAGAGAATCCTAGTTTATTCTTCTCTGGTTTGCCTTGTGTGTGCCTATGTGCGTTGTCACTCAGTTGTGTCTTACTCTTTGCGGCCCTGTGGACTGTAGGCCCCTCTGTCCATGGGATTTTCCAGACAAGAGTACTAGAGAGGGTTGCCCTTTCCCTCTCCAGGGTATCTTCCCAACCCAGGGACTGAACACATGTCTCCAGCATTGAGCCATCAGGGAAGCCCCTGTATTTCCTTGGGTTAGCTCTAAGATTTTTGTTTAGTTTTAGTTTTGCTTGATAGTTAATTAAATGTTTGATTGTAGGCAATTGGTTTTCATGAATTATTCCCTGAATACAAAGCCAATTCTCATGAAAGGCCATTGGTCATTTGAAAAAAAAATTACCAAGACTTGGAGTCAGGGCCATTTGATAAACTGGTGTGATTTTATAACAGAGCTTGACCTCTATTACAACAGAAGTTACAACAGAGTAACTTAGAGGTTGTAATTTTGTATCAGCTTCCTTCAATAATGGCATACAATATAATTAACTTTTGGATAGAATTCAAATTAGTAAGCACAGTCACATCTTTTTGTTCATCAAGCCATTGTAAAAATTGTTTGAGGCAGTATAATAATTCTTTGCTATTAAGAAATAAAATTATCTCCTCAAATTTTACAAGGAATCTTTGGATTACAAATATCTCTCCAAATTTGTTTGCTCCCGAGATTCGTGAGTGAGAGTTTGGCTAGTGAGAGATAACTGCATTACCTTATCTAGCGTTTTACTAGTGCCTTGTCAAGTTCACATTGTAAGATAAATAAAATTCAGCTTCAGAGACAGTAAGTGACTTTCTCCAGGTCTCACGCTCATTAAATGGCAATCTTGGGATTGGAACAGTTCTTATAACTTCATGTTTTTTTTTATTATCACTTTTTCCTATTGGCATGAGGGACCTCATTTTTGCTCATGAGGAAATAAATTCTGAGCAGCAGTTCATTGCATGGAAATTCAGAAGGTAATAAAGTTGGAAAAACAGAGTAGAGGATAAAGGATGTTTGAAGATCAGCTGGTTCTGGTTTGAGGCTTGTGAGAAATCACTTCTAGTGGCTGCAAAGGAACACTGGAACCATTAGAATGGATGGATGTGGGTCCTTCTCCCAGTTTCATCCAAAACTGTATTGACTTTATCTCTTTTGTATCACATGGATCCTCCTAAAACCTTATTTCAAGAAAAGAGCCAACAAAACAATACAAACAAAACAGAATGCAGTGCAGTCAGATAATCTGAAACCCACGTGTATGCTTAGTTGCTCAGTCATGTCCGACCGTTTGCCACCCTGTGGGCTATAATCCGCCCGGCTCCTCTGTCTTTGGGGATTCTCCAGGCAAGAATACTGGAGTGAGTGCCATGCTTTCCTCCAGGGGATCTTGCCAACCCAGGGACTGAACCCAGATCTCCCGCATTGTCTGAGCCACGAGGGAAACCCACATACCCAACTTTGAATCTAACACAGTGCATCTGAGCAGAGTCAGGACTGAACCTCAGACTCTGCTCTCCCAGACCTCATTACATGGTCTACCAGGCCTCGTACGCCCTTAGGGAATGGGTCCCCAAAGTCAGTGGATGAGGTCTTACTAATTGCCTTTTACTTATCCCTACCCACAGTCGAGAAGCATTAGGCCTGGTTGAGAGACAGAGTGTCATATTGGCCTCTGGAGTCTGTGTATTCTGGTCCAATCTTCAATGTTAGGCTTGGCTGATTTTTACCCAGAAAAGTAGACAGTGAAGTCTGTGGGAAGCTCTGCAGAGTTTTCCTTCCATTGCCCTAAACTAGGCTTTTATGGAATTATGGGGTCAACCCTATTTCATTAATCGAGCAGCCTTCCAATCAAGTTCAATCCTTGGGTTGGGAAGATCTCCTGGAGAAGGAAATGGCAACCCACTCCAGTATTCTTGCCTGGAAAATCTCATGGATGGAGGAGCGTGGTAGGCTAAAATCCATGGGGTTGCAAAGAGTCAGACATGACTGAGTGACTTCACTTTCCAATCAAAATACTTTAATTGGTCTTCTCTCTGCCCCATAATTTATCATCATTGCTAGCTAATTTTAGAACTGCACCAAGAGATCAGTAAAGAGAACAGACGCTTCTCCACCCTGCTTCCTCATTTTGAAGGGTTGTTTTATAGCTACCTTAAGAAAAAGAAAGGCCCAGCAATAGAGCCGGCAGCTTTTACTATGGTAGACCTCATGTATGCTGCTCACTTAGAATTTGGCTAATATACTCCACCTCTTCTGAGAAATGCTAAAGAAACCTTAATGACTTAATACAGTCTCATTTGGACTGTCTTAGCATGATCTGTATTGATAATTCATGACATGGTTTTTTCCCATACATCTTAGACATCATATATAGTCTATTGATTTCTACCTATTTCTACCTATATTTCTACCTATTTCTACCTATATTGTCTATAATTTCTACCTATTGAAATTATTTGGATTATACCAATGAAAGACTCCACTGGTTATCAAAATTTCTTACCAAATAAGAGATAAAACCTCATTAAGAATTAGTGAGGATATTCTGCAAGATTTCTGTGATTGGGAGTTGAAGGATGCTAGCCTGCAAGAGATGAAGAACATCTGTTTACTCCAATGATGAGCAATAAAAAACAAGCACAAAATTTCTAGCAAGTTGTCTTGGAAACAATATGCATTTTGATACTGAGGTTACTTTCTATTCAGTTCAGTTCAGTCGCTTATTCATGTCCAACTCTTTGCAACACCATGGACTGCAGCATGCCAGGCTTCCCTGTCCATCACCAACTCCCAGAGTTTACTCGAACTCATGTCCATGGAGTAGGTGATGCCATCCAAAAATCTCATCCTCTGTATTCCCCTTTTCTTCCTGCCTTCAATCTTTCCTAGCATCAGGGTCTTTTCCCATCAGGTGGCCAAAGTATTAGAGTTTCAGCTTTAGCATCAGTCCTTCCAATGAATATTCAGGACTGATTTCCTTTAGGATGAACTGGTTGGATCTCCTTGCAGTCCAAGGGTCTCTCAAGAGTCTTCTCCAATACCGCAGTACAAAAGCATCAATTCTTCAGCATTCAGCTTTCTTTACAGTCTAACTTTCACATCTATACATGGCTACTGGAAAAACCAAAGCTTTGACAGACATTTGTCTAGGCAGACATTTGTTGGGCAAAGTAAAGTCTCTGCTTTTTAATATGCTGTCTAGGTTGGTCATAACTTTTCTTAAAAGGAGCAAGTGTCTTTTAATTTCATGGCTGCAGTCACCATCTGTATTGGTGCCCCCCAAAATAAAGCCTGTCACTGTTTCCATTGTTTCCCCATCTATTTGCCATGAAGTGATGGGACCTGATGCCATGATCTTAGTTTTCTGAATGCTGAGTTTTAAGCCAACATTTTCACTCTTCTCTTTCACTTTCATCAAGAGGCTTTTTAGTTCCTCTTCACTTTCTGCCATAAGGGTAGTGTCATCTACATACCTGAGGTTATAGATATTTCTCCCAGCAATCTTGATTCCAACTTGTGCTTCATCCAATCCAGTATTTCTCATGATGCACTCTTCATATAAGTTAAATAAGCAGGGTGACAGTATACAACCTTTACATACTCCTTTCCTGATTTGGAACCAGTCTGTTGTTCCACATCCAGCTCGAACTGTTGCTTCTTGACCTGCATACAAATTTCTCCGGAGGAAGGTCAGGTGGTCTGGTATTCCCATCTCTTGAGAATTTTCCACAGTTTGTTGTGATTCACGCAGTCAAAGGCTTTGGCATAGTCAATAAAGCAGAAATAGATGTTTTTCTGGAACTCTCTTGCTTTTTCCATGATCTAACGGATGTTGTCAACTTGATCTCTGGTTCCTCTACCTTTTCCAGCTTGAGCCTCTGGAAGTTCACAGTTCATGTACTGTTGAAGCCTGACTTGGAGAATTCTGAGCTTTACTTGCTAGTGTGTGAGGTGAGCACAATTGTGCAGTGGTTTGAGCATTTTTTGGCATTGCCTTTCTTTGGGATTGGAATGAAAACTGACCTTTTCCAGTCTTGTGGCCACTGCTGAGATTTCCACATTTGCTGGCATATTGAGTGCAGCACTTTTACAGCATCATCTTTCAGGATTTGAAACAACTCAACTGGAATTCCATCACCTCCACTAGCTTTGTTTGTAGTGATGCTTCCTAAGGCCCACTTGATTTCACATTCCAGGATGTCTGGCTCTAGGTGAGTAATCATGCAATCGTGATTATCTGGGTCCCAAACATCTTTTTTTTTTTTTTTTTTTTTTAGTTCTTCTGTGTATTCTTGCCACCTCTTCTTAATATCTTCTGCTTCTGTTAGGTCCATACTATTTTTGTCCTTTATTGAGCCCATCTTTGCATGAAATGTTCCCTTGCTATCTCTAATTTTCTTGAAGAGACCTCTAGTTTTTCCCATTCTACTGTTTTCCTCTATTTCTTTGCACTGATCACTGAGATAGGCTTTCTTATCTCTCCTTGCTATTCTTTGGAATTCTGCATTCAAATGGGTATATTTTTCCTTTTCTCCTTTTCCTTTTGCTTCTCTTCTCTTCATAGCTATTTGTAAGGCCTCCTCTGACAACCATCTTGCCTTTTTGCATTTTTTTTTCTTAGGGATGATCTTGATCACTGCCTCCTGTACAATGCCACAAACCTCCATCCATAATTCTTCAGACACTCTGTCTATCATATCTAATCCCTTGAATCTATTTGTTACTTCTACTGTATAATCATAAAGAATTTGATTTAGGTCTTACCTTAATGGTCTAGTGGTTTTCCCTACTTTCTTCAATTTAAGTCTGAATTTAGCAAGAAGGAGTTCATGATCTGAGCCACAGTCAGCTCTGGTTCTTGTTTTTGCTAACTGTATAGAGCTTCTCCATCTTTGCCTGCAAAGAATATAATCAATCTGATTTCAATATTGACCATCTGGTGATGTCCATGTGTAGTCTTCTCTTGTGTTGTTGGAAGAGGGTGTTTGCTATGACCAGTGTGTTCTCTTGGCAAAACTCTATTACCCTTTGCCCTGCTTCATTCTGTACTGCAAGGCCAAAATGCCTGGTACTCCAGTTATTTCTTGACTTCCTACTTTTGCATTCCAGCCCCCTACAATGAAAAGGGTATCTTTTTTGGGTGTTAGTTCTAGAAGATTTTGTAGGTCTTCATAGAACCGTTCAACTTCAACTTCTTCAGCATTACTGGTTGGGGCATAGACTTGGATTACTGTGATATTGAATGGTTTGCCTTGGAAACGAACAGAGATCATTCTGTCATTTTTTAGATTGCATCGAAGCAGTGCATTTCTATTAAACCTCATTTATTTGCATATCTACATCAGAATTAGCTTTCTAAAAAAATTATTAAAACATAGCTGATTTACAATATTATGTTAGTTTCTACTATGCAACAAGGTATATCCATTCTTTTTTAGATTCTTTCCCATATGTGTGTCTTTTTAATCTTTTCTTGAACTCCTTGCAACTTTATATTTGATGCTACTGCCATTCCTCCACCAGAAGTGAGTCTTTGCCAACATTAAGGTCTTCCTGGATTAGATAACTGGTGAGAAATCCTGGAAAACAAGTCACAAATGAACCAACTGAAAAGTCTGCTCCATTGATAGAAGTGAAAGGACATTTTCTTATTCATTTTCTCATCAAACATTTTCCTGTTGCCTTTCTCACTAAGGAGGAGCAACTATTCTTAAACAAGATCTAACATTTACTTGAAACCAATAGTTTCCAGTAAAGAGTTTTTAGGATAAATGCAGGCTTACTAGTAAATATTGGTTTAATCTTCAGGGAAAATTAAAAGCTTGTGGTTTGGGATTGACGGCAGAAGGCAGATGTATAAGGTCTAAGAACCGAAGGGTTGGTAAAATCCCCAAATAATGTCCTCTATTCCAGCTCCAGGCGAAAGTACCAGAATATACCCATTCATTTTCTCCTAAAGGAAAGAATTATCCCAAATCTAGGAGCGCTGAGTAAAATTCAATCAGTCTTTTTCAATGCTTTGCTTAGTAGTCCTATACATTAAGCTCTTCTCATAATTTACCCACCCAAGGGTCTGGTAGAATAGAAATCATGGTAATTTGTGCTACTTTTTGTGGAGACTATGTCTTATAAACTGAGCATAATAGTATGTTGTGTGACTCCATTTATTGCCCAATTATAGTTCACGTGGGCATGTTTAGCTGAGTAGCATTAGCTGCTTTCTCTCACACACAGCTTTGCTGGAACTTTTCAAAAACATTTTGCTGATCGCAACTTGGTAATTGCTCATGTCTTATTCAATCCACTCATCATAAATGCAAGACTTACCTCATGTCCCATCGGTCCCTGGTTTATTCTTCTGTTGCTTCTTTTCTCCTTCTTTTTATGTACAGCTTTGGAGTTTTTTTTTTTTTCTGAAAGAATGTAAAATAAGATGCCAGCAAGCACTCAGCTATGCCATCTGGGTATGGTCTGAAATGGAATTCACCCCTGATGAACCAGAGGTGAGGGATGGCAGTTAGCTCCCAAAGGCTTCATCCTGCCCCCCTCCCACCTGACCACAGAGGGGAACATCCGGTGTCCCCAGAGATGCAGACACAGATGCATGATTCGTGATAGGAGGCTTGTTCAGCCAGCCACTCACGCAGAAGAGGTTTTCTCTACCCATTTGTCAAAGAGGTCTCGTGGCCAGCAAAATGTGTGAGAGAACAGCCTTCCATAGGGAAGAGTTTAATTATCACTGTCAGTGGTTCCATTTATGGTCTTGTCTACTTCTGTGAAAGATTCCACAAGTGAAATGGGTTAAATTTCATCATGTAGCCCTCCCCCTCCCACAAAAAAAAAAAACAAAAAAAAAACACCACACACATGAACCGATGCCAAACAGAAATGCCTTAGTAGAAAGCTTTTGTTCCTTATTGGAAGGTTTAGGGTTTCTGTGTGTCCTTGGAGGCTATGTTCTAGGCTTTCTGAGGTCAGGGAATCCTTTGGATTCATGTTAAGAAACTGTGTTCTCTCACTGTTAGTTGGGGAGGGAATTCCCTGAAGGTATGATTCCCAATAGTCACTAAATAAGGTGATACCTAAGAGCCTCACAGCACGACAGGTGTTTGGTTTTTCCCTTGGTCTACAGTATAAGAAAAGAATGTTTGGGGACACATAATTGTCAGAACACAGTTCCCAACTGAAATAGGCTCTTTGGCTTAACTGCCCTGAATAATACCAGACAGAAGGAAGAGAGTTTAGATTATCATGAACCTAATAAGCATTCAGTTCAGTTTAGTTCAGTTGCTCAGTTGTGTCCGACTCTTTGCAACCCCATGAATCGCAGGACGCCAGGACTCCCTGTTCATTACCATCTCCCTGAGTTCACTCAGACTCATGTCCATCGAGTCCATGATGCCATCCAGCCATCTCATCCTGGGTCGTCCCTTTCTCCTCCTGCCCCCAATCCCTCCCAGCATCAGAGTCTTTTCCAATGAGTCAACTCTTTGCATGAGGTGTCCAAAGTACTGGAGCTTCGGCTTCAGCATCATTCCTTCCAAAGAAATCCCAGGGTTGATCTCCTTCAGAATGGACTGGTTGGATCTCCTTGCAGTCCAAGGGACTCTCAAGAGTCTTCTCCAACACCACAGGTCAAAAGCATCAATTCTTCAGCGCTCAGCCTTCTTCACAGTCCAACTCTCACATCCATACATGACCACAGGAAAAACCATAGCCTTGACTAGACGGACCTTAGTCGGCAAAGTAATGTCCCTGCTTTTGAATATGCTATCTAGGTTGATCATAACTTTTCTTCCAAGGAGTAAGCGTCTTTTAATTTCATGGCTGCAGTCACCATCTGCAGTGATTTTGGAGCCCCCAAAAATAAAGTCTGATACTGTTCCACTGTTTCCCGGTGTATTTCCCATGAAGTGATGGGACCAGATGCCATGATCTTCGTTTTCTGAATGTTGAGCTTTAAGCCAACTTTTTCACTCTCCTCTTTCACTTTCATCAAGAGGCTTTTGAGTTCCTCTTCACTTTCTGCCATAAGGGTGGTGTCATCTGCATATCTGAGGTTATTGATATTTCTCCCGGCAATCTTGATTCCAGCTTGTGTTTCTTCCAGTCCAGCGTTTCTCATGATGTTTTCTGCATATAAGTTAAATAAACAGGGTGACAATAATAAGCATTGGGTTTATGCAAATGTAATTGTAGTTTCGGACCATGAATTTTAAATCACTATAACTAGGCTCAAACACATCTTTATTACTCAAAATAGAAACCATTACAATCAGCACAATTTTGCTAATGAGAAGTAAGTTTGTTTATTATGTGGTGTGTTAGTTGCTCAGTTGTGTCCAACTCTATGCGACCCTATGGACTGTAACCTGCCAGGCTCCTCTGTCCATGGGATTCTCCAGGCAAGAGTACTGGAGTGGGTAGCCACTCCCTTCTCCAGGAAGTTTGTTTATTCCTGTAGCATAAATATCCGTGCCTTGGGAGGGATTTGACAAACTTTTGAAAGCATTTTTTTTTTTTTTTTGCATCTTACTGGTTGTGGAAGCATTTTCCTGGCAGAAACTTGTTGAGATGCTTGAAGAAGTGGTAGTTGGTTAGTGAGAGGTCAGGTGAAGATAGCAGAAGAGACAAAACTTCATAGCCCAATTCATTCAACTTTCAAATCATTGATGGTGCAGTGTGCAGTTAGGCATTGTCATGGAGAAATGTGCCATTTCTGTTGACCAATGCCAGGTGCAGACACTGCAGTTGTCAGTGCATTTCTTCAATTTTATGAGCATACTTCTCAGATCTAATGAATCTTCTGGGATTCAGAAAGCTGTAGTGGATCAGACTGGCAGCAGGCCGCCGAACTGCCACCTTGACGTTTTTTAGGTGCACATTTGCCTTTTGGAAATGTTTTGGAGCTTCTTCTTGGTCCAGCCACTGAGCTAGTCATCACCGGTTGTCATATACAATCCACTTTTCATTGCATATCAGAGTCCCATCAAGAAATGATCAATTGTTGTTGCATAGAATAAGAGACAGCAACACTTCAAAATGACAATTTTGCTTGATTTTTTTGGTCAGCTTATGAAGCACCCACTTACTGAGCTTTTTCACCTTTCCAATATGCTTCAAATGCCAAATGACTAGAATGATCGATGTTGAGTTCTTCGGAACTTCTCATGGCGTTGCAAGAGGATCAACTTCGATGATGGGTCTCAATTGATCATTGTCAATTTCTGATGGCAGGTCACTACGCTTCTCATCTACAAGGCTCTCGTCTCCTTCATAAAACTTTTTGAACCACCACTGCTCTGTACTTTTGTTAGCAGTTCCCAAGCCAAATGTGTTGTTGATGTTGTGAGTTGTCTCCACTGCTTTACGACCCATTTTGAACTTGAATACAAAAACTGCTCAAATTTGCTTTTTGTCTAATATCATTTCCATAGTCTAAAATACATATAAAATAAATAGCAAGTAATAAATAATTAGCAGAAAATATATAAAGCAAGAAACATGCATTAAAATGAAGTATAACATGACCACTTTTATTTGAGAATGTATTCCAGTATCAAAAGGCAAAGTTCAACAATGCAAAACCACAATTACTTTTGCACCAACCTAATTTTTTCATATATTCAGAAAGACAGAACACATAGAATCATTCACTTTTAATAATCATATTGACATTGATTTCACTTTGTCATTTGAGTTAGTTATTCACCACTATAGCATAGTTGAATGCCCAACGATTTCCACCCATCAGATCTTGCTTTTCTCCCTGTCCACTATCTTCGTGTCTGTCTTGCCAGGACTTTTAGCCTGGAAGCTAGACCTCACCTTACCTTTAAGACAAAACCTTAACCTCAGTGAAATGGATTTAGAGAAACTGAGCCCACATTGGACATTCAGTCTGTGTATGGATTTCTGGCCTTTTGCCTTGATTCTTGAGGCCTGGTCACCACCCATTTTCCCAGTCCTGGTAGTAAATATGCACCTATGCTCATGTCAAGGCCTTCTATGCCTTGGGTCCTGATCATTGATGATCCTTGCCAAGTGGGAGGAACCAGACCTTGCCAGACTGGAGGTCTGCCCCCGAGTCCCCTTTACCATGCTTTGGGCTGTGCTTCCCATCATAGAACCTGCTGAGGTTGCCCATTTTTCTGAGTGCCACCTACTCTTGATTCTGGGTATGTCCAACCTCTAAGGACACCCCTTTTCTCCAACAGGCTCGATAACACTGATTTTGCCTGCTTCCTATGGCCATTTCCTTTATATGCTTGCTTCTGCTTGTTACAGGGGACTTCCTCCTAGGATCTATGTTGTGGCTTCATTCAGATCAGTACTGTTCTAACTCAGAGACTGTATTGTGACCCACCTGACCTATACTGTCTCTTCTAGTTAATCTGGCCAAGTTCTGAGATGTGGTATGTGGTAACGTCAGCTAGAAAGGAACATCATTGTAAAAATGCATAAGGGCAACCCTAGTGATGCTCCTGACACAGTTTAGGCTGGGATGAGATGACCAGCTTCCTCCAAGGCAGGTGCCCCAGGACGAAATGAGGAAGATAGCAGAATGTTCCACTTAGAAAGACCCATGAGACATATTTCATGTTAGTGGAGCCCAGGGTTTCCTGGGCACATATATGTAGGTAAAGGTAAAAAGAATCTTCTTTTCCCCTGTGGAACATATACCACAATGTCAAAGACAAAGAGAGTAAATCCATTGGAGGTAGTGATGAATGTTACCTACAAAAGGATGCTCATCAAATTTAAGATAATTTATCCCCACTATCTTTGTCTTATTTAGCAAGGTCTCCATGCAGAAATTATACTACACAGACTTAAAAATAACAACTAGCAGTCATTTTTTGCTTATTATGTGCTGGGTCTAAGATAAATGCTTTACCTATATGATGTTATTCAATTTCCGTAGAACTCTTCAAAGTAGGTTAGGTATGCTTCGTGTTTTGATGAGGAAACCAAAATTTAGAGAAATAAAATCTTTCCCAGGGTCTACAGCTGGGGAATGAAAATCTGAGGCTTGATCTCAGATCTTCCTGCTCTAAATGATGCATTGCAACCTTGGCCCAATAAGACATGCTACTAGAATAGGTTTTCTCTTCAAGATGTCATCACAAAATTTATCCTAAAATTTTTCAAGAATCCCTGGTGGCTCAGATGGTAAAACGTGTGCCTGCACTCGATTCGATCCCTGGGTTGGGAAGATCCCCTGGAGAAGGAAATGGCAACCCACTCCAGGACTCTTGCCTGGAAAATTCCATGGACGGAGGAGCCTGGTAAGCTACAGTTCATGAGTCGCAAAGAGTTGGACACGACTGAGCGACTTCACTTTCACTTTTAAGATGGGTTTCAAGCCAAGAACGCTAGTTCCTGCTGCTTGTGAATGCGTGACTTATGGGAACGCAGGAAGTGTCAGAAATCATAAATCGGAAAAGTGAAAACTAGCTGAACCAACCTTACAAGAAAACTTAATTATCTATTACTGCCAAAAAGTAGGTGCAGGGTTAATTTTTTGCTAGAGCAAAAATAATATTTGCGTCACGTTTCCTGTATACAAATTGTTCTGAATGTTCTCAGCGATTCTATACGGTTCTTTGTTCTTTTGACGTTGTTATTTTTGTATATAAATAAAATCCCTTGTTTACATTACTGTTTCAGAGGCTTTAGGGTAGAAAAAGGAATAATTTTCTGAAATTGGTCCACCCTCAAATCATGCCATAGTGAAAACAATGGAGAGAGCAGGGTGGCCCACTCTAGCCTGCACAATTTGGCAATTACTGAAGAAAAAGAGTATGGGGGTGGAAGCCAAGATTGTCACAAAAATCCTCTTAGGGAAAATCTTGGTTTTGGTTAAAGCGGGATCCGTGGGAGAGGATGCACATGGTACCAGAGTACAGATGTGGGAAGGAGGTCAGGGGCCACCTGGATGTTTCATTTCTGGGCCACGAGCTGTAACAAGCCAGTTCTGAAAACTCTGGTTGGAAATCTGTCATGGGCTCACCAAGAAGTATGATTAGAATGCTGAGAGGCTGTGACTTATCCCAAGGGCACCAAGTCAGGAAAAAATAAGTGAAAGAGTAACTTAGGGTCAAACGGTGATGGCCAGGAAGCCGGGCTCTGGGGCTGTGGGCAGTTTTCTGGGAGGGAGAGATTTGTGTGGGTCTGAGAAGGTAGATGGGAACAAAGCTGGTGACAACTCAGTGACTGGGTGTTCCAGGCTCCAGACTAAAGGCCTTGCCTGTCTGGCCTCATGTAACAGTCAAGGCCACCTCCGAGAGGGGAGGACAATGAGTAGCCCCATTTTAGAGATGATGACTCAAGGTTTCAAAGAAGCAAGTAAATTCTCCAGAAATTGTGAACTCACAGTCTTGGCAACTCTCCTCTATTTACCTGTGGAGATTTGGAGCCAGGCAGGAAGGGAGAGCATGCCTTCAAAAGCAGTCACTATTGTTTATAATGGATTTGTGTCCCACGACTTTAAAAAAACAAAACAAAAACAAAAAACTGAAGTACAGTTCATTTACAATATTGATCTGTTTCAGGTGTACAGCAAAGTGATAGGTATCTATCTATCTTGTTATTGTTGTTTAGTTACTAAGCTGTGTCCAACTCTTTTGTGACCCCATGGACTACATGGGGCCAGGCTCCTCTGTCCATGCAGTTTCCCAGGAAAGAACACTGGAGTGGGTTGCCATTTCCTTTTGGAGGGGATCTTCCTGACCCAGGAATCAAATCTGCACCTCCTGCATTGCAGGCGGCTTCTTTATCCCTGAGCCATCAGGGAAGCCCATCTATCTAGCTAGCTATACTCTTTCAGATTCTTTTTCATTATAGGTATTACAACATATTGAACATTGTTCCCTGTGCTATACAGTAAATCCTTGTTGCTTACCTTCTTTATATATACTGGGGTATCTATTTATTCCATAATCCTAATTTATCCTTCTCCCCTTTCCCTTTTGGTAATCTTAAATTCATTTTCTATGTCAGTGAGTCTGTTTCTGTCTTGTAAATTCATTCATGCTACTTGTAAATTCATTTGTACTATTTTTTAAGATTTTACATGTGATATCTTATAATCTTTGTCTTTCTTTGTCTTACTTCACGCAATATGATCATCTCTAAGTCCATCCACTTTGCTGCAAATGGCGTTATTTCATTTTTGCATAACTTAGTAATATTCTATTGTATATCTGTACTACCTCTTCTTTAACCATTCATTGGTTGATGGACCCTTAGGTTGCTTTCTGGTCTTGGCTATTGTGAAAAGTGCAAATGTAGTCGGTATTTACCGAGCATTGTTGTGAGCCCAGTATTATCCTAGAATATTCTGAGGGACTCTCCATCTGCAGTATCTTTGGAAAGAAGCCCTGGTTGGAAGGTCTCACATCTAATAACCCCACAGAGGGTACCCCTATGTTTATGCCTGGCTGGGGTTGCCAAGGTGACAGATGCCTCCTATACGACAGGGCATTCTGCAGAGAACACTTTCTGCACTTTCTTTCCTCATTTTCAATTCCCTTGAACCTGTTCCATGTCCTCCTTTTCTAACTTCCTCTGCTCCTCTGTGGCACTGAGAGGGCAAGGAAAATTTGTAATGCTTTCAGAGAAGGACCCAGTGAAGACATTAAAGGAGATAGACAAACTAAAAAACCTCATCAGAGAAGAGTGATGGATGTATTGAAAGGATCAATTGCTGGGAATAAGAATTACGGGTTTAATGGTTGGGGGGAAGGATCAGATCCTATATCTGCTGAGTTCGAATTACCTATAAAAGACACCCCTTAGTCTAGCTGTGTTGCTTTCCCCTTTCCTCATATCCCTCTTCTGAAACTGAGAAATTCAGTCCCTGGGGTAAACATCATTTTTCAGGGACATTCAAGAGGCTTTGCTATAGAATTTAGTTAATTTTGTCACACTCCAGCTTCATGTCAGTGTAAGACTGTTCTTGAGAGCATGCATCTACTGTTTAGTTTTCTCCTTCCTTTCCTCCCTGCTCCTTCCTCCCTCATCTCTTCTGTCCCTCCCCCATCCTCTTCCCCTTCCTGCTCCTTTTCTTCTCCTCTCGATCACCCATTTAACCTTTCGTCTCTTCCTCCCTCCCTGATTTTCCCCTTGCTTCATTCCTTTGTCATACTTTCTCGAGCTCATACAATGAGCATGCCGTATTAGGCACTGAGTCTGAGAAAGTTCTTGGGAGCTCAGGGTTTCAAGAAGCGCCCACTTAAGACTTCAAAGACTCTTGAATTTCTTCTTTACTGTGCCCACCTCGTAAAATGTGGGCAGAGGCTTCCAGAGCAGGAAGTGTTCACCAGAAATCTAGTAACAAATTTTTTCCTGTTAATCTCAAAGGGAGCTCACTATTTTTGATGGATCTCACGAAAGGACTTTTATCCATCTTTTAAGAGATTGTAAAGGATTTGCTTGGGGAGCAGGCTCCAAACCCAGGTTGACACAAAGCCAAAACCCTGGCCACAAGTGGTAGCTATGCTCTTGATCAGAATGTGAAGTCAGCCGGTGCCACTACAGGGTTCTATTCCTCTCTTTAGTGGGACTCAGCTGGACAAGACTCCCAAAGCCCTCCTCACCTCTCCATCTGCCAGAGCCACTCACCAGATAAAGTCGAAACAAAGCAGAAGAACTGGTCTTTAGAAAGGGCTAAGAATATTAGAGAAACTAATATTTATTAAGGACCAATCAACTCATATTAAGTATGTGATAGACATCTTATTGATCTGAATTCATCCTCATCTGATTTAAATGTGGGTGTGATCATTCTGTTTTAAGTAGATAAGGAAGCTTCTGGACTGAGAGATTAAATGCTCACCCAGGAGAACATTCCAGCCAGGTGGAGGGCACAGATATAAATACATGCCTGCACTGCCTTGCCTGTTCCCAGTGTCAGGCATCATCTTGCCCAAGGTTCTATGTGTGAGTGCATGACCTTGAAGCTAAGAAGGGCAAAGTACAAAAATGCCTGATTCTTGGGCTCTTTAATTACTCTTACCTATGAAAGCTGAGCCCCATTTGTCCACATTCCAAAGTGGCAAGGCATGTAGATATTTAAAATGAGCAGCTGTTATGTGTTCAAACCAAATTGCCACAAGAATGAGCTCTTCCTTTTACTTATTTTTTTTTAAAGATTTTTTAGTGTGGACCATTTTTAAAGTCTTTATTGAATTTGTTACAATATTGCTTCTGTTTCATGTTTTGGGTTTTTTTTGACTCTGTGGCATATGGGATCTTGGCTCCCCAACCAGGGATCGAACCTGCAAGCCCTGCATTGGAAGTAAAATTCTTAAAGTCCTCCATGCCTCTCTAGTTTGTCTGGCTATCTGCATGTGTGCATTTATATAACCACACTTCCATGAACCCTCAAAATTATAATCTGCAAATAGGCCTGATCCAACATCTCCTCCGGAAGCCCACTCTACCTGACCTTGACCCATCTGGGGGCTGACATGCTGAACAGAAGTCCTACTGGGGACATCAGCCCTGCTTTTGGGGCTCTGACACCGCCTGTGCAGAATTTCACAGCTGGTTAGCAGGAGCTTCGCAGCAGGCTCTGCCAGCTAATTAGACCTTTTCTTTCTGATAACTCTGAAAATGATTCAACCCAATCACGAGACTTTCAGATCTCAGGAGACTGTGATGTTGTGACCTATGCTATTAAAAAAGGCTTAAGGGCTCTGGTGGGATGGAAGCCAGAGCCTTGAAGGTCACTTCACATCCAACATCTTTAAAAGTGAAAGGGAGGGAGGGGACAGCCCCAGAGAGGGCTCACTAGAAGCTGAGGCTGGCACCTCAGAATCCATAGTCCCTTCCTGTTCTGATTCGCAGCAAGAGTAATGTCACTAATGGGTATAAGGGATGTAATAAATCTGCTTTCAATGCCTGCAAAACAAATGGCTATATTCAACTTACAGTTATGGAAAAGGTATCAGTTTGGGTTTTAGATGATCAGTAATTTGGAAACTACTCCAAAATGATTCACTATAATTCATAGATTATATACTACTTCTCAATGTTCTTAAAAATCCAAATACTGATCTTGGAAAGAAAAAAGATCTATATGTTTAAATAATACTCTCAAATCAGAAAATCAGTGTGTTTAATGGCATGAACTTAAATGATTTTTATGACAAAAAAACCCATAAGTTCAATTAAATATTAAATGCAAACAGAAAAAAAGAACACTGGCAGCAAATATAAGAGCTGACATTTCAATTACACAAAGATATCTTTAATTAAAAAATACTCATACAAATGCTGCTAAAACTGAGTAAAATACATAAACTAATGATATATCAAACATAAAATACAAATGATTTACACACAGGCAACAACTTCAAGCCCATCATTAATGACAAAAATGCAAATAAAACTATAATCAGATTTCTCTCATCTATTATCTAGAATTTCTTTTTTGAAATGTTACTGTTCAATGTTTGTAAGAGGGTCTTGCAATGATCTTTCTCATGTCGGTTGGTGGGAATTTAGATTAACATAAATGTTTTGGAAAGCATTTGGCAATATGTTATATATAAGTCTTAAAAAAACCCTGCTCTTAGACCCATTGCCTTTCTGGAAAGCTCTTCTAAGAAACAGCACAGGAAAAATTTATATGCAAAGATATTCATTAGAAAATTATTTATAATAAAAAAGATGGAACAACTTCAAATTCCAACACACAAAAAATGATTAAGTGGTAAATCCTTAAGATGACACATAGCGTACCCATCAAAGCTGGAATTTTTGAAGGACAGAGACTAAGATGGAAAAAATCCTAATGAAGAGAAAATATGATGTTATTAGTTGAAAATATGTAAAATGCATTTTATTTTCTATGAAAGATGTACAGTCCAAATTTTATTTTTGAGAACATTCTGTGAAATCAAAGATGACTTTGTTGTTGTTCAGTTACTAAATTGTGCCCAACTCTCCACCAGGCCTTCCTGTCCTTCACCATCTCCCAGAGTTCACCCAAGTTCATGGCCACTGAATTGATGATGTCATCCAACCATCTCATCCTTTGCTGCTGTCCTCTCCTTTTGGACAGTGTAAAAAGGCATGAACAGGATAAAAAGGCAAAGATAACTAAGATAGCAAAATATTTACTGCATTCATGATTCTGGATTTGGTCACTTATCCTCTGCAAAAACTCACTAGACCCAAGAAGGGTACAAATTATTGCAGTAAGGTGAATGCAGAGAGACCAAAAAATAAAATAATGTTGGGAGATGAAATTTGCTCCTATAGGATTTTGGGGGTAGAATATGAAACCCTGGTAACTGCAGTTATGCATTATGTGTGTGTGTGTGTGTGTAGGAGTATGGAGTTGTTACTGCCAACTGCTGATATATAATGGGCATAATATATAATGATATATAATCATACTTGTTCTCTGCCACATGCCCCTGAAGAAAACATGAATGTTCAACTCAACGTCTGTGTTGAACATTTAAAATAATGTGGATGGTGCTGGGCCTGTGAGGGTAATGTCCACCTAAGAGTTTTACTCCTTTCAGACAAGTAAACACCCTGTCCACTGGCATTGTTTTTACTTTCATCCAAAATATTAAACTATAAAATATGTCTAACAACACAGTTCCAACACAAATCGCCTTGTTATTGTCTTATATACCTGAGGTTTGAAGTTAAAATGGTACTAGACAGGAAGTGTATATAATGGCAATAAAAATAAACATGTGATTGATTATTTGAGGTGGAAGAATATACTTGTTAAGATTGTGGGCACTGGCATCACACTTTGTATTTGAATCTCCGCTTTACTGCTTATTTACCTTGGACAAGTTTCCTTAGTTCCCCAAAGCCTCAGATTTCTCGTAAATAGAGTAACCTATCTGATAGGGTTGTTGTGGAGATTTAATGAGATGACGTGTTTAAATCATTTAACACGTGGCAAGAGCTCAGTAAATATTACCTGTCCCTATAAGTGAGTGAGTGAGTAATTGTAGTCGCTCAGTCGTGTCCTGCTCTTTGCAACCACAGGGACTCTAGCCCACCGGGCTCCTCTGTCCATGGGATTCTCCAGGCAAGAATACTGGAGTGGGTTGCCATCTCCTTCTCCACCTATCCCTATAGGATAGTATTAAATATTTGTTTGAGAACTTGGTATCTTCCAGGAACTATGCCGCATTTCAAAGATACAAACGTGTGTCCTTTTACTCAACAGATGTTTACTGAGCACATACTTTGTGCCAGACACTCATCTAGGGACTTGAGATACAGTAGTGGATGAAATAAACAAAGATCACTGTCCTCATGAAGGAGACAAACCATAAACACTAAATGTAAGACGTAATAAAATTATGTAGGATGTGAGAAGGTGCTAAGCATTATCAGACAAGGGAAAGAGGATAGAGGGCTGGTTGCAGTGTTAAGGAAGGGAGTCACATGTAGGATCCTACAAGGTAAGTGTTGAGGGACTTTCACCTGCCTCGTGGTAAAAAAAAAAAAAAAAAGAAAATCCAAAACATAAAACAGAAGCAATGTTGTAACAAATTCAATAAAGACTTTAAAAATAGTCCACACCAAAAACATGTAAAAAAAGATAGATATAAAATAAATAAAAATAAAAGATGACCTTTGGCTTCATGGAATGCTTGTCCTATTAAAGAGACTGACAAGAGGCCACAGGAAGTGAAACAGGATTGTAGTGAGTGTGATCAGCTTGCCAGGGAGAGGGGAACTCAGCCTTCGTTAGCTGACTCTTGATGGAGAGGTGGGAAGCCCCATGTGAATGGACAAGACAGGAGGGGATTTCAGACAGAGTGGATGGTACACACAGAAGCAAGACAGTGAAAGATCATGCATTCCTGCAGCCTTATGAGTGACCAGGAAGGTGGGAAAGAAGACCGGAGGTGTAGGGGGGTGAGGTAAGCAGGGCTTCTTGGGTGAGACTCAAGGTTTAAAAATGGCTTATGCTGGCCACAGAGGGTTAATAAAGAGGCTTATCTGAGGAATAATGTAATCAGATACAGGTTTTAGAAGGTGTGTTCTAATGTGGGGGATTTATATGTTTGTCAGTAAGATCTTTTAAGAGGCAATGTAACCGTCCAGATGAACCAAAATAGCAGCAGGAAAGCTGGAGGGAGGCAATAGATTTGAGAGATATTTAGAAAGTCAACCGGAAAATATGAATTACCCACTGCATGGAGAGATGAGCAGGATCGAGGACTCAAGAATGATTTCCAATAGGCACAGAGTTAGAAGGAGGAAGGGATGAAGGGATATGGGTGCTGGGAAGTAACCAACCATGTCAGCTACCCTAGTACCGTAGGTACCATGTCCGTTCCAGGACTACTATTACTTCTTACAATGATTGCTCCTCATACTTTATTTTCATATTTAACATATTGCCGTGTTAGGATATCCAAAGTGAAACTCAGGATCTGATTATGCAGGAGGAAAATGAATCCTTTAAGAAAATCAAACCATAGGAATTGGATCAAGTGGAGAATCTGAGAAATCTGCATACTGAAAGCAGGCACAAAATAATTTGTTTCAACAACTCAGATTTCCCCCAAATGTAAAAGATCATTTGAAATTTAAAAAAAAAGGATGGAAAAATACAATGTTTAAATCTCTAATAAATCAATGTGATAACATCTATTAAACTCAGGGGAAAATGTGAATAAATACTATAGAAACAGAATACTTCAAAAACAATTTTCCAGAAAAAAAATTTTTTAAGGGCAGTTCAATTTTGTATTTTTTAAATAAAGCTGAATAATCAAATATGATTGATGTGCTTGTGAGTAGCTCTTTGATGCAAAGCTGTTCAGAAAAGATGATCCCAGCATCAGGAGGACAAACCAAAGCCAGTGGTATTGTGACTGTATATATTCCCATATGCCTGAGATGGTTCTGTGTTTCGACCTCTTATTCTAGCCCTTTGAAAACGTGTGCTGGTTTGAAAAATAAATTATGTTATCATTCTGCCAAGGGAATATAGAGAGACAGCTTGGCAGTCCTCTCTGGTGGACAAAAGGAGTATACGTTGATCTCCAACGTATGTGAGGGGCACAAGACCGTAGGGAGCTGACTGGCTCTGGCACCTTTGAAAACCATCTCACCTTGTGGAAAACAGGGCTAACGTCAGGAGCAGGTCTGGAAATGCCAAGTGATTCCTCCACTTGCCGTCACTGCGCCACATCCCTATATGTGGAGCTGCCCTCAAAAGCAATATGGTGGTGGGTGAGGTTGGGACAAGAGAGCAGCAGCCTTGGGTATAGAGTCCAAGCCTGCCACTCAGTTATGTGACCTTGCTTGAACTCTTTGACCTCTCTGACTGTCTGACCCCAGTTCCTCGGATCTATAGCAGAATGCTGTGTTCAGTCGTTTCAGTCATATCTGAGTCTTTGAGGCCCTATGGACCATAGCCCATGGATTTCCCAGCCAAGAATACTGGAGTGGCTTGCCATGCCCTCCTCCAGGGGTCTTCTCTACCCAGGGTTCAACCCACGTCTCCTGCATTTCAGGCAGATTCCTTGCTGCTGAGCTACTGGGAAAGCCCACAAGTCATTAAAATGTTATCTCCTTTGGATGATCCAGGGCATGCACTTCAGGGCTTAAAGAGTTGATATGCCTGTTTTATACTACTTGTAAGTATACCAATATTAGAGAACTATAAGGTTTTTATGTTTAGATATAACTATTTTAACGTGGCTGCATTGAATTTTCTTTATTAATAATTGCCTTGCCTTGATTTTCCTTTTGTTTTAAGAAAAAACAATTCTGAGGGCTTCTGATTAAAAATTTTAACTAAAGTATGCTGACTTTCAAAGTTGTGTTAGTCTCGGTTGTACAGCAAAGTGATTTAATTATATATGTGTGTGTGTATTTGTGTGTGTGCATGTGTGTGTGTGTATGTTCAGATTCATTTCTTTTGTAGGTCATTACAAAACATTCAGCATAGTACCCTGTGTTACACCATAGGTCTTTGTTGGTTATCTGTTTTATATATAATAGTGTGTAGGAGAAGGCAATGGCACCCCACTCCAGTACTCTGCCTGGAGAATCCCATGGACAGAGGAGCCTGGTAGGCTGCAGTCCATGGGATCGCGAAGAGTCGGACACGACTGAGGGACTTCACTTTCACTTTTCACTTTCAGGCATAGGAGAAGGAGGTGGCAACCAACTCCAGTGTTCTTGCCTGGAGAATCCCAGGGACGGGAGTCTGGTGGGCTGCCGTCTATGGGGTCGCACAGAGTCGGACACGACTGAAGTGACTTAGCAGCAGCAGCAGCAGCAGTGTGTATCAATTAATGCCAAACTCCTAAGGTATCCCTTTCTTTCACCTTTGCCCTTTGGTAACTAAGTTTGTTTTCTGTGTCTGTGGGTCTATTTCTGTTTTGCATAAAAGTTCACTTATATCTTTTAAGATTGCACATATAAGCTATATCATAAGATATTTGTCATTTTCTGATTCCCTTCACTTAGTATGATAATCTCTAGGTCTATCCATGTGACTGCAGATGGCATTCTTTTATTCCCTTTTTTTAATGACCAAGTAATATTCCGTTGTGTATACATACCACATCTTCTTTATCCATTTATTGGTCAATGAACATTTAGGTTGTTTCCATGTCTTGGCAATTGTAAACAGTGCTACAATGAACACTGGGGCACTGATTAAATTTTATTTTATGTGCAAAGTATTTGGAAGAGTCTTTGTGCTTATACTACTATGGTAAGCACTGGTCTAAGAGACTCTTATTTATCTGATAGTTGAATAAAACTATACTCATGCAAAAGCAGAACCAGTTGTGCTTTTCTGAAATCTCATGAAAATGTACAACTGGCTGGGAAATGGACTCACCATTATTCAAATACGTGAGGAAAATGGATGCATCACCGACACACTGAAAAATCTGCCTTTTCTTTTCTAGCCAGCCCAGCTCTGCTAGATCTTGGCTAAATGATTCTTCTTGCTTTCCTGTGCTGCTATCCTAAATGAGGTGTCTTTCTTTCCTTTTTTTTTTTCTCAAGAATTTCAGCTCTTTCACCTAGAGTTTCAAAGTAAATTCAGCACTTTAAAGGCTACTATAAACACTAAGAAGTAACTTCAGTCAGCTACCCACAGCTTTGCAAAATCCTCCCTCTAAAGAAGGATTTGATTGAGGATAACCTGGTGGCCACTTATCCTTCCACAGAGACAGTGTGAAAATTCTTTCCAATGTTTCTTGTGAAGACTGATTCATTGTCCCTTGAATCTCTCTGGCTTACATAGCTCATTCCAATATTGAGTACCTTTGGATCCACATCAGAAATGTCTAGTCCCTTTTCCCTATGGAAGACTGAAAATCGTCTTCGGCAGAAAATTATCTTTGGCCATTTTCCATCTCCTCCTTAAAAGGTCCCTTCTTTGTGTCTCATCCAACAGTTCAACAATTCTGCCATCTTGTTTCTTCCTTTCTTTCACTTTGTGACTATTTATAAGATTAATGGATTAGAATTATAGATTTGACAGCTCTGAGTCCAACAGAACAATGGCCTCTCTACGTATCTAATATACTCTGATTAGTGGGGTATAAAATCATGTATTTTTTTCTCTCAGTAACTACCATGAAATTGTTAAGAAACAGTAGCAATTGACTAAATTTTTCCTAGACACCATTTAAGCACTAAATAATTAGACTGCCAATAAATCATTAGGGATGCCTGGTTCCAAATAGGAAAAAGAGTATGTCAAGGCTGTATATTATCACCCTGCTTATTTAACTTCTATGCAGAGTACATCATGAGAAACGCTGTGCTGGAAGAAGCACAAGCTGGAATCAAGATTGCCGGGAAAAATATCAATAACCTCAGATATGCAGATGACACAACCCTTATGGCAGAAAGTGAAGAGGAACTAAAAAGCCTCTTGATGAAAGTGAAAGCAGAGAGTGAAAAAGTTGGCTTACAGCTCAACATTTAGAAAACATAGATCATGGCATCTGGTCCCATCACTTCATGGCAAATAGATGGGGAAATAGTGGAAACAGTGTCAGACTTTATTTTTGAGGGCTCAAAAATCACTGCAGATGGTGATTGCAGCCATGAACTTAAAAGATGCTTACTCCCTGGAAGGGAAGTTATGACCAAACTTAGATAGCATATTGAAAAGTAGAGACATTACTTTGCCAACAAAGATCTGTCTAGTCAAGGATATGGTCTTTCCAGTGGTCGTGTATGGATGTGAGAGTTGGACTGTGAAGAAAGCTGAGCACCAAAGAATTGATGCTTTTGAACTGTGGTGTTGGAGAAGACTCTTGAGAATCCCTTGGACTGCAAGGAGAGCTAAACAGTCCATCCTAAAGGAGACCAGTCCTGGGTGTTCATTGGAAGGACTGATGCTGAAGCTGAAACTCCAATGTTTGGCCACCTCATGCAAAGAGTTGACTCATTGGAAAAGACTCTGATGCTGGGAGGGATTGGGGGCAGGAGGAGATGGGGATGACAGAGGATGAGATGGCTGGATGCCATCACCAACTCGATGGACGTGAGTCTGCGTGAACTCCGGGAGTTGGTGATGGACAGGGAGGCCTGGCGTGCTGTGATTCATGGGGTCACAAGGAGTCGGACACGACTGAGTGACTGAACTGAAATGAACTTTGTGAAAACTAAAATGACAAATGCCGTTAGTGATAGAAAACAAGGGGGAAAAAATCTTACTCTTGTTCTTGTTGTTGAGCAGCCACTGAGTCATGTCCAACTCTTTGCAGCCTCATGGACTACAGCACACAGGCTTCCCTGTCCTACACTATCTCCAGGAGTTTACTCAAACTCATGTCCATTGAGTTGATGATACCATCCAACCACATAATCCTCTGTCACCCACTTCTCCTCCTGCCCTCAATATCTCCCAGTATCAGGGTCTTTTCCAGTGAGTCAGCTCTTCTGATCAAGTATCCAAAGTATGGAGCTTCCGCTTCAGTATCAGTTCTTCCCATGAAAATTCCAATTTTCCAATGAAAATTGATTTACTTTAGGGTTGATTGGTTTGATCTCCTCGCTGTCCAAGGGACACTAGAATATTCTCCAACACCAAAGTTCAAAAGGATCAATTCTTTGGCACTCAGCCTGCTTTACAGTTCAACTCTCACATTCATACATGACTATAGGAAAAATCATAGCTTTGACTATATGGACATTGTCAGCAAAGTGATGTCTCTACTTTTTAATATGCTGTCTAGGTTTGTCATAGCTTTCCTTCCCAGGAGCAACGTCTTTTAATTATATGCCTGCAATCACTGTCTGCAATAATTTGGAGCCCAAGGGAAAAAAAAAGAATCTGTCACTGTTTCCATTTTTTTCCCCATCTATTTGCCATGAAGTGATGGGACCTGATGCTATGATCTTAGCTTTTTGAATATTGAGCTTTAAGCCAGCTTTTTCATTCCTTTTTTCACCTTCATCAAGAGCTTTTTTAGTTCCTCTTCACTTTCTGCCAGTAGGGTGGTATCATCTGCATATCTGGGGTTATTGATATTTCTCCTGGAAATCTTGAGTCCAGTTTGTGCTTCATCCAGCCTGGCATTTCTCATGATGTACTCTGCATGTAAGTTAAACAAGCAGGATGACAGCCTTGACATACTCTTTTCCCAATTTTGAACCAGTCTGTTGGTTCATGTCCTATTCTAATTGTCACTTCATGACCTGCATACAAGTTTCTCAGGAGGCAGTTAAGGTGGTTTTGTATTCCCATCTCTTTAAGATTTTTCCACAGTTTGTTGTAATTCACACTATCAAAGGCTTCAGCATAGTCAATGAACCAGAAGTAGAAGATTTTCTGGAATTCTCTTGCTTTTTCTATGATCCAACAGATGTTGGCAATTTGATCTTTTGTTCCTCTGCCTTTTCAAAATTCAATTTGTACATGTGGAAGCTCTTGGTTCACATACTGTTGAAGACTTGATTGAAGGATTTTGTGCATAACCTTGCTAGCATGTGAAATGAGTGCAATTGTATAGTAATTTGAACGTTATTCGGCATCGCTTTACTTTGGGATTGCAATTAAAACTGACCTTTTCCAGTCCTGTGGCCACTGCTCAGTTTTCCAAATTGCTGGTATATTGAGTGCAACACTTTCGCAGCATCATCTTTTAGGATTTGAAATAGCTCAGCTAGAATTCCATTAAGTCCACTAGCTTTGTTTGTAACAAAGCTTCCTAAGGCCCACTTAACTTCACACTCCAGGATGTCTGGCTCTAGGTGAGTGATCACACCTTCGTGGTTATCTGGGTCATTAAGATCTTTTTTGAACAGTTCTTCTGTATATCCTTGCTACCTCTTCTTAATCTCTTCTGCTTTGTTAGGTCTTTACCATTTCTCTCCTTTACTGTGCCCATCTTTGCATGAAATGTCCCCTTGGTATCTCTAATTTTCTTGAAGAGATTTCTAGTCTTTCCCAGTCTATTGTTTTCCTCCATTTCTTTGCATTATTCACTTAAGAAGGCTTTCTTATCTCTGTCTGCTATTCTTTGGAACTCTGCATTCAGATGGGTATATCTTTCCTTTTCTTCTTTGCCTTTCGCTTCTCTTCTTTTTTCAACTATTTGTAAGGCTTCCTCAGACAACCACTTTGTCTTCTTTCATTTCTTTTTCTTAGGGATTGTTTTGATCATGGCCTCCTGTACAATGTTATGAACCTCTGCCCATAGTTCTTCAGGTACTCTGTCTATCAGATCTATTTGTCACCTCCACTGTATAATTGTAAAGGATTTGATTTAGGTCATACCTGAATGGTCTAGTGGTTTTCGCTACTTTCTTCAATTTAAGTCTGAATTTGCCAATAAGGAGTTCACGATTGGAGCCATAGTCAGCTCCCGGTCTTTTTTGGCTGATTCTACAGAGCTTCTCTATCTTTAGCTGCAAATAATATAATCAATCTGATTTCAGTATTGATCACTTGGTTATGTTCATGTGTAGAGTTATCTCATGTGTTGTTGGAAGAGAGTATTTGCGATGATCAATATGTTCTCTTGGAAAAACTCTGTTAGCCTTTGCCCTGCTTCAGTTTGTGCTCTAAGACCAATCTTGCCTGTTACTCTAGGTATCTCTTGACTACCTACTTTTGCATTCCAGTCCCCTATGATGAGGAGGACATCTGTTTTTGGTGTTAGTTCTAGATCTTGTAGGTCTTCATAGAGTTGTTCAACTTCATCTTCTTTGTCAATGATAGTTGGGGTGTAGACTTGGATTGCTGTGATGTTGAATGGTTTGCCTTGAAAATGAACCAAGGTCATTCTGTTGTTTTTGATATTGCACCCAAGTACTACATTCCGGACTCTTGTTAGCTATGAGGGTTACTCCATTTCTTCTAAGGGATTCTTGACCACAGTAGTAGATGTAACAGTCATCTGAATTAGATTTGCCCTTTCCCAACAATTTTAGTTAACTGATTCCTAAAATGTCGGTGTTCACTCTTGCCATCTTCTGTTTGACCACGTCCTATTTATGGAAGTGGACTAACATGATTCATGGACCTAACATTCAAGGTTCCTATGCAACATTGTTCTTTGAAGCATTGGTCTTTATTTTTACCAGCAGACACAGCCGCGATTGGGCATCATTTCCACTTTGCCTCAGCCTCTTCATTCCTTCTGCAGCTCTTTCTCTGCTCTTTTCCACTGGCATATTGGATATCTACCAACCTGGGGGGTTCATCTTTCAGTGTGATATCTTTTGCCTTTTTATACTGTTCATGGGGTTCTCAGGGCAAGAAAAGTGGTTTGCTATTCCCTTCCTCATTGGACTACATTTTGTCTCCACCATGACTTGTCCATCTTGGGTGGCCCTACACAGCATGGCTCATAGTTTCATTGAGTTACACAGGACTTTGATCCATGTCATCACTTTGGTTAGTTTTCTGTGATTGTGGTTTTCATTCTTTCTGCCCGCTGATAGATGAGGGTAAGAGGCTCATGCAAGATTCCTGATGGGAGGACTGGCTGTGGGGAAAACGGGTCTTTCTCTGGTGGGCAGGGGCATGATCATTAAATCTTTAATCCAAATTTATGCTGATGGGTGGGACTGTGCTCCCTTCCTGTAGTTTAGCCTGAGGCAGCCCAGTCCTGGAGTCTGCAATCTCTAAGGTAAGATATCGGCTTTATGTTAAGATAATGCTGACCTCCTCATAAGAGAACTTATGCCAGGACACCTGCTGCTTGCCAATGCTCCTGCAAAATCCAGGAATGTATCAGAATGTATTAATACTAAAGACCCCTACCCTCACAATCACTTAAAAGGTGAATTGATTCAGTCTTATAATTTAGACACTTACTATAAAAACTGAGCTCTATATAGAACCTGACACTGATATTTCTTGATCATCTATAGTGTTCTCAGTTGGTGCTAAATGGAACACTGGAAGTGATATTCAAATAGAAGGCATGATCTCTAAAAAGCAATATAAATTTTAGGTAGGGAGCCAAGACTAACATGTTTTGAGTTGATAACCAGAATGATGAAGTAGAAAAATATTGAAATGCTCAACTCTGTAGTATAAATTGTCAATGTTATAGTCATTCCAAGAAGGAAGTTATCAGTGAGTAGGCCCTGGTTCAGAACCTTCCAGGATGGGTATGCTTCAGCATCCACAGAGATGGGAAATTATTCCAAGTGGAGGAAAGTGCACTGTGAAGAGAGGCTTTGAGAATGACCTAGATGAGTAGAAATGAGATACAGGCTGAATTTTTGGTCATTAAGTACTCTCAATCCTAAAAGGAAAATTAAACAAGAGCATGATGAGATCAGCAGAACTCCATTAGAATTGGCATTTGGAGAGTTTCATGACCTTGACATTGGAGGGTTTGCGTGATTTCACAACAGCGACTCTCTAGAAGCATGGCCAAGGAATTCAGCCTAATTAGGCAGGAAACAGCAAGTCAGTAGGTTCCTTCAGCAGAAGAGTAAGTCTTTGAAATAAATATTTAGGGAAGATTAACCTGTGAAATCCTGTGAAGTGTGTACAAGAAAACAGAGACTGGGAATCAGGGAAGCCAATACAAACCAGTTTGAGCTCCCTAGTGTGGACCATGAATGCACAATGGAGGTGGGAGGGAGAGAGAGGAAGGACATGAAGTGTCATGAAGAAAGTAGAATGTGATCACTCAGTAGTCCCAGGGAACTGGTGGGGAGAGTAAGTCAAGGATCATTTAAAGGTTTTAAGACTAAGGGCAGGAGCTTCAGTTAACAGGTAATTGCAAAGCAAGGAAGATGATGAATATGGTATCATAAGTTTAAGGAAATTGATTTAAAGGTCACAGTAAATCATTGGCAATGTGGAATTATAATTCGGGTAAAAGTGTTTCAGATTTATCATTACCTGCTTGCATGTATAGATAAACCCCTCCCTGCTAGAAGGCTTCCCTTGCAATTAAGATATTTATGTTTTGCATAAAAATCCTTCCTATTTGTTTTCTAACAGGTACAAAGCCACATAGACACACACTCCTTTATGCAGTGTCTATTGGCACATATATATACAATGGAATATTACTCAGCCATATAAAGGATGAAATTGTGCCATTTGCAGGGATATGGATGGACCTAGAGACTGTCAAGAAGAGTGAAGTAAGTCAGAAAGGAACTTTCAAGAAGAGTGAAGCAAGTCAGAAAGAGAAAAACAAATATCATATATTAACACATATATGTGGAATCTAGAAAAATGGTACAGATGAACCTATTTGCAAAGCATAAATAGAGACAGAAGTAAAGAACAAATGTATGGATGTCAAGGGGGAAAGAGGGTGGGATTAACTGGGAGAGCAGAGTTGACGTATATATACTACTGATACTATGCGTAAAATAGATAACTAATGAGAACTTACTGTATAGCTCAGGAACTCAGTGCTCTGTGGTGACCTAAATGGGAAGGAAATCCAAAAAATAGGGGATATATGTATACGTATGGATGGCTTATTCACTTCTGCTATACAGCAGAAACTGACACAACATTGTAAGGCAACTATACTTCAATAAAAATTTAAAAAACAAGAGAGAAACAAACAAATATAAAAACCAGAAGTGTACTAGAATTCAGAAGCAGAGAAGTCATGGAGGACACTCTAAGTACAGTGGCTGACATCAACAAAGATCTGAAGGTCACAAAATAAGGAGAAGAAAGGTAAAATTAGGAAAACAGAAAAATCACTAGAAATCCAGCTCACGTTATTACTTCCTCTAGCTATGTCTTCCTCCTTCCTAGTTATTATTTCCTCTAGCTACTGTATCTTGCTATGTCTTCCCTGATCATTTCTCACCAGGAAGATGGCTTTTTGCCCTAAGCTGCCCCACTCCAATGGCACTTAACAATGGATTCTTAATTTTTTGTGTAAGTCTTTAATTTTCTCGCTTCAATAAGATTTTAGTATGCAAGGTTGAAGTCTAACCCATCCTGTGCTTTACAGAAGTATATGCTCCATAAAATCATCTCATGCCGGGGTTCAGCCCCGGTGGATCCAGGGTGATTCGAAGGTGGGGACGGAGTCAGTGTCTCTGGAAATAACTTATTTAATTACAGATAGAAAGGGATTAGAAGATTAGCGGAGAAAAAGAGGCTGAATAACTTGGTTTACATGGGATACCAATCACCACCTACGTAGGCCGCAGGCGTCTTCCCATTCTCCAGAAGGAGAGGTGGCATTGAGGCCCCCCTGGTCCGATCTTAGAAGCCCAGGCAAAATTAGTAGGCTTGGCGGGTACCCATGTACCAGATGGGAATTCAGCCAGAAAATAGTAGGAGAGAAAAAAGGGGGCTGAATAACTTGGTTTACGTGGGATACCAATAAAATTCCAAGACAAGGAATTTGCACCATCTACATTGGGCCACTGGTGCCACTTGAATATCGGAAGGTGCCCCTCCTTGGGCTCCTTCTCGTGTGGTCTTGAAAACCGGGGCGAATAAGTAGACTTGGAGGGCACCCACGCTCCAGATGGGAATTCAGCCCGAAAAATGGGGAGCAGAAAAGAATGACATGAGGGAATCAGTCTTTCCGGAAACTGATCCGATTTCTTTATTTTGGGGTTTGCTTATATACCTTTTGTTACACATAGGGATGAATACAGAATCACGCGGGGGTCAGCAGTCCTGACCTTTATCAAAATCAGGTGCTTCACATAAATGTATATAAAAAAGGTACATCATCTTCTGGCCATGAGTGAGACCTCCTGACATTTTATGATCCTTTCTTTCTGATAACCAAAAAACTTATTTCTTCCAAGGGTGTTTTTTCTTAAACCAGGCACCACCCTCCAAACAAAGTTACATTCCTATAGGGTGAGGGTGCAGTGAGTTACAATCAAGAAAGGAATTTATTTAACCCAAGGTTAACATGATTAATCTTAAAGGTTAATACTTATTTTTCCTATATGCTTAAAGGTTAATACTTATTTCTCCTATATGTTTAAAGGTTAATACTTATTTCTCCTATATGTTTAAAGGTTAATACTTATTTGTCCTATATGTTAGTTATATTCATTATAAGGGTAGGGAACATGGAGATTTAGCAGCAAACATCAGCCCGACAAATGAAAATCCTTTCACCAATGTTCCCCTTAAGATCTATTTAGTCTTAAGATATGATAAAGTTACATTCTTACATAGCAAGGACACAGTGATTTATAACAAAGTACAGTGATCTATTACAAAAGAGAAAATCCATTAACTCAAAAAGTCTAGTATTGCTAACATCAAAAACTACCATATTTCCTTTGCTATATTCCAAATACATTGATTAATATATTCCCAGGTACCTAAGGATATAGAGGCCTGGCGGCGATCATTGACTCAACAAGAAGAAAAAGTCCTATGCTAATTAAGACTCTCAAAATACTCCAAAACTCTCTGTGCTGTTTATGGTTGAGAGGTAGTAAACAATCATGTGCCTAGTGGCAGCAGTAAGGATAATCCTGTCACACAAGCTAGTCTGTCAGCAGAGAGGTTTGACCTGAGACATCCTTGTCCCACCCAGAGCAGGGAATTAGCAGCAATTATTGACACAACAAATGAAGAGACCCTTCACCAATATAATTCCTAACCAACTATACTAATAATTTCTAACTCCCCCAAAGAATTTACCTTTAGTAAGTCTAAAACATCTCGTGCCTCTCAGGTTAGGAGGCTGTAGACAATCACATGTGGCCGGACGAACCTATACAGGTGGGCTAGATAACCTTCAGAGGAGTCCATAAGCTGAAACACTCTTGTCAAGCCCAAGAATTTTTATTGCCTTGGAGCTGCACGTTTACTCCTTCTCCGAGAGAAACGGTTATGGGGGAGAGCTCCCCGTAAAGTCAGAGGTGTAGGTGAGAGCATAAAACAGACTCTGGTTTTGGGGTTAGATGCTCGGGAACAGGGGGTTTCCTGAGGATTGATCACGCCTTTGCGTATGCCAAGCCTCGTTCCTCATGACCTTTGCCATGGGCGGAGTTCCTCACACTGGCCCCCGGCAATCTCATAATTTTTAATGGTCTATTTTTTATTTGTATGATGTGAGGTGACATGAAACAATGTAAACAGGAAATAATCTTACTTCTTTCATGAAATCATTAACATGGGAAGACAGGCTTGGTGTGTGTCGTGGTTATTTGTCATCATTTTGACTCTCCCTTTTTTTGTGAGAGACTCCTAATTTATAAAGCTGAATTGACCTTCTGCTCTAGAAGCTGCAAAGGCAGCCTGACCCTCTCTCACTTTGCCTTGCAATCAGGACATGGGTATGCAAACTGGACACACCTCTAGTATTTTGACACAATGAGGGAGCAACAGTGTAGCAGCCACTTCCAGTTTCCAGGAGCAGAAGTGGTCTGTGGGGTCAGTCATCAGGAATAGGGATGGTGCAAGCTATAGCTGCCCGCATTTTGAGGAAGCCGTCACAGTTCAGTGGCCTTTTCTAGTTCCAGTGCCTAACTATTTTTTCTTAGTGTCCAGGTTTTTGAGGCTGTTCTTTGATTTTTTCAGTGTTTCTGGGAGGCACACAATATCCTTTCAGTAAAATTTTCTCTTGGTTAGTTTCCCCATGAAACTGAGAACTGGGGATTCCCCATTGGTAAATATTTTCTGTAGTTTTAAAATAAGTAGGGTATAGTCCCATTCTTCATTAGGGTCCATCAGACTTCACTCTCTCCAGCAGGTGAAATGCAGCTGAGTCTGTGGTCTAGGGGTGTGTTACCACTGATCCTATCTTTCCCCTTCAGCAGTTTCCCTTGACGAAGACATTGATCAGTGTTGCCATCTCTTGCTCTTGGGAATGGAACAAGCTGCCATAGCCTTGTATGTCAACAGCGAGCTTAATCTCAGGTGGCCACGACACCCCAGGTTTGCTTAGTGCAAGTCCAGCTGGAAATCCCTCCAGAGGACAGGACCAGAACGGAACACCCACTGTGGGACACAAAAATGAGAGCTGTGTGTGAAAAGCTCTGCTCCCAAGGAACATCTGTTTATTCACTTGTTTGTTCATTCTTTCAATAAATATTTATTGGACACTTGCCTACTAGGTAAGAAGACACATTCCTGGACTTAATGAGTATGAGACCTGGCTGGGAAGATGTGAAGGCAGTGATCTGAGTACTGTGCAATAGGGCCACTGACACTATAGAGCTAGGAACAGAGTGAAGTCCACAGGGAGGGAGGACAAAAGTTCAACTGCAGAGTGGGTCTATGCTTCAAAATAAGGGACAGGTTTTTTTTCTTGTCTTGGAGGATGAATAGGCATTGGTAGGAAATGCCAGGCATTGAGAAAGGTATGTGAAAAGATCCAGAAATATGAGGTGAGTACACATGCCAGTGACTCACTGTGATGAGGATCTGGGTATCTGAGAGGGGCAATTTGAAGAGATGAGAATTTGGCCTGTGTCTTGGAGATGGTGGGGTCCCATTGAAGGATTTCCACAGTCACTTTCAGTTTCTTTCTTACTCCAATATTACTTTTTCTTTTTTTCCAAGGAAGCTGGTATGTTAAATCCTACAGTGTATATATGATTCTGACCACTACCTGGCACATTGGGGGTACACACATTTTAGCAGCTCTTATTTATAATCAGGGCACAGGAGTTGCAGAGCCCCTCCAGATTTTCTTGGAGCCCATTCAACTTTTTAGGAAAGCCAAAGCTTTTTCCTTCTTACTGGTCCTTGTTCTGGCTCTAAGCCATGCTTACACTTGTCCATCTGTCCTGTAGAACCTCCCTTGGACTCTGCTTCCTGGGGAGCTGAATAGGAGTATCACCCAAGGCAGCTTTCTAAGTCCTGCATTTACAGGGAGCTTTAAAACCTTGCAAATCACTGATCTTATTGTCAGGAGCTGGAAATCTTTCCTTTTACATCTTGGGTGAGGATGGGTGAGGAGCTGTATGGTGGGGGTGGCTGAGTGGGCAAAGGAAGATGAGAAAATTCGGCAGAGGCAGGGAAGGTACGCTGTCATTTGCTAAAGTTGGGGTTGTTGTGCAAGCGAGCAAAGTACTTTTAAAGGGCATCTCTTCATGACAATACACGAAAAAAATGTCTAAAGTTTATTTGGAAAATGTGAAACAGCTAAATTTGCTTACAAACTGAATGCATCTTCCAGCTAAGATTGGGTGGTGATAGGAGGAAAGAAGGAGGGAGGAAGAAAAGGAGAGGAAGACAGAAAGCCAAAGCGGGGCAGAGGATGCCACAGGGAATTGGAGAAGAGGTATGGGTTTGCTGGATGGTCACTGTTTTAAAAAGCACTCTAAGCGACTCACTATAACTTACCATTTGGCACATCTTTTCAAGCTTCTTAGGGGAAAGAAAAAAAAACTGCTGGTACAGATGAACCTATTTGCAAAGCAGAAATAGAGACAGAACATAGCAAACAAACGTATGGACACTAATGGGGGGAAGGAAGGTGGGATAAATCGGGAGACTAGGATTGACACATACAGTGCTACGAATAAAATGGATAACTAGTGGGAACCAAAAAAAAAATATATATATATATATAAAATGGGAGTAACAGGTATGTCCCTTTTCTCCCTCATGTCCTGCCACTACACACAAAAGTACCTCATAGAACTATCCATTTATGTCATCTTTTAACACCATGATAGAGGAGAAAGTTCCAAAATTGTACATAAATTCACCACATCCATATCTAAAAATATAATACATAAGAAAAAAGACTAGATGATAAATTAAAAAAAAAATCTGCTTCGATGACACTGCTCCCTAAGCATGATCAGAATTTCAAGAGCCCAAAGTCTGCTTCGATGACACTGATCTCTAAGCATGATCAGAATTTCAAGGTCCCAGAGGTCCAGAAAACCTACTTCTACCTATGGGAAGAGAAATAACAAAGGTCTGAAGGGAAAATAAATCTACTTTGTACACATAAATACACAATTGCTTATGTATACATTCATTCAGGGCTTCCCCTTGTGGCTCAGCTGGTAAAGAATCCACTTGCAATGTAGGGGACCTGGGTTCAATCCCTGGGTTGGGAAGATCCCCTGGTTCTAGAAGGGAAAGGCAGGATACTAGCCAGGAGAATTCCATGGACGGTATAGTCCATGGGGTCGCAAAGAGTTGGATGCGACTGAGTGACTTTCACTTTCACATTCATTCAATCACTCTGCGAAAAAAAACTCAAAGGATATACCAGGGTTTAGAATATTCTATTCAAAGTCACAAAGAGGAGAAAGATCATGAATAGTTGAAAAATTAGCAGCAGATTTTTGTGGCTGAAGCATAAGGGACAGGCCAGCAAGGGACACGGAGTGAGTCTTCTCTTAGGTCTTTTACCTCAAAAGAAGATCCTGTAGAGTCAGGTTTTCCTGAAGGCATCCAAGAGGCCAGGTCACATGATAAGATCTCTGTTTTAAGATGATGACCTTATGCAGGGAGCTGGGCATGCTTGGAGGGTGCTGACTATGGAGACATGGAGATCCTTTACAGAGTCAGGAGCGGACCATTCAATCTTAACCAAGGTGGCAACAGTGGGAGGGATTTGGATGTAGTGACCAAACAGAGGTCAGGGGGAGATTAAGAGCTATGTGAGGGTGGTGGCTGAGAAAGCAGGAGTTGTCCAGGTTGACTCAGGATAACTAGACAAACAATACTACCAACTGATCAAATGGGAAAAATATAGGGAGATGTCCATTTTGTCAGAGGAGAAATAATAATTCCTTCCTGGAGAGGAGCTTCGAAGTAACCTACACACTTAAGTGGGCTTCCCAAGTGGCGCTAGTGGTAAAGAACCTGCCTGCCAGTGCAGGAGACATAAGAGATGCAGGCTCAGTCCCTGGGTCAGGAAGATCCCTGGAGGAGGGCATGGCAATCCATTCCAGTATCCTTACCTGGAGAATCCCATGGACAGAATCTAGGGGTTACAGTTCATAGGGTAGCGAAGAGTTGGACATGAAGCAACTTAGCACATATACACATACATGCACTTACGTGGCATACATTTGGAAACCAAACATACATGTAACAGTTGACACCTTGTTTATTGAACTAAGTTACCCAGAGGAAAACTAGGATTCAAGTCTGAAGACAGAACTCTATGAGATACTATGCTTTAGGGCTGTTAAGGAAAGAAGCCTCTAGGCAGGATCCTTAAAAAAAAAAAAAAAAACCAAGAGAGCTAGCAGGGAATCCAAGGGAAAGAAAGATATCCTAGAAGAGAAAAACAAAAAAGCAATTCCTGAATAAAATGGCGAGATGGGTCAAGTAAGATGAGGACCAGAAAAATACTCGAGATGTGACAGAAGTTCTTAAGTAAACAAATTACTCTCGTAAGGACAGAAATGAATAAGGAGGGACTGTTAATGGGGAGATAAAAGGGCAGTAGCAGGAGCAATCTGTTCTTCCAAGGTAAACAGAGGGGGGATGCAAGAGGGAAACAAAATGAGCTTTCAACACATGGGAGAGACCAGCCCTTGTTAATCAGTGATTGAAAAGGACTGATAGGGGCCTGGACAGATTCAAGATATAGGAGCAGTAAAGATATTCAATCAGTTACTAGGTTATGGTAGTGGTGGTGATGGGAAGTCTAGAGCACAGACGGAGTGAAGAGTTTCGGTGAAGAGATGGGGTACGTCCTTCCTTGAGGCAGTGAGGAAAGCATTCAATGAAGTTATTGATTTGTTTATAATTTGTGGGGGTCATAACCCTGAGCGTGTCCATGTCTGAGAGGTAAATTGAGGACAGTGCTGGACCCTTGGAAAGGGGGATGTGAGTATGAAACACAAAGTTGATTGTGGAAGAGGATGGCTGAGAAGGACTGCAGACCCAGAGAATCCTGAGGCTATAGTGACTTCGATGAACACGGGTTTGTAAATTCCTAAGAAAATATTTAGTTGCTTCCTTAGGAGAGCAAGCAAGGCAGGGGTTTGGACTATTTCAAACTGAGTGGAATTTCTTCTGTATTCAGGAACTCTGAGACTGGGGCACCTTATGGAGTGAGGCCTTACTATCTGTTTGTAGGAAACACAGATTTAGATATGGGGATACATCAGATATAAGTTCATGAACTGGGAGCAGACATTGGCATAGTGTTTAGAAAGTCTTTACCCTGCATAAGTTCCCATAGGCAAATTCACACTTAAGGAGGAAAAAAAAAAAAAAGAGGGAGAGAGAGAAAAATCAGGTTCCCAAAGCAAACCACTAAATAACTTTAGCAGAAGAGTCTTGCTTTTCAATTTCACTGCACTTGTTAAAGTAAACAGATCACTTTGAGGATAGGCTAGACAGATAGCCAAGGAGGTGGCCAACTGGTATCTCAATTACCCTGAGGGACCAGAGTCTGGAAAACTGATGACTCATACTTGGTTTAGTAAATCCATGAGCTTGGGAGCCTGGCTGTTAAGTCTTGGGCAGAGATGTGGCCCTGTGTGTGTGTGTGGGCACATGCATGTCAAACAGCCAACAAGTTCGTTTCTCTGAGATGTATTCCTTTCATCAGCTTAAGAGATTCTGCAGGAATCAATTAAGCCCTGTATATTTTCTGCCAGAGGTGAAAAACTAGCAAGAAATAATCTTTTAGACTTCTTTAAGGAAAAAAAAAAAATCATATCCAGAACTAGGATTTCATTTGCTGGTTGTTGGTTCACATCAGACTTTCCTTTGGAGGTAAACACCCTCTTGGCTGAGTATTGGGTGCTATGAGCCAAAGAAACCCCACCTCTTTGGTTACCAACTTGGCCCTAGCAGGCCTAAAGAAAGTTCTAGAAAATAGAGTGCCAGGTCATGAATACCCCCAAGAATGTAAGGCAACTCTATAGGTCAAATGTCCCATAGAATTCTGATAATATGGTACATAACTAGGCTCTGAAAATTATATTAAAGTTTTACAGATGTCCTGCTAAGTCATGAGTTAAGTACCTTCTCGTTAGACTTTAATTGTCTACCTTAAAATCTGACAGGAGATCTCACTCCACAGCACTTGAATTTGAGAGATGGAAAAACTCCATGGTGTCTCAGACTGACCATCCTGAGTGTGAAGGGAACTTTGAGATCATCTAGACGAATGGTCCTCCATCACAGTGACAAAACTCACTGTCAAGTTATGACTAAGAAAGCAAACAGAGTCCATTTTAAAAAAGTAAACATAGTTAAATACAAATAAATTTTAAAAGAAACCATAAACAAAGTTAAAATATAAACTTATAAACTGAGAAAATTATTTTCCAAACATGTGGCAGATAAAGGATTTATGTCTATAATATACAAAGAACTCTTACAAACAACCCCAAAGTAGACAAAGAATATAAATAGGCTCTTTACAAATAGCAAATCTAAGTGTCAATAAACATATGAAAAGATGCTCAACTTCTTTGCAGGTCAGAAAAATGGGAATTAGGGTAACACTAAAACACCATTGCTCATCTACCAAACTGGAAAACATGAAGAAGGGTGGGAACCCATAGTACTGGTTGGGATGTAGAAAAGGGGGCCCATTCATACACTGAAGGTTGGTAAAAATCTACTATGGGTAAAAGCACACGCAGTCTTTGACCCAGTAATTCCAACCCTGACGCTCTATTCCATAGAAACTAATGCAGATATTTAAAAAATTAGTTACAAATACATTAATTGCAGAATTGTGGGTAACGCTAAAAAACTTCTGAGTGCTCAAAAATAGGATATAAATCAATAACTTGGGGATATTCACACCAGAGAACACTTTTAAGACATTAAATTGAGTGAGATCAATACCAGTTGATTTGGCAGCTTTTCATACATAAGTGAAGAAAAAGCAAAAAGCTAAGAAGTGTGTATAATATGATTCCATTTTGAAAAATAGACAAACCCATTATTCATACTCATATATATGTGTATACTTTTGTGTATGAGTACATGGATGTAGATTTATAAAAGAATATATATTAGGTGGGCAATCCTGATTACACTTAGGTAGAAAGGGGAAGGAGTAAGTGAAAAAAAAAAGCACATATATTAATATCAGTGACAGTAAACCCATTTCCCTTGGTATGATTTAGTTGATGTAAAAGTATTATAAATAGTGTAAAACATAAATATATGTGTAGCAATATATGACAGGGTGGCCGCTGAACACTGATGGTATATGAGATTTCAGATCATGTTAGCTTCCTTCTATTTTAAAATATTTTCCATATTTGATTTTTATGACTGTGGGAAAAATGCATATTCCTGGCCCCACACTAGCCCAGCAAGGCAGAATCTCTGTATATGAGGCCTGTTTATTTAAGCCTTTCGATGGATTCTTATAGACTTAAAACAATTTGGTAGCCAATGATGTACCACAAACTCTCAACCACTGCTGGGCATCCCTTAAAGGCATCCCCAACAGATAGCCTCCTGCTTGAATGCTTTCAAGTGAGATGCGCCCTCACTGCCTCACAGGTGAGCCTTTTTCGGTTTTGGATCAGGTCTTATTGATACCACTTTTCTTTTCCTGAGAGCAAGCTGCTATCATGATTGACAGCAAGCTACTTCTCATGATTGATTGCGACTGTAGTATTCAGGCATTTGGGACACTTCATGGTCAGCTCATGTTGTCTTGCACCATGATATCCTTCTCCAGAGCACAGAGACTTGAGGCTTTGGAAGAAAATCAGTGTGGTGATGAAGGAGAGTGCCCGTATTATTTACTATCTAAGCCAGGATACACAGGTGGAGAAGAAAATGGCGACCCACTCCAGTGTTCTTGCCTGGAGAATCCTAGGGACGGAGGAGTCCAGTGGGCTGTTGTCTATCGGGTAACACAGAGTCGGACACAATTGAAGCGGCTTAGCAGCAGCAGCAGCAGCAGCAGCAGGATACACAGACTTCCCCAGTGGCTCAGCGGTCAAGAGTCTGCCTAGAATGCCGGAGATGTGGCAGGAGCCGTGGCTTCTATCCCTGGGTCAGGACGATCCCCTGGAGAAGGAAATGACAACCCATTCCAGTATTCTTGCCTGGGAAATCCAGGTGCCTGGGATCCTGGGACAAAAGATATTAAGTGGGACTGATGGAGTAAAACTGAGATGTCTGGTCACCCCCATGACATGTCGAGCATGTTCTGTTTGAAATATTGTGTCGGTCAAAAAGTTCACTTGGGTTTTTCCATTAACAGCTTATGGAAAAATCTGAATGAACTTTTTGGTCAACCCAATATAAAGATGTACATCTGCTCATGTGTCTAGCATGTTCTCTGCTTCTTGCAGCTGCATGAGGGGTCCTGCAAAATGCCATCCCACTGAAGGGTACAACAATCAAAGAAGGAGAAATTAGCCAGTGGAGATCTTTGAACATTAAGGAAATTCAATTGCAATAATCTGCCCTTCTTGATGGCTTTTAAAGTGGTTATTGGTTTCTAGGATACCATTCCTTTCAAGAATATTCCACTATCATACTCTTTCTTAGGTTTGTGTGTATAACTTTCTATTTTAAAGGTCACGGGCTATTTTTCCATTTTCTTTCCAATGACACATGAGAATAGGCACAATTTTAGTTTTCTGTAATACAGGCTTCATGGTCAGTGACAAGAAGTCAGGGCAGAGAACTCTGGAAAAAGGGCTATGGGTTGTAAGCTTCATGAGCATATGGGTGGCTCTGGAGGACCTTTGTGAGATCATGGGACACAAAGCAAGGATTATTTCTGAAAATTTTCCACCAAGGCATGGGCCTTTGCAGCATAGTAGAGAGTTAAGACACACACATATACCAACTATTTACTCCATTTTTTATCAATTATGGTGCAAATGCCTTTGAACTTCGTTTCACTTGTTTTCTCAGAAATCAAGCTATACTCCGTTATATAGATAGAGCCAAGTGATGGGTGGAAACAAGGTTAGAAAAGATGTTTAGACCCCATGGGGACATTGACAGCAGTGTTCAATTTTTTCCGTTCTAAATCATGGTCAGATTCTGGAAAAAAAACACAAAAAAAAGCAGTCACCAGCAACAACCCAGGGTTTTGTTTACATTTGCGAGAAGCTTCTGAGCAGAGCAGTGCCACTTCTTGCCTTCTCTGGCTGTCCGTTTTATGGTATAAATTAATGGCCTTTTGGGTTTGGCCCAGAGCAGTGAATTCCTCTTCACAGAGTCATTTTTCTGTAGCAAGACAGTCATCTTCAACACATCTTCAGTTCCAGGCTGGCAAGAAATAAAGCAAAGAACATTAAAGCTCAAAGACTTAGACAGGAGTCTCCTTCAGAGCCGCAGCCCCACGGCCCATGCGAGGCACTGTGGTAAATATGGCGAGTGTAAAACTAGTACCACTCTCGCAGGCACACTTCTTTGATGGTAATTAATGCCAGAGGGTGAATGTGACAACGTGGGTTTCAGGCTTGCCAGGTTCTCTCCTTCCACTGAAAGTCTCTGGAGTCTATTTAGCTTGGGTTTCTTGTGACCACCCGCCTTGCATTCCATGGAATTGTCCCCAAAGCCATGTAACTGGACAGTCATGTTCCATTAGGCTGGTCCTTCCTATTTCAGCTTCACTCACTCACATCACATTCTCCCAACGCTAGCCTCACCCTGATGTCAACGCCCTGGAATAACACTTTCCCTCTCCCTCCATCATGTTGAAATATCTTCAGAGAATTTTTAGTGAGATTTAACTGGTACTTCTGTATCAGGCATGCTTCTCTGGTGGCTCTGATGGCAAAAAATCTATCAGCAATGCAGGGGACCTGAGCTCAAGCCCTTGGTCAGAAAGATCCCCTGGAGGAGGTATTAGATACCTACCCCAGTATTATTGCCTGGAGAATTCCACTGAGAGAGGAGCCTGGTGGGCTATAGTCCATGGGTTCACAAAGAGCCAGACCTGACCAAGCGACGAACATTTTCACTTTCACTTCTCTTAGTATCGGGCAAAGACTTAGACAAGAATCTCTTTCAGCCCCCATGCCAGACCACACTTTTGCTCATTCTTCACTGGCCTTTTGAGGCTACCGTCAGGTATCTTCTCCCATCCCTGTGGTGTTAGAAGCATCTGAGTCTTCTCCTTCTTGCTTGTCTGTTCTCCCTCTCACTCCTGCCATGCCCCACATACCTCTTTCTTAATTTTAGTGACCCCTTTTGAGAGATACTTCCTTTTGATGAGGAACTCAAACTTGTTTCAGTTCAGATGTCTGACAACAGTTTGCTCCAGAAAATTGGATGTGAGAGAGGAAAAAAGCCAACTGAATTCTTTGAACTGTTGGAATCACTTAGCTAAGGATGTTAGTTGGGAATCCTACAATATATATTTCAAAAGGTGTATCTACTTCCAGCCTGGATTCTTCTTGACATTCAATGTACTTTCAGTGGTGGGGGGTAGGAGAATATAGGTTAATTTCAACTTGGGAGGAAATCAGTAGAATAACCAGTAATATTTTCTAAATCAAGATTATAGTGATTTTTAAAAAATAAATTTTCTATTTAAATATTTGCACCATTGCTCTATTCTGTTGCCTTAAAAAACCCGGAAATGACTGCTTACTGAATCTTTAGCCACTGTAATAAATATTTTTCACCCTGTTTAACTGAAAACTAAATGAACAGGACTAAACATAAGCAGTTGTGACTCTGGGACGTTCAGCAGCATGGTTAATGTGTTTGATATGTGTTTAGTGTGACAAGGAATCTCTCTTTGCATGCTAAAAATCTCTGTCTCTGTCTTAAATTTGTAGAGGTATTTATCTCCAAGTCTCCATTCACCCACTGCCTTTAGTAATACTTAGCCAAATGTTCAGTTATCCAAATTAAGAAAGACCCTGAGACTTTGCCAAAAAGGAGACGAATCTAATCATTCATTCCCTTATTCATTCAAGATAAATTAAGCAGTTACCTTATAGAACAGTAGGTGTTCAATACACAGAAATACAGGATATGGTACTTGCCCTTAAAAAGCTCACCATCATTCAAAGTTTGCTGTATATGCTCAAATTCTCTCTCATGAATCAAAATAGAGAAAGGCTCAGCTTTTTAGATAACTCTTTTCTGCTTTGCAGCTTCCCTGATAGCTCAGTCGGTGAACAATCCACCTTCAATGAAGGAGATCCCTGTTCAATTCCTGGACCGGAGAGATCCCCTGGAGAAGCGAAAGGCTACCCACTCCAGTATTCTGGGCTGGAGAATTCCATGGACTGCATAGTCCATGGGGTTACAAAGAGTCAGACACAACTGAACGACTTTCACTTCACTTTCTGCTCTATTAAGAGGAGGCCCTGGCTTTAAATCCTGCTCACAAAAGGTTAGTGGGAAAAAATTACTGCTTTATGGCTATAGGCCAAGTTCAAGAGTGAAGTAAAGCCTTTGGAAAGATGTTCACCTGCTCTTTCTTAGTCTTCTTGTTCCCTCACTTTCTACAGGAGTATTTCAGACTTTTCTTACTCCAGTAGAAATGCTTCAGCATGTTGCCCAAACTGAAATCAATCAAGGTCTGTTCTGAACTCCATGTTTTCCCTTCTCTCTTAGGTGGGACTATCATTTGTCTTAGCCTGGATGCTACTCAATAACTTCTGCTCCCTCCAGTGTGTTCAGCTGCCATTCTCCACTAGGTTATTTCTATTAGCATGAAACATGCTCAGATTTGTTTTCTCATTAGTTAAAATGTTTTTCATTAGTTCCCTACTCATTAGCTAATTAATTTACCCTCCCTTGTCTATAATTGGGGGTTATATTTCCTCACCTCCTACTCATTTCTCAACTCATTCTAATCTGGATTAGTCCCACCCAACACTGGTGAAACAGCTCTTGCTGAGGACATGTATGATATCCATGTCCCTAATTCCAATAATGATACAATTGTTTCAATTTATTTATTTAAAAAAAATTCTCAAAGCAATTCCTGAGTCTGCTTTAAATGTCAGCTTGTCCTAGAAAGCACCATTTTTATAAGGTACAGATACACTGATTTCAAATTTATGCTGACTGCTGACAAATCTGGCATCATTCTGACTCTTTGTATGGGGCCTTTTTTTTTCTTATCTTTTTCTTTTTTCCCCCTCTCTGGAAGCTTTAAGATCATCTCTTAATTCCTGGTGTTTTGAATATTCCCAAAGGGTCTTAGTGTGATTTTGTTTTCGTTCATATTGTTGGTCTCCGTTGGGTTCTTTAAATTTAGAAACTCATGTTTGGTTTCTGGTTTGTTTTTCTTATATTAACTTATTCGACAATTTTCTTCTCAATATGTTTATAGTCTCTTTTTTTTAGACCTTTTGCTATTCAGATGAGGCAACTATGGCCTCTGTGTTAGTCAGCATTCTCCACAGAAACAAAACCAATAGGATAATAAAGATTATGTACAGATGTTCACATATACACGCACGCATGCACGTACTCACGCACACACGTATATAATAAGGAATTGGCTTTGGTGATTATAGAGGCTGAGAAGTTCCAAGACTTATAGTCAGCAAACTATAGACTCAGGAGGGTTGATGGATGGTGTGGTTCCAGTCCAAGTCCAGAAGCCTGAGAACCAGGAAATCAAATGATGTAAGTATTAATCCAAAAGCAGGTAATCTCAAAATTCAAGAACAGCTGATATTTCATTTGGAATCTGAATGCAAGAAAATACCAGTGTCCCAGCTCAAAGTAGTCAAGCAAGACAAGTTCCCTCTTACACAGCCTTTTGGTTCTACTTATGTCTTTAATTGGTTGAGTGGATCCCACCCACATCATGGAGGACAATCTGATTTCCTCAGTCTATGCATTCAAATATTAATTTCATTCAGAAATACTTTTGCAGATATACTCAAAATAATATTTGACCCAACATCTGGGTATCCTTTGGTTCAGTTATGTTAACACCTAAAATTAACCATCACAGCCTCTTTTTCTTTTCTCCTTTTCTCTCTTGCTTTGCATTGCTACCTTTTTGCAGCGATTTTTCTCAACTTTATATTTGATACTTCCTTTGAATGTTTTAGTATCTGTTATCATATTTTCAAGCTCCAAGAGCTTTCTTATTTTCTGAATCTTTTTCTCCTCCTTTAAAAAATAAACTCCCTTCATGTTCCATGGATCCCAATATTTTCTACTATATTTTTCTTTTGAAGTTTTCTTCTGTAATTAGCAACATGTTCTACTCATTTTGCCTCCTGATACCTTATAAAGCTCTATATAATTTTTCCCTTTCTCTACCGCCAGCACCTTAGTCCAAGTCACCATTTTCTCTCACCTGGACCCCATAACTCCTCAGTATCAGTCATTGATGCATCCTTTGCTCCACAGGCAGAGTGATCTTTCACACTGCAAACATGATGATGCTCCATACCTCTAGTTTCCCATGTGAGGCCTTATAACACCTTCTCATACCATTGTCTACTCCTCCTCTGACCTGTATCTATATGTATAAATATACTTCATTTCTTAGATTTGCCATGTCTCCCATATAAGAAAACTTTTACATAACCCACCCTTTTCTGGAACATTCACCATATATATATATGTACTTTGCCTCATATACTTTGCCATATATTCCAACTTCTCTGATTTTTTAGATTTCAGTTTATTAAATCTATTCTCAATGAAATTTCTTAATAACCCTATGAAAATGCACACTTATATGACCATATTCTTTCCCTGGGACATTTCTTTCAGTAAATTATTCTGTATTTATTAATGCACTTAGCTTTCCCCCAGGAGGTTGCCTCTTGAAAATAAGCATCATGTCTGTTTGGCCTGTCATCATATCCCTATGCTGAGTAAATGATTGAATGGGTCTCTCCTAGACTCTCTTAGTTGTTTACTCAATATCTACCGTTTTATTTTTTAGTAACAGAAACTCAGTTTTATTTGCTGAGGGAATGTGCCCAGGCAATGTGCAACTTCTCAGATTCCGTGGCAGCTAGAGTGTCCTTAGAGTTTCATTCATTGTTCCGTTTTCTCTTCTTTTTCTTTCTGGAGTGCAGATGGGAAGCTGGACATGGAACAATGATCCAGTGATCATATAAACATGGGGCCACAAGCATGTCGATGATAACTTCGTGCTAAGGATGAGGTAGCAGAATGATAGAAGGAACTGGGGACCCTGATGACACCACAGAGCCATGGCACCAACCCAAGGAAGTCAGTCCTAATCTTATTATAGTCTTACAGTAAGGAACTCTCTTTAAGTTTCTGTGCCGTAGAGATGAACCCAAATATTCATCTGAGTAAATACCTGCCTATTCTGTGTTAGACTCATATTTAAATTCATTTATGAAACTTTTTGTATAAACCCTTTTGAAAAGTATTAGAGCATGAGGACTTGAATTGCGCGGGAGTTGCCCAAAGACTAAGAGTGAAATTTGGTGAAAGGGGAGTATTTCAGTTGCTGGGGTCAACTCTGACTCTGCATCCAGGGGGCTTTTCTTGCTGCTGCTGATTATATATATATATATATATATACATATATATACTTTTCAGATTCTTTTCCATTAGAGATTATCACAAGATACTGAATACAGTTCCCTGTGCTGTACAGTACTTCCATGTTTATCTATTTCACATATAGTAGTATGTATCTGTTAATCCCACATTCCTTATTTATCCCTCTCCCCACTTTCCCCTTTGGTAACCATAAGTTTGTTTTCCATGTCTATGAGTCTTTCTGTCTTGCAAATGTGTTCATTTGTATTAGTTTTAATATTCCACATATAAGTTATATTAAATATAAGTTAAATAAGCAGGGTGACAATATACAGCCTTGAAGTACTCCTTTTCCTATTTGGAACCAGTCTGTTGTTCCGTGTCCAGTTCTCACTGTTGCTTCCTGACCTGCATACAGATTTCTCAAGAGGCAGGTCAGGTGGTCTGGTATTCCCATCTCTTTCAGAAGTTTCCACAGTTTATTGTGATCCACACAGTCAAAGGCTTTGGCATAGTCAATAAGCAGAAATAGATGTTTTTCTGGAACTCTCTTGCTTTTTCCATGATCCAGCGGATGTTGGCAATTTGATCTCTGGTTCCTCTGCCTTTTCAAAAACCAGCTTGAGCCTCTGGAAGTTCATGGTTTACGTAGTGCTGAAGCCTGGCTTGGAAAATTTTGAGCATTACTTTACTAGCATGTGAGATGAGTGCAATTGTGTGGTAGTTTGAGCATTCTTTGGCATTGCCTTTCTTTGGGATTGGAATGAAAACTAACCTTTTCCAGTCCTGTGGCCACTGCTGAGTTTTCCACATTTGCTGGCATATTGAGTGCAGCACTTCCACAGCATCATCTTTCAGGATTTGAAATAGCTCAACTGGAATTCCATCACCTCCACTAGCTTTGTTCGTAGTGATGCTTTCTAAGGCCTACTTGACTTCACATTTCAGGATGTCTGGCTCTAGGTGAGTGATCATACCATCATGATTATTTTGGTCGTGAATCAAGATTGCTGGGAGAAATATCAATAACCTCAGATATCCAAATGACACCACCCTTATGGCAGAAAGTGAAGAGGAACTAAAAAGCCTCTTGATGAAAGTAAAAGAGGAGGGTGAAAAAGTTGGCTTAAAGCTCAACATTGAGAAACTAAGATCTTGGGATCTGGGCCCATCACTTCATAGGAAATAGATGGGGAAACAGTGGAAACAGCGACAGAGTTTATTTTTTTGGGCTCCAAAACCACCGCAGATGGCGACTCCAGCCATGAAACTGAAAGACACTTACTCCTTGGAAGAAAAGTTATGACCAACCTAGATAGCATATAGAAAAGCAGAGACATTACTTTGCCAGCAAATGTCTGTCTAGTCAAGGCTATGGTTTTTCCAGTAGTCATGTATGGATGTGAGAGTTGGACTGTGAAGAAAGCTGAGCGCCGAAGAATTGATGCTTTTGAACTGTGGTGTTGGGGAAGACTCTTGAGGGTCCCTTGGACTGCAAGGAGATCCAACCAGTCCACTCTAAAGGAGATCAGCCCTGGGCATTCTTTGGAAGGAATGATGCTAAAGCTGAAACTCCAGTACTTTGGCCACCTCATGCAAAGAGTTGACTCATTGGAAAAGACTCTGATACTGGGAGGGATTGAGGGCAGGAGGAAAAGGGGACGACAGAGGATGAGATGGCTGGATGGCATCACGGACTCAATGGACATGAGTTTGGGTAAACTCCAGGAGTTGGTGATGGACAGGGAGGCTTGGCGTACTGCAATTCATCGGGTCGCGAAGAGTCGGACACAACTGAGAGACTGAACTGACTGAAGTTATATTATATGATATTTGTATTTGTCTGGGACTATATCTGGAAAAGATAAAAACAATAGTTTGAAAAGATACATGCACCCCAATATTCATTCTTGTACTATGTAGAACATCCAAGACATTGAAGCAACCTCAATGTCCATCAACAGATGAATAGAGAAAGAAGACGCTGTGCATATATACTGTGGGATGTTACTGAGCCATAAAAAGAACAAAATAATGCCTTTTGTAGCAAATGGATGGACCTTGAGATAGTCATATTAAATGAAGTAAATCAGAGAAAGGCAAATTATGTATATTGAGAGATTTATTTATTGTCTGCTTTTTATGTTCCTCCCTTAGTATATCATAAAGTGGAAACCCTTTGAAGATATCAAACCTAGTTCACTCAATGAATTCATGATACTTGGCCTAGAGGGGGTACTCAGCACATGTTTATTGATGAAATAGATAAAAGATTTAATTAACTAATGGAAGAGATGTTTAAAAATGGAAGTGGTAATCAAAAATACATGGTGAAAGCATAGAGCTTCAGCATAAGAAACATAATGCTTCTGGTCGAAGATTTTCCATGTCTCCCATATAAGAAAAATTTTATATAAGCCACTCTTTTCTGGAACATTCATCATATACATACATATATATATATATATATATATAGATAGATAGATAGATGCACTTTGCCTCATATACTTTGCCATATATTCCAACTTTTCCATCCCATATATTTATCTCTTTAGAACTTTAAGACTAGACTCCTACATCTACTTTAGGAGTAATTTTTAAATAAAGGTATTTGTCCCCTCCAAAAAAATCATGTTTGAATAAATGAATTCCCACTAAAAAGAACATTTGTGTGTAGTTAATATAGTGCATTTAAATGTAAGCACAATGTTTTTAAAGTTATTTTCAATTGTTTGAGGAGATATTGTATGCAGCTTAGTGAGAAATACTGTGCAAGAAGAAAGATAAATAAGGCATGAGGCCTTGCTCCCCACTTTCTGCCTTTCCTTAGGGAAGACCTAAGGAAAGGAATCACTGAAACAAAATCAAATTATCAGCATCATCCTATTGCAAGAAGTCAAGAGACTTGTGTATATCTTTGCAAGGCAACATTGTGCATGGAGCACTATGAGGGTGTGAAGATGAATAGATCTGTTGCAAAATTCTCTTTCTCTCCTCTCTTTCTCAGTCTTATTTGTTCAGTCATAGTCTTTTTTAATCCAATATATTTTTCAATTTTTAAAACAACTTTTAATTTTTACTTAAATCAGATTGATTATATTCTTTGTAGCCAAAGATGGAGAACTGTATATAGCCAGCAAAAACAAGACCGGGAGCTGACTGTGGCTCAGCTCATGAACACCTTACTGCCAAATTCAGACATAAATTGAAGAAAGTAGGGAAAACCACTACACCATTCAGGTATGACCTAAATCAAATCCCTTATGATTATACAGTGGAAGTGAGAAATAGATTTAAGGGACTAGATCTGATAGCATGCCTGATGAACTATGGACGGAGGTTCGTGACATTGTACAGGAGACAGGGATCAAGACCATCCCCATGGAAGAGCAATGCAAAAAAGCAAAATGGCTGTCTGTGGAGGCCTTACGAATAGCTGTGAAAAGAAGAGAAGCAAAAAGCAAAGGAGAAAAGGAAAGATATAAGCATCTGAATGCAGAGTTCCAAAGAATAGCAAGAAGAGATAAGAAAGCCTTCCTCGGTGATCAATGCAAAGAAATGGAGGAAAAGAACGGAATGGGAAAGACTAGAGATCTCTTCAAGAAAATTAGAGATACCAAGGGAACATTTCATGCAAAGATGGGCTCGATAAAGGACAGAAATGATATGGACCTAACAGAAGCAGAAGATATTAAGAAGAGGTGGCAAGAATACACAGAAGAACTGTACAAAAAAGATCTTCATGATCAAGATAATCATGATGGTGTGATCACTCACCTAGAGCCAGACATCCTGGAATGTGAAGTCAAGTGGGCCTTAGAAAGCATCACTACGAACAAAGCTAGTGGAGGTGATGGAATTCCAGTTGAGCTATTTCAAATCCTGAAAGATGATGCTGTGGAAGTGCTGCACTCAATATGCCAGCAAATGTGGAAAACTCAGCAGTGGCCACAGGACTGGAAAAGGTTAGTTTTCATTCCAATCCCAAAGAAAGGCAATGCCAAAGAATGCTCAAACTACCACACAATTGCACTCATCTCACATGCTAGTAAAGTAATGCTCAAAATTTTCCAAGCCAGGCTTCAGCACTACGTAAACCATGAACTTCCAGAGGCTCAAGCTGGTTTTCGAAAAGGCAGAGAAACCAGAGATCAAATTGCCAACATCCGCTGGATCATGGAAAAAGCAAGAGAGTTCCAGAAAAACATCTATTTCTGCTTATTGACTATGCCAAAGCCTTTGACTGTGTGGATCACAATAAACTGTGGAAACTTCTGAAAGAGATGGGAATACCAGACCACCTGACCTGCCTCTTGAGAAATCTGTATGCAGGTCAGGAAGCAACAGTGAGAACTGGACACGGAACAATAGACTGGTTCCAAACAGGAAAAGGAGTACTTCAAGGCTGTATATTGTCACCCTGCTTATTTAACTTCTATGCAGAATACATCATGAGAAATGCTGGACTGGAAGAAGCACAAGCTGGAATCAAGATTGCCGGGAGAAATATCAATAACCTCAGATATGCAGATGACACCATCCTTATGGCAGAAAGTGAAGAAGAACTAAAAAGCCTCTTGATGAAAGTGAAAGAGGAGAGTGAAAAAGTTGGCTTAAAGCTCAACATTCAGAAAACGAAGATCATGGCATCTGGTTCCATCACTTCATGGGAAATAGATGCAGAAACAGTGGAAACACTGTCAGACTTTTTATTTTGGGGGGCTCCAAAATCACTTCAGATGGTGACTGTAGCCATGAAATTAAAAGACGCTTACTCCTTGGAAGGAAAGTTATGACCAACCTAGATAGCATATTCAAAAGCAGAGACATTACTTTGCCAGCAAAGGTCCATCTAGTCAAGGCTATGGTTTTTCTAGTAGTCATGTATGGATGTGAGAGTTGGACTGTGAAGAAAGCTGAGTCCTGAAGAACTGATGCTTTTGAACTGTGGTGTTGGAGAAGACTCTTGAGAGTCCCTTGGACTGCAAGGAGATCCAACCAGTCCATTCTAAAGGAGATCAGTCCTGGGTGTTCTTTGGAAGGAATAATGCTAAAAGTGAAACTCCAGTACTCATGAGAAGAGTTGACTCATTGGAAAAGACTCTGATGCTGCGAGGGATTGGGGGCAGGAGGAGAAGGGGATGACAGAGGATGAGATGGCTGGCTGGCATCACTGACTCAATAGATGTGAGTTTGAGTGAACTCTGGAAATTGGTGATGGACAGGGAGCCCTGGCGTGCTGCAATTAATGGGGTCGCAAAGAGTCGGACACGACCGAGCAACTAAATGAACTGAACTGAATTGAAATAAAGTTGATTTAAAATGTGTTAGTTTCAGGTATACAGCAAAATGATTCAATTATGTATATGTGTGTATATACACACATATATAAAAGTATGTATATATATGCATACACACATATATATACATATATATATATATACTTTTTCATTTTAACTTATTTTTATCATTATAGGTTATTACAGGATATTGAATATAGTTCCCTGCACTATACAGTAGGTGCCTGTTTATCTATTTTATAAACAGTAGTGTGTGTAGGTTAATACTCTTAATTTATTTCTCTCCCACCCCATAATTTTTATTTAAGCCTCTGTGATACACGCAACCTGTGCTAGGCTTTGGGGATATAAAAATAAATGACAGAGGCTCTGCTTCCAAGGAAATTAATAGGAGAAGGTGGATTTGTCTACTAGCTAACAGCAGAGTATCACAGGAGCAGAGAGTCAGAGAGAAAGGTACTTTGGGTCTAGGACAGGAAAATAATAAGGAAAAACTCCTTGGAGGAAATGATCCCAGATCTAAGGCCATAGTTAAGTGGATGGGCTCTAGATTCATCTACTGGGGTTTTAACTCTTGCTTCACCATTTATCAATTGTGTGATTTAGGCTAACTAATTGGTTTCTCAGTGATAAATGTCCTTACAGTAAAAACAGGATAGTAGTAATTTTTAACTCAAAGATTGTGAGGTATGTATAGATTGTATGTATGTATAGAATATTGATTTTCACTGAGTAAGCAATCATTAAATATTACTTATTATTTCATTGTTATGAAATGATGTTATTTCATCATTATCATTACTAGTTAACAAGAGAGGTCTTGGGGAGGGGGAAATAGTAGAAAATGCCATTTTATTCAATAACTTAAGGAAACAGATGTGAGGAAAATAGGGAAAGGTAAGAGTGCTCCAAAGGAACTGCAAGTTCCAAGTTTTGGAGTGTGTGATAGGATTGAGAAAGGTGAACTAGGACAAGGCTACATACATCAGAAAGGACCCCAGGTACCTAAGGAATTTTGCCATCAGCCTGCAGCAGCCTCTATTTTAGTAAAGGTATGATGTGGTCAGATTTCCATTTAAAAAGGTCACTTTGATGAACCATGAAGAATGGATTGAAGGGCCAAGGTAGAGCAGAAAATGAGGAAAGCACTATAAATATGCAATTACCTAAAAATGAGGTATTAATACAGTAGCATAGGAGGTTGATTTTAGAGTTAACACAGAAATAGAATCAAGAGATCTTGAAATCCACTGGCTGTGGGACTGAAAGTCTCCATGTTTAGTTCATAGGGTTATAGAGTGAAGATGGTCATTGACCAATGCTTGAGGCATTAATAAAAGTTAGGAACACAGTCTTTGGTTTTATTTCTGTATGAGTGTGTGCGTGTGTGTGTGTGTGTGTGTGTGTGTGTGTGTGTTTATTTTGGTTGTTTGGGTCGAAAGGCAGTGAGACCAGTTTTGGTTATATTAAGTTTCAGTATCTTGTGTAACATCCATTTAGAAATACCAAGTAGGAAGTTGAATCTATAAATTGAGAAAGAGAGAGGTGGAGAGACAGAGAGGTCTAAATAAAGATTGAAGAGGCATCAGTGGGTAGGTAGGTGTTTAATCCATTGGTCAGTTACTCCCAGGAGGAGCATGGACCAAAGATGAAATAAGGGGCTTCAGTTTTCAAGCAGAGTTTGCTTAAGTGTGACCCTCAGGTCACCAGTATCACAATTAACTGGAGTGCTTGTTTAGAAAGCATGGTCCTGGGCAAGCCTCCAAAATTGTGTGGGTGTATTTATCTTTCCAAATATACATTTGATTGTATATATAATGCTTAAGTCCAGATATATCCAGTAAGAGTCTGAGAGAAAGACAGAGAATCTGTACCTGGGGGGTTTACAAGACCTAAAGCACCAATGATGGAGGCCCCTTAAGAAGGGGTTTCATATCCACAGGAGAAATATGGAAAATATGTCTAGAAGGATGAAGGAAAAACAAGGAGAGTGAATGTGACAGAATTCATTGAATCAGACCTTTCTCAAGGGAGTGGGTGGAAGGATGACACGCCACCAGGATGGCAATCAAAGCTGGAAAGGTGGGTACAGTCACTATCATGAACAGTATGGAGGCTCCTTAAAAAACTAAAAATGGAGCTACTACATGATCCTTCATTCCCATTCCTGAGCATATATCCAGATAAAAACATCATTCAAAATGATATATGCACCCCTATGTTCATTGTAGCACTATTTACAATAGCCAGGACATGGTAACAACCTAAATGTCCTAAATCAACAGATGCATGGATAAAGAAGACGTAGTACATATATACAATGGAACACTGCTGTTGTTTAGTTGCTAAGTCTAGTTCTTTTGCGTCCGCATGGACTATAGCCCACCAGGCTCCTCTGTCCATGGGATTTCACAGGCAAGAACAGTGGAGTGAGTTGCCATTTCCTTCTCCAGGGGATCTTCCTGACCCAGGGATCAAACTTGTGTCTCCTGTATTGGCAGGCAGATTCTTTACCACTAAGTCACCAGGGACTATTACTCAGCCATAAAAAGGAACAAAACAGTGTCATTTTCAGAGAGGTGAATGGACCTAGAGACTGTCATACAGAGTGAAGTTAAGTCAGAAAGACAAAAAAACATTGAATAATATTGCTTATGTGTGGGATATAGAGAAATGGTAAAGATGAGGGTATCTGCAAAGCAGACAAGAGACACAGATGTAGAGAACAAATGTATGGATGGACACCAAGGAGGGAAAATGTGGATGGGATAAACTGGGACATTGGGATCGATACTTACGCACTATTGATACTATGTCTAAAATATATAACTAATGAGAATCTACTGTATAGCACAAGGAACTCTACTCAATGCTCTGTGGTGACCTAAATGAGAAGTAAATCCACAAAAGAGGGGATATGGATATATATATATATATATATATATATATATATATATATATATAGTGTGTAGCAGAAATTAACACAACATTGTAAAGCAACTATATTCCAAAACAAATTAATTTTTTTAAGGGGAAAATCTTTCCTTGGATTCAGCTAGAGAGAAATTCACAGTAACTCTGGCAATGCAGGTTCAGCTGAGCTGTGGGGGCTGGGGTGGGGGAGGGAGCAGAGAACTCATTTAACGTTCTGATCATTCCAAGAAGCAGGTCTGAAAGAAAAAGCAGAGATAAGGCAAAAATAAGAACAGCTCGATGGGAGGAAAGAAAAGATTGAGATCAATGGGTTTTGTTTTTCCATGCAAGGTGGTAAAAAATGAAGCGTTTAAACAATGTGCCTGAAAAGTTTTGAACTTCAGAGTTAAGAACACACAGACAGGGGGCGGGGTTGGGTGGGGCAAAGATGCACAGCTCTTTCATGAAGAAGAACTTAGGCAGGAAGAAGTGTCTGTACCATGGTGGGGAGAAAGGATGGACAAGAAAAGGAGCAATTTCCTCCAGCCTTCTGAAAACTTTAGGAAAAAGAGGATAGGGTCTGAGACTCAAAATGTAAAGATGTGTGGCTGCTGCTGCTGCTGCTGCTGCTAAGTCACTTCAGTCGTGTCTGACTCTGTGTGACCCCATAGAGGGCAGCCCACCAGGTTCCCCCGTCCCTGGGATTCTCCAGGCAAGAACACTGGAGTGGGTTGCCATTTCCTTCTCCAATGCATGAAAGTGAAAAGTGAAAGGGAAGTCGCTTAGTTGTATCCAACTCCTAGCGACCCCATGGGCTGTACCCCACCAGGCTCCTCTGTCCATGGGACTTTCCAGGCAAGAGTACTGGAGTAGGGTGCCATTGCCTTCTCCAAAAGATGTGCTGCAATTATTGCTAATTATTACTTTTAAAGCGTGTTCCTTGTTGCTTCTGGGCAAGCTTCTAGACAGCCTGAGGAGTGTCTGGGGAGGAAAAGAAAAAGGCTATATTTGACTCATTCCTACCGTCAGAGTTTTATTGAAAAGGCTTCATTTTTATTAGTGACTCTGTGGCCCACAGGAAAAGAGAATATGATAGCCTGGTGCCTTGAAAAGGTGCCCTGGAGGGAGCCCCTGGAACGTCACGTCTCTATGTATCTAGCTAACTTTTTCATTCATCTCTGGGCCCTGAAGTGGTTAACAGAGCTTCCCAAAAGTGCCTCGCTTCTACCTTGGGAATAGCTTTTACTCTAGGAGATTCTGACGCAAGGCTAAGCTCATGGAACATGTTGATTTTCATACACTTCAAATGGAGCCTAAATCAGCTGTCAGATATTTACAGGCAATTTTCCTCATTACACAGAACTCTCTGTGATTATTATACTTGGGCAATGCTTGCATTTATTTGCACATAAGCATGTCAAGGTAGGGGGGAAGGCTCCCTGAGCTGGAGCCAGGAATATGTCAAAGCATTCCAGGATTACTCAAGACTGGGTGGGATGAAATACTGGGCTTTCCCCCAGAGCTTGTCATCACCCTTCCTCAGGTACCTCAGCTTACCATGTCCCCCTTGACAGACCCCATACCCCGAAGGCAGAATTGCACTTGTGCTATTTAATAACCTCCATGAAGTCTCAAGACGTACTGATGTGCATTTTTTAAGGGACTTTGGAAAGTTCTGTGTTCAGGTGATAGGAATGCAAAATGAAATGAACCGAAAAAGACACCTCCCAATCCAAACACGGCTGACCAGGGACACCAGACAGATGACTAACAGACTCAGAAAGAACGGGTCCTTAGAAGCGCTGCGCGAGTCCCTCTTGAGGTCTTGGCAAGTGAGTTAAATGAAAACAAAAGATGAAAATGTTTGCAACAGCTTGTCTTTTATTTTGTGAATTGTGAAACTGGCTAGCAAAAGGAAGGGTATGTTTACCCACCCATTATGGCTGGAAATCACTCCTTTCAAGAGCAAAATTGATACATTTGATGGTGATTTGAGTACAGTAGGCAAGATAACATGATGTAGTAGAGAAAGTTTCCCAGATTTACAGCCTGGCAGATTAGGGTTAAAATGTTGGTTCTGCCACCCACCAGTAGATGACCCTGAACAAGTTTCTTAGCTGTTGAATCTCAGCTTTTTTAACCTATTTAGAATTAACTTAGCTCACAGATAATAAAACAGATAATGAGAAAATATAAGTATGATGAATAAAGATGGACAAGTACTGTGGCTGGCTTAATAGAGTTGACTCAATAAGTAACATGGGCATGGCAGTCACATATGAAGAATAAGAGCACAGGCTCACAGAGCCTGTTCCCAAAGCCTGGGGTGGCCAGCTTTCTCACCTTTAAAACAGGGCAAGTAACAATATTCTTGTAAAGAGTACTGAGATTATGCTTATGAAGTATTTCCTACAGTATCTCATGCAAAGTTCACATCCAGTAACTGGCAGGTATCATTACTAGGTGGTAACACTCTTTCTGTTCCCCTTTCACTGTGCTTATCAGCAACATCATCCATCTCACAGGTCTCTGGCACATGGAGACCTTCATCTCATTCATCTGTTTCCCCCTCACCTATCACAGTGCCTCCAACACTGAGATTTAATGGGTCCTTATTAAAATCTTATTGAATATTAAATGAATAAACCCATAAAGTGCTTGTCACTTAGGAGATTGTAACATAAGTGCTTTTTCCTTTCTGACATCAGCCTCCCTTTGGCTGATTTGAATGGCAGAAAATACCATCTCAACTTGTCATACTGTATATTTTTGGAGAAAGGAAAAATGAACCACTTCCATGAACAGCGAAAGGGTTTAGTGAAAGAATTTAAAACCAACAATCTGGTCGATTCTAAGGGTATAAATTAAGCTAGTTAAGCAGTCTTAACCCAGGATATTGGCAAGATAACTATCAGACTCTGGCAGTTTCATTTCTTTATCCTCCTCTAAGGTTAGGAAATAAAAATTTAACCAAGACTTTAGAAGTTTAAAACAGAACCCATGATAACAATAAAATAATTCTAACTAGTTCAGTATGGATTGGAACCCAAGAACAGGGCAATGACTGTCAGCCACGGCTAGGTCCTGTATTGCTAACAGATGGTGAACATTTTCATGGACTTGGGACCAGTTTAGATCAGAGTGAGAATCTTTCCCTCCCCCAACAAGAGGCTCTAATTAGTAGGTAGGACATTAGACCATGTTAAAATTCTGGCTGACATCTTATTTGTTAGTTTTACATTGAACTCATGCCTGAGGGTGGCTGAATTTGCTTGCTGAAGCACACTCATGCACACGCACACACCAAAAAAGTAACTCTAACTTTCTGTTCTATGGGGATCAAAATAAAGATTTTCAAAGTCCTCTAGAAAAGGGCTCCAAAGATTTGTTGGATATCAAATAGCTCCTTCAAGACAACATTTTGATGAGTTAAGTGTAAATGAATCAGAAACATATGGATTAAGTTTCCCTTGAAATACACAGGGGCTTAAAAATCAAAGAGGAAACAGTGCCTGGCCCAGGGTCTTGCAGGTTGTGCCAAACCCAACACATTTGAGCAGCAGTTCAAGATATTTGAGCGATCCAAGGACGAGGCTGGCCTGACCTACAACTAGTTCCTACCGTATTGAAATAGGGAACATAAGTCATGCCATTTATACTGCATTATTACTAAAAATTCCTCCTTACTTGTGGTTGAAAATTAGCTAAACCAAGCCTTACCAAAGGAAAACCCTATAAATGGTGTCTGCAGCACAGAAAGCTCTCCAAAGGCTAAAAGAGCAAGTTCACAATGTTCCCAGACAGTGTAACTGTTACTGTCTGTCAGTGCAATAAAAGTTGGGCATTAGCTTCGGACCAAAACCTGCTTAACAGTGGCATAACTTGAGATTTTCTCTTCAGAAATTCTCCACAATATTGCCAGAAAGGATACACTGGAATAAAGAGCAATTATTTTGAAGATAAGTCAGACATTAATCAGCATTTCCAATCACTCCTATTTGCTATAGATAGTGGATTTTAAAAACTTCTAATTGGTTAATCAGTAAATTGCCAACATAGGAAACTTACATTTGAATCTCATCACAGGAGACACATGCCCCAAATAGATTTTATCAGTTAAACACATAAATGCTAAGTCTAATTTTAATTTAGGTAGCTCTTAAAATTAGCCTGCTTATATCACTTGTGATAAATAATGAAATCTTAATATAACCTATTTTGAAGATTTACCAATCTGGTGTTGATCAGTCGTATAACTAAATCCAGAAGTAAGCAAGGTGATATAGATTTATAGATCTATGTGAAAAGGAGGAGTGCTATTATTCACATTATCATATGTATGGTTTATTTCTTATTTTTTTTAATTTATTTATATTTTTATTGAAGGATAATTGCTTTACAGAATTTTGTTGCTTTTTTATCAAACCTCAACATGAATCAGCCATAAGAATACATATATCCCCTCCTTCCTGAACCCCACTCCCATCTCCCTCCCCATATCACGCCTCCAAGTTGATGCAGAGCCTTGTTTGAATTTCCTGAGGCATACAGCAAATTCTCGTTGGCACCTATTTTACACATGGTAATGTAAGTTTCCAAGTTACTCTTTCCATACATCTCACCCTCTCCTCCACTCTCCCCATGTCCATAAGTCTATTCTCTGTTTCTCCATTGCTGTGCTATGAATAAATTTTTCAGTACCGTTTTTCTAGAGTCTATATATGCATTAGAATATAATATTTATCTTTCTTTTTCTGACTTACTTCACTCTGTATAATAGGTTCTAGGTTCATCCGCCTCATTAAAGCTGGCTCAAAGGCATTCCTTTTTATGGCTGAGTAATATTCCATTGTGTATATGCACCACGCCTTCTTTATCCACTCATCTGTTGATGGACATCTAGGTTGCTTCCATGTTCTAGATACTGTAAAGAGTGCTGCAATGAACAATGGGATACAGGTGTCTTTTTCAGTTTTGGTTTCCTCAGGGTAATATGCCTAGGAGAAGGATTGCTGGGTCATATGGTGGTTTTATTCCTAGTTTTTTAAGGAAGCTCCATACACTCTTCCATAGTGGCTGTATCAATTTACATTCCCACCAACAGTACAAGAGTGTTCCCTTTTCTCCACACTCTCTCCAGCATTTATTTTTGTAGACTTTTTAATGATTACCATTCTTACCAGTGTGAGATGATATCTCATCGTAATTTTGATTTGCATTTCTTTAGTAATGAGTGATGTTGAGCACCTTTTCATGTGTTTGTTAGCCATCTGCATGTCTTCTTTGGAGAAACATCTGTTTAGGTCTTTTTCCCTAAATGTTTGTTTAGGTCCTTTTTGATTGGTTTGTTTGTTTTTCTGGTATTGAGTTGTATGAGCTGCTTGTATATGTTGGAAATTAATCCTTTGTCAGTTGTTTCATTTGCTATTGTCTTCTCCCATTCTGACGGTTGTATTTTCACCTTGCTTATAGTTTCTTTTGCTGTGCAAAAGCTTTTAAGTTTAATTAAGTCCCACCTGTTTATTTTTGTTTTTATTTCCATTACTCTAGGAGGTGGGTCATGGAGGATTTTGCTTTGATTTATGTCATTGAGTGGTCTGCCTATGTTTTCCTCTAATAGTTTTATAGTTTCTTGTCTTACATTTAGATCTTTAATCCATCTTGAATTTATCTTTGTGTACGGTGTTAGGAAGTGTTCTAATTTTATTCTTTTGCATGTAGCTGTCCAGTTTTCCCAGCACCATTTATTGAAGAGACTCTCTTTGCCCCACTGTATATTCTTGCCTCATTTGTCAAAAATAAGGTACCCATAGGTGCATGGGTTTATTTCTGGGTTTTCTATCTTGTTCCATTGGTCTATATTTCTTTTTTTATAACAGTACTATACTGTCTTGATGACTGTAGCTTTGCAGTATAATCTGAAGTCAGGAAGGTTGATTCCTTCAGCTCCATTCTTCTTTCTCAAGACTGCTTTAGCTATTCGGAGTCTTTGTGTTTCCATATGAATTGTGAACTTTTTTGTTCTAGTTCTGTGAAAAATGTCATTTGTAGTTTGATAGGGATTGCATTGAATCTGTAGATTGCTTTTGGTAGTTTAGTCATTTTCACAGTATTGATTCTTCCTACCCAGGAACATGGAATATCTATCCATCTTTCCAACCAATAAGTCATTATCAGTGTGGAACAGTCCTTTCAGTACATGATGTTTGTACAGTATAACAAGTTACAGCTAGCCACATAGCCATCACAGGCCATTACTGTGATGCAAAGATTTCTGTGCAGCCAAATACATAGACACAAAACAGTGGGACCACACAAGCAACAAAAGAGATACTGTTGACCTTGACTTAGAAGTCAGTAATTGTTTTGGGGGCTGAAGCAGAGGGACAATAGATGTTGCCAAAGATAGAAAGCAGGGAAGAAGTACAGTGGAAAATTGTGATTTGAGCTCCTTTAAATAGTCACAATGAGAAATTTTCCATTCATGAGGAGTTTAGAGACTTACCCTTATAAAAGAGTAAGAATAGAAAGAAATATTGTTTCAGACACTGTCTTGATTACTGTTTACAGTGAATCTTGAATTTGGGTAGTGTCAGCCCTACCACCTCTTCTTCAATAGGTATTGACTATTCTGAGGCTTTTGCGTCTTCACAAAAATTTTAGAATCAATTTATCAATATCCACAGAATAATTTGCTGGGATTTTAAGTGAAATATTGAACCTATAGATCAACTTGTGAAGAACTAATATTTTGATAATATGGAGGTGTCCTATTCATGAACATGCAATATCTTTCTATTTAGTTTTTTATCATCAGAATTTTGAGGTTTTCTCATAGGTCTGGCATATATTCTGTTAGACCTATACATAAGTGTTTCATTTTGGAAGGGAGGTGCTGAGGTAAATGGTACTGTGCTTTTAATTTTAAATTCCATTTGTTCCTTGCTGGTACGTAGGAAAGAGATTTTTTAATATTAGGTTTGTATACTGCAATGGTGCTATAATCATGTGTAATAGCAGGAGCTCTTTGGCCAATCTTTTGGATTTTCTACATAGCTGGAAGAGCTGATGACAACAGGGTCAGAATTCAGTATTCATGCATTGAATGGAACAGAAGGGCTTTGGCAGCATTTCTTTGACAGAGGATGAGGAAGGATGGAAACTTTCTTGACACAATGGGAAGCATCACTTAGAAGGAACCAGCTAGATGGGAGAGAAACTGTTCTAGGAAGCTTGAGACTTGACCAAGTGAACCCATATGGAAGGTCTTTAGAATATCAGTGGAATTGGAAAATATAATCAGTAATGTGGAGGACCAGGCTGAAAAACTAAGAGAATTCGACTGTTTAAAAGGATAGGCAGGCGAGATCTCATGGGGGAAAAAAGGCCCACATAAAATAGAACAGAAATAAATCGGAGGTACCAAAGAAAAAGCACTCTCCTGTCCTAGAGAAGGACCTGAATTTGAATACTTAAAGAATCCATTGCCTATCAATAAGAATGCACACAGGCCAACTTTCAACTACTATTACTAAGATACACTCATATGTATATTTCTAAATATCTATATCACTGTGTGTGTGTGCTGTCACTTCAGTCATGTCCAACTCTGCCTAACCCTGTGGACTGTAGCCTGCCAGGCTCCTCTGTCCATGGGATTCTGTCAGTATCTGACCCCAATACCGTATCAAAGTCTTTAAACTTTAAGCTAGCTGTAGGGTCCATGATTTTCTCTGCCATTTCCTTGACAAGCCTTGTTGCTTTTCTTGGCTTTCTGGGGGAGGTGGTTCATATCAGCTTTGGGTATCCTTTCAAAACTTGATCCCACCTGTAAGACATCTAGTAGAAGGTCGTGGAATGTTCCATCACTTGGAGGGACTCACATAATTTACACCACTGAAACAACTATGATGATGTTAATGATGATGATTTTACTTTTCCCTCATTGTAAAAGCTCTTTGAGAAATGGTTTATTTTGGGATAGGGAAGGAAAAGGTTAAATGTCATCCAATTTTGCAGCCATCTATTTGATCTTTGTAGGGTTTCCCAGGTGGCTTGTTGATAAAGAATCTGTCTGCCAATGAAGGAGACAGAGGAGATGCAGGTTCAATCCCTGGGTCAGGAAGATGCCCCTGGAGGAAGAAATGACAACCGACTCCAATATTCTTGCCTGGACAATCCCATGGACAGAGGAGCCCAGCAGGTTACAGTCCATGGTGTCATAAAAAGTTTGACATGACCTAGGACATATATATGCATTTGATATTTGCACAACATTTCCTTTTAAGTCCTTGGATATTATGAAGAAAATGTCACAGCCAAGACAATGGAAAGTAGATCAGTTCAAAGTTTGCTTTTTCTGTAATATCTGTCTCACAATGGATTGGCACAGCTCATTGCCCACTTGTAAAGAACCACTCCATGATGACAACTGGTCACTGGTTATTTGGCTCAGGTGTTGCCAAGGATGAGTTCTGGACAATACACTGGATATACAAAAAGCAACCTCTTATCTTTCTCTGATCTATTTGGAATGAGAGTTCAAATATTCCCAAGGTGTCAATGGCAGGTTCATTTTACACAATGTTTCTGGCAGCCTTTTAAAAGTTCTGCCAAGTTTTGCTTTGTTTTGTTTCAGTGACACCACTGTAGTTAATGGAATATTGTTATGAATTAAAAACAGAGCTTGACTGGAAGGCCAAAAGCTGAAATTCTGATAGCAAAAGTCCACCAGACTACCAAATCTCTTGAAAATTGTGAGACATTCTTGTGAAAAATCCAGATTCCAGAAAGTCTCAAAATATCTAACCTTCATACCAGAGAATGTACTCTGAAGATGTTTTCTATTCAAAAAAACTTAAACTGTAGTTTAAAAAGAAGTATAAAATATTTTAGAGTTTTCAGCTATTATTATAACATTGATAAGCTAAGGTTGTATGCTTACAGAAAATATACTAACACAAAGGGTCCAAAGACCCTTTTGATGTCTGAAAATGACTCTTTGGGTGGAGCTGAAAACTCAGTCCCTGTAGTATAGATTGCTGTTTCTAGTTCTTTCATTCTGAGCAACATAAACCCGGGCTCTTCTCTTTTGTCCACTGCAGTTGCCCTGTATGGACAGCTCTCATGGTGCCTCTCCATACCCTCTCCACTACAAATATTTCTAGCTTCCTTCAGTTTTTTCCACCCTCCTAATTATGCTAGCTGCCTTCCATAAGATTAACTATTACTTGTCAATATCCTTCCTAAAACTGGGAACTTCCCAGACATGAATCTAATGTTTTTGATTTGGTCTTCTTAGACCATGTGCTGCCCACAAAGTTAAGCTTCTAGATCATGGCAAATAGATGTGGAAACAGTGACAGACTTTATTTTGGGGGGCTTCAAAATCACTGCAGATGGTGACTGCAGCCATGAAATTAAAGCCTCTTGCTCCTTGGAAGAAAAGCTATGACCAACATAGTCAGCATATTAAAAAGCAGAGACATTATTTTACCAACAAAGGTCCATCAGGTCAAAGCTATCATTTTTCCAGTAGTCATGTATGGATGTGAGAGTTGGATTATAATGAAAGCTGAGTGGCAAAGAATTTGATGCTTTTGAACTGTGGTGTTGCAGAAGACTCTTGAGAGTCCCTTGGACTGCAAGGAGATCCAAACAGTCCATCCTAAAGGAAATCAGTCCTGAATATTCATTGGAAGGACTGATGCAGAAGCTGAAACTCCAATACTTTAGCCACCTAATGCGAAGAACTGACTCATTGGAAAAGACCCTGATGCTGGGAAAGATTGAAGGCAGGAGGAGAAGGGGATGACAGAGCATGAGATGGTTGGATGGCATTACTGATGCGATAGACATGATTTTGAGTAGGCTCGAGGAGTTGGTGATGGACAGGGAAGCCTGGTGTGTTGCAGTTCATGGAGTCACAAAGAGTCGGACATGACTGAGAGACTGAACTGACTGAAGGATCATATACTAAGGCAACTTACTATAGTTTAGAGTCAGGTTCTACTCTGAAAGTGGTTCCATAAATAATACACTGGGTTATGACTTGTTACTAAGCATGGAAAGCCTAAAATTACCATTAGAGCATGTTACCAAGGAATGATGCTATAAAATTTCTTACCTGTTCACTTTGACCCCCCCTCCAATTTTCTTTATTTATTCTTTTGCTCTATTTTAATTCCTCCAATACTGTCTATTTAACCTTTCCTGGTTAAGAGTCCACCTGTGATGCAGGAGATTGCCTGCAAAGCAAGAGATCCAAGTTTGATCCCTGGGAAGATCCTCTTGAGAAGGAAATGGCAACCCACTCCAATATTAGAGACCCAGGTTCGATCCCTGGGAAGATCCTCTGGAGAAAGGGTAGCAAGAATTGGACACGGCTTAGCAACTGAAACACCACATATTGTCTATTTGCTCCCCTAATGATGACTAAGGAGGCCCATTAGTCCTACTAACTGTTGGAAATCTTCACCCTTGGAAATCATATCAGGGCTAAATTTTGTCACTAAAAATTTCACTGACCAATGGGGCTTTCCTGGCCACAAACACTTGGTTATCAAGCCAGCATTGTGGAATAGTCTTGAACCTGTTTAAAGATGTTTTGTCTTTACAGTTATGAGCTTCATTGAAAATAAATAAATCAGCATATTTTAGAATTTTCAAAGTAGGGATTTTTGCCTTTCACAATATAACCATTCAAACTCCTCTTAGCATCGCAGATGGGGATATTTTGAACTAATCAAACACTGGAATGACATTAAACAGTTTAAAAGACCATGAGTATAGTAGCAGCTGAACAGTGTATTACTGCTTTTTTCCCAAAGGTCCACATGTGTGAAAATATTTACTTTCATTTTAACCATTCTTTCTTGAGTCTCTGTGGAATTTGTGAGCTTTGAGACACAAAGGAAGGGAAAGAGAAGTAAACAGTTTCCTCAGCATGTCGAAAGCTGACTATTCTGGAACCATATTTCCCCCTAGGGTGACAACTGAAGCCTCTTACTGAGAACCTTCAGTGAGTGAAAGAGCAGTTAAACCATCTCACTTTTGCAATTGTCACTGATTTCCGAGATCACACCATGTGGTAATTCTAAAACCTCTGAATGGAAATTGCTGCCATCATTTGAGGCCATTCTGTAATTCCTCTTAAGTCTTCAGTAGCACCTTCAGATGCCCCTCTTTCATAATTCTACATCAACAGTCCCATGAATGGCAGAACTAGATAACATGTCCCCAGATAATGAAATCCAAGAAGGGTACGATTGTCTGCAAGCTTGGCTAATTCCAGAGACATCTATTGGCTCCAGACATCCGAACTTCCATCCCTCCCCCTTCCAGGCCAGGAACCATCTTGTTGAAGAGGAAGTAGCTCTGTGGCAAAGGGTCACAATGTCTCGTCTATAATGAGTAACACAATGTGAGCATTTAAAATGCACACGTAGTTTTCTGTACGTCAAAACTGGAAATTTTTTGCCACAGCATCACAGTAAATTAGAAGAAAAAGATTAGTGGAAAACAAATTTGGAGCGAGGTTAAAATATTGAAAAGGTTTCTGAAGTTACGCTGAAATATTTTCACTTGGTCAGTTATCAACATCGACTGCCTGTGTTGAGTAATTTAACCAAAGTCAAACTTGCATAAAACATTTCCTGTGTTCAGCATAGATGATCCTATATTCTGCTTTCTAGTTTTGCTTTTCACAAAATCAATTCTCTCATTCCATCCTCAGGCTTCCTTCGCTGGGAGACAACACAGGTGGCTCCCCCTTCTGGTTGAACTGGGACCCAGTTTGGAGAGGAATTGCTGTGGTAGAAAGGATTCTGAAGTAGTAGGGCCTTGAGGACACTTCCAAAGATGGAGAACCTGAATATGTGAAATGGAAAAGAACTCTGACGAAGAAGGTACCACTTTGTCTCTATTCATCACCCTGTCTTAATTAACCTTTACCTTTTCCATACAGTCAAAGCTGAGCTGTCTACCACCCTCCCTGATCCTAGGAGGTAGCTCAGAACCACATGGTTTCCGGGGCTGGGAATTACCTATTGGGTTCAATAAACAGAGAAAACACGGACTTTGGTTAAGTAAAGATTATATTGCAGATTCTGGTTAAATTTTCACATATATTAGCTTTTCTAGTGTTCATCACAACTCCAAGAAGTGCAGGATGTAAGATGTACTTACAGAGAATAGCATGGTGTAGTGGGTAGGCTTACAAGTTCTAGAGCAGGACCACCAGGAAAAAGATGCATGAACTGGGGATATTACTTCACCTCTCAACGGCACAGATTCCTCCTCTGCGGAAGTGTCACCCTCACTCTTTATCCTCAGTTTACAGACAAGGCAACAGAGATTGAAGATTTCTTTCACAGTCAGCTGAAGAGTAAGTGCTGAAAGTTGAAGTGGTATCTATAGCTGTTCTTCTACTGCTGGGACACTATCAGATGGCTCAAACAGAAAGTGACAGTTGTCTATAGATTTAGGTTCGTGGTTCCTAAGGTAGGTAAGGTTCCTGAGAAAGGTAAGGCCCAGACCAGTTAGACGTTCACTGCAACTGCGACAGCCTATGTGGGGCTTCCTACTTCAAGGGCAGAGTGGTTGAGAGAGAGGATGAGATGGAGAGGATGGGATGGAGGTACAAAATGATTTGGAAAATGAACCAATAAAATGTGATAATTGGGTGGTTCAGGAGCATGCAAGAGAGTGTGAACATAAAGGAAAATCTCAAAATTTTGGTTTTTCCAACTGGAAAATGGTTTATAATAACTTTTAGAATTCTCATTAAAAAGTGAAGAATATATATGAGATCCCTAGCACACTGCCTGGCATAGCAGGGACCCAGTGAACTGTAGTTGTAGGTAAATGTAAAGGAAGAAACCAAACAGTGAATAAGAATTATTAGAAAGAAGGACTCCTCTGGGTATATGAGTGCACATGTGTATATCAGTGAAAAACAGCACCAAGGATTCAGCATTAAAACCATAAAAGGCTTAACAATACTGATGTCAGCTCTCTACAATATGGGAGGAGTTTTCTTTTCCAGAAAAGCTCCATGCTTGACAAAACAACAAATTAGACTGAAGAAAATAGAAATTTGGAATAAAAATAATAAATATGGCATTGGATACACAGGATTTTAAAAAGACATTTTTAAAAGACATTAAACAAAACTTTTAGAAGGAACTGACTTTTAAACTAAATATATTTATGATAAAATGTTACCCCAACAGACAATCCACCAAAAATCAACCTTTCTATTTTTAGAAAATCTGACTGCATTGACACCAAGGTTGGCTGGGGAAGATTCTCCTCCATAATCTTTCTTTATTTAGCTGATACCTCATTTTAGCTTTCTGAACTGGCCCCAACTACTTGAAATTGAGTGTGTTTTAGAATGTATTTTCCCTTGCTCCATTGTGCCTTGTCTTTGAAAAAAAAAAAACAGCGATTGCATTGTCTCTCTGACCTTTTCAGAAATTATGGGCATACTTCAGGGCCCTCTTCGCTGAGAGGGTAGAGCCTGCTCTGCTTTCTTCTCCCTCTAAGCCCTCCATCTGCCCACATGGACACTGTAGGGGGGATGGTTATTGAACGCTCCTTTTGGTTAAGAGGACTGGACTGCATCATGCAAAGAGTGCTCAAATACAAAACTGCTAGACCGCAAACTGCCAGGGAAAACCACTGATGGTGGAGGATTGCCGTATTACAATGTCAAGAGCAACGCCCCGGCCCCCCTGTTGCTCACCCTCTCTATGCCACATTGCAGGAATCTCTAGGATGAAAGTTTCGAGGATCTTAACAGAGCCTGCTACTTGCTGCTGAGTGAGTGGGGCTTCTTGAACTTATCCTGGGTTTGCAGACCTTGATTTCATAATGATTCTGCCTCACACCCCCCACTCCCCTTTAAAAATGAGTCATCCACAGAATAAAATATAACCAGCTGTCTGGAATGTAAGAACACGAGTTATTACATTATGATGAGCTCCAAGTCACAGAGAGGAAAATGGGAGCAATGTACTTTCAGTTCGTATCTTCGTCCTTCAGGCCTTTCCTTCTCTCTGTCTCCAGTATCTCTTCTTAGTGTGAATTCAGTGAGTGCTCAGGCCCAAAGTCAATTATTTTCTTGTTTAGCCTCTATTTAGCTCTAAGGAAGCCTGTCTGTTTTTCCGAGTCTGTGAACTTCTTTTCCCTTCCAAATCCTCTCTTGGAAGCTCCTGGATGTATATGGCAGCATGGCTATATGATTTTCCTGGACCAGAGGTTTCCCTGTTTCCCATACACTTCTATTAGAAGAGTGACTTGCTCTCCAGGGACAATTTCCGTTTATGCCTATTGTCCTAATGTGGTTCCTGACAGTGGTCCCTTTTAGTCTCCAAAATATTGGCTTGGATGATAGACTCTGTGATTGCTTTCTTCATAAGACTTCTTATCAGTTTTCAAACTTCTGTGGGGAGGAAATAGTGGAAGATATTTACTGAGATCCTGCTTCCTGACAGAATAGGACAGGGTTTCATATGCAAGCGTCTCATGTAAAACTCTCACAAGTCTGTGCTTTGGGTTAATATCATCACCATTTTTCAAATGAGGAAGAAAAAGTTCAGAAAGGTGAAATAACTCACCTAAGAACACTCAGACAGCTCCTAGAAGAGCTGGTTTTTGTGAACTAAGCCTTTCTTAATTCACAGACTGTTCCTTCCACGGATCTTCAGCCCCATTGTCATCCTAGTCATCAGGGACCCACAGCCAGACACATCCTTTCTCTTTTTGTTACTCTCATTTCTGCTGTTCCTCCAATCCTGGAAGACAACCTTGGAAATATTCTTTTCCTTTCCTTCATTTCTGTAACCTGTGGTATATAAAACACAGCGCCGCAAATAGAGTTCTACCTATCAAAGAAGATGTAAGGAAGTTGATCAGGGTACTCCTAGCTGGAAACAAGGTTGCTATCCACTCTCCAGCAGTCACTTTGCTCCCCAAACTAAGGAAGGTCCACAAAGGAAATTTTAAAACCCAGACCCTTGGCAATATCAACAGAGGGAGGCAAGGATCCGTAACAGATGATGCACCATGAATAGTGGGAATGTAATTTAAGTCATTTCCCCCTAATTTCATTATCTGGAAACCAAGAGTAGAGACTATTAGTTGTTGTTGTTCAGTCATTCAGTTGTGTCTGGCCCTTTAAGATCCCATGGACTGCAGCACACCAGGCTTCCCTGTCCTTCACCATCTCCGAGAGCTTGCTCAAACTCATGTCCATTGACTAGGTGATGCCATCCAACCATCTCATCCTCCATCATCCTCTTCTCCTGCCTTCAGTCTTTTCCAGCATCAGGGTCTTTTCTAATGAGTCGGCTCTTGGCACCAGGGGGCCAAAGTATTGGAGCTTCAGCTTCAGTATCAGTCCTTCCAATGAATATTCAGAATTGATTTCCTTTAGGATTGAATAACTTGATCTTGCATTCCAAGGGACTCTCAAGAGTCTTCTCCAACACCACAGTTCAAAAGCATCAATTCTTTGACACCCAGTTTTCTTTATAGTCCTACTCTCACACCCATACATGACTACTGGAAAAACCATAGCTTTGTTGACAAAGTAATGCCTCTGCTTTTTAATACACTGTCTAGGTTTGTCATAGCTCTTCTTCCAAGGATCAAGTGTCTTTTAATTTCATGACCGCAGTTACCATCTGCAGTGATTTTGGAGCCCAAGGAAGTAAGTCTGTCATCTAAGAGAGCTCTAACTTGTACAATGTGACTCTCTGTGTCTATATCTGACTCTTTGTCTCTCTATATATACACACACTCATAGGAAATGTGTGATATTGTTATTTGTGTATACGTATTTTTGGTGTGCTGTGCTGAGTCACTCAATCCTGTCATACTCTTTGTGACCCCATGGACTGAAGCCTGCCAGGCTCCTCTGTCCCTGGGGATTCTCCAGGAAGGAATACTAAGAGTGGGTGCCATGCCCTGCCTCCAGCGGATCTTCCCAACCCAGGGATCAAATCCAGGGCTCCTGCATCGCAGGTGGATTCTTTACTGTCTGAGCCACCAGGAAAGCCCATGAATGCTGGAGTGAGTAGATCATCCCTTCTCCAGGGGATCTTCTCAACCCAGGAATCAAACCAGGGTCTCCTGTATTGCAGGTGGATTCTTTACCAGCTGTGCTACCAGGGAGGGTCCATATATATTTTTAATAAACAGTAAATATTGAGCTCTCATTCTGTAACCTGCTTTCTCAAGCAATAATAAATTTTAGGTATGCTTCCATATTCGCAAAAATAGACCCACTTCACTCCTTGAATCCACTGCCAAGCAGCCCACAGAATGCAGGTCATACAATTTATTTGGACTCTCCTCTCTTTGTTGAAGGAAAAGTTTAAGTTGTTTGACCACCTCCCGCTACCACAGGACACCTTGAACCGAAATATAAATGATCATTGGGGAGAAAATCCTTGCAACATATATAACAAGGTGCAACATATGGCATGTTTCTGGATTATGATCCAGAATTATGTAAAGAACTCCTCCAGAATGACAAGGAAAAGGCAAAAGGACAAGAGAATAAAAGGGGGGAAAATGGGGAGAGGTTGTGGAAAGGTAATTCAGAAAAGAGGGAAAAAAAGGTCAGTGATCATATAGAAAAATATTCCCCCTTCCCAGCAAAAAAGGGATCTACAAAGTCAAACCATAAGAGAACACTTTTCCTACACTGTGTGTGTGTGTGTGTGTGTTAGTTGCTCAGTTGTGTCTGACTCTTTGTAACCCCATGGACTGTAGCCCACCAGGCCCCTTTGTCCATGGGATTCTCCAGGCAAGAATACTGGAGTGGATTACCATTCCCTTCTCCAAAAATTTCCTACACTAACTTGTCAGAAATGAAAACTCCTAATGGTCTCTATGGTAGATAGAAGAAAGAAGGTTTTCTCAAACCCTCCTGGTAGGAACACAGCTAGACAAAATGCTGCATTTTAAATATGATCCCCAAGGACCTAGGAAGCCAACTGGCCACGGAGTCACAGTTCCTTCCATATCCATGTCCCCTGCCAGGCTGGGGCTGGGTGGGGGGCAGTGAGCCTGGATCAGTACAGAGGCAGAGATCAAACATCCCTGTACCAACTGGGACACCTGCTCTCCTCTCAACCTTAAGCCCTGCTGGCCATAGCTAATCACTCCTCATTCCTTCCCCCCAGGATAGAACTGATCTCCAGATTCCTCTGGAGTCCCTCATGATTTAGCTTCTGTGCACCTCTCTCTGACTCCACTCCTTCCCTGACAGTTCAAGAGAGAAAGGCAGTAGCTCCTTGTTTGTTATCTATTTTATATACTGTAGTGTGTATATGTAAATTCTGAAACCCTTAGTTCATTCTCCCTCACCCCCACCTTTTTCCTTTTGTAACCATAAGTTTGTTTACTAGGCCTGTGAGTCTGTTTCTGTTATGCAAATAAGTGCATTTGTATTATTTTCTTTTAGACTCTGCATATAAGTGATATCATCTAATATTTGTCTTTCCCTGTCTGCCTTCACTTATTTGATAATCTGATAATCTCCAGGTCCATATATGTTGTTGCCAATGGCATTATTCATTCATTTTACTGGCTGAGTAATATTCTACTGTATAAAAGGACCTACTATATAGCACAGGGAACGCTGCTCAATGTCCTATAATAACCTAAATGGGAAAAGAATTTGTGAAAGGATAGATACATGTATATGTATAACTGAATTACTTTGTTGTACACCTGAAACTAACACAACATTATAAATCAACAGTTATAGTTTATAGTCCAATATAAAATAAAAATTAACAGCAACAAAAGAGAGTAAGGCAGGAACTCTCAACCCTGACTGCCTGAGCTTAAGTCCCACCTAGGGCCACTTTGTCTGACTTGCTTCTATTTTCTACCTAATAATCTTGGAGTACCTGCCTCTCAGGTGGTGGTGGTCACAAGATGAAATGGACCATTACAGTCTTGGAAAAGGGCCTGGCAGGAGTAAGTGAATGACAAATTAAAAATTATCATGAATGGTCTGAAGTCTACCTATGAGCAAGGTTTAAATTTCTCAGTCACTCAGTCGTGTCTGACTCTTTGAGACCCCACAGACTGTAGCCTGCCAGGCTCCTCTGTCCATGGCATTTTCCAGGCAAGAATAATGGAGTGGGTTGCCATTTCTTTCTCCAGGGGAAACTTCCTGACCCTGGGATCGAATCTGTATCTCTTTTGTTGGCAGGTGGATTCTTTACTACTAAGATATGTGGGAAGCCGAAGGTTTAAATTATTTCCCAAGAAACTCCTAATCTCCCCAACCCATTTTTCCCCTGAATAAAGCCAGATGCAGTGGGAGCTGGAGATGGGGGTGAGCACCAATGGGAGAGGATGCCAGGTATGTTCCCACTCAGCCCAGACACAGGGTTCTCACTGCTTTTCCTAGGAAGTTACAGCTTTCTTTGAAACCATATGACTAATTTTATGCATCTGTTGGACCAAGAAATACCAAAAAGGACTTATGAGTCATATACTCAGCAGTTTAGACATGTGACGTATTTGTTGAATGCACTGCACAATGAGTGGATACTTGGGAGAAGGCACAAAACTCTTTAAAATAAGGAAAAATGGATTTGCTAAAAGATGCTTACTCCTTGGAAGGAAAGTTATGACCAACCTAGATAGCATATTAAAAAGCAGAGACATTACTTTGCCAACAAAGGTCCATCTACTCAAGGCTATGGTTTTTCCAGTAGTCATGTATGGATGTGAGAGTTGGACTGTGAAGAAAGCTGAGCGCTGAAGAATTTATGGTTTTGAACATGTGGTGTTGGAGAAGGCTCTTGAGAGTCCTGGACTGCAAGGAGTTCCAACCAGTCCATTCTAAAGGAGATCAGTCCTGGGTGTTCTTTGGAAGGAATGATGCCAAAGCTGAAACTCTAGTACTTTGGCCACCTCATGTGAAGAGTTGACTCATTGGAAAAGACTCTGATGCTGGGAGGGATTGGGGGCAGGCAGAGAAGGGGATGACAGAGGATGAGATGGCTGGATGGCATCACCGACTCAATGCACATGAGTCTAGGCCTGGCGTGCTACAATTCATGGGGTCACAAGGAGTCGGACATGACTGAGCGACTGAACTGAACTGAAAAGATATACATACACAGTAGCAGGAGATGAAAAAGTTATAATAAATGAGAAGAAGCAAAGGTCTGCTTCAAAGTTTAGTGACTAACATTAAAAGGGAGAAAACAAATATTCGCTGAGCATTTGCTGAGTGTCAATGACGAACTAGACAAGTTTATAAATGTAGTGTTAACCATCACCACTCTGAGGTCCTTATTGCCAAACCCATTTTTTCCTTTTCACCTTTATTGTTTTTATGAAGGAACAGATTTACCAAAGATTCAGATTGTTAAATTGATTTAAAAGAGGGCATTGGACTGAAGCTATTCTAATACCTTATCAGCCTATATAAGCAAGCTAAAGTCTAAGCCTGAACTCTCAAGGTTAATAAATCAAAACAATGGAATATTAGTCAGCCATAAAAAGAAACAAAATTGGGTCATTTGTAGAGATGTAGATGGACCTAAAGTCCCTCAAATAGAGTGAAATAAGTCATAAAGAGAAAAACAAATATATATTGGCACATGTATGTGGAATCTAAAAAATTGGTACAGATGGACTTATTTCCAGGGGAGGAATGCAGCGGTAGACATCAGACTTGTGTGCACAGTGGAGGAAGGGGAGGGAGAGGCAAACTAGAAAGTAGCAAATGGCTAGGATTGTGTGTTAGCTGCTCAATCATGTCCACCTCTTTGTGAGTCCATGAACTGTAACCCACCAGGCTCTTCTGTCCATGGAATTCTCCAAGCAAGAATACTGAAGTGGGTAGCCATACTCTTCTTCAAGGGATCTTCCAGACCCAGGGATCGAACCCAGGTCTCTTACATTGCAGGCAGATTCTTTACCATTTGAGCTACCTGGGAAGCCCCATACATACACTATCATGTGTAAAATAGATAGCTAGTGGGAACCTGCTGTATAGTACAAGAAACTCAGCTCAGTGCTCTGTGATGACCTAGATGGGTGGGATGGGGTGGGGGTCCAAGAGAGAGGGAATATATGTAAACATATAGCTGATTCACTTGGTTGTACATCAGAAACTAGCACAACATTCTAAAGCAATTATACTTAAACAAAAAAAAAACGTAAGGACCTCCCATCACCAACAACCAACTTGGCTTTCCTAAGTAAGTCAACCCCTTATGCTAAATCAGTCAAATAATTTCCTTGCTTTACTTCATCTTCTCTAAAAGTCTTTCCCCTCACTCCTGCTGGTTGAGTGTTCCTAACCATTTCTGGTTAGGCACTGCCCAATTCAAATCAATTTTGTCTCCAAAAAACTTAAATATATTAATATGTCTCTATTTATCATATAACAGTTCTAGTGTCAGAAGAGGGATCCAAAGGAAACCCTGATGGCCCCTGGGAATAGCAAGCAATGAGCAAACAAAAGGTACCTTTTGACCTATTGTACTCACGATTTTCACTGCATCTAGAAGTCCCAGGTAAACCCTTCTCAGATGTCCCAGTTCCACAGGTTTTGCATTTATGCATTCTTAGATTTTATTTGAGCATTCCTTTTACCTCAGTCCAGAGCTGAACTGAGTCTGACATTAACTGGACGGGGTCCAGGGTGAGATCTCAGTTAAATTTTTGTTAAAAAACAAAAAAGAGAGAAAGAGAAATGGGTTCCTCTGAGTGCAAAGAGCTGGGAGTCTTCCATCTTGGACTCTGGCTAACTAGCTGTGTAACATTTATGGGCCCAGACCTTGTCTGAATAATTAGATTCACTTTACCAAAGATAATCTTGAATTACAGAGGCCACAGTGGGAGACGTTTAGCCCTGATAAGCTTAACCATTGATGAGAGGTGTCCTAGAGAGAAAAAAAAGTCCCAGTTATGTAAAGGGAAAATAATTTTTCCTCTCACAATTTCTGGTAACATAGATGGGACCCACTGGGATACCCCGCTCACACTGGAGCCTGCAGTCAGGATCCTGGGAAAACTGATAGAACCTGGGGAAGGGTGAGAATTTTTTTTTAAAAAAAGATCTGTATCTGTTGTGCCCAGCCAAGAGACAAAGGTAAAATTTCACATTATCCTTTCCTTTCCCAGTGAAGACTGTGAGTTTTGGTTCTGGGATACTCACTGATTGTGGATCTTCCCCTCCCAGAGACAGCTATTGTTTTCTTGTTTGTCTCATTGCATGTCCTGGGGATTGGCTTGACTCTCTGCCTGCTTGGAGCACACTGGCTGTCAGTTCTTACAAGTCCAGGCATCTCAACCATCATGCTGGAGACCCTGAAATATGACCAGATAGAAACGTGAGTTGCACCCATTTTCAGCTAGCAGCTGCTGAAGGTTGGCAGCTCCCATGGGAAATGTCTAAATCTTTCTTTCTGTTGGCTCTCTTTGGGAGTTGCTCTGGATCTTGGCAGGGCTGTATCTTCTGCACCCTTCCTGGGGATGCCTCTCGTGTCTGTAAGCCATAAAAGGCTTTTTGGGTTTGAGTCATTTCATAGGCATTTCTTTGGTTTAAAAGGGGTGAAAAAAAAGGAGTTCAATACTGGCAGGAATACAGCTTTCCCCTGGTATCTGAAAGTAGAGGTTTTTCTAGGAAACCTTTCGTAAGCTAAAATGGCAGAAGGTGAAGAAGTAATTACCTTAAGCTGCAAGTTGCTAATGGCTGCCTAAAATCCATCTTGATAAAGCCGCTGAAGCTCACAGACAGTTTTAAGCTATGGCGGCTTGACGCTGAAATGCTGAGAGCAGCTCTGGGGGAAGAACTTGGCCGTGCCAGTCTCACTGATCAGGGTGTGTGCTGCCTCTGTACTGGCTAGATGCAAAACACATGCTGGACATTACTTCTGCTTTTTGCTTTTTTCATAAAAGTGGAACTCTTCTTCATATTTCTTTTAGCTAGCAAAAACAGGTACTAATGTCAGTCTTTTGTAAAAGCAAAATGGTGTGAGGTGAACTTTTGAAAAGTGGGCAGTACCTATATTATTTTTGTTCAGGCTAAACTCTGATAATAAGATATTTGAAAGGATTATTTTAGCTTTCATTTTCTCCCTCCCCCCTTCCCCTTTTTTTTTTTTTTTTTTACTTTTTGGCTGCACAGGACACTTGGGAGCTTAGTTCCCTGATCCTGAGTCCCCCACATCCCAGCAATGGAAGCTCAGGAGTCTTAAATACTAAACCACTAGGGGGATCCCTGAAAAGAGTTTTTAAAATGAGCTCTGTGGTCAAAAGTTGACTAAATTGGAAATTGCTATTGAGAACCTGATAGAAAAAAAAAAAAAATTAGGTCTCCTCCCCTAAAATAAAATGAACATAAGAATCTATTGATTTCCATCTTCACTGGAAATCTTCTTCCTAATATGAAGAAGCAAACTGAATACAGTGTAGTCACCTTAGGGGAAGCACACTGATTGAAAACGCCTGCCCTGGCCAGGCACCATAGTAACCATTTGCATGAGTTGTTTTATGACAGGAGGTCCTGGTAAGGAACATGGAACTAATAAGCCTCCACCAACCAGAAGAGTTCGGGAAAGGTCAAAAGGAGACACTACCTGTCCAACCACCTCCCAGAATCCTTCTCTCTGGCATCCATCTTGGTTGATCAAGGCGTGTACCACCAGGAAGGACTCTGAGTCAGAATGATTGGCTAAGGACAACCCGGAAACTAATCCCATCACCATAAAACCCGAGACTGCAAGCCATATGACAGAGCAGTTCTCCTGGGTTCCCTTACCCTAGTGCTCTCCACCTGGGTGCCCTTTCCCAATAAAATCTCTTGCTTTGCCAGCACATGTGTCTCCTCAGACAATTCATTTCCAAGTGTTAGACAAGAGCCCAGTTTTGGGCCCTGGAAGGGGTCCCCCTTCCTGAAACAAAGTCAGATGGATGAGTCAGCCTCTGGATAGCATTCTGGTTTCAACCCAATCCTTTGAGAAATTAAAAATAACAGTAGTGTCTTGGTAGCTCAGATGGTAAAGAATCTGCCTGCAGTGCAGGAGACCCAGGTTCGATTCCTGGATCAGGAAGATCCAAGAATCTGGATCTTCTCCTTCCTGGAGAAGAAAATGGCAACCCACTCCAGTATCCTTGCTTGGAAAAATCCCATGGACAGAGGAGCCTGGTGGGTTGCAGTCCATGGGATCGCAAAGAGTCGGGCACAACTGAGCGACTAACACTTGTCATTTTGTAGTGGCTTAAGAAATCTAGTCCTTATAAGAACAGATATGTGGCTCCAGAAGCAACTCAAAGCTCACCCTTTTTTTTTTTTTTAAATTAATCCCCAGAACTCCTATACCATCTCAAAAGCTTGCAGATACTATAAAAGATCAGGACAGTGGAAACGAAACTTGGGAGAAAACTTACATCCTGTGACTTTGAGATGTAAATATGCTTTCCTGGTCTTCTCCTGGAACCCAAAGAGACAATCTCTTTGAAATGCAAACTTCAGGGAGATAATTCTTATTAGAAGGCGGGGGAGGGGGGGCGGGAGTGGCAGGGTGGGGAAACTTCCTGGAAACAAGGATCTTAAACCCTCAAAGTCTTCTATACAATCAGTAAAAGTTTTAAGTCATCTACACAGGTAAACTTAACTTATTCCAGAAGTCATTTGCCAGAAACACAATTTGGATCCATCTGTTCTTTTATACCCTAGTAAGTTTTGTACTATCTTGTCAGTCTCATGGCTAAAATTTAAAAAAATGAAAGCTATTATATTTGCTTGCATCTGTCTGTACGTTTATGTATGTCGATATATGTGTGTTATAGATGTGTGACTTTTTCTACCACCAAATGGTACTGCCAAACTTCATTTGTAAAAGAACTCTTTTTAAATGGCTGAAAGAAAAATAAGTGCTTATGTAAGTTATATATTCTTTCAGAAAATATAGAAACTAACCCAAATGTTTTTCAAGTTCAGATGGTCTTAGATAATATTTGGTAAATAAAAACAGTGCAAGATTTGTTGGTTTAGTTAAAATAAGCACTTTAGATTTATCAATATTACATAATTCAGGCATATACATTTTATTCTTCTGGGTTTACTAAAAGTCAAATAAACTCATGTAATCTCTATTTCAAAATCTGTCAGCAAGAAAAAGAACTTAAGATGATGGTGGGCTATGTAATGTATAGGGAAATCTTCATGAATTAGCTAAACATAATTTTTAAGAATAAATAGTTGTAAGCAAGATAAAAGTTTATAAACTTCAACAATAATTAGGTTTTATGTCACCTTAAAAATAGTCACCAAAATCTTTTTCGCAACTTGAAAGCATACAATTCTACTAAATTAAGTTACATGATAGATATTCATGCTAAATTATGTGAGAAGCATATCAAATAAGAAGTGATGATAAAATCTTCTTAGGTTATATAGGTGGATATATTACTTAGTTATTCCAGAAATTGAAGCTAATGTACATTTATCAGTTTTTTTATTGTCCAATTATTATCTTAAGTTAGTATATGCCACAGAAATAACTAAATTTTCTTATCTAATAAACTTTTATCAAATCTTTACAGCCATTTTTAAACTTTTTGTAATTCATAGATAATTGCTGTTTTTACTTTCATGCTTGCAAGTGTTTTCAGAGAGAATCGTGGAAAAGACTGTGGCAAATACTCTAGAATGTAGCTTTCTGATAATTTTAGATTGGATCCCTAAACTGGGTAAGAATTTCCAAAGCTCTAATGGAAAATCTGGATTCAAGCAAAATAAGAATTAATAATGAAAGATTGAATAAATTGATGAGAATAATTATAGTTTTTAATGACTTTTTTGCTGATTCTGTAACATTTTGATTTTCCATGTTTAAGGAAATTTTCCCTGAAGCTATCTGTGACCTACGGCACTTTAATAAAGTATGTCTTTGTAAACAGAATTGAAACATTTTCTTTTTCTCCCAACCTGATCCCTCCAGAATTTGAAAACCTATGGAGCATTCTTATTTTCATGGCAATATAATTGTTGGCATAAGTTCAATAAGAATCTGTTCTTATAACAGGACACAATTGGAAGCATCGGTTATATACCAAGTCTTTGACTGGAATGTCATGTTTGAGTCATGTGCATAAAATCACATCTGATCAGATAGTTTTAAAAGCGCTAAGGTTGACTTTACAGAATCAATAAAGCCTCTTGGAAAAATCACCTGATACCTTGTTGAAAAGTTTCCAAGCCTTACCAGGTAACAAGGTCACTTCCTGACACCCTGAGGAGCATGAGGAAATTTGGGGCCCTCCAAAAGAAAGGAATTCACCCAGATCTATAGAAATTCCTAGCAAAATCTGATGGTGTTTTCAGCTTGGCTTCCTAGCCTACAGAACCCTTTGAAAGCCCATGAGGGATTCCTTATGAAAAGGTCCAGCAAAACTAACTTTAAAAAAGCCTGTATGGTCAATTGCTGTTCTTGCTGCACTTGTGTAAATAATCAAGTTTAATAAAACTAGACTTATTTTGCAAACAAACTAGTCTAACTTCAATTAACCTTTATAAAAATAGAAGAAACTATCGAGAAAAATATTGTATTTTGATGGAAGAATATAGCAACTCTTGTGGGTATTAAATTCAAGTCCTATTCACTGAGGACTTGAGATTTTTGTTATCTGCTTGTAAATTGGACTGAATCTTGAAATCTTCTTGTTTTCTCAAATATCTGGCTACAACTCTCTATAATAATATATCCAAATCTCTCCCACCCTTCTGACTTGGAATCACAAAGAACAAAGACTGCTCTTGAACCTCATTGGAAGGGACCATACCAAGGGGACTACTCAGATGGCTGCCAAACTTTGAGGACCTTGAACCTTCATCCACATATGCTTGCCAAAAAGTTCTCCTCCGCAGTCTTGGAACTACACACCAGCTGGAGATCTAAAATTAAAATGGACCAGGGAGGTTCCTCCTCCAAAGCAAACGACATCTTGAAAGGGACAGCACCCCCAAGATCACAGACCAAGAGCCTCATCTTCAGTAATGTGTGTGTGTCTATGTGCTCAGTTGTTCAGTTTTGCCTGACTCTTAGCAGCCCCATGGACTGTTGCCCACCAAGCTCCTCTGTCCATGGCATTTTCCAGGCAAGAATATTGGGGCTGGTTTCCATTTCCTCCTCCAGGGGATCTTCCAGACCCAGGGATCCAACCTGTATCTCTTACATCTCTTGCATTGGCAAGAGGGGTTCTTTACCACAATATGAAAGCTTTATTTTCTTTTGCCTTTTCACTACTTGCCTTTTCTCTCTGTTACATATGATTGGATGACAAAAAGAGGCGAATTGTTAAGTTACTTAAACATGGAGGCCATGAAACTGAGGTGGCTCTAATGCCCTGGGAGCAAGCAGGCAAATCCAAAACTAAGTTTGAATGCTTCAAGATTAAGAAATCAAAACCCTAAGACTACCAATCACAAATATCCAATTAAGCTTTCCTAAAGAGAGTGACGTTTCAGCTATAGCCAATCACATAATTTCTTCATTTTGCTTTTGCCTCTTCTCTATAAAAGTCTTTCCCCAGCTCCTGTCAATGGAACACTTACCAACATCTAGTTTGTTGCTCAAATAAACTTTTAAAAATTGGCGTATAGTTGCTCCATCAGGTTGTGTTAGTTTCTGCCATACAACAAAGTGAATCAGCTATAAGTATACCAAACTGACCCCTCTGTGTTATACAGCAGTGTCACACTAGATAGGGTGGGTTACTCATGGTAGTGTACATAAGACAATGCTACTCTTTCAATTCACCCCGCTGTCCTCTTCCCCCCTTCCTCTTTACATCTGTGTCTCTATTCCTGCCCTGCAAATAGGTTCATCAGTACCATTTTTCTAGGTGCCATGTATATGCATTAAAATATGATATTTATTTTTCTTTCTCACCTACTTCATTCTGTATGACAGAGTCTAGGTTCATCCACATCACTACAAATGACCCAGTTTCTTTCTTTTTATGTCTGAGTAATATTCCACTATATATATGTACCACATTCTTTATTGACTCATTCATAAATTCTTCAAATGTTTATTTTGCCTCTGTTCCTTTTAAGAAGACATTTCTGACTGATCTCAACCCCCTGTACATCTTACTGTGCTTAGATTCTAAAGCCTTATTTTGAAATCCTTTTTTGTGAACTCTAGGTAGATGAGGAAGGGTGGGATTGCCTGGGAAGCTAAATCTCTGACAACATGAGGAAAGCACTTTTGTGCCCTAGTGATTAGAAGATAGTCAATCTGGGTTACTGGGAGGGCAGAAAATTGTGGTAATTGGTGGAAGAGGAAAGTGGACAAGGGGTTAACTGAGAGAGAAGCAATGGGGAAAGGAGCTTGGGGAGGTTTATTGAGAAAGAGAGGACATGAAAATGTCCCAAGCAGTTTCAAGCAAGTTGGAAGCAGAACCTAAAGACAGCCAAGACAATTAAGAGTATATGGGAGAGAAAGTGATCCAGTACATCAGAGGAAGATGAGGAAAACAGGCAGCCATGGGTCTGACCTGAAGACAGCTCTAAATACCCTCCTAGTAACTTTGCCTTTAATGAGCATGGCCCAAAGTTTATGTTCATTAGTAAGAAAAGCACAGTTAGATGATTTTATAGACACAATTACTTAGGCAGAGAGTGTTTTTTTCAGTAAATTTATTACATCAATTTCAAAACTTATAGTACAGTACTGTGAAATTGAGTTTTCTAGAAGACCCCGTTTTTCAGTAGACAGTGGTCCTTGAAACTATAGTGTTGAGCAATGGAGTCTTTGACTGGATTTACCAGAACAACAAAGTCTTCAAAAGGAAAGATATTAACAATGTGAAAAGTGCATCTGTTTCTTCACTGGAGCGGTTACATCTCCTCCCCCTTTGATATTAAATAGCGGAAATCACTCATACCCACTGGCATTGTGACATTTTCTTAACCTCTACATTGATTCTCTTTGCTCTTTCTGTTAAAACTCCACACAGTCGGGCACCTTCCAAAGTCTACATTGCTGGGAATTCTTTGGAGGACAAAAGTTCCCAGGACAAAGTTTCATGCTTTATGTAAACAAAACCTCATTTCTATTATTTTCAATTTAACCGTGAGCAATTAAGCTAGAAACACAAATGTGAAGCATATTTGTGATGACTTTGCATGTCCTCTGACAGGAACCACATTCTCTTTTGAGATCAGCAGAACCTTTACTGACATGGACAGATACCTTTGTTACATTCTTCCATTCTTCCATGACAAAGTGTTAGCGGCTCAGTCATGTCCAACTCTTTGCGACCCCAAGGATTGTAGCCTCCCAGGCTCCTCTGCCCATGTAATTCTTCAGGCAAGAATATGGGAGTAGGTTGCCATTTCCTTCTCCAAGGGATCTTCCCAACCCAGGGATCAAATCCTGGTCTCCCACATTGCAGGCAGACTCTTTACCATCTGAGCCATGACTGACTTTTACCTGATAAATTCATTTATTAACTTGATAAAATTTAAAGTGTGTTAGCATAAGGCTAGTGTCTCAGTTCTACGTTAACTCTTTTCAAAAACAAAACCTTAAATGATATTTGCTGCTTTGAGGAATATTATCTGCTCTTTTCTGCATCAGATCCCCTTGGGAGTCATTGCAGCCCACGTTGGGTGAGAAAGGGTTTAAGGAAGGGCAAAGATTTCTTTTCCACTTCTAGCCCAAAGTTGCTCTGTTGAGAAGTGTGATCTTGTGGTACATGAGATTTGAACAAACAATAAAGAGGAAATTGAGAGGAAATGAGAAAACGAATAGGGGAAAAATGAATGAAGACTCCAAACAGATTAGTTTTTATTGTCAGCACTTGAAGGGTTCTATAGATTTTCTTGTAATAACTTGGAAATCACTGGAATTAAGAATGTAGAATAATTCAGAGATGATATGAATATCTTAAAAAAAAGATGTTGCATGCCCTCATCCTCATGAACTCTTCACCTGACTCATGATATTGGAAGAAGACAACAGAGGATGAGATGGTTGGATGGCATCACCGATTCAGTGGACATGAACTTGGGTAAATTCCAGGAGATGGTGAGGGGCAGAGAAGCCTGGTGTGCTACAGTCCCTGGGATCACAAAGAGTTGGACACGACTTGGGGACTGAACAATAACAACAAAGAGAAGACAAGTCCATCCAAAGGGGGTGATGAGGCAACTTATTAGCCAAGAAAGAATGAGTTACTAGAAAACATATCCAGTGCCCACTGGAGGAATGTGTGGGGGCAGGGAGTAGTAACCAGAGGCTTTCAAAGATTTCAGACCTATTGGCAAGATGACCCTTCACGTGGGACAGAAGCAGAGCACTGTAACCAATAATCCCTGTGCCTCGGGGAAGCCCAGCCCTGTGGTGAAATGGATTAGCTTGATCCTTTCAAACATTCCATTCAAATTACTCTTCTTTGTTTAGTTCCATGTTCATCCCAAATCTCTCTCTGATGATTTCTTTTTTTCCTGTGAAACTCAGCCCACAGTGTCACTGTGCACTGGCCCTACAGACTTTGAACACGGAAATGTTTGTGGCGTCATTTGCATTGCAGATCACTATGTTGGCATTCTCTTCATATTGCTGTGTGATTACAGTTAGATAAATAATACATGGAGTCAGAGAGATTCTGAGTACCTCTCTTCATGACATTCTGATATTTAGGTCAGTCTTATCTGGTTTCAGGTGATTTTGCCCAAAAGAAGTGAATACATGATCACAGTGTTTACAAAATCAGGTGTCTCTGCCTAGGTTTGGGCTAGACCTGGAACCATGGATATTCCCTGAGATAATAAAGGTCTCCCTACTAAATTTCTCTGGAGGCAGGCTGATGACATCTTAAGCCATAGAAGCAGAGAGTTAAACTGTGCCCACAGAAGGGCCAAAGCACTTTCTTATAACTCCAGGAAGGAACTTGATTATTATAAGTATCTGAGATACCATATATGTGCAGTCCCTGGGCTTAGCAGGAAAGCATCCATTCTTCTCTAATGTTACAATTAATTATATACAGTGGTGGCTTATACCTGAAGAGTATTTGTCAAATGCCAATCACTGTGCCAAAGTCTTCATATATAAAATTTCATATATTTCTCATATCATAATTTGATATTTCTCATATCAACTGTGAAAGAAGGTTGTGACATGGCCCCATTTGAGAAATGAGGATCCCAGAACCCAGACATGTTGAGGACTTTGCCTCAGTCACATGATGGTGCAGGCAGGAAATGAACCCACCAGGCTATCTTTCTCAAGAATCCATATGCTTACCAATTCCCTTGTTCCAATGGTAGTTTCTTTTCACTTTACAAAATGTCTCTGGTTACAGAATGGTACCATTGAAGCCACTGGCTTGTGGTCAACCTAACTGGCTAATCTCTCCCCACCAGAGGGACACTCTGCTCCCTGATCATTGGTTACAACTGCATTTTGGTCCACAGTGCATATCATGGCTCCCTGGGGCCAAGAAGATGTGCCTGCCCTGATTGATGTATACTTTACAGATGGTGGTGGTGTTAGTCACTCAGTCATGTCCAACTCTTTGCAATCGCTTGGACTATAGTCTGCCAGACTCCTCTTGACTTGGAATTCTCCAGGCAAGATTACTGGAGTGGGTAGCCATTCCCTTCTCTAGGAGATCTTCCCAAACCAGTGTTCAAACCTGGGTCTCCTGCATTACAGGCAGATTCTCTTCTGTCTGAACCACCAGGGAAGCCTGGTGGGGCAGAATGCAATCAGGACTATCACTCTATATGAGGGCCACAGGGCTATTACCTGTGCATGCTTAGTTGGTCAGTCATGTCCAAATCTTTGCGACCCCTTGGACTTAGCCTGCCAGGCTCCACTGTCCATGGGGATTCTCTAGGCAAGAATATTGGAGTGGGTTGCCATTACCTTCTCCAGAGTATCTTCCCAACCCAGGGATCAAACTCCAGTCTTGTGCATTGCAGGCAGATTCTTTACCAGCTGAGCCACTAGGAAAGCTATCTGTACCTCAGTGTTATTCCATCATTTCATGGCCATCAGAAAATGGCCTCTACCTTGAACCTAACTATTTTCCTATTTTCCTATGGAATTTCTGATTTTGCTACAGTTCGTTTTTCACAGAAGTTAAATGTATCTTCACTTAAATTCTCCCCAGCTCCACTGCTCCTAGAGACACTCTTATTTTCATCTTCATAGGCCTCAGAACTCTGCTACATTCTTTTTAGATCTATGCTGGCCTAGACTTCTGAGTTTATTCCTCAGATACAAACCCAGGACGAAAAGTGTCTCATGTACCTCCGAATGAAGGTTTCCAGAAACCGTGTCTATGACAGAAGTCCAGGGTGGACTTGTCTCAGATGTAGATGAATAAGGGCAGAGAGCACCTGCCCCTTTCCTAGGACAGAAGTTTGTCTGTAGTAAGGGAGACCTACAAGACTTTGTAGAACTAACGCCCCAAAAAGATGTCCTTTTCATTATAGGGGACTGGAATGCAAAAGTAGGAAGTCAAGAAACACCTGGAGTAACAGGCAAATTTGGCCTTGGAATATGGAATGAAGCAGGGCAAAGACTAATAGAGTTTTGCCAAGAAAATGCACTGGTCATAGCAAACACCCTCTTCCAACAACACAGGAGAAGACTCTGCACATGGACATCACCAGATGGTCAACACCAAAATCAGATTGATTATATTCTTTGCAGCCAAAGATGGAGAAGCTCTATAGAGTCAACAAAAACAAGACCAGGAGCTGACTGTGGCTCAGATCATGAGCTCCTTATTGCCAAATTCAGACTTACATTGAAGAAAGTAGGGAAAACCCCAAGACCATTTAGGTATGACCTAAATAAAATCCCTTATGATTATACAGTGGAAGTGAGAAATAGATTTAAGGGCCTAGATCTGATAGATAGAGTGCCTGATGAACTATGGATGGAGGTTTGTAACTTTGTACAGGAGACAGGGATCAAGACCATCCCCATGGAAGAGAAATGCAAAAAAGCAAAATGGCTGTCTGCGGAGGCCTTACAAATAGCTGTGAAAAGAAGAGAAGCAAAAAGCAAAGGAGAAAAGGAAAGATATAAGCATCTGAATGCAGAGTTCCAAAGAATAGCAAGATGAGATAAGAAAGCCTTCCTCAGTGATCAATGCAAATAAATAGAGGAAAACAACAGAATGGAAAAGACTAGAGATCTCTTCAAGAAAACTAGAGATACCAAGGGAAGATTTCATGCAAAGATGGGCTCGATAAAGGACAGAAATGGTATGGACCTAACAGGAGCAGAAGATATTAAGAAGAGTGGCAAGAATACACAGAAGAACTGTACAAAAAAGATCTTCACAACCCGGATAATCACGATGGTGTGATCACTCATCTAGAGCCAGACATCCTGGAATGTGAAGTCAAGTGGGCCTTAGAAAGCATCACTATGAACAAAGCTGGTGGAAGTGATGGAATTCCAGTTGAGCTATTTCAAATCCTGAAAGATGATGCTGTGAAAGCACTGCACTCAATATGCCAGCAAATGTGGAAAACTCAGCAGTGGCCACAGGACTGGAAAAGGTCAGTTTTCATTCCAATCCCAAAGAAAGGCAATGCCAAAGAATGCTCTAACTACCGCACAGTTGCACTCATCTCACACGCTAGTAAAGTAATGCTCAAAACTCTCCAAGCCAGGCTTCACCAATATGTGAACCATGAACTTCCAGAGGCTCAAGCTGGTTTTAGAAAAGGCAGAGGAACCAGAGATCAAATTGCCAACATCCACTGGACCATGGAAAAAGCAAGAGAGTTCCAGAAAAACATCTATTTCTGCTTTATTGACTATGCCAAAGCCTTTGACTGTGTGGATCACGATAAACTGTGGAAAATTCTGAAAGAGATGGGAATACCAGACCACGTGACCTGCCTCTTGAGAAACCTATATGCAGGTCAGGAAGCAACAGTTAGAACTGGACATGGAAGAGCAGACTGGTTCCAAATAGGAAAAGGAGTACGTCAGGCTGTTTATTGTCACCCTGCTTATTTAACTTCTATGCAGAGTACATCATGAGAAATGCTGGGCTGGAAGAAGCACAAGCTGGAGTCAAGATTGCCAGGAGAAATATCAATAACCTCAGATATGCAGATGACACCACACTTATGGCAGAATGTGAAGAGGAACTAAAAAGCCTCTTGATGAAAGTGAAAGAGGAGAGAGAAAAAGTTGGCTTAAAGCTCAACATTCAGAAAACGAAGATCATGGCATCTGGTCCCATCACTTCATGGGAAATAGGGGGGATAACAGGGAAACAGTGTCAGACTTTATTTTTATGGGCTCCAAAATCACTGCAGATGGTGACTGCAGCCATGAAATTAAAAGACGCTTACTCCTTGGAAGGAAAGTTATGACCAACCTAGATAGCATATTCAAAAGCAGAGACATTACGTTGCCAACAAAGGTCTGTCTAGTCAAAGCTATGGTTTTTCCAGTGGTCATGTATGGATGTGAGAGTTTGACTGTGAAAAAGGCTGAGCGCTGAAGAATTGATGCTTTTGAACTGTGGTGTTGGAGAAGACTCTGGAGAGTCACTTGGACTGCAAGGAGATCCAACCAGTCCATTCTCAAGGAGATCAGCCTTGGGATTTCTTTGGAAGGAATGATGCTAAAGCTGAAACTCCAGTACTTTGGCCACCTCATGCGAAGAGGTGACTCACTGGAAAAGACTCTGATGCTGGGAGGGATTGGGGGCAGGAGGAGAAGGGGACGACAGGGGATGAGATGGCTGGATGGCATCACGGACTCGATGGACGTGAGTCTGAGTGAACTCTGGGAGTTGTTGATGGAAACGGAGGCCTGGCATGCTGTGATTCATGGGGTGGCAAAGAGTCAGACATGACTGAAAGACAACTGAAATGAACTGAAGGGAGACCAGGGAGACCACTTTATAGGTAAAAATCATAAGACCATAGAAGCCCTTAATTTGCCCCATAATTAGTTAGTTGATGTTATTGTTTACTGTTCAGTCATTAAGTTGTGTCCAACTCTTTGCAACCCCCTAGCCTGCAGCACACCAGACTTCCCTGTCCTTTACCATATCCCGTAGTTTGCTCAAACTTATGTCCATTGAGTAGATGATGCCACCCAATCATTTCATCCTCTGTTGCTCCTTTCTCCTCTGGCCTTCAATCTTTCCCAGCATCAAAGTCTTTTCCAATGAGTCAACTCTTCACATCAGTCGGCCACCGTATTGGCACTTCAGCTGCAGCATCAGTCCTTCGGATGAATATTTAGGGTTGTTTTCCTTTAGGATTGACTGGTTTGATCTCCTTGCTGTCCAAAGGACTCTCCAAGAGTCTTCTCCAGCATGACAGTTTGAAAGCATCAGTTCTTTGACACTAGTTTGGTCCAACTCTCATATCCATACATGACTACTGGAAAAACCATAATTTTGACTATACAGCCCTTTAGCTGAGTACATAGAAAGTGCTCAATACATATTTATTGAATGAATGAATGGACAAATCCAAACTTGAGTACTGCCTCCATCTACTGCACTGTGAAATATAAATTAAGAAACATTTCATTCTGCTCAGAACCATTCAATGTCTTCTCATTATCTTTGGTATAAAATGAAAATGCTTTATGACAATCTACCTTTGTGATCCTTATCTGCTCATTCTCATAGGCCAAATTCATTCCCACTTCAGGATCTTTGTAGGTCTCAGGCCTTCTGCCTGTAGTGATTTTTCCCCCAGAGCTTCAGATCCACTATTTGACCTACCCCACGGCCCTCCTTCATATAAACATTCTGTCTGTCTCCCCTACTGGAATCGTGCCTTGTGATACCACTACCTATCACCATGTCTCCAGCCCCTCTACGTGGAACCCTGTGAATGTTCAACTGATATTTGCTGAATAAACCAATGAAACCATATGGCCTTCCTAATAAAATATAATGTGACCTCCTGTTTCAATGTATATGTCAATTTATAAATGCATATAAACCTTTAGTAAGTCCATAGACTGCCAAACACAGACACAGGGCCACTTTATAATTATCAACTCTTGGTGAGCGATGTCTTCAATTTGAGGCTTTCAATATGAAGCTACTCCAAGATTTAAAACCTAAAAATGCATATTTTTTTTTACAATTATGCATCTTGTGGTGTATAATAGCATAGAGTGATGATCTGTAATTTTACCACCTAACTGTGGGATTTTTTTTCAGTCGTGAGAAGAACACTTAGAATGAAATTGACTCTTTAAAGAACTTTTTAGATGTACGATAGAATGGTGCATTGTACATCTAAACAATATGATACGTGGGTACCAAGTTGTATAGCAGATCTCTAGAACTTATTCATCTTGTATAACCAAAACTTCATACTAATTGAAAGGCAATCTCCCATTTTCCTTTCAGTGCTAGGAAACCAACATTTATACTCTCTGTTTCTATGAATTTGACTGTCTCATGTAGAGGAATCATACAATATTTGTCCTTCTGTGACTGGTTTATTTCACTTAGCATAATGTCCTCATCCTCTGGGTTCATCCACCTTGTCAAACAGGTAAAGAATTTCTTTTCTTTTCAGGCTGATATATATTTTCTTTATCCATTCATCCTTCAATAGACACTTAGATTGTTTCCATTTTTTGGTTATTGTGAATAATTTTGCAGTGAGCATGGGGGTGCAGATATCTTTTTGAGATAAGGGTTTCATTTCTTTCAGTTTGATACCTACAAGTGGCATTTCTGGATCATATAGTAATTATATATTTAATTTTTGAAGAATTCACATACTGTTATCCATTGTGGCTGCACAATATATATTCCCACCAACAGTGTACAAGGGTTCCATTTCTCCACATCCTCACCAACACTTGTTATCTCTTGTCACACTGATGAGAACCATTTTTGCAAAGGTGAGGTGATATCACACTGTAGTTTGATTTGCATTTCCCTGATGATTAGTAATGCTGAACGTCTTTTCCTGTGGTTTTTGGCCCTTATCCTTGGTTCTACTGATCCCATAGAGACCTATTTTCCATTGGCTATCAAGGAAAACCAATCCCATTTTCTGAAAGTCACAAGACTTCTCTCATCTAAATGGCCTTGATCCCTGTACATTTAGGACCATCTATTAGAGAGACGTCATTGACTGCTGTTTCTTCAAACATCAGTGAAGAGCTTGTTTGCCCTTTGCATTCTGCTACTCACTCCAGGATTCCATGTTGAGGAAAGCCCGACTCTGTCCTCCAAGAGGCCTGAGTGAGAAAGAACAAGGTTTCCAAGAACAGCACACATGTGGTGTGTGGAGTTTTCTTTCGTGATTTCAAGCCTCTAATTTTATCACGATTCACTGAATTTTCCATTCTGTGCCTGAGAACCAGCTCACTGGACAATGCCCGTTAGAAGAGGAGGCAAGCAGAGAATAAAGCTGTGACATTCTCCTGGAGACTCATCACTTTGTCCCTGCTTTATTTTAAGGCATGTCCATCACCACTCCTCTCTGGAGGCTGGGCAGGGCACCTGGCCTCTCAAAAACCACACACAGCTCCAGCAGTTTCTAGCCAGGCAGGTCCCCTGGCCTAGTGGGGGCTCTGCCTCACCCCTGCAGAGCAGCTGTGGATCTGAGTGTCTGCCCCACCCTGCCCCCTCCCGAGGGCCCACACAGCTGCAACCGGTTACTCCTTGGCCAGGAGCCGGGACCTACCCTGGGTATAGCCAGTGTCCTCCCTGAAGCCATGGAGATGCTCTGATCCCATGTTTGTTTTTCTTCTTGTGGCTTTTCAGAAGAGAAGAACCTTAAGCTTACTTAGGCTTTCTGGATTTTTTTTTCAAGTCATTCTCTGATTCCCTAGGTTGCATCTCAGGGGACAGAGGATGAGAATAGCTCTCCAGTGTGCAGAAGCTTCTAGTTGCTTTTCAGCTCCATCCCAGGGAGAGGAGTGTGAAGTGATGATGGGAATGTGGACCAGGGAGCAGGTACAGAACTGAGAGGTCAGCCACATCTGGGTGCTTCACCAGGCTCTGCTTTTTCTAAGCACATCACTTCGCTACGGGATGTGGAATTGAAAGAAAGCCTGTCTCATGGTGGATTAAAAGAAGGTGCCCAGAATAGTGATGGGCATATACCCTGAATTCTTGGACTATTCATTATTAATATTATTTGGCTTTTGTGGTTTATTATAGGTTTTTATTTATTTGGTCTCCAGAAACAAAGTCAGAAGAGTCAGTAATTCAAAAACCAGCATATCATTAACTCATTATTTCCATCACAAAAAAGAAATCCTAGGTTGTCCAATTTTTAATGAAAATAAATATGTTGGAGAGAGATCAGCTTTCAATTCAAGATGTGTCTCTACTATGCTTGTCCAAAAAAATTGGTGGTTATCCAGAGAATGAAACATGACTGTTTGCTCATTAAATTCCTCCCTTACTGATATTTTACTCTAAAGTGGACTGGGTAATAGATGGTTAAAAAGAAAACACTTCAATATTTGAAATCTAGCCTGCACTACATTTTAGCTTAAATTTTCTTTCGACTTATATTCATATAGCTATAACACCTTTTAAGGAGCAGACATCTATTTTAGAAATATTTTCCCTGTATTTAAATTCAAAGTTGTTATATAGTTTTGCTTTAAATTCATATACTGTAAATATTTAAACTGGATTAAAAAAAATCTACTTTGAGATCTCTTTCTTTTAACTGAGCAAATTCACTTATCCTTACTATGTTTGCTGACATTACTTATTTTTTGGTCATATTTTATGCCATATATATATATGATTTCCCCCTTGCCTCAGTTCAGTTCAGTTCAGTTCAGTCGCTCAGTCGTGTCCGACTCTTTGTGACCCCATGAATCACAGCACACCAGGCCTCCCTGTCCATCACCAACTCCCCTTGCCTAATTGTTTTCTATTTATTTAAATTATGATAGATGGATTTCTTTTTACTTTAGTCCCTCTATTGCCTCTCCCCCCAGTTTGGAAGTTATGCTTTTCCATTTACCACTTCCCTTCTAAACTCGTTGTTCACCGTCAATAGTAAATTTTTTAAAGTCTAAAATAGCTTTAATGTTTACTTTTTTATGAGTGATTATTTGTTTGTGTGTTACATAAAATGGGTTGATAATTATATTTTCACTTACTACCTTGGAGCCCATATTCTAGTGCCTTATTATTGAGTATCATCAAATGATTGCCGTTCTTTTTTAAGCAATCTGTCTCCTACTAGTCTACTAGCTTTTAGGATTTTCTCTTTGTCTGAAGATGTTGTATTTTCACTAAAATGACCCTAGTTTGGGGTTTGTTTTCATTTTAAACTCTCCCAACTGTCCATCAGTGGAAAACATCAAGTTTTTAACAGTCTGGAAAATTCTGACCCATTTGTTTGAACATTGTCTCTCAACCATTCTTTCTCTTCTTTCTGTCTGAATCTGATGTTAAGTTGGGAGTACTTGATCTATCCTCTGTCCCTTGTCTTTTTCCTCTGTTTGCCAAGAGTTTAGCATTCTGTAATGCTTTCTGTGATACCTCCTTAGTTTTGGCTTTGGTCTTTAAGATTCTCTATCTTTACCTCTGTCAGCTGATCGGTTTAAGTCAACAAATAACATTTTCTTTGGTATGTGCACCTGTCTTTGTTTTTGTAATCTCTTGCTTTTGTTTATGGTTTTCCCAAGGATGGTAGTCCATTTTTCATTTCTTTGAGACCATCATATTCATTTTATGATTGAAAATCGTTCTATAATATGTATGTTTACTTGGGAATTTTTGTTTAATGAATCTGGTGAACTTTTTATGCTGCTAGAATTTTTTTCACTTGCTTGGTAACTCTTGTTCATCTGTAGGAATATCTCCCAGCTTGTAAGAAGGCTTTAATTCTGCTTTTGCCTTAGCCCTATAAAGTATGTGGCTCTAAACTAGAGGTTATACTCTTCTGCCACAAAGATGACCAAAATTCAGGCCTCTTATTATATGTGGTGGGTCTTAGCTTCAAGTGGTAAGTTTGCTTCTATTCCTGGCTATGGGAACTCCTGCAGCTCTCATTCATAAGAAGCAGCTTGGTCCCAGCTCTTGGCTTCATGCAGAAAGCCTGTCACATAGAGTTGGATCTCCCCACAGAACACTCAGCACCAAGAGCGATGCTCTGGTTTCCCTGCTTCCTTCTGTGGGTTTGATTTCTGGTTGTGGTCCACAGGATTTCTTTTAAAGCACTCAGTCAGTTGTTTGTGTTAGCTTCTATTGGAAGCTTCAGATTCCAGTGACTTCGATCTGCCATCTTGGGTATTCTTTTCAATGTATCCCCATTGTCTTCTTCTGGAAGGAAGAAAACATTTTAGAGGAAAGATCATAATGAAAACTGTGTGTTTAGAGCTGAGATTATGTTTGTCAGGATATTCGGGAGAGAGAGAAGATGACTTGGAGGAGGAGCACACAGCATCACTACAGCCCTTCCTCTCCTCTAGTGCTTTTATTCTGGGTTTGTACCAATAGCAGTATCAGATGCAGGGACTTCCCTGGTGGTCCAGTGGTTAAAAATCTGCTTTGCAATGTAGGGAAGGTGGGTTTGATCCCTGGTTGGGAAACTGGCATCCCACATATCATGGAGAAACTAAGCCTGCATCCAGTTCCATCACTCAATGGCAGATAGATGGGAAAACAATGGAAACAGTGACAGACTTTATTTTGGGGGCTCCAAAGTCACTGCAGGTGGTGTCTGCAGCCATGAAATTAAAAGGTGCTTGCTCCTTGGAAGAAAAGTTATGACAAAATTAGACAGCATATTAAAAAGCAGAGATATTACTTTGCCAACAAAGGTCCATATAGTCAAAGCTATGGTTTTTCCAGTAGTCATGTATACATGTGAGAATTGGGCCATAAAGAAGGGGGGATTGATGGTTTTGAACTGTGGTGTTGGAGAAGACTCTTGAAAGTCCCTTAGACTGCAAGGAGATCAAACCAGTCAATCCTAAAAGAAATTAACACTGAATATTCATTAGAAGGACTGATGCTGAAGCTGAAGCTCCAATACTTTGGCCAGCTGATGTGAAGAGCTGACTCATTAGAAAAGAGCTTGATGTTGGGAAAGAATGAAGGCCAGAGGAGAAGGGGATGACAGAGGATGAGATGACTGGATGGCAGCATCTACTCAATGGACATAAGTTTGAGCAAATTTCGGAATATGGCGAAGGACAGGGAAGTCTGGCATGCTGCAGTCTATAGGGTCACAAAGAGTTGGACATGACTGAGTGACTGAACAACAACCAGAACTGCTGATTCCAGGCACCACAACTAGAGAGTTTGTGCACTGTAACATAATATCCTGCACAACGCAAGGAAGATCCTGTGTGCAGCAACTATGACCAGTGCACCCAAATACAATAAATAAAAATAATTTTAAAAAAAAGAAATCTCAGGCACAATTTCTGGTAGAGTTAGGGGATCAGGCATGCAACCATTCATCCCAGCTCACACTGCTCTCTGTTCTACTGTTTATCTCATGGCAAAAAGACAATTCTCTGTAGTCATGTCTTTAGTAAAAGTCAAAAAGGAAGCCAAAATTGACTCAAGAATATATTTCAAGAAAAAAAATGTGAGAGCACATTTCTGTGTGGAAGTGAAGACAAAGTGTGTGTTCCACCGTGCAAAGCTGAGTTTGCTAGTCTAAAGCATTATGCCTTCTGCTTTGCTCACTGCTGTTGGCGACCTGTCATGTAAGCATGTGTGTCTTCCATCACCATCACACACTTTCCTTTAGAAGCATGGTTGCTGATCATTTCGAAGAAACTTTGCTCCTTATCGGAGAGTCTCTGGGAGGTTGAGAACTATTTGTTTTATCTTTTCTTAATTATAATCTGAAAATGGTCTTTGACGTGAATATATGTGTAAATAGTTGACAGATTTTATTACAAATCAACAGACTATGGCAACACTGCATTTGGTAATGGAATTAATTTCATTGTTTCAATCTTCTTCCCATTAATAGCCTGATTATTTTTCTTCATGTCTAATTGGATCTAATTGAGGCCAGTATGTGGTAAGCGTCTAGGAAATACTAGTAGACAGGGAGAGTGAGAAACAAAGATGACCTGCTGAAGAAAGATCAGAAGTAAATAAATTTATATTCTTGAGTACACACCTTCAACAACCCTCTTCAAAGAGAATGTTGACAGATAGCCACAAGAACCCAACAAGAAATTCCTCCTGGAAATGGGGGAAGAACTTTGTTAACTATACAGATATAGTCACGTATTGGCTGTGCCTTCTCATGGCCACATAAAGTGAGAGGCTGTTTCACTTCTCTATAATCAGGTTCTCATATGTAAACAAAAACACTAAAATCAGCTCTACTGTGTGTGGATTGTCCAATACCTGGTGGGTGCTTATTGTATAGTGATTGTCATGCAAACAACATTATTCAACAAGATCAATTCACCTTAACCAAAGAAGCACTAAATAGCACAGGGTGTATTCCCTAAGGAGTGTTTACTCTTTTCCATGTGCCCTGAAGCAGAATGAAGAATCGGATTCTCTGACGTGATGGCTATTAACTAAACATCCAACCAATTAGTTCCATAATTATTTCACAATATGGATGTATATTAAATCGTATTTTGTACACCTTAAAACTATCCGAGGTGGGAGATTTCCCTGGCTGTTAAGTGGTTAAGACTCTGTGCTTCCCATGCAGGGGATGCAGGCTCGATCCCAGGTTGGGGAACTGAGATCCCATATGGTGTATGGTGCTGCCAAAAAAAATTTTTTTAATAAATAAATAAATAAAATTATCCAATGTTATATGTCAATTTATTTCAATAAAACTGGGGGGAAAATTAGACTATGACAACAACAATACAAGGAAATACAAAAGTCCAAAGCACTGTAAGAAATGAGTCACTAAGAAAAGAGGTTGATGTCTCGTTCCTAAAAATATCTAGGAAGGTTCTAAGATTATATGGATGTACTTGGATGGCTCCCTAAAATCAATTTTTAATCTGACTTCTTCCTATCTCTCTGTCTTTATCAGTTTCCAGATCCAAGCTCCTTCTCACCTGAAAGCTGCCTTTTCATTTATTGCACTCTAGGTTTTTGGTTCAGGCTTGTATTGTCTTTTGCTTTCTCTCCTTTCTTTCCTTCCATTCATCCAACATTAACAAATAATAATGCTAATAATAGCAATAATAGTAGGATAAAAACAATAGAACAGCTACCATTATGGGGCATTTCTTATGCATTTCACCTGCATCACTTAACAGTTAAGAAATGTGGGTGTAATTCTATCAGATTTGGAGATGAAGAATTTGAAGCTCAGGTAGGCTAAGTAACTTGCCAGATGTCATGAAGTGCCTGGTGGGATGGTTAGGATTTGAATGTAAGTTTGTTGCCCTAACTCATCTGTGTCCAGTGCTTTTGAAATCAAGCCTTTCATAAAAAAACAATAGCATCCACTTATGAAGTGCCAGATATTCCTACATTCTTTCATTTATTATATGGTTATTTTTCTCCATTTTACAAATAAGGAAATTCAGATCATTTAAGTAATTTACTTGAGATCAAACAACTAGAGACTCGTAGATTTAATACGGGTCTGCTTTGATTATAATGCTACATATTTGTTCATTGTATTGGATCTTTACCACCTTTGGAGGGCTTCCTAGGTAGCTTAGTGGAAAAGAATGTCAGCCAATGAAGGAGACACAGGAGACTCAGGGTCAATCCCTGGGTCAGTAGGATCCCCTGAAGGAGGAAATGGCAACCCACTTCAGTATTCTTGCCTAGAGAACCCCATGGACAGAAGAGCTTGGCAGACTCTAATCCACAGGGTTGCAAAGAGTCAGTGAGCACACCCCAGTGAGCAACCATCTTTGGAAGCCTAATCTTTTCCTATATTAGACTTTCTTTTTCAGAAATTCTATAAAATGTTTTGTTTACACATTTGACCACCGAAAATAACCTGTTTGGAATTTTCTTGAATATTTCCCCAATGTTTCATAGTTTCCAGATTTTCCATTTTCATCAAGACTGGGAACACCCTGAGGCATATGCAGTATTTGTATTCCTTTGGATTGCATTGCCTTTGGGCCCTGGGCTAGAAGCCCACTTTTTGTTTTATAAATTGCTTGGTTTATTGGTTCATGATTGCTGCATCCTGGTGAGTTTGCTGGTGCCCTTGTCCCAGAGGTTTTTGGGGAAAACAAATATATTTCTGGATTAATGCATTTTGGATAAAACAACTACATTTTTGGATGAATGCATTTTCTATATAACAAGTACATATCTCACTAACCTGAGGAGAGAAAGGAAGCTGCTTTTATTAGTTGAATCAAAAGGAAAACTGTGAGGGACCATATTCCTGGCGGGGCAGATGTCTGTGCTGTTGCTGCTAAGACACTTTAGTCGTGTCCGACTCTGTGCGACCCCATAGACGGCAGCCCACCAGGCTCCCCCATCCCTGGGATTCTCCAGGCAAGAACACTGGAGTGGGTTGCCATTTCCTTCTCCAATGCATGAAAGTGAAAAGTGAAAGTGAAGGCGCTCAGTCGTGTCCGACTCTTAGCGACCCCATGGACTGCAGCCTACCAGGCCCCTCCATCCATGGGATTTTCCAGGCAAGAGTACTGGAGTGGGGTGCCATTGCCTTCTCCAGGGCAGATGTCTATGAAGCACCAATTCAGGTCTCAGGTTAGGAGGTTCTGATTGCCCACTGACATCCACAGTAAACGTGGCATTTCTTGAACATCTCAATATGTGCAAGTGGACTTAGTCTTTAATAGAAATCATCTCCTTTATTCCTCACATCTATTCTTTTATATACTTGTAACCAAAGCTTTAAAAGTTCGAGAGACTTATTCAAATTCACCTTGAGTAAACAGCCAAGCTAGGATTTGATTCTCAACTTATCTGAGTCTGAAAACAAAGAGCCACTACATTCCACCGCCATTCACTTGGGATAAGTGATTTTCTATCTGGACTGGATCATCAGAGAAGCAAGGAGAATCCTATATGATTAACGCATTTTGTATATAGGGGTGAGTGAGATGGGAAGCAGGTTTAGAAGCCCATTCTCAGAAAAGTCTGTGAAATCTGGACTTGGAAGAGGATTGTGAACTACAGCAGAGAAACAAAACGAGGAAACGTGAATAAGGTCTCTGCAAAGCCACCATGTTTCCAGGGTCATCCACCAAGTCTTGTGACTTCTACATTCTGGCTACCCTGGAGCACAGGCCTTTGCTGTGTTTTCTTCTGCTTGAAACCCTCTTTGTGACAGCCCCCTGTCAGATTATCTTCCATCCCTGATAGGCTGGCATTGATTTACATGACCTGCTGGCTGGTGATAAAGGGAAAAAGAACTCTCAGGTATTGAGTAGCCATGTCTTTCTGGTTACTTTACTGACCATCAGATCTTATTTCCATCATAACTCTGTGGATCTAAGACTGCCATCCCTATTCTGAGATGGATTATTTGGGACTTTAAAAAGTTTCATGAAGAAGTATAAGTGACTCAAATAGTGTATACAATAAGAAATAAAATCCTAATTTCATTAATTTCTGTACTCATTCACTGAACAAAGGTTGTTGAATACCTAACAATTTTACACTGCCAGGTGGTAGACATAGAATTAAGGGCAAAGGAGTTCATATCTTATCCTCAAGGGGCTTGTATTTTGTAGGCAAACAGGGAAGGTTAATCTAATACACTGATGACTATTCAATTGCAAATTTAGGGGACTTTCTACAGGAAAGAAACATGCCTGGAAGAGCAGGTAACAAATGATGATGACCTCTGCTGGACAGAGTGAAGACGGGATGGGTGGTCCTCAGGGGAGGCGTCACTGAATCTGAGAAGGGAGGGACGAACTTAAACTAAGCCACGTGTGTGTGTGTGTGTGTGTGTGTTCATGCATGTGTATGTGTGTGGTGGTGGGGGGTGTTACAAAGGGTTAAAGGAAAGGATTGTCAAGATTATATAGAGAAACGGATATGAAAGATGGAACAGCTATTCAGATCACAGGAAATTTGAAGTCAGCTATCAGGTAGCTCTGAAGAAGGAAATAATTATAACAATAATAATGTCTACAGAACATGTTTACATGCCAGGCATCGCAGAATATTTTATATGGAGTCTTAATTCCATTTTTAAGACTGGAAAGCAAAGCTAGGAGAGCAACTTGCTCAAGTCTGCACACTTAGAAGTAAAAACTATGGAACTTGGAACTTAAACAAAATCTCTATACAAGCCTTTAACCCACTGATTTTTCCCCATGTTCGGTAGGTTAGGGGATGAGCTGACAAGCCAAAACACTGTGGGACTCCTGCATGGTTCTGTGCAGCAGGGTGGAACTCTGAGGTCTATAATTTGTTGGCCCTAAATTTCAGACTGGTATGCAGAAATCATGATCAAGGCCTAGAGTTTTCTTTGTTCCAGAATCCAGAGGCTTCTGTGAATTTTACTAAAGCTGACTTTACGTTTGAGACAAGGAAGAAAAGGGTAGAGAGGCATCATGCATATACACATCTATAAATTCTTTCAAGACTTTATTTTTTACATTGGACTTCATAGTTTCTAGCTGGGCGTGATGAGGTTATCACATATTAAGACCTGGTCCACTTGCCCCCCACCACTCCTCCTCCTGCTTCTACTCCCTTACATACACACACACACACACACACACATCCTTCATGACCCTATTTTTCCTGTTCTCTTTCAGTTCTAATCTTGAAGGTCAAGAAGTGCTATCATCAGCTTTTCAACCTGCCTCCCACACCTGTCATTTAGATCCAAGACCTCAGGTATAAGTTACTTTAACCTAGTATGGTTGGCATGGGATCTATGCAAGGTTATAAGAGGTCACTTACAGATCTAGCAAGTGAAATATAAATGCTGATTTTACTTTGGTTATATTTTGGATTTACACATGGATCATTTAATCATCTAATTTTACGTTGGGAAATAGAAAGGTAAGAAAAGCCCAATTTCTCCATTTCCTAGCATAGCAAAGGCCATTCAGGTAAGTTATGATTACCTTCCTCACGTTTGCACTCTAGCTATTTTATTATTTCTGTGTTTTTTTTGTTATTTTTTCTCGCCATGCTGACATGTTTTTCATGTATCCCTGTTTAAAAACTTTAAACATACAATGACCTCCTTTTAAACCTTTCTACATGTTATATTCATGTTAAATACCTCTTCAAGCAGGCCCTGATGTATGGAGCTGAAAGAGTGCTAAAGGATTGTGACAGGAATATCATAACTCTAGCGGGATTTTCAATTGAGGTCTAACTAGGGCTTAGTCCTAAAATTAACATTCTCACTTTACAAATTCTGTTGATTTCCCCATTCCCGCCTGCTTGTCTCTAAAGAGAAAAATTAAAGTTCTTGCTTGCTGGAGTTTCCGTTATCACTGCTGTGCTTGAAGGTCTGCAGGCACTGTATTTGCTCTACTGACTGGACATTTCTGAAATAGCACCCCTATCAGGTAGATCAGATTGTTGGCAAAAACTCTGGCACCAAAGAGACTCAACAAATACATTTCATCACACTGACCCTGTACTAACAGCGACTTGCTGTGGATAACCTCATGGGAATGGAAACTGAGAAAGAACTATTTCAAGGCTGCCAGTGCCTTAATCTCTGCTCTGTTCAAAATGCAAACGTGCTGCTTTTTATGCTCACAGTAGTAAAACAAATTTGAGGGATGGCATAATCCTCAGCCTGGGAAGGTAGAGAGAAAAATGAGCAAGAGGAATCCCACAACAAAATGATCTACAGTCACAATCGAGAGGAGAAAATGAACAAACACCTTCTTTCAAAAGAGGGGGGAGAGGGGGAGGAATAGACATTGGAAATTCACCCAACCTCAACTATAGAAGGGCAAAAAATAACTTTCATTTGAAGCCCCAACACTCACTTCTTTGTTAAGGAAACTAGAACAACACCCTGCAGACTTGCAGGCTCCGAAGTTATCAGGGAACTATTTCCTGGGAATATGCTCACCAGTTTCATGCAGCTGGCTTAACAGAATCAGAATGAGTAGTGCAAATAAATTCTGTAAAGCAGATGAGAGCTCCATGCTTTTTTCTGACAACTATAATATTGATGGAATGAAAATTTCAGGATAAGTTTGAACAGTGCTGCCCAAATAAAGTTGTACGGCTTTGGTGATGGGATGGGATGGGGATGGGGACACTTACTAGTCTTTCTCAAACAAAGGGATGTCTCAGTCCTCAAGGTCTCCCTGAGCTAATCCACCTGCTAGAATGATAGGCCCCTGTGGACACCCTCTCCCTACCCACCCCCCACTCAGACAGACAAAGAAGAATATCACGCTAAGATAGGGAGGTGGACTCGAGCCACAAGGACAGGGGGACTGAGCCTGGCTTATCTTGACACTGGTTCTCCCAAGTAGCAATGGGATGGATTCCATGGCCTTGGTCTCCTGCTATCTGCTGCAAGTGTCTGTCTGTGACCCTGGGATCTTTCTGGCTCTTCTCATCCATCCTCACAACTGTTAGTGGGGGATCAGAAGAGAATGGGACTCCTAGTGATTTTCAGAACACTGGGAAAGAGGCCCTTAGTCCCTTTGCTCTGTTAGTCATTACCAAATGGTTCTCAACAGGCGATTTAAGCAGTGTAGTAGCTTTGTTATGACTATACAGAGTGATGCCAAGTCTATTGAACAATTTTTTATTGTGATTTATTTGTGTTCCTTAATTGAAACAAAATGGGACAGCATTCTATAATAATGGTCCCAAGCCCTACAGCTCATAATCATGCACAATGCTACTTTTTTTCTTTTACGGGGTCGGGCTATTTAAGTTCGTCCTAACTACTTGTAAGTCGGAGTGTGACATTCCAGATTGGATACAACCGAGAGAGCCCTGCAATGTTCATTTCTAAATCCAATCCTCACAGCCTTGTTATCTTTGTCAGAACAACCTAGTAACTGCTTCCTCAATGTTTTAATTTAGATTTCTGAGATACACGAGGAATTTAGATGTTATCCCCCCCACCCACCCCACCTTAAAAATGTGGCAGAGCCTCGCTGTTTCTAGGACAAGCTAAAAAGAAACAGATCAAGCAGCAGTGAAGCCCTGAAATGTTATTCTAAGTCGTTTTCAGATTTCAGTCCTTCTGTACAGTAGTTGGTCCTCACTTAGGGATACACTGCTCTTGCAAACAGTCATGGCGTGACCAAAGGGGTCTGATGATCCTGATCAAATGATAAACAGGAGGAAGTTCATTGTTCCAATTGTTTCAGTTCTGTAGTTTCAGAAGGTTGTAAATGAAAAAGAAGCATGAGAACAAATTCTATGGCTTTTACTATAAATTTTGAATGCAAACATTTTTTTTTTCAAGCCCCTTGCACAGTATCTCTTTTTATAAATCTCTTTTGGAACATCTATTGCTGTATGTATTTAGGTTAAAGGAGCCTTTGGGTAGGACTAAAAGGGAAGACCAAGTCATCTTATGAGTGGAAGCCTGAAGTTTTCTGCATGAAAATTACTATCCTTGCTTGTCCAGATTTCTAAGGCAAAAAGTCATCTTAGCAATTCCATACAACTACGCTTGGACACTAAAATACCTTTGCATTTCCGCCCCACCCTCATTATGTCCCTGAGAAAATCAGGTGTCCATGTTTAGTGTATCTGGACACTAACCCAGATACCCAATCCAAATTCAGGAAAGACAAAGGACTATTGTGATAGGATAAATGCTTCCTTCTCAGGCAGCATGAGCAGTTTCACTCTCTTTGTTTCTCAGTTCACTGCTTTGGTGAGGCCTCTAGCAGCTGACAAACAGAGCCTAAAATTTAAGGCAGTCTGCAAAGGTCAAGTCCACTTTCCTTGCACTTTTTTGTGAAAGAAGGGCCTAGGCATCTTGCCTTGGAAAAGTTGCAAAACAGAACAAAAGGGGCTTAAGCATTTATCTAGTGGAATTCTTTCGCTTTCTCGACAACATACTTCTATTGGTGCCTTTGTCACATTAGTGAGCTCCACTGTCAATAGACTCTTCTACAGAGTTTTGGATTCTGCGGCCCTGAGATATGATAAAGTAGTGCACTTGAAATCTTCAAAAAGAAGAAGAGAAAAAAAGCAGAAGTCCAAACAAGGGAGAGGCAAAGAGAATGGAGTAACAAAAAGAAAAGCATGATACTTGCTTACTAAGCCAACTTCTAACTGTAGGGCACTCCAAGTTAATTTCAAAAGCTGATTGCAAGGGTAACTATTGTGATCTTTGTAGGAAAATCCAATAAAGCTGTCAAAGGGCTTCAGTATTAAATGCTTTGTGGTTGAGGAGGTATCAGTTTATTTGCTTTTATGTTGGTTTATGCCGTCAGTTTTTGAGGTGTCTTTTTGTTTTTGCTGTGAGAATTTAGCTTTTGGCACAAATATAGCTATTTTTCTATTATTTAAGCACAGGAAATAGTTATAGTTTTTACACATTTCAACAGATAAGATCAGCTGGGAAGAAAATACCCATTATCTTCCTTTAACTCTCTCCTCAGTCTGTAACTGTATCCTTCTAATTTCCTCCCAAAAGTATTTCAGGTTGGGAATACAGCAATCAGCCTGTGTGTGTGTGTGTGTGTGTGTGTGTGTGTGTGTGTGTGTGTGTAGCAATGGATGCTTCTTAAAATAAACTATCTCCCTTTGGGCCAACTTAAGTCCCACCATACAGGTAGAATGTGTTTGCCTATGAGCTGTGGCTGGCACAGCAAGATGGGGCAAGATGCCAGCTCAGAATGGCAGGGATCAAATCCCATGACAACAACAACTAGGGTAAGGAGAGATCTCCAAATCAAAAGTCTTTATTTGGAGACAAGGTTGAAAGTTATAAAGAAAGAAAGGAGTGCTTCAGGTAAAGAACTTTTCTTTTTTTCTGTTTATAAGTACAGGAGTTATGCCAGATTCTTCTACCTAGACGGTCCAGGAGGCTGCATACGAGAGCTTCGCAGAACGGACGATACACATGGCTCACTGACATTCTTACTCCACGTGAGCACTATATTTGTCTTTCCCTGAGATGGCATATTGTCACCCTGCTTATTTAACTTATATGCAGAGTACATCATGAGAAATGCTGGGCTGGAAGAAGCACAAGCTGGAATCAAGATTGCCAGGAGAAATATCAATAACCTGAGATATGCAGATGACACCACCCTCATGGCAGAAAGTGAACAGGAACTAAAATGCCTCTTGATAAAAGTGAAAGAGGAGAGTGAAAAAGTTGGCTTAAAGCTCAACATTCAGAAAACTAAGATCATGGCATCTGGTCCCATCACTTCATGGGAAATAGTTGGGAAAACAGTGGAAACAGTGTCAGACTTTATTTTGGGGGCTCCAAAATCACTGCAGATGGTGACTGCAGCCATGAAATTAAAAGACGCTTACTCCTTGGAAGGAAAGTTATGACCAACCTAGATAGCATATTGAAAAGCAGAGACATTACTTTGCCAACAAAGGTCTATCTTGTCAAGGCTATGATCTTTCCAGTGGTCATATATGGATGTGAGAGTTAGACTGTGAAGAAAGCTGGAGCGCCAAAGAATTGATGCTTTTGAACAGTGGTGTTGGAAAAGACTCTTGAGAGTCCCTTGGACTGCAAGGAGGTCCAACCAGTCCATTCTGAAGATCAGTCCTGGGTGTACATTGGAAGGATTGATGCTAAAGCTGAAACTCCAGTACTTTGGCCACCTCATGCAAAGAGTTGACTCATTGGAAAAGACTCTGACGCTGGGAGGGATTGGGGGCAGGAGGAGAAGGGGACGACCAAGGATGAGATGGCTGGATGGCATCACCGACTCGATGGACATGGGTTTAGGTAAACTCCGGGAGTAGGTGATGGACAGGGAGGCCTGGCGTGCTGCAGTTCATGCAGTCGCAAAGAGTCGAACATGACTGAGTGACTGAACTGAAATGAACTTCAATAACTTTAAAGAGGAAAAAAACTGGAATTCTGTTTTTCCATGTTGTCTATATCCATTTCTGTCTGGACTACACTTTTGTCTTTGGCTTTGCCTTGTGGCATGGACACACCCCTCCAAAACTGTTTCTAGTTATTATCATTACATATGCCCTGTACAGTCATTATATACTATACATGCCATGTATGGTCCAATGTGGGAAAGTAAATAATTCCTTTAGCGTATGAACTGGATTAGTATGACTTTGGATATTTACATACTTTCTATGAGACTTAGATTTTACTAGAAGATGGAAATTAAAGCCATTGGTGTAGTCTAGCAAACACAATGTTACAAGCAGCCAGGCATTAATGCTAATGCTAATGCTAATGATGGTGAATGAGTGCCCAGGGCGTGTAAAATAATTTTCATTTAAATTTAATCTCTGAGAAACGAAATGCCAATACCTAAAGAAAAAGCAATATTCAAGTACATTTCAAAAAGAAACTCTTCTACTTTTCATCATTCAATGGTTTCTTGGTTTGCTACTCAAGTGGAAATCTCTTGTCTGCTTGCCCAGCATCTATTATCCTTCTTTCCATAAGACTTTATATCTCCTTAGGGGACTCTTGACCCCCACAATCCCTGCCCAATTGCTCTCCCCACAGCTCCTTCCAGCCCTTGCCCCTGTGTGGTTTGAGGGAAACTGTCTCTGGCTCTGCCTGCCAAGATGGGTTTGTGACCCAGCATTCAGTAAAAAAGAGTGTTTATCTCACTTGGCCATAACCATTGGTTCATGGATGAACATGAAACTCAGTCCAAGCAAATCAAACCCAGCATGGGGCTTCTGTGGGAAAGAATAAGAGATGCTCAGAGCATGGACCATATTATGGGCTTTGAGCTGCTGAGAAGTCATCTGGCCATCAAGAAGAAAGTAGAAGGACTCAAAAGAAGACTGTTTTAGGGTAGTTTTTGTAATTAGAGCTGACGAAACTTGCTGAATTAACAGGATATTCTTTTGACTTGGATGTAGGTGATGAGAGAAAGGAGGACTCTTGCATATGTCCTAGATTTTTTTGCTGAAAAATTGGGTAAATGGTGCTGTCATTTACTGAACTGAGGGAAGATTGAAGGAGTCATAAGATTAAGGGGGGCGGGGGGCGGGCGGGGGGCTCGGGGGGAATTGAGTGTTCTGCTCCTCTCAAGTTAAGTTAGAAAAATCTTCCAGATATTCCAGCGGAGATGCCAATTTGGAAATCTGGGGATGAGGCAGGTTTGACTAGATGGATTTGGAGATCATCAGCACATGGTCAGCATGTCAAGCCTTTGAGTTGGATGAGATATTGAAGCTGAGCTCTCAGGCACGCCCACATTTGTGTCCAGGATGTAAAGGAGAATCCGACAGACAGATCAAGATGTGGTTCCTGCTGAGATACTTTAGTGGTTCCTCCTGACTCTCAGAATAAAATCCAGGCTTCTTTACATAGTAAATAATTCACGGTCTGTCCCTGGCAACTTTCAATCTCTCTTCTCTTACTCCCTTCCTGGAACCTGCATTCCAGACACTTGGACTTCCTGTGAGCCCTCACCAGGCTGACTCAGTTTTCCCCTAGAATACTGAATGACCTGTCAGGTCTGTAAGAAGTGTCCTTCCATTTCATTCCAGAGCACTCTTAGTTTTTCTTCCCTTAATTTGAAAGTCCCTCCTTTTTCTGATTCCCTCCCCTAGTTTGGATTGGGTCCCACTTAGGTGTTCCTCTTGCCAATGTGTTATTCTTGTCAGACTACTTGTCTGGATGGTAAACTCCTTGGGATCAAGGGCCTGGCCTTGTTGACTTTTGTATTCCTAGAAGCCATAAGTGTAACCTATTCTTAATAAGTGTTTAAACAACGTGCTCCAATATGGTGCATATCTGATCATTGTTTTGTTTTGCTTTTCCCTGAAGCCATCAAATGTTTTGAAAGATTCTGTGATTCTATGTAAGGATCCTATGGTTTTCAAATGTTAGCATGCATCAGAGTCACCTGGAAGACTTGTTAAAAGGCAGATAGCTTTACTTCACCCCTAGAATTTCTAATTCAGTGGATGTAGGATGGGAACTAAGAATCTGCATTTTCAACAACTTCTCAGGGAGTGCTGAGACTGCTGGTCCCAGGACTACCCTTTCTCATCATCCATTCACCTCTTTGTTATACCTATTAAGTCAGTCCTAAAACTCAGAGATGTTTCAGATTTGGACTAAATGGAGCTGTGCAAAGGTGGCTTGATGCTACAGTGTGACATCAGATGTCTGCATGGCGAAGGCCTTCTCTTGCCTTATGTGACACAGAGATATGAAAGTTATCTACTTTATAAGTTATAAAGTGAAAGTTATCTACTTTATACAAAAGCCCTTTAAGCTTACTCCATGTTAAATGACATCGAAACACTCCTTTAGCCAAGCCTGATAAATACATACTTTTCATACTCCTCAGGTGGTGCTAAGAGGTACCCAGTGCCAATTGTTTGAGTAATTAAGGGGAGCTGGGGCCTTTCCTGATGGTGCAGCTGTTAAGACTTCATGATTCCACTACAAGGGCCATGGATTCAATCCCTGGTTGGGGAACTAAGATTCTGCATGCCACACCACAGCCAAAAAAATTAAAAAAAAAAAAAAAGATTAAAAAAAAGCAGGGTGAGGGGAGCTGGGTCAGCCTAGGAGGAATCAGAAACCTCCAAGGAACAGTTCTCAGTGAATAAATGACAGTGTACAGCTTCACATGGGAGTTCATCTGTGTCAGATACTTCATGGATATGCCTTTAACTCTCTCAGGCCTACTTCTTAATCCAGCCAATGCTACAGTGACCAGTTTTGTGCAAGCTTCGACCAGCTTTGCTAGGTACAATCTGATCAGACCAAGCACCCCTTTCCCTGGAGCTTTGCTGACCATAGCAAGGGGGACCTGCAGGATCTTATTCTGGACTCATACCTTTACAACTCTGAAGTTTAGACATCCAGCAGACAAAAGCTCTCACACTTCGTCCTTGGACACACCTTTGTAAAGCTTCTTAGAAGGTCCCCAGAACCTGAGCACTAGTCTCTGAAATCTGACTTGATCCTGCATCCCAGAGTTGAATTTCTTTTCCTCCATTACATTCTCCACTCCTGCTCCCTGGGATCATGTTCTGAAATCAAATACCATCAAACAAACTACTTGTCTCAGCTTTCAAGGGAATCCAGGCTAGGCTGTATTAATAACTTACAGGAAAATGTATGAGAGATGAGAGCTTTACTCCTGAGATCTGAAAGACCCACGTGCATTGCAAACCCAAACCATAAAGACATGTAGATAGAGACAGACATGACTGTTTGTCCCTTAATGACATGATGGGTATTCTCTGGCTGAAGTGGTTTGAAAGCTTTGTAAGTAACCCTCTGTGCAAGTTTAGAGCACTGTTTACGAAATCCACTGTCGGTTTCGGAGGGCATGTAACAGATTGATTGGTCAGAGAGAAAAGAAAATCTTTTTTATTTTGCCAAACTTCTGGAAATTTGGGAGCAATAAAAATACTCACATCTAGCTAAACATGAGCATTATTTATGATAATAAAATAATAGTATTTGGATTGAAACTTGAAGGATTTTCTCATTGACATCGTGAGTCATAATTTTGATTCCTTTCAATCATAGAACAGTTTGTACAACCTTAACATTTTCAAAGCACATTGGAATTTCAGTTGACTTTCCCAGCCTGTCTGGGAGATAGATAATGAGGGTATTAGTTTCTTCATCTGTGAAATGAAGTAGCAGAAGCTGAACTAGGTTACCTCCCCAACCCCTAAAAAGGTTGCTTTTAGCTTTTACAATTCTACAATTTTATTTTAAAAGTAAGAAAATGGAGAAGGTAAGTCGTTGACTTAAACTTTCAGAGCCAGTTAGTGTGAACAGGAGTAAGAATCTGTTTTCTGTCTCCCAGGATAAGGCTGTATGTGTGTGCCTAGTCATGGCTGACTCTTGCCACCCCATGGACTGTAGCCTGCCAGGCTTCTCTGTCCATGGAATTTCCCAGGCAAGAACACTGGAGTGGGTTGCCATTTCCTATTCCAGGGGATCTCCACCCAGGGTTTGAACCTGCATCTCCTGCATTGGCTAGCAGATTCTTCACTACTGAGCCATCTGAGAAGCCCATAGGTTAAGGTTACCAGTGTTTAAAAACTACCACACTAGGCTATAGGTCAACCACACTCACATTGCCCCTGGGCCAAAGTCGCAGTGCTAATTCCTGGAGCCCACTGCTCTTTCCCGGGCTTGAAGGGAACATGTCTTCCCTCTCCAAAATATTGCTATATTAACTGTAACCCTGCACAGCCAATTATCTAGAATTGGTAGATGAAAAACTACTAGATTAAATTAATCATAAGAAAACAAGCAAGAAACATCTAGAGTGTTTAGGTTGATTGCTTGCCTGTTTTGAAAATTATTTTATAGAGACTGATTGTTTGCCTGCAATTTTTTCCTAAGGCCAACACAGCCCATGAAGGAGATTTATCACTCTGGTCTATTCTCGTTGTCTTTTCTTTGCCATGGCAGCCAGATCTACCATGCCCTTCTCCTTACACTGGAGGGCATGCAGAATCCGATTCCCACATGGGGTGACCAGATGTCCTGGATTAACCAGAATGACACAGGAGTTGGAGCTACTGTCTGCCTGGTTGTGTGCAGACATTCGGGAGGGAGTGTCCTTCAGAGCAAGGATCTTGGAACTCTTTGAAGGGGAGACACTCATGCTTTTTACCATTTTAGTCCCAGGAGGGTGAGGAATAATTCTCTCTAGACTTGCCCTGGAGAGTACTTGATTGCCTTTGTTTGAAAGGAAATATTTTCAGTTCTCCAAAGAGCTTTCCTTTCTTTTTGAGAAGAAAATGATACAAGCTTACACATTTTGTCAGACTCCTAAAGGGGGCATTCTTGAAAGTTTGCCACTTGGGATAGATTACTAAGAGAATCCAGGGAGAGGAGGAGACAGAGAGGCAGGGACAATAGGTGCTGTCCAGAGGGGACTTTGCCTTCTGCCCATCAACACAAGACAGAGTTCGCAGAAAGAGTGGGGTTTGGGGTTTGAGGCAGAGATTCCAGAGAATAGCTAAAATATCCTCTGTTTACTAGGCTTCTCCAGGACCCAGAAGGCACTCTCCAAATCATCATTAATCACTGCTTCTCCCTCCGAAGCAGAAATGTGTTTTCCATAAGCCAGTTCTTATGAATAGGACTGATTACAAAGCTGTAAAAGCCAGACATGAATTAGCGTACAGAGTTCCCCAAGTCCTGAATGCCACACCAAGGCAGGACTTTTAAGTGCAATTATAACTTCTGGAACCAGCATAACACGATGTTCTGCATTTGAAAATCTGGGAAAGTATCTGCATGAATTTCTTATTCCATTTGCTATTTGCATACTTGCAAAATGTAAAAACCTGCTTTGGCATATGTCAGAAAAACTATAAAATCCCTTTCAAGATAATGGAAGTTAAAAAAAAAAAACATGTAAAATGCAGTGTAAATATTTGTGTCAAAGCCTTGATAAGGGCAGTGACACTCTCCACTCCCCGCTTTTTTTAGTAATAGTTTCCTGCTCCTCTTAGCCCAGTAGTTTCAGTGGCTAAACAGGAGAGAAAGTGACAATTACTTTAACCTAACAGGAAGACTCTACTCTAATTAAATGGTACAGTTGAAACTTTGCCTTAGCCAATCAGATGTTAGCACTGGTTAAACTCCTACTGGGTTCTGATGAGTTGTGGGTTATTACTAGGCTGAAATGCTAATAGTATTTAGCCTGATGCTCAGTATTTAGCACTGAACCTGATACTACCCATCCCCCACCCACCCCAGCTTCTTTCTCCAGCACACTCTGACTTGCAGTTGGTAATTTTTTTCTAGGTTTCAGTTCAGGAAGGATAAGCAGACTCACTTTCCTTTTTTAACTTCGAGGTTTCAGTGTTGTAGATTTGCCATCAAGTTTACTATCCATGGGCTTCCCCAGTGGCTCAGACAGTAAAGAATATGCCTGCAATGCAAGAGACCTTGGTTCGATCCCTGGATTAGGAAGATCCCCTGGAGAAAAGCATGGCAATCCATTCCAGTAGTCTTTGCCAGGAAATCCCATGGACAGAGGAGCTTGGTGGATTACAGTTTGTTGGATTTTGATCCTTTATTTTCCTTTTGAATCAGATTTCCAGGCATATAGACAACAAATCCCTTAAGAACAAAGTCCAAGACTCTTGTACAAGCAGGAGTGGGCACTAAGGGATGGCATTTGAATGAATAACCAAGAATGGATGAGTGAAAGGATTGGAAAGCCCACCTTGAGAAATGCCTCCTGGGACCTTGCATCTGACTCTTTACTGAACATGTGGGTATCACTGTACCTCCTACCCACCAAGCTCTGTTCTGAGCACTGTGGGTTTAAATACAGGATCTGTCTCTAATTTAGCTAATGCATTGAGAAACTAGTTACCACTAGTGGGCAAAATACATGTCAGTGGCTCCAATGCTGGATGTTACGGGCCGTAATGGAAGAGAAGGTCAGAGCACAGAGCAAGTCCTGAGGTCCCAGCTCAGCACTGAGCAATCCAGCCACAAGGAGATTGTCCTCCATCAATAGACTCACATCTGCTCTCAGGAACCACTGCCCTTTTCTAGGGACAGAGAACATGATTTGTGAAACTCCCCCTAGAGCTTTCATAATAGACAAGGTCATGGTCTACTCACACTATTTTTAAAATAACCTTTTCCCTTAATTACAAATAGAATGACATACAGGTTCCTTGTAGGAAATATGAGGTCATCCAGCTCGTACTGTGTGACCTTGCCGCTCTTGAGAGCATGTTTTATAAATTTTATCAATTATTTTTAAGAGTGCTGATTGGACAATAATTGTACCCCATCTCTGGACTAGGGAGTCCTGTGAAAGTGGCCTGGTGTCTAAGCTCCATTAAGCAGAGATAGTGATGATTAACTTGATAGGAATTTGACCTGTAGAGAGAGCTAACTATTGACAGAAAGGGGGAAACAGAGGACAGAGATTAGCTGGGTCAGTAGGACCCAGTCAAAAAGAAAAGAGCATGAAAAAAGGATCAAGAGTGAGCAAATGACAGCTGAAATGTACTGTTTATTATATGCCAGGTATGATGCTGATTGCACTTCACATCAATTAGCTCACTTAAATCTCACAACATCTCTAAGGGGTAGAATTTGTTTCTCTATTTACCAAATGAGAAAATGGAGGAAGACCATTTGCATTAAACCCAAACAGTCTTGCTCTAGAGTCCAAGCATCTGCCATTATACCCCACCATCCTACAATGGAATATATACATATGTATGTATCTATATGTGTGTGAATGTACATGCATATTTCGATACTGATGTATCATCAGTAGAAACTGACTGGGGATTGAGTGACCAGATTATCAGTCAGTAGATCCAGAAAACTCTGCAGGTCCCCCAATCAGTTCTCATAGTCTGGGTAGTAGCTACTATACCTACCAAAGTTCTGAGTAGATGATCAGTCATCCTAGTTGCCCAGGGTATTCCCAGTTTTACCACTGAAAATCCCATTTGGTGGATTCTGGTCTTCCTCATTTTTCTCCACTTCTCACAATAGTGTTAATTAGAAAAGCCTGACTGTCTCTCTCTCTTCTTTGAACCTTAGAAAGTCTGATTAACATCTACACTTCTGGTCACTGGATTCCCTTAGCAAATCCTCTTTCCTCAGAATCTTATTGCTCATCCTGTCCTTCTGTTTTGACCAGGGGAAAATAAGAATTCACTCTCTCCACCTCCTCCATCTTTGCAGGATCCCCTCAGGCTTCCTCCACCTTGTAACAAGAAGGATAGACTCCACACTGACAAAAGCCTTTCCTTAGAGATCACCTCACCCTTTTGAGTCTCTAGGTTAGGCGGATAGGCCAGGGAGGGAACTCACTTGGAGAATGAACCTCAGGATACAGTAATCACATCTTCCCATCCTTTGCAGAAATTCTTTCCTCTCCTGCTCTTCTTTCCCAAACCCTCTATGCTGAATCTTTCTTTTCATTTTCCACAACTTTAATTTTTAGAAAGTCCTCCCTTCTGATTATGTGAAAAATGACAAATCCCAGTTCTGCTTTCTGAGGTCACCAAGAATAAGCTCACACCAGTAGAATACTGGTTCCCTCCAAGGAATCTACAGAGATCACACAGACTGGAAGGAAAGATGACTCTAGAGACTGCTGTGATGCCCCAGGTATATCCGTGGAAATGGAAGGTGTGGTATTCAGAAGCAATGTGAGAGCCTCAGGGAAATTTATAAGCAGCAGGAGAACACATTAGAGGTTGGAATGCTCCCTTAGTAGATAAACTGTCTGAAACCCAAGTAAAGGACAAGAATTGCATCTATTTAATGATGGCCTAAAGTGGAGAATCCCAGGGACGGGGGAGCCTGGTGGGCTGCCGTCTATGGGGTCGCACAGAGTCAGACATGACTGAAGTGACTTAGCAGCAGCAGCAAAGTGGGGGACAATGCATGCACAGCCTGGAGCAAAGGTAATGAGTAAAGTGAGTAGGATATTGGAGTCCATTTGACAATCGCAGAGAATCGTCGGGAGGAACTTATGACTAGAAGGCAGCAGTGAACCTCAACCTTCAACACTAGTGAAAGGATGTCCAGGTGGTGGAAGGGCATGAGACACAATGTCCCATCAAGAAGAGAGCAAGAAAACTTTTTCAAATTAAAGGTATTCAGTCATCCCTTCGTATCTGCAGGGAACTGGTTCCAGGATGGCCTGCAGATACCAGAATCCATGTATGCTCAAGTCCTTATATAGAAAATGACATAGTATGTGCATATAATCTACACATATGGTCCTATATAATTTAAATCACCTCTATATTACTCATAATACCTAATACAGTGAAAATATTTTGTAAACAGTCTTGTAAATGTAATGTAAATTGCTAAATAAATAGTTGCAATTTCTAGTTTTGCTTTTGGAAGTTTCTGGAATTTATTTTTTTGACTAGTTCTGATCCATAGTTGATTTCATGGATATGGAACCTGTGAATTAGGAGGGCTGACCGTCTTCATTCATTATTTTTGTGCTTAAAATACTTTGAAATATATTAAACTTTGAAAGTAACTTTTTTCACCTGCAAATAGTAGTATTAACATTTTAAATTTTTCCAAGTTTATTTTATGCTATGCACAGAGATCCTACTGTATATACAATTTCCTGTCCTAATTTTATGCTCAACATTGTATGTTCTCCTTTACTCGTGTCATTGAAAACTCTTCATAAGCATAATTTAAAACCACCATAATATTCCTTAATATGGATAATCCATAATTCACTTCATTATTTCTGCATTAGGCATTTGAGTTGTTTCTAGTCATTAAAGTAATGACACCGTGATGAAAATAATCATACATTGATCCTTGTTATTTGTGGATAATTTACTTAGCGTTTTTCTAAAAATAAAATTACTTGATCAGAGAATATGTTTTAAGATTTTTAATGAAATTACAAAAAATTTTTCCCAGAAAAATGGCAAAAGTTAATACTGCCATAGTACTGTATACAGCCCTTCTTAGACATCCCTTTCAAACAATCTTCTTCTATAAAAGGTATTATCATGTTAAAAATTTGCTAATTTTGTAGATGTGTGCTGTAGTTTTCAATTCATTTCTCATTGTGAAGTTGAAAATCACAATATAAATGAGGACAAATGTCGTGCAGAAAGAAGTAGAAAGTCTGAGACCAAGCCCATAAATACAAGTTTTAAGTTCTCTTAACTACTCAATTTTCCTTTCTTCTCTCAAAAAGTGATACCTTCAAATCAACTAGGATTTAAGCAAGAAAGCTAGGGAATTTAATAATGAGAATTTGATTAATTTAATCATTTTAGTCAATTGAGAAAAATCATATGGTTATCTTAGTTGATACTGAGTAGGCATTTGGTTAAACTTAACCAAATTTTTATTTTTATAAATTGTCAACTAGAAATACAAGAATACATTTACAGCATGATAAAGATTTTAAAAAATGATATTTTTCTATTGGCAGGAACATGAATGGACTTGAAGGGTATTATGCTAGGTGAAATAAGTCAGAAAGACAGAGAAAAACAAATATCGTATGATATCACTTGTTTGTGGAGTCTAAAAAATACAACAGACCAGTGAATATAACAGAAAAGAAGGAGGATCACAGAGGTGGAGAACAAACTAGTGGTTACTAGTGTGGAGGGGGAGGTACAAACTATTGGATGTAAGACAGGCTACAAGACAAGGATGTATTGTACAACATGGGGAATATAACCACTATATTGTCATAACTGTAAATAGAGTGTAACCAGAGAAGGCAATGGCACCCCACTCCAGTACTCTCGCCTGGAAACTCCCATGGGTGACGGAGCCCGGTAGGCTGCAGTCCATGCGGTCGCTAAGAGTCGGATACGACTGAACAACTTCCTTTTCACTTTTCACTTTCATGCGTTGGAGAAGGAAATGGCAACCCACTCCAGTGTTCTTGCCTGGAGAATCCCAGGGACGGGGGAGCCTAGTGGGCTGCCATCTATGGAGTCGCACAGAGTCAGATATGATTGAAGCAACTTAGCAGCAGCAGCAGCATGAAAACTATAGAAAAAATGAAAAATTAAAAAAAAAACATATATATACCTCACACCAATATCCAACTTAAAAAATTAGTGATGAAATATTCAAGATGCTACCATTAAAGTCAGGGGAGAAAAGATGTTCGTTTATCACACTTTGATTTGATAACATACCCAAACAAAAAGAAAGATAAATGTATTATTACTCCCAGATGGTATGTTGTCTGCACAGAAAATACAGTAGAATAATATGAAAAACAAACAAACCATTATCATGCATAAGATAGGCAGACAAGAAGGCCAGTCACTTCATCTGGTAGGTTCTTTGAGAAAAGAAATAGCCTAAGTGTACTTCAGTTCGGTTCAGTTTGGTTCAGTTCAGTCACTCAGTCGTGTCCAACTATTTGAGACCCCATGGACTGCAGCATGCCAGGCCTCCCTGTCCACCACCAACTCCTGGAGCTTATTCAAATTCATATCCATTGAGTCAGTGATGCCATCCAACCATCTCATCCTCTGTCATCCCCTTTTCCTCAGCCTTCAATCTTTTCCAGAATCAGGGTCTTTTCAAATGAGTCAGCTCTTCACATCAGGTGGCCAAAGTATTGGAGTTTCAGCTTCAATATCAGTCCTTCCAATGAATATTCAGGACTGATCTCCTTTAGAATGGACTCATTGGATCTCCTTGCAGTCCAAGGGACTCTCAAGAGTCTTCTCCAACACCACAGTTCAAAAGCATCAATTCTTCAGTGCTCAGCTTTCTTTATAGTCCAGCTCTCATATCTATACATGACTAGCAATGGAAAAACCATAGCTTTGACTAGACGGACCTTTGTTGGCAAAGTAATGTCTCTGCTTTCTAATATGCTGTCTGGGTTGGTCATAACTTTTCTTAACCCTGGTGGCTCAGAGGTTAAAGAGTCTGCCTGCAATGCAGGAGACCTGGGTTCGATCCCTGGGTCAGGAAGATCCCCTGGAGAAGGAAATGGCAACCCACTCCAGTGTTCTTGCCTGGAGAATCCCATGGACGGTGGAGTCTGGTGGGCTAATCCATGGGGTCCAAAGAGTTCTACACGACCGAACAACTTCACTTTCACTTTCTTAAAAGGAGAAAGTGTCTTTTAATTTCATGGCTCCAGCCACCATCTGCAGTGATTTTGGAGCCCCCAAAAATAAAGTCTGTCACTGTTTCCATTGTTTCTCCATCTATTTGCCATGGAGTGATGGGCTCAGACAGAGACAAGACAGATACATTACTTTGCCAACAAAGGTTCATCTAGTTAAGGCTATGGTTTTTCCAGTAGTCATATATGGATGTGAGAGTTGGACTATGAAGAAAGCTAAGAGCTGAAGAATTGATGTTTTTGAACTGTGGTGTTGGAGAAGACTCTTGAGTCCCTTGGACTACAAGGAGATCCAACCAGTCCATCCTAAAGGAAATCTAAATATTCATTGGAAGGACTGATGTTGAAGCTGAAACTCCAACACTTTGGCCAACTGATGTGAAGAGCTGACTCATTGGAAAAGACCCTGATTCTGGGAAAGATTGAAAGCAAGAGGAGAAGGGGACAACAGAGGATGAGATGGTTGGATGGCATCACTGACTCAAAGGCCATGAGTTTGAGTAGACTCTAGGAGTTGGTGATGGACAGGGAGGCCTGGCACGCTGTAGTCCATGGGGTTGCAAAGAGTCTGACACAACTGAGCAACTGAACTGAACTGAACTGATGGGACCCAAGCCATGATCTTAGTTTTCTGAATGTTGTGTTTTAAGCCAACTTTTTCACTTTCCTCTTTCATTTTCATCAAGAGGCTCTTAAGTTCTTCTTCACTTTCTGCCATAAATGTGGTGTCATCTGCATATCTGAGGTCACTGATATTTCTCCCAGGAATCTTGATTCCAGCTTGTGCTTCATCCAGCCCAGCTTTTTGCATGAAGTGCACTGCATATAAGCTAAATAAACAGGGTGACAATATATAGCCTTGGTGTACTTCTTTCCCGATTTGGAACCAGTCTGTTGTTCCATGTCCAGTTCTAACAGTTGCTTCTTGACCTGCATACAAATTTCTCAAGAGGCAGGTAAGGTGGTTTGGTATTCCCATCTCTGAAGAATTTTCCACAGTTTGTTGTGATCCACACAGTCAAAGTCTTTGGCACAGCCAATAAAGCAGACATTTCTGAAACTCTCTTGCTTTTTCAACAATCCAATGGATGTTGGCAATTTGATCTTTGGTTCCTCTGCCTTTTCTAAATCCAGCTTGAACATCTGGAAGTTCACGTTCACGTACTGTTGAACCCTAGCTTGAAGAATTTTGAGCATTACTTTGCTAATGAGTGAGATGAGAGCAGTGAGGTAATTTGAACATTCTTTGGTATTGCCTTTCTTGGGACTGGAATGAAAAGTGACGTTTTCCAGTCCTCTGGCCACTGTTGAGTTTTCCACATTTGCTGGCATATTGAGTGCAGCACTTTCACAGCATCATCTTTCAGGATTTGAAATAGCTCAACTGGAATTCCATCACCTCCAATAGCCTTGTTCTCCTAAGGCCCACTTGACTTCACATTCCAAGATGTTTGGCTCTAGGTGACTGATCACACTATCGTGATTATCTGGGTCATGAACATCTTATTTTGTGTAGTTCTTCTCTGTATTATTGCCACCTGTTCTTAATATCTCCTGCTTCTGTTATGTCCATACCATTTCTGTCCTTTATTGAGCCCATTTTTGCATGAAATATTCTCTTGGTACCTCTAATTTTCTTGAAGAGATCTCTAGTCTTTCCCATTCTATTATTTTCCTCTGTCTCTTTGTATTGATCTCTGAAGGAGGCTTTCTTATCTCTCCTTGCTTTTCTTTGGAACTCTGCAATCAGATGTGGTTCAGGTCTAGGGTTTTTGAGATGTTGTATTTGAAGAGTAGTCAGTCCTCTCTCAGTACAATGGCCATTTTGCTCAGGAGCTACAACAATAGTTTACTGGTCCAAGAGCCACGGTAATGACTCAGTGGCTCCTCCATTGACTGCCTCCTCATAGGCTGATGGCCACCATTCTGGGGATTTCTCTCCAGTTCCTTAACCAGTGAGCAATATACTGGGGAATATACAGTTATTGGCAATTGTTAATAAAACATATAAAACACCAATGCCTAAACTTATGAATATGAAGGAATTATATCTTTTAAACTTTAGCAAATAAAGAGAGTCATGTTTTAGTATCTACAGGAAACTGTCTTATTTTGAGAAAGCAAATGTTAAGGAAATATAGACAATTTTCTGAACACCACAATGTAAGTGCGTTCTCCAGAGCTGAAATCAGTTTCTTTTTGGTTTGAGATCTTGATGATGGAACGCACAATGGAATTTCCAGTTCTGAAAGTGATATTAAGCTCACCCATTGTTCGAAGCAAGCTAGGGCCACACCAGAAAGCTATGTGGGTGGTAAGGAGAGGGCTAGATATAGTTCAGTGTGGGCAAATGGAAAGAAATAAATTTAGAGAAAAGTCATCTAAACTTGATTTATAAAATAATGAATGCCAAACTATCAGCTATAAACCAGAAAAAGAATGTTAAGAAAAATGAACTTTTTTCCTAAATTCCTATACTTGTGTGTTGAAGCCTCACACAAAAGTCAGCATGACTTTGGACCTTACCAGGAAGGGCACAAGAAAATTAATGGAAATTCCACATCCCACATGACATTCAGCAAACATCTAGTGAATGTCTACAGTGCACAAGGTGGCCCTCGATAAGGGCAGGTCACTGGAATAATAGGTGTAATAAAAGAGGCAAAGAATTCTCTTGGGATACAAAAGACTGAAAAAAGTAAGGATTACTTGGGGAGGAAGTCAGTATATGAACCAAATCCAGTGGTTTCTCAGTGTACAACCCTTGCAGATACCAAAATTCAAGTATGCTCAAATCTCTTACATGAAACGGCAGAGTATTTGCATATAATCTACACACATCTTTCCATATACTTCAAGTTTTCTCTAGATACTCATAATGTGTGTGTGTGTGTGTGTGTGTGTGTGTGTATGTGTGTGTTAGTCCCTCAGTTGTGTCTGACTGTGTGACATCTCATGGACTATAGCCTGCCAGGCTCCTCTGTCCATGGAACTCCCCAGGCAAGAATACTGGAGTGATCAGGTCTCCTGCATTGCAGACAGATTCTTTATCATCTAAGCCACCAGTGATCCCAGAGATAATCCACTCTAGATGCTAGAAAATAGTTGTCAGTGTGCGGCAAATTCAAGTTTTTCTTTTGGGAACTTTCTGGCTTTTTTTCCAAATATTTTTGATCATTCAGGGGTTGAATCTGCAGATGGAATCCATGAATTCAGAGAGCTGACTGTAGGTTGTAAGGTCTATGATAAGGTAGTAAGTGCTTAGCAGAAAAATGAAGCAAGGAAAGGGAAAGGAGTGAAAGAAAAGACAGGGTACAAAGAAGTCAGATTCTGACTCTTTAAAAGAAGAGTCAAAGGGGCATGCTGAGGTTTCTGATGTAGAGTGTGAAAGAAGAGAAGCATGAGAGATGACTAAACTTTTTGGACTAAGCAACTGGGGAATGGGATGGAGAGAATTCAGGAAAAACAGGTTTCTTTTGGAGCATGATGAACTTAAAATATTGTTAAATAGCAAAAGAAGATATTAAGTAAGTGGTTGCATATATGAGTCCATAATTGAGGGAAGAAGTCTGGGTTGACGGCCTAAAGTTTAGAGTGCTTACCACAAGGATGCAGATAGACACAGAGAAGTTCAAAACTTTGAGAACTCAACATGAAGATGTCAGAAAAAGGGAGGAGCCAGCAGAAGAGAATGGGAAGAAGGGATTGGAGAGGGAGAAAGAAAATCAAGCCAATAGACCATTCTGGAAGCCAAGCAGAGACAGAGATTTAAGGATGAGACAGTTATCAGCTGTATCAATTCCTGAATATAGGTCACCTAAGATGAGGATGTTTGAGGATAAGTGATTGAATTTAACAAGGTGGAACTTATTAATTACCCAGACAAGAGAAGTTTCACAGGAGTACTTGAGGTCAGAGCATCAACTAACTGGACCAGCTTCAAAGAAAATGGAAGAGAAATTGGACATAGCTAGAGACAAGTATCTCAGGAGTTTCTCTGTGAAAGGAAAGAAATAGGGCAGCAGATGGAGTGTGAGGCAGAGTCAAGAGAGTGTTTTAAGATGTGAAGAAATAACAGCCCGCTTATAGAGGAGGGAGAGACTGCTGGTGGAGGAGACACAGGAGAGAAAGTTGGAGGAATGTTTTTGAGTAGGGAGTAGTATCTAGTGCACAAGTGGGGAGGTTATACATGGATGTAGCATGGATGGTTCATCCCTGGAACAGAAGGGAAGTGGGCATGGAGAACAGGACTACAAGTAGCGGAGGTAAGTAGATGCAGAGAAGCTTATAAAAGTCCTCTCCTCATTGCTTCTATTTTCCCAGTAAAGCAGAAAGCAAGGTTGTCAGTGGAGAGTGAGGATGGAGGAGGAGGGGGTGGAATTTTGGAGTGAGAGAAAATACAAAATAATAATCTAGCAAGTAGGATGGAAAGTGTACTTGGAAAGAGTATGCTTGATGGTCAAGGATGATGGTCAAGGAGAATCAAGTCTTCCCTTGAGGTTCACGGTCATAAATTATAAAGAGGGTACCATGGCAGTGTGTATGGCTCAACACACTCCAATGAATCTATCGTCTTTAGAAAACTCTGAACGACTCACAATATGACTGACAAGGGTCGTTAAAACCTTGCCGGGGCAATCTTCTTCAGCACGGATCTGTCAGTACTTTCCTGCTAACCCTTTTCTCAGTTGTTTCCCCAAGAGCTGCTGCTTTGGCACTCCGATCACCCTTGTCCTCAATTACTTTTCTTTCAATATCTAGCTCCTAAATTGCCTTCTCTAAAAAACGACCTATGTAGTAAGTGTCCCTTGTTCCGTTATGTAACTTAATGATTGTTCCATCTTAAGATTTATCATTTGACAACTTTATAAAGTAGGTTTCATACATCATCACCACTGCCATCATCATCTTTACTTTACAATAAGCAAAGAGGAGAAATAGAGATATTAACTAACTTGATAGTTTCCTGCAAGTAGGGGAGTAAAGGTCAAAGTCAGGAACTGAATGGCAGTAGGTCAAGTCTAAATTTCATGCTCTTAACCATCAGGTCATGCTAACTCTCTTCTTTTGGGTCAAATAAAGATGATATCATTGCAACAGAGGAAGACTAAGTTGCCTGAATCTATAATTTTATATAATGCAGATTATAAGATACATTGAGTATTATGATTTGTTCGACATTGAATACAACTCCAAGGAATCTGGGATTCTTCTTCTGTGTTTCTTCTCAGATTGTGAGTGTTAACTATTGTGTCCGAGAGGCAGTTGGAGCCATGAGATTTAATGTGCTTTAATATCATTCTATTTAAAAGCAAGAATTGTGTTGTTAACATGCTATTGTAAGGTCACTGAATAATTGTATATTCCACCATAGGGTTTTGATTAAGAAATAAACATTTCAATCTTGAATTCTGAATACTGCCCCATGAAAATTCTGAGGGATGGATGTTCAAAATCCTGGCAACAGCTATCTAATTTTCTAAGCTTATGTAGAAAGAAAAGTTTTTAAGGGCAAAATATATTCTCTCATAGTTAAAATCAAAACTGCATACAAAAGAGCCAGCAGACTTGACACTAGTACTCACAGGATTTACTTCTTGGAAAGGAATAAGCTTTCCTTAAAAGCTTTATCCAATGGCATGTCTGACAATAGTGAATATAAGCAATTTGGCTTCCTGAGGCAACTTCTTCACATACTGTCTGATGGCGTTCAACGCTGTCTGCTGGCCCCCATTGTATTCAGTGCAGCAAAAGCCACGAGGAGCCTTGAGTTGCTGTTCACAGCTGAGTCCCATTAGTGTGTTCACCTGCAGAACTGCCATGCCTCCCCACAAGCCACTAGCCTGCCAGTGAGTGTGTCAATGGGATCCCTAAGATTTGAAACCAGTGCAATCAAAGGGCAGGCTTTTAATTGAAGCCACCAGAAAGAGAAGAGAAAGATGTTTGGGTCACCATGCTTTTCGTGTGGCATAGAAGGGGTAGGCAAGGGCCAATGTGGACTGTTTGTTAGATATCATTTATTGCTTACCCCTTGTTTTTGGTTGGGCACAGTCCTTTACGTAATAATGTATTATTTCATTTAATCTTCACATCAACACTCAACCTCAGATATTTCATTTAAGAAACACATGAAAAGATGCTCAACATCACTCATTATCAGAGAAATGCAAATCAAGACCACAATGAGGTACCATTTCACACCAGTCAGAATGGCTGTGATCCAAAAGTCTACAAGCAATAAATGCTGGAGAGGATGTGGAGAAAAGGGAACCCTCTTACGCTGTTGGTGGGAATGCAAACTAGTACAGCCACTATGGAGAACAGTGTAGAGATTCCTTAAAAAATTGCAAATAGAGCTGCCTTATGACCCAGCAATCCCACTGCTGGGCATACACACCAAGGAAACCAGAATTGAAAGAGACACCTGTACCCCAATGTTCATCACAGCACTGTTTATAATAGCCAGGACATGGAAACAACCTAGATGTCCATCAGCAGATGAATGGATAAGAAAGCTGTGGTACATATACACAATAGAGTATTACTCAGCCATTAAAAAGAATACATTTGAATCAGTTCTAATGAGATGGATGAAACTGGAGCCGATTATATGGAGTGAAGTAAGCCAGAAAGAAAAACACCAATACAATATACTGACGCATATATACGGAATTTAGAAAGATGGTAATGATGACCCTGTATGCGAGACAGCAAAAGAGACACAGATGTATAGAATGGACTTTTGGACTCTGAGGGAGAGGGAGAGGGTGGGATGATTCAGGAGAATGGCATTGAAACATGTATACTATCATGTAAGAAATGAAGTGCCAGTCTATGTTTGATACAGGATACAGGATGCTTGCGGCTGGTGCATGGGGATGATCCAGAGAGATGACATGGGATGGGAGGTGGGAGGGGGATTCAGGATTGGGAGCTTGTATACACCCATGGTGGATTCATGTCAATGTATGGCAAAACCAATACAGTATTGTAAAGCAAAATAAAGTAAAAATAAAATAAAATTAAAAAAAAAACACATTACATCCCCCCCCCCCAAAAGAAATATATATTGAGAGAAACTGTATCATAAGAAATGGACTATTTCCTGCCATATCAGTAAACAAGAATGTCACATATATACATACCAAGTTCAGTTGTGTCTGACTCTTTGCGACCATATGTACCAGGGCCCACCACGCTCCTCTGTCCATGGGATTCTCCAGGCAAGAACACTGGAGTGGGTTGCTGTGTCCTCCTCCAGGGGCTCTTCCCAACCCAGGGATGGAATCTGCTTCTCTTATGTCTCCTGTATTGACAGGCAAGTTCTTTACCACTAGCACCACCTGAGAAGCCCAACAACGATGTCACAGTCATCAGCAATTGCATGAATGGTGAGACAGTGAGCCCTGAGGAAACTAAGGATGTGAAAACACAAGGTACTGGCCCCAGCTATCTTAGGTGCAAACATTCTGACTTAGTTGGTCCAGATGATGAGACAATTATAGAAATAACTTTTATGAGGATAAATGTGAAAGTCTCCTAGGAGAGGTGCAAAATGAAGGGACTGTACAGAGGATAGCAGGAGAATATTAACTCAGAGGGAAAAATGAAGGTCTTACAGACGAGGTGTCTTCTCAAGTAGGTAAAACATGATGGCTACACTTTTGAGTAGCAGAAACAAGGGAAGAAGTTTTTGTTATTCTAACAGTAGAAGCAAAGGCACACCAGTAGGCAAAGACAAGTTCAGTGTGAATATGGGGAAGGAAACAATAAAATTGAGGGTTGGGGTCAGGTAAAAAAGGGCTGAAAGCCACATCAGTGGTTGTAGTCTTAATCCAGTTGGCTGCTCTTACAGGAATGAGCTACCCAAAGCTTATGATAAAAGAAAAAAACAGGATTGGAGCTGCCTTTGGGAAGGCTGACCTGGCAAGTATCATCACTGGAAAAGAGACGGAGTAAGGTACCCCAGTGGCAGGCTATTCATTGTTTAGATGGGAAGACTGAGGGTTTGAATTAGGTTAGTGACAGTGAGAATGAAAAGGAAGCAGTAGAGATGAGGAAATTGCAAGGGTCTTGGCACTTGGCTGCCTGGTGGGAAAAGAGTCAAAGTTTCGAAGTTGGTAGACAGCTTTAAGTCAGAAAACAAATATGGCAGTATAATGTGAGCTCTGGCAATAGCCTTGGCTGGGAATTCAAGGTCCAGCATCTACCTAGAAGGTTCAATCAGTGACAGCCCCTGTCCAGGAATAAATATGGTGATGACAAGATGAGTAGAATGCAAGGATTCAAATCATTTCATCTTCAGGAAACCCAAATCATTATTTTTGCATATGAACAAGTAAAATGAGAAGAATCAAGCATTATATGAAGATTACATCACTGGTTCTCAAGCTCTACACTTGTGAAGATCACCCAAGACGCTGGTGGAAATTCCAGACACTCAAAAACAACTCCTAAAGATTCTCATTCAATAAGTCCTGAGTGGGTCCCAAGAATCAATAATGTTCTGACCTATACCCAGTGATTATGGATTAAGTGATCAGAAAAAGAGACTTTGAGTAACATTGGATTTTCCATCATAAATAGTACCCTACTCATACATAAACTTCAGGTAATCACAGTGTGTATTGTGTATTCTGATGTGGTCACAAATCTTCCCAAGAGAAGTGAAAAATTTCCCACCACAGACAGCCAGAGAAGAATTCTCTGACTCATCCTAATCTTTTGTTCTCTTTTAAAACCATATTTAAACCATCTTCTCTTTGCATTCCATTTGTTTATTAACTTTGGGAGCTTTTATTCCCTTGAATGCTTTTTTTATAAGAATGTCGCTGCTGCTGCTAAGTCTCTTCAGTCCTGTCCGACTCTGTGCGACCCCAGAGACAGCAGCCCACCAGGCTCCCCCGTCCCTGCGATTCTCCAGGCAAGAACACTGGAGTGGGTTGCCATCTCCTTCTCCAGTGCACGAATGTGAAAATGTATGCAAAGTTCAGTCCATTTTAAAATAGACAATGTATACAATTGACTGCTTCTGCTCCCACTGGTAGCGTTGGAACAATAGGAAAGTGACCTAACCTCGCTAGGCTTTTCTCATCCTTAAAACCAGATCTAATTAGACCAGTTTTATTATCCCCTCTCTGATTCTATGGTCTGATGCCTTATAATCTAGATGCAAACCTATTTTAGGGTTAGAAAGAGTATTAAGTGGGATCTTGCCACTTCCAATGGGTTCTTTTAGCATAGGGACCACGATTTCCCTCTTGGTAGCCTGTTACCAGCAAGGGCACAGGACCTGCTTATGTGAGGCTGGGATGTGTCTGTGTGGACCCTCCCATTTCAGAGATGGCCCACTTGAGACATTCTTCTTGATCTTCAGGGCTTTATGATTTCAGCAAACTTTCCCCCCTGATTTTAAATGAAAAATAATAATTTCTGGACAAGTTCTCAGAAAATTGCCCCTGAGAGAGCAATAGGTTTCCTTTCTGAGGGAACAGATTTAAGTTTTTTCAGTGAACAGAAAGAAAACAGTAACAAATGGACCATGTCAATGTTTTATTGACAAAAGAGTAATTAAAACATTTTGTACTTAGGGTCCGAATCTTGAATGAGCTGTCATAGCTTCCATTTTACTTTGCAGTCTTATATAATGGCCTGATCCTTTGAGATAATTTTATGTAGTTATTTCTTATTATAAGGTAATAGAGTTTGATGGGGAAACTTCAGAAAAATATAAATTATTGAAAAGAAAATTCATCTAAATTCTTCAAAACAGAAAGAAATGATTATTTGAGTATATAGTCTTCTACTCATTTCTTTCTTTGTGTCTCTTTCTCTGGGTCTTACCCTTTTTTTTCTTTCTCTTTGCATTTTTATCTTTCTCTCTCTTGCTCTCTCTCTCTTTCTCTCTCTGTGCATATATTGTGTGATTTTATTTAAAATGGGCCAGTACCCTAGATGCTAACCTGATATTTTTCTCCAGGTCACTATTTTTTACTTTTAATTTATTTTTAACAGAAGTCTTTTTTTCCCATCTTATAAACATATCACAGTGTATTCATTCTATTCTCTTGATTTTAATGGAATTGATCTTAAGTGGTGCTTATGACATAATGATAAATCTTTGCCTTCGATTTCAGCTGTTTGATCAAACCCACCAGCAAAGGTTCTCAGTCCACCTAACAGCAGTTAGTTCTTATCAGTCAACCCTGTAGAATCAAAGGGTTGATTTCTTCATGTGTGGCTGGATTATTTCAGTTGAGCAGCAGTGGGCCCACATGCCTCACACTGGACCACCTCAGATCATGTATGCCTTTTCCTTTGGGAACTAAGCAAGAATCATGCCAGCAGAGCTTGAAAACATAAGCTGTAGCTTTATCTGAAGTGCCACTGTCCAGAGAAAAGTAACCTCTCTGACCCTATGCAATACCAGGATATATGCGCCAGAGCAGTTCTTTGGTTTCCTAGCATTACAAAGGCTTTGTCCAAACCAAGAGGCTTAAACCTTACTTTTAGTTCCTGTGAGCCTTACTAACACATTTTTGAAAGTGCAGGAGGAAACCTCTGCGTGAACAGTTCCAGTTGGAGCAGGAGAAAGTTGAATTTTTTTTTTTTTTAATTCCAATAAACCATTGGCAGACTCCCCTGCATGTACATTTGTGCCTCCTGCCTCATCCAGCTGAGCCAGAGATTCTAGATACAACTGTCTCGCACGTTGTGAAGGACCTGTGCAAGGCAGGGTCTGTCCAGAGACTCTCTTTGCGTTTAACCTTTCAAAAGGCATGCCTATAAACGTTCTCATTACAGCCAGGCTGGGCTCCCTACGGAGTAAGTACCTGGCTGAAAACCACTTGGAATAACTTTCAGCTAAAGTGTAAAAATATATACCTTGGCCAACTGCAAGTACTACACCACATGACCCAAGACACAGGCCAAGCGGAGCCATCTTGGCACCAGGCTGGACCCAGCATCCCATTCCCCAACATCAGCACAGTGACCCCTTCCAATGGATTCTCCCTCGAAATCATCTCAAACTCATTCTCCTCTGCATGCCTCTACTGCTACAGCTTAGCCCAAGTTACTGCCTTATCTCCTCTATGATACTTCTAGAGCGTTCTCTATTGGTCACTCTCAGTTGTCTTCTGTCACTGGCCTGTTCGTTCCCTGCATAACAGCCAGGGCAAGCTTTTGAAAGTGAAAGTCTAGTTATGTCTTTCCCAATAGATCTAAAAATGTGACGGTGATCCAGCAGGCCTTCTCTGACTTGGCTTCTGCCAAATCTCCAGCCTTACTAGGTGCTCCAGTCCCAGATGCAAACAAGGTCTGCCTTATGGTTTCCAAGCTTTTTATTCAACAGATATACACACTACTGTATATAAAATAGATAACCAATAAGGACTTACTGTATAGCACAGGGAACTATACTCAGTATCTTATAAAATAACCTACAATGGAAAAGAATCTGAAAAAGGATATATATAAAAATCTGAATACATATATGCTGCTAAGTTGCTTCAGTCGTGTCTGACTCTGTGACCCCATAGACAGCAGCCCACCAGGCTCCCCCGTCCCTGGGATTCTCCAGGCAAGAACACTGGAGTGGGTTGCCATTTCCTTCTCCAATGCATGAAAGTGAAAAGTGAAAGGGAAGTTGCTCAGTCATGTCCAACTCTTAGCAATCCCATGGACCGCAGCCCACCAGGCACCTCCGTCCGTGGGATTTTCCAGGCAAGAGTACTGGAGTGGGGTGCCATTGCCTTCTCCAGAATATATATATAATATAGGCTGGTAAAGAATCTGCCTGCAATGCAGGAGATGCAGTTTTGATCCCTGGGTCAGGAAGATCCTTGGGAGATGGAAATGGCAACCCACTGTAGTATTTTTGCCTTGGAAATCTCATGGACAAAGGAGCTTGCCAGGCTATACAGTCCATGAGGTCTCAACTCATCCACCACCACTACTATATATATATATATATATATGTGTCTGTGTGTGTATATATATATATATATATATGAACTGAATCACTTTGCTGTATGCCTGAAACTAACACATTTCAAATCAATTACACTTCTTTTAAAAAATAGACAAATACTGTTTTAAAATTTTAATTTAAAAATTAAAAAAAGCCACATACTGAGTGAAGTATTCCCGAATGAGGATTTTCTAAATTAGCCCCACTCCATACTCCCATCATGCGCTCAGGTCCTGCTCTTCCTGCTTTGTTTTTCTCCCTAGGATGCTTCCCTTCTAACATACTTTACATTTTATTTCTTTGTCTTGTTCATTTTTTTCTCTCCCCTCCCTGAATGTAAGCTCCATGGCACGTAAGGACTTTTGTCTATTTTGGTGGTGGTTTCATTCCTAATATCTAGAATAATTCCTGGCAAGTAAGAGATATTAAAAATATTTGTTGAATGAGTGATATTTGTTGAATAAACTCTCTGTTTTGAGGTCTACACACCAGTAATGCACATTTGTGAATATTCTATAGCATTCTGAAAAGTTGGTGGATTCATCACAAGATGTTTTATAACTAATGATTTAGAAGGGGGAGGATAGAAATAAACATTTTTTTTCGATGCTCCTGTACCACATCTTCTAAATTAAATCACGTTGCTTAAAATTCTTGCAATATGCTGTACTGTTTTTTGGCAGCTTTTATCATATTTATAATTTTAAAATATTTTTGGTTATTTGGGGTTATTATCTGTTTTCCTAATAGGTTAGAAACATCATGGGGTGGAGACCATGTTTGTTTCACTCGGAGACAGTGAACAAATAAGTGAGTGCCTCTTTTCCAGCAGCTATATGTAATGGGGCAGGGAAATTTACCCTTAAGGCTGAAAAAAATCATTTATTAAGTAAAGTCTAAAAATGGTCTTCCTGCCTGAGAGGCATTAGATCCCTGGCTTCTGAGAGAAACAGCAGAATTATCTGCCTCCAAGTCTTTCCCCAAATTGCTGGGTTCCAACATGCTAGGTCGTGTTTAGATGAAAAAGGAGATAAGCTTGCAAGAGAGAACTCCATCCCTGGGCAGCTGTCCTTTTGGGGGTTAGAAAACAAAACGGTTACAAGAGTCTTTGCTTGTATTTTCGCGAAGTCTTTGGACTCTATCGAACAACAGTTAAAAATCTGATTTAAGAAGCAGTATCAGAAACTGATCTGAAACCAAAGCAGAGCACCCTTGGCATGAGAATTAGTTTAATCCTTTGGAGGATGTTCTGCTGATCTTGGGGTGGGGGAGGAAGTTTTTCTTCTCTAATTATTCAATTTCTGCTCTAAAAACAGTTTTCATCCTACTTTACTGAATGCCAGATGGTAGAAACTTATGAAGAAGAAAGTATTTGTGAATAATCATGCAGCCTTTTGATCGCCAGCTTTCCGAGTTATCAAGTCAAACGTTTTGCTCTTCCTCCCCACCTAGAACAACATGGCAGATTTCTCGAGTGAGAGGGGAGTCGCTGGTGAACTCAGCTTCGGAAATCTCCCTTCTAGGTGGAAAGGTGCCCGGTCCAGGAAGGGTTCCAAAGTTAAGTGCAGGATACTTTTCAGGTGGTTAAAAATGCAAAAGAGAGGAGCGGGGGTGCCTATGCAATTTTCTCAGCAAGGATTTGCCACAAACTCCTCAAGCACTTTTAGCTAGAGTGAATTATGCTGACATTTTCCTTTTTCACTGTTTTCATGAGTTTTGAATATTGAAACAGATTTTGCTGGGGATAATGGAAAGCAGACTTGGGAAACACTTTTTTGTTTTTTTTTAAATCTAGATCAGATCTAGCTTTTAATGTAGGACTAACAATAGGAATATAATGAAGCAGGCAAGTGGGATTATACAAGTTGGTTTTGTTGATAGTATCTAAAAACATTTTCACTTCAAACCATTTCCTTAAATATAATATTTGCCTTTTAAAGTTCTGGACTCTGCCAAATGTTTCCCAGTGAAAAGTTTGCCTGTTATTTACATTATGGTTGCATTTTGATTTTCTGGTCATTGGAAGAAGGCTCCATGGACATCCATCATGTGGTGATCTTCATTATTTCAACTGCTTATTGGAACAAAATGAACAAGACTCACTGCAGTGATAGCCAGATCACAATGAAAAAGTGTCTTCAGTGTGCTTAAACCAAAGGAAAGTGCAAACTCAGAAAGAAAAACTGTAATGGCCCTGGTATTACTCCAAGCACTCTGTATCTACCAGCCAATTTAATTGAAGCAACACCTTTCTACAGTGGGACTATTATTACTAATCCCATTTTACAGATGAGGTAACTGAGGTACAAGGATTAAATTGGATTATATGACCACCAAGAAGTAGAGCTGGATTTGAATATGGTACCTTCAGCTGGAGTTCATATCCCTAACCACTGCCCTATACCATCTGCTTGATCATGTGACCAAAAATTCACACCAGAAGATCTGTTTTCTTAAGAGGAATCAGTTGACGTGATATACTATCCTTTCTTATAGCCTTCCTTAGATTTCTCACCTTGGAAATTTGAAAACACTGGTAACTCTCAGTGGGAGCTGGAAAAACTCTTTAAATCTCAATTCCTCCTTGCCCTGATGAACCTATTTGCAGATCATGAATAGAGATGCAGACATAGAGAACGGACTTGTGGACAGAAGCAGGGAAGGAGAGCATGGATAAATTGAGAGAGTAGTGTTGACATATATACCCAGGATAAATTGAGAGAGTAGCGTTGACATATATACCCTGCCATGCGCAAAACAGCTAGCCTAGCAGGAAGCTGCTATGTAACACAGGGAGCTCAGTTTGGTGCTCTGTGATGGCCTATAGGGGTGGGATGAGGGGGGGCATGGGAGGGCAGCTCAAGAGGGTGGGGACATATGTATACATATAGCTCATTCACACAGTTGTATAGCAGAAACTAACACAACAATGTAAAGGGAATATAGTTCAATTTTTAAAAAAAATCTGAATTCCTCATCTTCTCATTTGTGAAGTCACTGTAATCATAATTCCCATCAGTTCAATTCAGTTCAGTCGCTCAGTCGTGTCTGACTCTTTGAATGGTGAAAAGTGAAAGTAAAGTCACTCAGTCGTGTCCAACTCTTTGCGACCCCATGGACTGTAGCCTTCCAGGCTCCTCTGTCCATGGGATTTTCCAGGCAATAGTATTGGAGTGGGTTGCCATTTCCTTCTCCATGGAATTTTCCCAACCCAGGGATTGAACCCGGGTCTACCACATTGTAGACAGACACTTTACCATTTGAGCCACCAGGGAAGTCCCTTTGCATGGAAACTTCCAATTCTGGGATTTGGTTTCTTCACTGTACAAGGTAACCTACATGTGCGTATATGTGGTTGGGAGGTGCGCTATGCAGGGCAGGTGTGCACGGGATTAAGGAGATGTATGAAAAAGAATACAGTTTTTAAAGAAGGAAAAAATAGAATTAAATAACTCATTTGCATGAGTGTGAAAGCACATTGATTTCTCTTGCCAGCTGTGGAGCTTTCATAACTGACTGACTAAAATCTTCATCGCTTGGAAGTTTTATGCCCTGTGTTTACTGATGGGGATTAGGTGTTACACCCCCTGACCATTCACTAGTGGTTCAGATACATAAATGGTTTTGTTTTCACTTCATCAGACCTACACATGGTAGTAATTAGATGCTTCCAATTACAAGGGAATCCTGTTTGATATCATCACCTAATGCTTTCCCCAAGACAGTAAGCAGAGGCTAATTTGTTTTCTATGGGAAATAAATATCTTGAGAAATGCAGATACCCATTCTCCTTGGGGATATTTAGAAATTCTTTTCGTGTGATTTATAGGATTAGTAAATCACAATAACAACTAGAAAAATACCAGTGCTTTTTGGTGGGTGCCTGGTGGACATGAAAATCCATATATTCATCTCAACGGTCATATAATGTTAAAATTGTTAGCATCAGTAGATTTGAAAAATGAGAAACACTATACTGGAAAGGGCAGAGACAGGATTCAACCCCAGGACTATATGCCTTTAACTACATAACAAGTAACACAGATTCATTCCAAGAACATGTAACAAACTGCTGATTTAGTAAAACAAACTGTTATCATTTTGTGGGGTAATATTGAGACTTACATTCTCTGATTCTCTCATCTCTCCCTGCTCCCCCCTTTCCACTGTCCCTGTTAATTCAAAAGCATTCTGAACTCCTGACCAGATTGTGCAACAAAGGCCTAACTGAAGCCACTCAATATATCCTTGGACCAGTAACAATAGGCCTTACCTGGGGGTTTCCTAGAAATGCACTCTGTTCTCTAACAAGACTTCCAGGTAATTCTCAAGCAAATGATAACTCAAATTATAGCAATCCTCAAGATTCACCTGATTCAGAATTGAGTCATATAGTCTGATCTCTCAATTTTTACTATTCCCCAGTGTCAACTCAACCAGACAGTGGATTAACCCAATGTTCATGGGTCAGACTGCTTTTGCCTAAGTGGCTTTCTTCATGCTGTTCCACCTTGCCTGATGATGTTCCCTGTACCTGTTTGTTGCCTAATCAAATCCTACTTTTCAAGGACTCCTTGCTTCATGATTTAAAAGGAATCCCAGCTCTGTGTTTTTTCTGATTTTTTTTCTTTTTTTTTCTTAGTGGCTAGTGGCCTCCCTTTTGCAAACTTTGCATCACAAATAAAATTGATCCCAAGGGAAGAAAAATTAAAACTTAAAGCACACTTTGAAAATCAGGGATGAGTTCATCTCCATTGGTCCTTCTACCTTTTAAAATTGAGAATTAACTAGGATTTTACCTTTGAAATCCTCACACCTAGGGTTTTACATTTGAAAATCAGAAACCCTAGTCTGTTTGTATTGAGCACTATCAATAACACCCAGAGCCTAGTGTGTTTGCAGAAAATAATCAAACCAGGTGTGTGTCTAATGCAGTTGCTAATTTAATTGGTGGAAAAAACTCAATTAAATAAATTTTGATTTTAGTTTTCTGCAAATCTGTAGCACTATTTCAAATGAACTGGTCTTAACTGAGGGTCAACAAGCAAATAAAGGCAAATCTTGAAAAATTAGAGCATCTGGAAAGGCAGTTTAAAGGCGAGGAGTAGAAGGTGGGAGAGATTCAATTATGTTAGTTTTTATCATTTTTAGGAATTTAATATACTCTAGACATTTCAACTTATTTCACCAGTTACTTGTTTATGAATTATAGCAACCAGATTCTAGTTCTGGAAAGAGTAGAGATGCAGGTTCAAGTAATTTAGTACTTTCGGTTTTCTTTGTTACACTATTTCACAGTTTTTCTTTGTTAAAAAAATTTACAATGGCAATTAAACACATGCAGTTGAGGAAAGTGTTAACACACACACACAATCTTCTATTGTTTATATTATATAAGAGTACTGTTTAATTCCCAACAAATCTCACAAGGCTGTTATGAAAGGTAAAAACCCAAGTTTGCCACAGAACAAACAATTTCATACCAAGTGGGTTCTCAAGTTTTTTCTACCATTCCAAAAATTCTAAAATCATAATTTAAATGTTGTATTTATGCAGTTGGAATGCATTTGGAAGTGATCAATAGAGTATTCAATTCATCGTGGCATATGATGAATTGAAACTACATTCTCTTAGACAGCACCCAAAGGCAGAGCCCAGCATCTGCACCCGGTCACTGTTGAAGAGTAAAGACAATGTTACTAGAAGTCTGTCCAGTAAAACATGCTAGTCACTAGTAAGAGGAAAGATACTGACATCATTGTTTAGACTAATAAATACCAACTCCTCACTCCACCTCCACTCCTGCCCAGCCTGAGAAGGAGATCCCCAGAACAGATGGCTTCCCAGTATCAGAATAGAACTGAGAATCAGGGAGGAAGAAAAGAATGTAGACTGTTGGGTCGGCAATCAGCATAGTCTGCCCCAGATATCACTGGAGAAAGGCAGCTTTATAGTTATGTGACAAACACTATTTACACAGAAATCTTTCAAGAGCTCTTACTGAAAAGCACGTTGAAGATCTGGGATGATCTGTGCGAATGAACTGAGGAGCACAGGGATTAAATTTCCCCTAAAATATACATGGGTTTAGATTGTGGGACGGGTGTTCTTGGGAAAACATGTTCTGAGTTTTACCAAACCCAGCATTTTGGGCGGGGGAGGAAATAGTCTCTGACAATTGACAACCAAAAAACAGAGCGAGAGTCATCTACTGGGAACTCAATCCTAAGTGTGGTTTGTTGAAAGTTTTGAAACCCTGTGGGACGGTCCCCGAGGAGTTGGTGCCTCTGACCACCTACAGCTTCCTGAGATGGAAGCAACCTGCAGCAAAGCTCAGACAGGAAAATGCCAAGCTAAGTGAGTACAAGTTGATTAATTAATTCATCCTTGGATACTTTCCTCCATATCACAAGGACTTTTTTTTTTCCTCTCCTAATAGGCAGCAAGCATTGTATTGTGTTCTAGGAAGTCCAAGACAAAAAGTTAAGACTCCTTGCCCTTGAGAAGTCTGTCTCATGGAAAAAAACAGTCAGTTCTAAGTGGTGATTGGTGATGGTCATAATGTAGCATCTCCAGGTGTAATGGAAGCTGAGAAGGAGTGTCTGCTTGTCCCTATCTGCTGGTTTCAAGCTTACTCTTCCTTCCCAGTGAATTTTAAAATACAGTTCAAATACATAAGACTGGATAAAACTCCAAACACAGGTTTCCAAAGCATTTCCCCCTTTACTGTTTGAATCCACATGTATGTGGAAGGAAATTTAGTCCATATGTTTCTGAATCATTCATACTTAAATCATCATAATTCATTTTGTAAGAGCTGTTAAGGTCCAAGAAGCCTTTGGGGCTTTATTTTTTGTCAACAGGAAGTTGATGGAACCAAGAGAAAATGACCTCCGATAGCAAAGTCAGCATAGCCCAATACTATGAATTCATGAAGTTCAAATGGCCTGTGAGCTTGGCAGACACTGCCACAAACTCAAACACAGTGACTCTGGTGCAATCACAGGCCCCTTTTCCAGGTTATGACCCTTCATGAAAAATCCTTCCGGGAGGTATTTAGATTATAGTTGCCCCAATTACATCTTCTTTGTGTGCTCATATGATGCAACATTCCAAAGGCCAAGGGAACCAAAATGCTAGTTCGATCTTGAGCCATCAATGAGGCTTTTCTGAAAACTGGAAAACTGGTCTTTTCTCTGTTGCAAAAACTACCCTTAATGCCCCCAAACAACTGTTACAAAGTTTTCTTTGGGATTTAACTAAGATTCCCGGGGATTTAAGACACCTGCTGCCAGATTGTTAAAATGCATTAATGTTTATAGTGATTATGATTACAAGAACTAATAATAAATACTTGCATATATTTGGAGCAAAGCCCAAATCCTACTGTTTTCAAAGAAAGACTCAGTGTAAAGCCATAGGTTTCTGAAACTCTTCACACAGCAAAGTCTGAGATCGGTCTAGACCCACACACAGGACGGCAGCTAAATGTCAGAAGCAGGCTTATTGAATTCTCTAGAGATCCCCTTCCAATGCTTTAGTAAGTGAAAAATGGCTATCTTCGTTGTAACTTTTCCTTACTACCCATTACGATAGACTGCCGGCATAAAAAAGAATGCATTTCTGATTGTGTCAAGCACCAATCAAAGAAAGAGTTGTGGCTGAAGGCTCTCTTAAGTGCTCTACGATTAGTTCCCACGTGCTGTTGTGGTGTGAAAGGCCAGTCTCATCAGTCCGTCTATGAATGATCCGTTTCAGTACTAAAGCATCTTGCTGGTGAATGAGACTCAGGTCAGAGATTCCCCTGCTTCACCGCGGGCCCATTCTCTCTCCTGAACCACACAGGTCACACCCAGGATGGGGTCTCGGGTCCCCAGAAACCAAGTTCTTCCTGCTGCTCAGCTTGGAGAGCCGTTCCTGGTACGTTTGCTCTAATCTCCAGCCTGTAGCACTGCTGGTACGTGTGAAGGACAGCCTGATCTCTGCTCTGATTCCAAAGTCCCTGTGCCCCTCTTAAATTGCATAACACACATTAATCCACTAGAGAAGCAATGACACAGGCTGCTGACTGCTTTGTTCCCAAAACAACAAAAAAAGGTTTTCGCACCTTTTGATAGTCATCTTAATACTTAGGTATCACTCAGAATGTCATTTTTTCTTTTACCATCATAGAAAAGGTTTTCATCGTAAAATATATCTCAACAGAGATGATGATAAGGAGAACGACAATCACATGAAAAGAAGAAAATGTACTTTTCCAAATCAACGAGGTAAAGTTTACCCCAAATAAATGTTCGTTGTATTTTTTTTTTAAAAGAAAAACTGAGAAACTGATGAACTTTTTCCTCCTCTCATTCTTTATTAAAGTATGAAAGTATGGTAATACATTTACAGGAGGCTTGGAAAATACAGAGCAAAGTTACATATAGTTACCATAGTTAGGCTATATATTACAACTATTTTTAAGCAGATAAACTAAGATCTTTAGTTGGAGTTTCAATATTAAACTCTCAAAAATTAACAGAATGAAAATACAGAAAAATAGAAGGATCTAGTACACCTGAAAAGCACCATGAATCAATTCAACATAATTAAGATATATGCAATTTTGACAGAACAGTAGACTACAAATTCTATTCAAGTGAAACTGATGAACTTTTAAAGCTAATCTTAGGGGGTATTGTGCATCCTTTTTATAGGATAAAGTAACCTGTACCCCACACATAATACCAGGGACTATATAAAGCAAGTGTTTATAAACTGTGCTGGATTGTTTAATCCAAAATGTTTCCCTCTAGCCTTAGGATTGTGTGTCTACATGAAGTTTAAAGGGCTTTTAAAGATAAGGAAGGCCAGCAAGCACTGGGGAGCAAATGGGGGAAGCTCTTTGCTCGTTAACCTGATATGGACTGATGTAGTGATAGCCAATCCAGGGCTGGAAAAGTGATGAAAGAAACGCCAGCAGAGAAAAGTGTTAGTGCAGTCCCCAGAAAACAGCATGGGCTTAAGCCAAAGGGTGAGACACAGAGCACAGTGGGAGAGAAAGAGCATACTTTATAGTTTCATAGTGTAGCCACCATTTCTAAACATGTTTTTTAGAGTGATAATCAGTCCCTGGACTTGAAGTTAGAGGATCCCACTGAAGGTCTGAGGGAGAAGACTCCTACTTTCTCTTATTTAAGAGTCATTAACGGCTCACTTAAGTGGCAGGGACAGGTACCTGCTTTTGACTAAGATTTCCTCACACATACTTCTATTGTATTCACATTCTAGACTGATAGAATATTTTGGCCTTATTTTTATTTTCAACAACTTTATGATGGAGTAATTGACATACAATGACTCGCATTTGAAGTATTAATGTGGAAAGTTTTCAGGCTTCCCCTGTGGCTTAGCAGGTAAAGAATTCACCTACAATGCAGAAAACACTGTAGATGCGTGTTTGATCCGTGGGTCAGAAAGATCCCCTGGAGAAGCAAATGGCAAACCCACTCTGGTATTCTTGCCTGGGAAATCCCATGGACAGAGGAGCGCGAAGAGCTGGACAGGACTGAGCAACTAAATAGACACGCATATGGAAAGTCTGCACATTTGTATATACCCATGAAAACTTCACTACCAATAAGAAAATGGACACATCAATCAAGCCCTCCTCTACAGATGTCTCACGCTTCTTTAGAATCCCTTCTTTCTGCCCTTTCTCATCACTTCTTTCCCCAGGCTACTGATCTGGTTTCCATCACTATAGATTAGTTTGCATTTTCTAGAACTGTGTAGAATTGGAATTATATGGCATAGACTTTTTTTTTTTTTTAAGTATGGCATCTTTCATTGGATATAATTATTCTCAGATTCCTTCTTGCTGTTGTGTGTAATTCATTGCTTTGTAGTGCCAAGTCTTCTTCCCTCATATGGATAGATCACACTTTATTTTTCCATTCATTTGTTAATTAACATTTGGGTTTCCAAGTTTGTTCTATTTCCAAGAAAGCTTCCATAAGCATTCAGGTGCAAGAGCTTCATTTCTCTTGGGTAAATATCTAAGAATGGAATAGCTTGCTCATATGGTGGGTTTAGGTTTAACTTTTTCTAAAGAAATTGCTGAACTGTTTGCCAATATGGTTGTACCGTTTTACATTACCTTCTGTAGGATATGGAAGTTCCAGTTGCTCCATATCTTCATACTTTAGAATAATCAATTTTAAAATAACAGCCTTTTATTTTATTTTCATTTCTCTAAGGATTCATGATTTTGAGCATTTTTATATGTTTATTTGTACCTGCATATCTTCTTTTTCAAAATTTTTTGCCTATTTTTTGGAAGGGGATTATTTGTTTCCTCAACAGTGAGTTTTGAAATTTTTAAAAAATATATTCTGGATATAAGTCCTTTATCAGATAAATGATTTATAAAAATATATTCTCCTACTCTGTGGCTTACCTTTCCACTCACTTAATGATGTCTTTAGCAGAGCAAAATTTTTAATTTTGATGAAATCTAATTTGTCACTTTGTTCTTTTATGAATAGTGATTTGGCTACTGTGTCTAAGAAATCTTTGTGTAACTCAAGGTCATAGAGATTTTCTCCTATGTTTTTGTCTAGAAGTTTTATGGTTTTGTGTTTTACATTTGTGTTTATAATCAAGTTTGAGTATATCATTGTATGCAATGAGGAGGTATACACCGAAGTTTTTAAAAATATGGATATAAGCAGACAGAGTTAACTAGATTAGTGAAGAGATATATAATAAGAAAAAAGAAAATTTTAGCCATATTCTGATAAGGCTGAAGACAAAAAAAGAAGCAACTGATGTGATGTTCAGAATGGTAAAATCATAGTGTTTCTTTCTTCTGCTGAATCTACAAAATGTGTATGCTTTTGGAGTGGCTTTGGGAATTTATAAGTATTTTAATTAATTGGACATAATTTATAAAGGAAGTCAAGGACAAATAATGGCAATGATGAAAAATTCAGCAACTCAGAGAAGTGTTTGCTCCCATTGAATCAGAGAGTGTGCAACAAATGAAGGAAGCCATGGGAACTCTAGGAGGATAGGCTATACCAAAGAAAGAAAGAAGAAAAGAAAAAGAAAGTGCTATGTTGGGGATTGAAAGTGTCCAAATCCAGGGACAAGTCATCCCTTGATGATTGGACTAGTGTCTTTGGCTGCTGAGTCATTATCAAAGGGACTGATCCAGGCTTGCAGAGGGTGAAATTTGAAAGAACAAGAGAGGCTGTGGGAAACCAGTAAGATTCTTTACCAAGCAATACAATACCTCCCTTGCCTAGCATTTGAACACTACCTTACCAATGGCTCTTGGAATCTGGCATGAAGATAGAGCAATGACTTGGCTGAAACTAACCTAAAAGCACAACAAGCCAATATGGATTGATTAATATTAACTACTACAAGGCATTGTGATAGGTGCTATATGTGCTTTCCTGTCTGAAAACCTCCCAAAGGTCACCCCAATGCTGTCTGTTATATCATTCCTACGAGAGTAATGACATTTCTCTACTTTTAGCTCCAGAAGGAAAGATGATTATTCATCTCTTGGATGGCATGTAGGAAAATATAAAAGAGCAGAGGAAAAAGGCCTCAGTTGAACTATACTGGTCCTTTCTCTCTGGTCCTTGCCCTGTTCCTGAGATGAGGGTTGTTTTAGTAGCTACTTGAAGACCTGGGGGAAAACCCTATTCATTCTAAAGGTGAGGAGTGTGTATGTGTGTGTGTGTGCTCCTGTGTGTGTGTGTCTGAGTATAGAAGGGCATGAGAATGGCTAATGTATGATAAATTGATTATAGCTAAAACCTTTGCTGATAAATCTTGACTTTTTTTGCAAGCTAATTACATAGGTCATTTCTACCAGTAATGAAAAGTCACCAACACTTATTGAACATCTAATACCCTAGATTTTCCTGGGCCTTTTATTTATGTCATCTCAATTATTCTTCATAATAGCCTGAGAGTCAGGTAGTATTAACATTGTCATTTTACAGTGAAAACCACAGAAAGCAAAAATTGAAAGTGTTAGTCGCTCAGTTGTGTCTGACTCTTTGCAACATCCCCATGGACTGTAGACTGCCAGGCTTCTTTGTCAATGGAATTTTCCAGATAAGAATACTGGAGTGGGTAACCATTCCTTTCTCCAAGGTATCTTTCCTGACCCAGGGATCAACCTGGGTCTCCTGCATTGTAGGCAGATTCTTTACCATCTGAGCCATCTGGGAAACCAGAAAACCACAGAAACTCCAAACCATTCAGTAACTCAATTGAGATCACATGTTAAAAACTACAAGAGAGACTTGAACCCAAGGTGACCTGACTCCAGAGCCTTGGCTTTCAAATATAAGTACTACTTTCCACAATCCAATGCAGGTAATATTCTGCAAAAACTCCACGGCAAGAAATTTAAATTATTTCAGTGTAATATAATTCAATTTCTTTTAAAAATTATTCGAACTTTTTGACAACTGGAAGCATATTCATTATGAAAATTTTACCACTATCATTTTATTTTGTAAGGGTTAAATTCTGTTCCTAAAAAAATAAAAAGTCAAAGGGAAAAAAATCCAAAAGATTATTTCTGACATCTACCTTTCACTGGTGAAAAAATAAAATAAAATCATAGCTGGACCAAAGTAGCTTTATCTGAACCTGAAGATTCAATTGACCAATTGTGGATAAATGAATTAAAATTGAAATTAAAAAATTTTTGTGTGTCTAGGTTATTGGAAAGAATACTGCAGTAGGAACCAAGAGAACAAGGTTCCATTTCTGCCCCTGCCCTGAACACTGTACAATTTCTTATAGGTTACTCCTCATCCTGCAATCCTGTTTCCCATCTGTAAAATGAGGGTTGAAACTCCATAAGCTTTAGGATTCCTTCCAGCTTGGGCATTCAGTGACAAGGGACAAGCTCCTGTTGGTTTATTCTTTTATATATTTGCAGGAGAGAGGGCAGATTTTTCACGTCCTTCCCCAAACCTACCACTTCCAACAACTAAGATCAAATTTAGATTCTTTAAAGAAAGTAGAAATCTGTATCCAAAGGGCTCATTTATCCCCCCATCAACAAATGTCCGGGTTCCCAGGCTTCTCAGCTGACATTTCCAGGATGTATGTCTTTGCCTCTTCACAGCAATACTGTTTTGCACACATAGAGCAGTAGGGAGAAGATGGCTGCTGAGACACATGGCTGGACTATGGTCTGGAGACAGTGGTCCATACTTAGCTGTTTGTTGTCCAAACGGAATTTAAGAAACGGATAACTCGCCGGAGGCACAGTTCATCCTTCATGGTTCCTTTGACATCTTTGCTTAGCAATGGCATGTTCATTTCTTTGGGTACATTTTATTGAAAGAGTGTTGCGATTTTGTTTTTATTTCTTTCTCTGCCATTTGAGTGGTGATTTGATTATAAAGGCAATTGTGAGCAGACCTACATAAGAAAAGTAGGGAAAGACACTCCGAACTCTGCAGTGTGCTTCAGTGCTAATGGCACCACTTGCCTTTCTCACTCCCTAAGCCCAGGGGAGGTAAATAGATATTAACCCTCATCTCTCCTTCCACACTGGTTGTGTGCTTTCCTTAGGGGTGAGATCTAGACCACTTGGTTGTGTATGTTTATGTCTAACAAAGGGTTGGAGAGAAAAAAGATATATTGGGAATTAAGCAACATAACATTTACACAACAACCATTTATGACTTTGGGGGGTCTAAAACAATGGAGAAAACTCAGTGCAAGGCTGAGGTTTCCAGTGTAGGATTCCCAGGACCATTAATGAGAAGCGTGTGGCTGAGTCCTGTCACATCTGCTGAGGACTTAGTCTGAAGTGTTCTCATTATGCTAACCTGGGGAATTTCACAAACAGTGGCTTGAGCCTGGCATGCTTTTCTCTGGATGCCAAATGCTCGCTCATTTCCTTTTTGTCCATTTTATTGCAGCATGCAGCTTTCTTTCTATCTTGTTTGATTTTTGGCTGATTATCTCTGAGTCACAACTGGGAAGGGCAAAGGGCAGACAAATAAAACAAGTTCACCCTGAGTATCAGCTTCATCAGACCACTGCCCCATGTACAATGTTGTCTTGAATGGGAAGACCCATTTAAATGGGGTTTTTATTGTATTAAAGATAAAAATTGCTATCATTTTCAACATCTAAACTAGATTTATCATAAGAACATGGCCCCCTGTTGGGGAGTTCATTGTAAGCAGGTATTAATATTAAGGGGAGTCCAAGGATGTAGCTTCACACACTGGATAAACCGCATTGTCTACACTCCAGGGATGAAGCACAGAATCACTCTCCTCACCCTCCTCTGCCAGGCTAGAGAGGCCCAAAGGATGGTGTGATGAGATGGCTTATCTAGGAACCATGTGCTTTGGAAACAAAGAGCACCATTTAGCAATTTCTCCTGCCCTTGAAGTCTGTATCTCTCATCGTTCTGATGCCTCAAGTTGCACTTTTCACGTGGGTACCCCTAGCCCAGTAACAATGGGAAAGTCCCCGTTCAATAGCATAGCAGGTTTCAGAGAATTTAATCACATCACAAACGTTGGAACCTGGCTCAAAAACAAGGAGAAAATACCTTCTCAGGATCTGAAGAGCTTTTCTTTTCTCCATTGAGTTCACCTCAGTTTCAGAAGTTATAGCCAAGGTTTTTCTTTGGCTTGGTTTTGTTTGGAGCATAAGTGAGGGCAATCATCAGACAACTCATTATTCAAATGCAAACCTGCTCAGTGATAGGGACTTTATTTCATTTGTTTCAAAACATCCTTTCAAATAGCAAGCATGAAATTCAGTTGAATGGTAAAAAGTCCACTTGCTCCTTTCTTTTTCCCTTAAAAAATGTCTTGACTTCATGATCTATCTCAAAGTGAAAAAAAAAACATAACACGTGGGAAAGATGCAAAGTTCTGAAAAGGAGCCAATGATAAGCCAAAACTTAAAAGAAAACCTTTTCAACTGCCCAGGAAACACAGAGATACTTGGTGACTCACCCATGAACTGAATCTCCAGAGTAAAGTGTCAGATCCAAGAACCGCATCTCTAACTTTCTGGAGGAAAAGAGGGTGGCTCTAAATATCCAAATGCTAGTTCACAGTATGAAAAGATAAAATAGTCCCAATAAGAAGATCTACTAAACTTTTGGCAGCAAAGGTCCTTTTATTTTCAAGAACTATAAGAAGCTATTTTCAAATATAGTTTCTTTGTGTCAGATTGCAGTGGGAAAGAACTGAATATTGAAAATGGATATTCACCTTTCAGTTCAGTTCAGTTCAGTCGCTCAGTTGTGTCTGACTCTTTGCAACCCCACGAATCACAGCACGCCAGGCCTCCCTGTCCATCACCAACTCCCGGAGTTCACTCAGACTCACGTCCATCAAGTCAGTGATGCCATCAAGCCATCTCATCCTCTGTCGTCCCCTTCTCCTCCTGCCCGCAATCCCTCCCAGCATCAGGGTCTTTTCCAATGAGTCAACTCTTCTCATGAGGTGGCCAAAGTATTGGAGTTTCAGCTTTAGCATCATTCCTTCCAAAGAAATCCCAGGGCTGATCTCCTTCAGAATGGACTGGTTGGATCTCCTTGCAGTCCAAGGGACTCTCAAGAGTCTTCTCCGACACTACAGTTCAAAAGCATCAATTCTTCGGCACTCAGCTTTCTTCACAGTCCAACTTTTGCATCCATACATGACCACTGGAAAAACCATAGCCTTGACTAGATGGACCGTTGTTGGCAAAGTAATGTCTCTGATTTGAATACGCTATCTAGGTTGATCATAACTTTCCTTCCAAGGAGTAAGCGTCTTTTAATTTCATGGCTGCAGTCACCATCTGCAGTGATTTTGGAACCCATAAAAATAAAGTCTGACACTTTCCACTGTTTCCCCATCTATTTCCCATGAAGTGATGGGACCAGATGCCATGATCTTCATTTTCTGAATGTTGAGCTTGAAGCCAACTTTTTCACTCTCCTCTTTCACTTTCATTAAGAGGCTTTTTAGTTCCTGTTCACTTTCTGCCATGAGGGTGGTGTTATCTGCATATCTGAGGTTATTGACATTTCTCCTGGCAATCTTGATTCCAGCTTGTGCTTCTTCCAGTCCAGCGTTTCTCATGATGTACTCAGCATATAAGTTAAATAAGCAGGGTGACAATATACAGCCTTGATGTACTCCTTTTCCTATTTGGAACCAGTCTGTTGTTCCATGTCACACAGAAATATATGGGTATTCTCATTGTTCAATTTGATAATCCATAATAAAGAGTTTAGATTACCGGCCAGCATTACCATGTTCTTAAAAAATCAATACTACATCTGACTGGTATATACTGATCCCTGGGAGACTTAAGTCTGATTTACCGCAGTCTCCTAGTTGCTCAGCTGCCTACTGTCTCTTCCTCCTGTTTTATCCTTCGTGTTGTGTCTACAGTCACTTTTCTAGAATAAAAATCCTAATTTTATCACTTTTCTGATTAGTGAGCTCTGCTCTTTCTTCTCCACAAATAGCCTCTAGTGTAGCAGACACTCATATTATGGTCAGGTCTGCCTTCAGAGCTCCCCTGTGGCCTTCTGCTCTGAAAGAGGTGGATTCTTTCATGTTCCATGGAAACACCTACCTCATACAGTCTTATCTATGTTCTTCCCTTAGACCAAAACCTTTATCTTTACTATGGCACCTGGAAATATGCCTCTCACCTTCAAACTCAGCTTGGAGATCATTTCCTTCATGAACTGTTCATCATTTTCATGCAGGATCAGCCACTCTGCCCTCTAGCTTGTAGGGTGATTTTTTTGGTTGTTGTTTAATATAACATTTTGCTATCCATTTGCTTTTCTAACATTTTCCCTCTGGAATATAAGCTCTTCAATTCAGGGGACTGTGACCATATCTGAAATCTCTCGCCTACCACATAGTAGGTGGTGTTCAATAAATTTTGTTGAAATGGGGAGTGAGTGAATGACCATCAGTCATTGGATTGTCATACAGAACCTTGAATATTGAGGGCAGAACTAGTTCTTTTCTTAAAAAAAAGTTTTTAAAGAATATTTATTTTTTCACAGCGCTGCACAGCATGTGGGATCTTAGTACCTGACCAGGGATCGAACCTGTGCCTCCTGCAGTGGAAGCATGGAGTCTTAACCACAGGACAACCAGAGAAGTCTCCAAAATTAGCTATCATGCTTCATTCCTGCATCTCTGCTCTACATACTCTTGTACATCATGATTTTTAAAGGCTTTTTATAGGCATGTTACAACTGTGTCTTCCTCTTTGCTTCAGTGGATCAGAGCCATTTTCTGAAGGGAATGGAAGGTGGCATTTAACCGATATTCTTGTTGACTCTAGACCTAGCAGCTGCTATCACCTTATTAATGATTAGTGAAATGGACTCTGATACAAGAATATGCAGAAAGGTTTTGTCTCTGCCAGGTTTTAGAAAAACAAGACCATTGGAATATGAGCCTTTCTGACGGTTTGATATACAAGAACTAAACATTTATTTTTTTCCACTGATAAATGAACAGAGAAACAATTGACACAGAGTAACAATTTGCAGAATTCTTAATAAATTTGGACTAAGGTATCTCTTAAAGACAGAAGCTACCTACCAGGCCTCAGCAAGGAGTGTGAGTTTGGAGAATCCAACCTGTTTGGTGTTGGAGGCAATGGAGGCCACCTCGCAGTGTGTGCCCGCCATCACTCCATGCTTCCTGCATGTCACAGCCAGGGCTGCAGTGCTCGTCTTTTTGTTTCTCCTCCAGCAAAATGATGTGAACAACTTGGAGCATATGGAAGCATTTCCACACTGCAAGTTATTCTGAGGGGGAAAAATGTGATTTGCAAATCTTGTCAAATGAAAGAGGCATTTCCAAATGCTACTACGATGTTCAAACACATCCTTGTGTGTCAGAAGCGTCCTGCAGATGTTCTGCTTTGCTTGCTTTTTTTTGTTCAAATCCTTGTGGCTGCCACCGAGCAGGATAAAGGAGTACAAGAGGCTCGTCCCGCTAGTCATAGCTCCAGGCAGACAGGAAGACACTCTTCGGCTGCTGTTTCTGTATCCTCAGCTTCCTCACAGAGGGTTGTTTCATTATCCTCAAGCAACCACGTGGTGCAAGTGGCTGGATATCAGAAAAAAAAATGCTGCAAGAACACAGTTGTAGACAAGATGATACCTGAGGATCATGACAAAACAAACAACTTCTTGCAAGCATCTCCATGCCCCTCAAGGCTGACAGGGGATGTTCCATCCTGAGGCAAGGAGGCAGGATTTCCCATGGTGGGTTTGGAGTGAGTCTCTTTGAGCATTTGAACATGAATGGGTGGTGATGGGGGTAAAGGGAACAATAAAGACTGCATGACTGTAAATGCCAGATTGATGGTGAGACAGAGGAACAGAATTATTAGTTTCCCAAAAATGGATTCTTAACTCATTTCTTAACAGAACAAAAAATAAGATAGGGAAAATCCATTACCAGGAATGTCAGTCCATCAACAAAAGATGGAGAGCAGGGAAAAAAAAAAATCTATGTTTGTTTACTGATGGTAGAATAAAATTAGTCACCTACCAGTGGACACCTTTATCATAAGGCAATAGAATCTTCTCCAGCATATTAAAAGGGCTTGTTTCCCAACAGATCTACAGAAGAATAAAAAAGAAATTGTCCAAAATAGATGAAATTTTACTCTTGTAACAGCTGTTTCCTTTCTGAAGCAAGAAGAAGAATATACCACAAAGTAAAAAATGAATAAAACTGCATCTATCACCCTGTAGGAGACATTCTTTACAAATAGCCTTAATAAAACAAACTGACCATTTGGCCTGTGTATTTGGTTGTTTTAGACCTAAATGATATTTTAATTTATGAAGGAAGAAGATGCTGAAACAGAAGATTATATTAATAACTGGCAAGAAATTTGCTATGAGCTATCTGATGCTGCTAAATAGATTCAAAAGGAGATAAAGGAAGCTAACATTTTTATTTTTGAAAAAAAGCCGATCACAGAGTAACAATTACAGTAAAAGCCTGCATAAGAGAAATTATTTCTATGTTACAAAAAGGAGAGCATCTCTAGGAGTACACTGTAACTTGGTCTGGAGTTTTCCTGAGTTTAGGATTGCAGGTGCTGGTAAAAGCATTTATATAGATTATCTGGATATTTATATGGATAGTATTTCTCACAGCAACCTTACAAGATAGGCCTGAGGATTTATTCCTATGGGAGATTAAATCACAGGACCGAAAGGTACATGGGGGCAGAATTCTCTCCCAAGCTGCCAGAGTCCAGACTTCCCACTCCTGATTAGCCAATGATGCCCATCACAGGACACTCTCGCTTCTTCCCTGTTTAGGGTTATTTCTCTCACAGCAGATTAAAAAGCCTGGTCTTCACCTGCAAATATTTACACCGAATTTTAAAATAAGCTAATGGATTGTATTGGTTCTGATACCAATTCCAACGAGGGTGATGGTTTCCCCATGACTTCACCAAGCAGTTCTCAGACAGCAGTTGGGTATCCAAGAATTCAAGTCGATTCTGACACTGTTTGCCCAGAGACAGCATCAGATTTTACAGGTTAAGGGTTTGGTCCTACAAGACTGTCCCACCCCATCCACTTCAGACACCAGCTGCAAGTCCAGGTTATCACCTCTGCCTCTGGCCAACCAGCCACAGATTGGAGGTTCCCATAGCCCCCTCCTCGGGCTGAATTAATTTGCTAGAAGAGTTCACAAAGCTCAGAGAAACATTTTACTCACTAGATTACTGGTTTATTACAAAAAGATGTAATTCAAGAACAGCCAGATTAAAGAGATACAACAGGACAAAGCACAGAGAAAGGGCACTGAGCATCCATGCTTCTCCAGTAGTTCACTCTTCCCGTTAAATCCTAAGCCTCTAATTGCATTTTTTTGCTTTCACAGACAACCAGTCCACATCCTTAAGTGGGGTCCGAAAGTCATCTCATTAACATATCCAGAGACACCTATACCGCTTTAATCACTTAAGGCAATCCCAAGGGTTTTAGGAACTGTGAGCCAGAAACAGGAAGGAAGACTAAATATATATTTCTTATTATAACTCACAATATCACACATATCAAAGAGAATCAATATATAAATTAACTCTGGCTTATGGAAGTTCATAATGTTTCTATGAATAACATGATAACAATATCTAGCAAGCAAGACTCAAAGTTCCACCCATCCCAAGCTTCACCAAGGTTAATTATTTCTTTCCTTTACCCCATATTCTTTCTGCAGTCCACTGCTTTGGGTATCTACTTAACACAGTAAAGAACACAAAAACCAAAAAGCAAAATAACTTTCCCTGTGTTACTAAGAATATGGATGGTTTCATGGCTTTCAGTGTATGTCTGTTTCCCATAAATTGGCTTAGGAGAAATGAATTTAGCCACAAACATGTCCATTTGTAAAACAATGAAAAACATATAGAGGCAAACTCAATGAGTACATTTAAAAATAACTTCTGAATTAAAAAAAAAAAGCTTTCAGATTTTACATAATAAATGACCATTTATGAATGAAGTCATGTCAGATACACTTTTTTTTTCCCTAAAATAAAGGCTTGAGTTCAAATTTACAAAATTTCTTATTTCACTTTTTAATGTTCTCTTTGTGTAATTTGAAAATTTCTGTAAACTTTTAAATCTTTCATTAAGGTCTCCTGATTCCATTTCTAGCATATCATGTTAGATACCTTAAAAAAAAAAAGCTTTCTTTATATTGGTGTATAGTTAATTAACAATGCTGTGCTACTTTCATGCATATGGCAAAGTGATTCTCCACTTTATTCCCCTTCTCCAGTCTAGAGTTTACCATGACAGTTAAGGATTTTCTTTCAATTCTCTGGAATATAAATCCTGACACTCCTTTGTTGAGTTTTCTCTAACAATAAATTCAAGTCTCAATAAATCTGCATCTGAATCAGAAATCCCAAACCCCCTTTCCAAAATTATTTCAATAGTTGCTTAATTAATTATTGTTATTTGCTTAATTAATTCAATAATTGCTTCCTAATAGCAATTTTAAACTTACACCAAATCTGTATCCTGATGGCTATGCCCTGAGTCCATGCCTCTGCATGCTTTTTGGAGTGCTCTTCAATGTTGTGCTAAGTCGCTCAGTTGTGTCTGACTCTTTGCAGTCCCATGGACTGTAGCCCGCCAGGCTCCTCTGTCCATGGGATTCCCCCAGGCAAGAATACTGGAGTGTGTTGCCAGTTCCTTCTCTTTCAATGTTGTAGCTCCTTACCCATGATATATATTTTCTCCCCTTCTTTCTGCAATTTACACTGATTCTGCAATGCCCAGGCAAAGTCTCCCTTTTATTGGAAAATGAACATTAAAACACCTCTGATTCATTTTCATCTCTCCTCTTGAATTCCTACAGGACTTCAGTGGTTGACTGGTATAACAGAAGGCAAATTTTTACTGACTCAAATTAATTGACAGCTCCTCTCACCCTAAGGCCAGTTATTGGGGGTTTCTCTCTTTCCACCTTTTTTGTCTTCACTTCAGACTAGGATTTCATGGCCAGGAGTTTAGTTATTTTACCAACCTTTTGTGAACTATATGTGGGTTCAAAACAGACTTCCCCAAGATGTGCTACTTAGCATGTGGACTATTTTGAGCTAAAGACCCTGTGGATTCAAGAGAAACAACTACCCTTCTCTTAACTACCTAGAAGAATTTAAATTGGGGATTTTTCCTAGAAAAAGAGCTATTACTAGAGATAAATTTATCTAAGTGGTCCCATCTATATGGCAGGGTAAGCATCTAATTACCAACCATCTGCTCTTCTTATCATCCTGTGAATAACCCTCCTATCTTTGAAGCCCCAGGCCCCTTTCCCATTCCTTGCTCAGTATGGCATATAGACCTCATTTTACCTTTCTGTCTTTGAATCTCTCATGTAGGTGGGGTTCTGATATGTATGAAATCAAATTTCATTTTCTCCTATTCATCTGTCTCAGGTCAGTTTAATTCTCATACCAACCAGAAGAACCTAGAAAGGTAGAGAAATGTTTTCTTTCCCATTTTCCTGTGGGAGATGCTAATATCACGTATTTTAGTAGTAACAATATACCCCTTTCTAGCAATTTCTTATTGGTTCATGAGTGAGTAAAGTCGCTTAGTCGTGTCCAACTCTTTGCAACTCCATGGACTGTAGCCTACCAGGCTCCTCCGTCCACGGGATTTTCCAGGCAAGAATACTGGAGTGTGTTGCCACTTCTGTGATAGATATATACCATCTCAGTGGTCCTTGAAGGCTGAGACTTCCTTTAATGTCCCCCAAGAAGGACGTGATGATTCAGTGAGAGCACATGGTGGAAGGTATTACTACAAAATAACTGAAGATTTGATCTATCAACAGTCATTAACTTTATTGGTGATAGATTTTTAAAAAGCATTTTGTTTCATTAAGTACAAATTAATTCTAATAGACTGAGTATATCTCTTTAGTAAATGAACCAGTTCTTTGAGAAGAAGCTAAAAGTGGTAAAATCTCATCAGTTCAGAATTTCTAAGGAGGAGGTTTTGGTAGAGAGTGTGAGATTGACATGTACACACTGCTATATTTGAAAAGGCAGAACCATTGTTAATTTAGGTCTTTAGACCTCCAGACATGTGATATGAGTTACCATCGAGGGCATAAAAACTGTAAAGTGAGTTCATGGGTTTATCAAGTTAAATAAATACATTTATTGATTCTATAACTTGAGAGTCATGATGCCTCATAACAATTAAATTATTCTCATTTATTCTCCCTCAATTCTTCATCAAAATGTCCATGGATTCTATGGGGAGGTATAAAGTTGCACAAGCAGAGACCCCCCCCGCCCAGAGAACTTATTTATAATTTCCCCTCATCTGAATGCAATATAAAGAGTTACTTGAGTGATAGATGGGATTTAAAAGTTTCTGAAGCTGTTTGTTTTGAAAGAGAAGACATGGAGGATGTAATGTGGAGCAAGCAGGAAAGCACTCACATCTGTATGGCTGCATCTCACAGACATGAGACATTTCTGGAGCAAGGAGCCCTGCAGTAGCACTTGAAAGTGTGAGAGAGCCACTCTCTGAGGCAGCCAGGAACAACTCCCCATCCCCAGTTCCATAGCCATCAGTAGATCCCTCCATTGTTCATTTGAAGAGTAAACCCCCCATGAATGCCAAATGGTAGAATGAGGAAGCACATAGGCAATGGCACATTGCTTCATGAAATAAAAAGATCATCGAGGTGCAGGTGGACACAGGAAGAACAAGAGAGGAGCATGGGTTGGAAGACTGTAGTTATATCTACCTTTTATGGCAAATACTCATTTGCTGCCTCTTGGTATGAAGGAATAAATTATTTAATCTAAGTGACTAGGCCTAGCTATGGAAACAGAGGACTATTGTTACTGTAGCAGAGTAATGTGGACCATGACTCCACAACTTTTAAATTGGAGTAAGATTGGTAGAAAATGGACTGTTTAGTAAGGAAGAAACATCAGGTTTGCCTTGTTTGGCCTGCAGTGCTTACTGTTAGTAGTTGGAGGAAAGGTCTACAGAATTGTGAGTGGGAAGAGAAGACAAGATGTTTATTCCTTTTAATTATAATAAAATTGATAAGCTCAACAAAATTAATTTAATAAAATGAAAATAAAGGCTTTGCAAATAAAAACTTTTGGGAATGTGCCAAAGCACTTTTCAGAGGCAAATTAATGCCCTTAATAATGTTGTTAATATTAAAAGAATAAAATAAATGAACTGAACATTAAATTCAAGATATTTAAAAGTATACAGCAAAATAAACCTAAGGCAAATGGATCTAGAAAAGAATAAATTAAAAAAGCTGATGAAGTAGATAACAGACAACTAGTCAACTGGTAAATCTAGGAACTAGTTCTTCAAAAGAGGAAAACAACCAAACAAAAAGACACATTTTGAATAAGTTTAAAAGTGAAAGTGAGAGTGTTAGTAGCTCAGTTGTGTGTGATGGTCTGTAGTCCGCCAGGCTCCTCTGTCCATAGCATTCTCCAGGCAAGAATACTGGAGTGGGTAGCTATTTACTTCTCCAAGGGATTTTCTGGACCAAGGGATCAAGGAAAAAAGAGAGAAGACATTCAAGTAGCTATAATGGAATTTAAAAGGAACACTATGAATAAAGGTAAATTTTTAAAAATAAGAGAATACAATGTGAAGTTTATTGTAATGCATTTGAAAATTTAATTGAAAAGTTATTTTCTATGAACGTGTAAGTCACCAAACAAAACATGAATAAACAGAACACCAATGGGGTTAATAAAGACGAAACAAAAGAAAAGAAAAGAAAAAAAAAAGAGCTTGCCAAGAAATTCTTTCCAGAAACAACTCCAGGTTCAGATCATTTTACTACGATATTCTTTCAGACTTATAAGAAAGAAGTAATTCCCATACTTTTCAACTGTTCCATGAAAAAAGAAATGTGACAAAGCTGTCTAATTCCCGATGAATACAACTTATACTGAAAGTTGAGAACACACATTTCCAAAAAATTAACATAACAATATCAACATGGGTACAGATACGTGTTGTTTTTCAGCCACTCAGTTGTGTCCGACACTCAGACCCCATGGACTGCAGCACGCCAGGCTTCTCTGTCCTTCGTCATCTCCTGGAGCTTGCTCAAACTCATCTTTATTGAGTTGGTGATGCCACCCAATCATCTTGTCCTCTGCCATTCCCTTCTCCTCCTGCCTTCAATCTTTCCCAGTATCAGGGTCTTTTCTAAGGAGTCGGCTCTTTGCATCAGGTGGCCAGAGTACTGGAGCTGGAGCTTCAGCTTCAACATCAGTCCTTCCAATGAATATTTAGGACTGATTTCTTTTAGGATGGACTGGTTGGATCTCCTTGTAGTCCAAGGGACTCTCAAGAGTCTTCTCCAGCACCACAGTTCAAAAGCATCAGTTCTTTGGTGCTCAGCCTCCTTTATGGTCCAGTTCTCACATCCATACATGACTCCTGGAAAAACCATAGCTTTAACTGCTGCTGCTGCTGCTATGTCACGGCAGTCGTGTCCGACTCTGCGACCCCATAGATGGCAGCCCAACAGGCTCCTCTGTCCCTAGGATTCTCCAGGATTTAACTAGACAGACCTTTTTCAGCAAAGTAATGTCTCTGCTTTTTAATATGCTGTCTAGCTTGGTCATAGCTTTTCTTTCAAGGAGTAAGAATCTTAAGTTCATGGCTGCAGTCGCCAACCATCTGCAGTACCATCTATTTGTTATGAAGTGATGGGACTGGACACCATGATCTTTTTCTGAATGTTGAATTTTAAGCTAACCTTTTCACTCTCCTCTTTCATCTTCATCAGGAGGCTCTTTAGTTCTTCTTTTGCTTTCTGCCATAAGGGTGATGTCATCTGTATATCTGAAGTTACTGGTATTTCTTCCTGCAATCTTGATTCTAGTTTGTGCTTTATCCAGTCTTGCATTTCGTATGATGTACTCTGCATATAAGTTAAATAAGCAGAGTGACAATATACACCTTTGATATACTCCTTTCCCAATTTTGAACCAGTCCTCTGTTCCATGTCCTGTTCTAACTGTTGCTTCTTGACCTGCATACAGATTTTGAATTTAAATCCAGGTTGGTTAACATATCTATTAAAAAAAAAAACAACTTGTAATTATGTGAAGTGATTGATATGTTAACTGAAATTTTTCTCTTTTAGGATTTTAAAAAATGGCAAATTTCTCTTCCCCATTTAGTTACTCACTGCATTATTTGCTAACTCCTAAAACAAAGAAGGTCTTCCCAGGTGGCACTAGTGGTAAAGAACCCGTTTGCCAATGTAGGAGACATAAGGACACTGGTTTGATCCCTTGGTCAGGAAGATCCCCTGGAAGAGGGCATGGCAACCCATTCCAGTATTCTTGCCTACAGAATCATATTGACAGAGGAGCCTGACAGACTATAGTCCATGGCATCTCAAAGAATCAGACACAACTGAATTGACTTAGCATGCATGCATGCATATATATATATACCACACATGAGACGAATGTAATATTATATTAGTAGTATGTAAAAGTGACAAACAGAAGTGCATTCAGAATTTGTATACTAGAGAGATAAGTTTAAACCAAAGCCACTAATAACAGATGTGGTTAACCCTCTAAGGAAGTAAAGAAAAGGGTTGGGGGGAGGGGAGTATATCTGCAAATACGTGAGTAAAGGTTTCAATGACATCTTTCATCCACAATTAGCACAATGGAGGATTTTGTGTTTTCTAGAGGGCATAGGTACCACCAGGACACCTCTCCATCCTTCTGAAAAATCTGAATATATGGCCCAGCCAGGAGGAAGACTCTGTTTCTCAGAGAAAAGTGGAGCTTTTAGAGGCCTGAGTAATTCATACTCTTATAGGTGCCACCTAGCAAACAATAGAGGAGCCACAGAAAAAGACAGAGGATTGGAAGGGTGGTGTGGAGGGGGTGACCCAAGGTACTGGTGGATCATATCTTCCCTTCTTTTCACTGGTTGCTTAATTTTCTCTCTTTTATATATTGCACGGAGTTTCATGACATTGTACAGGAGACAGGGATCAAGACCATCCCCATGGAAGAGAAATACAAAAAAAGCAAAATGGCTGTCTGGGGAGGCCTTACAAATAGCTGTGAAAACAAGAGAAGAGAAAAGCAAAGGAGAAAAAATAAGCATCTGAATGCAGAGTTCTAAAGAAAAGGAAGGAAACATAAAAAACCCTTCCTCAGCAATCAATGCAAAGAAATAGAGGAAAAAACAGAATAGGAAAGACTAGAGATCTCTTCAGCAATACGTGAACCGAGAACTTCCTGATGTTCAAGCTGGTTTTAGAAAAGGCAGAGGAACCAGAGATCAAATTACCAACATCCTCTGGATCATGGAAAAAGCAGGAGACTTCCAGAAAAACATCTATTTCTGCTTTATTGACTATGCCAAAGCCTTTGACTGTGTGGATCACACAAAACTGTGGAAAATTCTGAGAGAGATGGGAATACGAGACCACCGGACTTGCCTCTTGAGAAATCTGTATGCAGGTCAGGAAGAAACAGTTAGAACTGGACATGGAACAACAGACTGGTTCCAAAGAGGAAAAGGAGTATGTCAAGGCTGTATATTGTCACCCTGCTTATTTAACTTATATGCAGAGTACATCATGAGAAACGCTGGACTGGAAGAAACACAAGCTGGAATCAAGATTGCAGGGAGAAATATCAATAACCTCAGATAGGCAGATGACACCATCCTTATGGCAGAAAGTGAACAGGAACTAAAAAGCCTCTTGATGAAAGTGAAAGAAGAGAGTGAAAAAGTTGGCTTCAAGCTCAGCATTCAGAAAACTAAGATCATGACATCTGGTCCCATCACTCCATGGCAAATAGATAGGGAAACAGTGGAAACAGTGTCAGACTTTATTTTGGGGGGCTCCAAATTCGCTGCAGATGGTGACTGCAGCCATGAAATTAAAAGATGCGTACTCCTTGGAAGAAAAGTTATGACCAACCTAGATAACATATTCAAAAGCAGAGACATTACTTTGCCGACTAAGATCCATCTAGTCAAGGCTATGGTTTTTCCAGTGGTCAAGTATGGATGCAAGAGTTGGACTGTGAAGAAGGCTGAGCACCGAATAATTGATGCTTTTGAGCTGTGGTGTTGGAGAAGACTCTTGAGAGTCCCTTGGACTGCAAGGAGATCCAACCAGTCCATTCTGAAGGAGATCAGCCTTGGGATTTCTTTGGAAGGAATGATGCTAAAGCTGAAACTCCAGTACTTTGGCCAACTCGTGCAAAGAGTTGACTCATTGGCAAAGACTCTGATGCTGGGAGGGATTGGGGGCAGGAGGAGAGGGGGATGACAGAGGATGGGATGGCTGGATGACATCACTGACTCGATGGATGTGAGTCTGAGTGAACTCCGGTAGTTGTTGATGGACAGGGAGGCCTGGCGTGCTGCGATTCATGGGGTCGCAAAGAGTCAGACACGACTGAGAGACTGAACTGAACTCAACTAAAGGGAATATTTCATGCAAAGATGGGCTCGATAGAGGACAGAAATGCTATGGCCTAACAGAAGCAGAAGATATTAAGAAGAGGTGGCAAGAATACATAGAAGAACTGTACAAAAAAGATCTTCATGACCAAGATAATCACAATGGTGTGATCACTCACCTAGAGCCAGACATCCTGGAATGTGAAGTCAAGTGGGCCTTAGAAAGCATCACTACAAACAAAGCTAGGGGAGGTGATGGAATTCCAGTGGAGCTATTTCAAATCCTGAAAGATCATGCTTTGAAAGTGCTGCATTCAATATGCCAGCAAATGTGGAAAACTCAGCAGTGGCCACAGGACTGGAAAAGGTCAGTTTTCATTTCAATCCCAAAGAAAGGCAATGCCAAGGAATGCTCAAAGTACCACACAATTGCACTCATCTCACACACTAGTAAAGTAATGCTCAAAATTCTCCAAGCCAGGCTTCAGCAATACATGAACAGTGAACTTCCAGATGTTCAAGCTGGTTTTAGAAAAGGCAGAGGAACCAGAGATCGAATTGCCAACATCCACTGGATCATTGCAAAAGGAAAAGAATTCCAGGAAAACATCTATTTCTGCTTTATTAACTATGCCAAAGCCCTTGACTGTGTGGATCACAATAAACTGTGGAAAATTTTGAAAACAGATGGGAATACCAGAGCACCTGACCTGCCTCTTGAGAAACTTATATGCAGGTCAGGAAGCAACAGTTAGAACTGGACATGGAACAACAGAATGGTTCCAAATAGGAAAAGGAGTACGTCAAGGCTGTATATTGTCACCCTGTTTATTTAACTTATATGCAGAGTATATCACGAGAAACGCTGGGCTGGAAGAAGCACAAACTGGAATCAAGATTGCCGGAAGAAATTTCAATAACCTCAGATATGCAGATGACACAACCCTTATGGCAGAAATTGAAGAGGAACTAAAAAGCCTCTTGATGAAAGTGAAAGAAGAGAGTGAAAAAGTTGGCTTCAAGCTCAACATTCAGAAAATGAAGATCATGGCATCTGGTCCCATCACTTCATGGGAAATGGATGGGGAAACAGTGGAAACTGTGTCAGACTTTGTATTTTGGGGGCCCCAAAATCACTGCAGATGATGTTTGCAGCCATGAAATTAAAAGATGCTTACTCCTTGGAAGGAAAGTTATGACCAACCTAGATAGCATATTCAAAAGCAGAGACATTACTTTGCCAACAAAGGTCCATCTAGTCAAGGCTATGGTTTTTCTAGTAGTCATGTATGGATGTGAGAGTTGGACTGTGAAGAAAGCTGAGCATCGAAGAATGGATGCTTTTGAACCGTGGTGTTAGAGAAGATGCTTGAGAGTCCCTTGGACTGCAAGGAGATCCAACCAGTCCATTCTGAAGGAGATCAGTCCTGGTTGTTCATTGGAAGGATTGATGCTGAAGCTGAAACTCCAGTACTTTGGCCACCTCATGCGAAGAGCTGACTCATTGGAAAAGACTGATGCTGGGAGGGATTGGGGGCAGGAGGAGAAGGGGAAGACAGAGGATGAGATGGCTGGATGGCATCACTAACCCGATGGACAAGAGTTTGGGTGAACTCCAGGAGTTGGTGATGGACATGGAGGCCTGGTGTGCTGCAATCATGGGGTTGCAAAGAGTCGGACATGACTGAGCGACTGAACTGAACTGACATATTGAAGTGAAGTCTCATTGTTAATTAAAAACAAACTTTGAAACTCACTCCTTAACCACTTGTCGGTATAAGCGTTCACACTATACATTTCAAACACTCTTTTTTATGTTTGAAAGTCACAGCTTTTTTGAGATTATTAGCAGGCACACATCCTGAAAAATATTCAATATAAAACATTATTTTGCTGACTCATTTCGACTGTCTGAGTGTGTGTGTGTGTGTGTGTGTGTGTGCATCTCTTAGTCTTACTCTCTTGCACATACAGACACAGAAAAACTTCTAATAGTTTGTGAATCACTGGACTCTCTATCAGTACAATTGTGATAATATTAAGAATGGATGAGTGGTTGCCAGGGGCCATTGGTGCAAGGTGGGATTAACTGAGGGAATTTTGAGGGGAGATAAAAAAACTCTAAAACTAGAATGTGGTAATAGCTGTGTATATGTTCAAATTTACTAAAACCTATTTAAGTGTAGATCTAAAATGGGTGAATTTTGTGTTATGTAACTTATACTTCAACAAAGCTTAAAAAAATAGAATCGATGAAATGCATTACAATACTCCAATGGTGGTGTGTAATAGGACATGTTTTCCAATTTATTGAGATATAAATATGACATCACTGTGCAAGTTTAAGTTGCATAATGTGATGATTTGATACACATATAAAGTGTGAAATGATTACCACAATAAGGTTGGTTACCATATCGATTATCTCACACAATTACAAGTGTTTTGTTTTAATGGTGAGAATATTTAAGATTTATTTTCTTAGTAACTTTCAAGTGTATAATATGCTGCTAAGTCACTTCAGTTGTGTCCGACTCTGTGCAACCCCATAGATGGCAGCCCACCAGGCTCCCTCGTCCCTGGGATTCTCCAGGCAAGAACACTGGAGTGGGTTGCCATTTCCTTCTCCAATGCATGAAAGTGAAAAGTGAAAGTGAAGTTGCTCAGTTGTGTCCGACTCTTAGCGACCCCGTGGACTGCAGCCTACCAGGCTCCTCCATCCATGGGACTTTCCAGGCAATAGTACTGGAGTGGGGTGCCATTGCCTTCTCCAAGTGTATAATATAGTATTGTCAATTACCCTCACCATGCTGAATATTAGATTCTCAGAAATTATTCATCTTATAACTGGAAGTTTGTACCCTTTGACCAACATATCCCAAGATTTTATGCATCCCCCTCCCCAGTCCTTGGAAAACACCATTCTAATTTTGCTTCTATGAGTTTGCTTCTTTTTAGATCCCACTTATAAGTAAGATCATGCAACATTTTCTCTCTTTCTCTGACATTTCACTTAGCCAAGTGCCCTCAAGATCTATCCACGTTGCTGAAAATGTCAGAATTTCATTATTTTGATGGAGGAATAATATTTTATTGTGCCTATTAAATATATGTATATATACCATGTTTTCTTTGACCATTCATCTGTTGATGGACATCTAGGTTGTTTCCATATCTTGACTATTATAAAAATGCTGTAATGAATGTGGGGGTGAATGTATCTTTTTGAATGAGTGTTCTCATTTTCTTTGGATAAACACCAGGATGTGGAATTTCTGCATCTTATGGTAGAGTTCTATTTTTAATTTTTTGGGAAACTCCATGTTACCCACAGTGACTGCACCAATTTACATTCCCACCAATACCATTTAAGGGTTCCCTTTTCTCCACATCCTCACCAACACTCATTGTGCTGGCTTATCTTTTTGATAACGGCCATTCTAACAGGTGTGAGGTGATAGTTCATTGTGGTCTTGACTTGCATTTTCCTGGTAACTAGTGACATTAAGCATCTTTTCATATACCTGTTGGCCACTTGTATGTCTTTGGAATAACATCTATTTAGGTCCTTGTGCCATTTTTCAATTGGATTATTTGGAGTATTTTTCCTATTGAGTTGTTGGAATTCCTTATATATTTTAGATAATAACCCTTTATTAAATATGTGGTTTGCAAAGATTTTCTCTGATTCCATAGGCTTGTCTCTTCATTCTGTTGATTGTTTCTTTTACTGCGCAGAAGCTTTTAGTTTGATTCAGTCCCCCTTGTTGACTTTTATTTTTGTTGCTTGTGCTTCCTATTCAAAGTCCTCAATAGCTTTTTCTTGCTTAAATACATAATATGAATCATTTTACTCTGGCTTTCATTCACTTTTTTTTTTCATTCACTTTTTGATTTTTTGTTTCACTGTTCCACATCATATATCTTATGCCCTAAATAAACTAAGTTATTTACAATTTCCTTTATATGCCCTAAACCCTTGAGCTTGATCTTGGAAAACAGTGTGGAATTTTCAAGTTGGAAATGATAATGAAAGACAATTCCTCTGGCTACTGGAAGACGGGCCTCATGAACACCCCCAGCTCACAGGGGAATATTTTTGGTTATGGAATTCACCACTTCCCAGAGAATCCATGGGCCTACCCTGGTAATGATCAATATTGCAGGCAGATCAAAGCAAATGAAATACTGGCATCTCTCTATTGTATGAAGGAACTGATTTCTCTACTGGCCAAATGCAACATTTGCAAACTGAAAGTCAAGATTTCATAGTTAGCAAAGTGGCAAGGGGTGAAATCCTATGTAGAAAGTAAATTCTAATTTCCTGATAACTTAACACTATTAATTTACCTTCAAGTAATTTTTCTGAAGCTTAATACATGTATGAATTGAAGGATAACAGATTCTTTTATTATTCCAACCCCAAACTACTTATATGCTCCTTTCTCAGTCTCAGTCGGGATCAAGTATCTCTTTTGAAGAGTAATGAGGAGGCAGTTAAACAGTGAGGTGAAGATTGTGTAAAATAAGGAACAGTGGCAGATATAAATTAAATTCTACTTTACTCTGGATCTTGACCTGGTTATGTGACTTAAATTTCCCCATCTGGAAAGTGGGAGAAATACTACCTTCCTGGAGCAACAAGCGCTCAGTGACAGTGGGTAGAAAATCTACCATGATGCTTAGTTCCTTGATGTTCAATATTGATGCTCATTACTGTATATAATCCATGCTCTATGCTCACAATTTCAGTGCCATTTTCCTGTTTGAGAGGGTTGGGCTTCTGTACTCTGGAAATTCCTGATATATGCAGTATGATTTTTCTACATCTTTCCTCATTGAATCCTAAATTTCTATGGCTAAGGCTTACTGCTGCAAGAAGATCCTCTCCCCTTCATCCATGTGCTGTACCATATAGCACCAAAGCCCACTGGGGTGTCTTCCTGCCAGACTGTCAGTGTTTGAAACCCATCTTGTCTTTCAAGGCCCACTTTAGGAGAATTCCCGTGGGCAGTCATCTATACATTTCTAGACAAACAGGACCCAAGAATCTCAAGAGGCACCAAGTCAAAGTTAATATGGAGATGGGAGCCATTATTCCTTCAGCTCATTCATTCATTCCACACATTTTTGAGGAATCTTACATTTTGCCAGGCACTATTCTAGGTACTGAGATACAACAGTAAATTAAACCAGCAAAAGACCACTGCTGTTAAGGAGTTACTTTCATTATCTATCATTCTATCATGTGAATAATAACAAAAGAATATGGTGAGAAAAAAGTGAAATATATATTTTATTAAATGATTATGGTCCATAAAGAGAGAAATAAAAGTAGTAAAGGGTGCAAGGAACAGGAAGGGTGGCATTGTGATTTTAGATGGGCAGCCAGGGAAGATGTGCAGAAGGCATCGACTGAGTGAAGATTCAGCCAGGGGAAGGAAGAAGTCAGAGATGCATGGAGATAAAGCACTCCCTGAGGCAGAGCCTGGAAATTCTGGAGAGGGCAAAGAGTCCCAGGGAGCTGGAACACAGCAGGAGAAGTAAGTGAGAAAACGCAAGGTCAGAGATCTATGGAGGGTAGAAGGGGTGCCTCTTGGATGCCATTGGCAAGATTTTGGCTTCTACTGTGAATGACACATGAGGCCTTTGGAGAACTCTGAGCAAAGAGGGGTGGTTTGACACACTTGCAATAAGACGTTTCTCTTGCTGTGCCTAGAACAGATTGCAGGGGCTGTGGCCCCACATGAACCATCCCCTCAGCATCCACAGCCTTTCATAGTCCCCTCCCACACTGAATGTGGGCCAGGCTTATGACTGACTTTCACCAAAGTATTCATGTGCTTATGAGGACCTAGTAACTCCTACGCTGGCAATTTTAGGAGCCCTAAGACTCCATGTTATGAGTTGGGCTACACTGCTGGAAAGCCCATATGAACGGACCACATAGAAAAACAGAAACGAAGACGTCCTAGCTAAGTACAGTGGAACCCAGACAAGCTGAGCTAAAGGCATGGACAGTTTTTTGCCCTCCACTTCCATCCATGCTTCATGCAATACAGCCACAGAACAGACCCAAGGAGACCAACATGAAAACCAGCCAGCTGAGCCCCAGCCAACCCTTTAGAATCATCAGCGATAATAGAAGTGGTGTTGTTTTAACCCACAAAGTTTGGGGAAGGCTTGTTATGGGGCCATGGATCCCTGGAATGGGCAGCATTGGGAAAACCGGTTCAGGAATGGTAGTAGCTTTGGCCATAGGAGAAGCAGTAGAGAGGGGAGAAATGATTGATCTCCCTGGTATCTTGGAGGCAGAGGATTTTCTGATGCTTGGATATGAACTGTGAGAAAGTGAAGTCGCTCAGTTGTGTCCGACTCTTTGCGACCCCATGGACTGTAGCCCACCAAGCTCTTCAGTTCATGGGATTTTCCAGGCAAGAGTACTGGAGTGGGCTATGAGAGGAAGCAGAATTAAGGATGACAGGGAGGGAACACTTGGCACTGAGCTGAGGACAGACCATCCCCATAGGGGGCCTCAGGGCGTGACACAGAAGCCTGGCAGCCTTCAAGTGGTCCCACACAGAGGGCTGAGCGGGGAGGTAGAATCCTGGCCCCAAGGCTCAGGGAGATAACAAAATCAGAAACCAAAGCAAAAGACGGTGACCAGACCCCACAGGAATTCGCTGAGCCAAGCAGTCTGGTTCTTGAGTTTTATAAGGTGCCAGTGGCTTCAGACACAGGCCTTGAAGGAGCCCTCAAAGCTACTGATCTGGCCTGGACACTCTCAACTTCCCTATCACCACAGAGCTTCATCCAAAGCATTGGTTCTGCCTTTCCGGGAAGCCTAATCTCCTTAAGCTAGGCAGGAGGCCTGTTTCTTCTTCAAGTGCCCACCACACCCACAGGAGCACTTACACATGAAAGAGCTGAAATGAGTCTTCTCCAAATTAGACAGCGACTTCCTTCTGCCACAAAAGCCCTGCAGATCCTGGGCCATTTCCGTTTCCTAGAGCCAGGGTTGTTCAGAGATAAAAGATAGTATTTTTATGTGTGAAAACCCGCCTTACTAAATGTCCCACTTCCTTGGGAAGCAATGCATTATTTTCTCCATCTGGCATATGCTAAATGGTTGTGAAAATACAGGAAGTTCCTGTGAATTTCCTCAAGAAAATCTTGACAGGCTCTGCACTATTTTGGACTATTCTGATTTTTATTATGACATTCAAACTGTTAGAAAAAAAGGTAGCATCATATAAAATAATAAAAATAAAGTAAAACCTAATCAGGCAGCATGAAGCTCTCCTCACCTCTTGTGAGAACAAGTAAGAACATTGGTATAAACAGAAAAATAAGAGTGAAAACAGAAAGAAGGGAAAATCGTGGTTTTGAAATGCATAGAGTTGAAATTAACACCATCAATGTAAGTTGTTTTATCAACATTTTAGGAACATTTGCTAAAATATTTAGTTTGTTTATATCATGGAATCATGGAGTATCTGAACTCCATCGAAGCTTAGCATCATTCTCCTTCAGACTCTAATTTTTACAGATGAAGAATCACAAGTCCAGAGAGGTTATGATTTTTCCAAAGGTCACACAGTTGTTTCAAGACGGAGGAAGTGCCAGAATGCAATCTTTATAATTCTTAACTTAGTTTTATTTTTTCCCCAGAGAGCTCCTGAAATGTTTCTGATTTTAGTATAAATATCATTTGTAATGTTGATATAAATATAAATATTGGTACTGAAATGGCCACATCCAAGCCAGGGAGGGAGGAGGAAAAACTGACAAGATGGGATAAAGAGTCATTTAAAGGAGAGTGGGAAAAGATGAGAGAAACTGCATATTTCTCTCACTTTCTTCTCTCATTTTTGTAGGAAGCCACAAAGGTGTGACATGAGAAGTTGAAAAGTGCTGTTATATAAGGATGACTCCTCTTTAACCTTACTAACCCCACCTCCTTTCACCCAGACCTGGAGCTTCACTGGGAAAAAGCCATAGGGTATTGGTTAAATACCCAGACTACAATGATTTCTTTCCTAGCTCCATCAATCAGAGCTGTGTGACCTTGGGCAAGTTTCCTTACCTCTCTGTTCTTCAGTCTCTTCAGCTGGAAAATGGGAGTAAAAATAATAACACCTAACCCACAGGGTTGTTGTGATGATTAAGATCAATATTCTTAAGGGCTTAGAACAGTGCCCAGCATGTATTAAGTATTATATAAGTATCTAATTGGTGGTACAAAGGAATTAAGCTTATTTCATAGTACTATACCCATCTTCCTTGAAAATTTCCTATCATGCGAGGGCTTTTCCTAAGACAGTTCCTGTCCTGTGACCTTCTTTCTGTTGGCCAGCCCCACCTTCTTATTACCCTGTTCTTAATGGGAGGGTCAGAACAAACATGGGAGAAGGCAATGGCACCCCACTCCAGTACTCTTGCCTGGAAAATCCCAGGGATGGAGCAGCCTGGTAGGCTGCAGTCCATGGGGTTGCTAAGAGTTGAACACGACTGAGCGACTTCGCTTTCCCTTTTCACTTTCATGCATTGGAGAAGGAAATGGCAATCCATTCCTGTGTTCTCCAGGCAAGTGTTCTTGCCTGGAGAATCTCAGGGACGGGGGAGCCTGGTGGACTGCCATCTATGGGGTTGCACAGAGTCGGACATGACTGCAGCTACTTAGTAGCAGCAGCAGCAGAACAAACATATAGAACATTAAGAACTGTATGTAACTAGTGGTCTTGAAGCTGTCACTGCCATCACTATCACTGAAGTGTTAGACTCATGGATGATTCATCACCCAACACAGGAACCTGGCTTCTTACACAGCGTAGAACCCCATTGCTTCCAGGTCTGAAGACACCAACAAGGACAGCACCTGTAGAACCCAGGGCCCGCTGAGGGAGAGGAAGTTCCCAGCTGCACACACTGACACTGATTGCCCAGTTCTTCAGCCCCTGCCCTTGTGTTCCTGATCAATGAAAAGGTCCTTGGTTCTCTTCTAGTATACTTTTTGTTTTTGTTTTTGTTTTAACTCAGGATCCTTCCTGCAGTATAGTTATATGTCTTTTTTCTGCTAGATTTCTAGGTAGCATCAGAAATTCTATGCAAATTTGATTATATGCTCTGCTGGCCCTTGCTAGCCATAGAAAATGAAGATATGTTATTTTCTGATGATTTGTATGTATATCCCCAAAGAATAAAAGTTTGGACATCCATTTGTGAATTCAGTCATCAACTAACATACATTAAATACTTGATATGTGCCAAACACTGTGCTTGCTTTCTTAGCCTACATCTGTTAGGTGGATTAACAGGGTCTCAGAGCAGAGATTGAGGCCAGACTTAGAAATGGAATGGCTTCATGAACCAGAAGTCTTATGTGTTAGTCATTCAGTTGTGTCTGACTCTTCATGACCCCATGGACTGTAGCCTGCCAGGCTCCTCTGTCCATGGGATTCTCCAGCCAAGAACACTGGAATGAATTGTCATTTCCTTCTCCAGGAGATCCTCCTGACCCAGGGATTGAACCTGGGTCTCCTGTATCACAGGTGGGTTCTCTACCATCTGATCCACCAGGGAACTCCATGCCAGATAACTAAAAGGTGTAAACAATAAGGAATCATGGGATTTGTAGCAAATTGGTAAGCATACCCCAACTTATTAAAATATAGTAAAAAACCACTCAAATATATATATTTAATTCAAAAATCATCGTCTGTGCCTAAGAAAATTTGTAGGGATGGTACAATTCAATAGGGAGCCAGTTAGAGTTCCCTAGGTCTTGACTGTCTGTATTTAGACCTGTCCAGGTGTACCTGGAAGATTGGGTTATGCCTGGAGCTACTCTGAAGTATTGATCTATAATTCATCCTCATGGGAAAGGCTAATGTGCTCCTCCCTAAAACCTACTCAAAGAGGACTTGGGGAAGTTACTACCTCCTTATCTCACCAACAGCATTCCTAAAAGGGAAGCCTCTTATACTGAAGAGAGAGGTTTAACAACTGATGGCTGGAGAGGAGGGACAATTGGATGTCACAGGACACATGAAACCGATGACTTCTAGCTCTGCCATGTTAAAAAAAAAAAAAAATTGAGTATCTGCACGGAATGAAGATGGGAGGGGCAAAAGACTCTACTTCTCGGTGCTAGTAGTAGGGCCGGTGGAGGAAGGAAGGTGAGTCCTGAGTTTAAAACTGTAGCATTTGTAACAGAACAAAACAGCACTGTGCCGACAACAGACAAGAAATAAAATTCATTCCTGGAGTACCCTGAGACCTCAAAGGGATAGGAGTGGTGCACTTCATGGGAGACAACCTGTCTGGAGTGTACTGAAGAAAATAGTGGGTACCAAGGGGTAGAAGAAATAGATCAAAATATTCTGAACATCTATCGAGGTGTGTGGGAAATCCTCTGTGCTAAAGAAATTTTGCTGTAGGAGGCTGAACCCATTAACTAGATCATTACTGTTACACTCCAGGGCCTGGGAGAGCCCAGGAGGAGACTATGGGGCAGCCCATTTGTCCCCCTGTCCGAAATGTCACAAAGTGAGAAGTGGCAGAGTTGAATATCAGAGCTAAAATAGTCAGATCTGTAACAGAAAGTTGAAAATGCCTAGAAGAGTGTTTAAATGGCGTCATCCCATGGCTGTGACTCCACAGCCTGAGACATCACGCAAAAACCAACAGCACAAAGAATGTTACGGGGAGCCTCTGGATGTCGAAGCTATGCATACTTCATAGTTTCAATATGACATCTGTATAAATGTAAATAGGCATGAAATTAGATATTTTTCACCATGAAATTGGATGATTTAGGATTTCCATAGGGTCCCCTCTTCAGACAAGAATATTAGAATGTGGCCTGAAGGCTCTTCTGCCTGCCCTCGTCAAGAACCAGATAATTGGTTATTTTTCTCAGCGAGGCACAACTGATTTCAGTTTAACTGAAGGTTGGGAATGGGTTCTGCCAGTTGGCTGATGATTGGCTCTTCTTTGACATTGTTCTTCTCCACCAATGGGTACCTGTCTGTCTCTCTCACTGCTGCTATCCTCTCTGCAAACCTTCAGGCATACCTGTTTGTTGTGTTCTATTTGTCCCTCGAGGATCCCCCCTGATGATAGCCACCACTGCATCTCATGGAACATCCCAAATCATTCTGTATTTTAAGAAGAAAGCCTTCCTTTGACCCTTTCAAAGGAGGAAGGTTGATATGGTTTCACAGGAAGCATTGCCCTCAAATATAATGTTTTCCTCTCACTTAACTATCTCTATATGGAAAAACAAAAATAAGAAACTCTAGGAAAATAAGATACATTATTTTTTTTGAAAATGAGAAAAACATACAGATACCCTCAACACTTCAACCTCCCATTCTAAATAATTCCCCAAATGAATACTAGAATAATTTGCATCATGCTGAAAACCTGAGCATTCCATATCTGTGCATGGAATGGGTCACCCTCAAGATCCTTTAAATTTTTAGAATCTATGATGTTAAGACTTTTAATTGTCATGATCCCTTTGGGGCTGTGTTCTTTAAAAGACAAAATGGAAAACAAGATTTAAGTTTTCAGCTCTTTGGTTTTATGGGCAATTAAATCCCCATCAAAAAAGCAAGAGAAATGAAGAAAGCTAAAAAAAAAAAAAAAAAAAAAACACAACTACATCTTGCCTGCAGTCCATGGCTTCCATTTTGTATTTCTTCCTGTCACTTTTTCTAAAATCTATATCCTCTTTTACTTCTGGTAGAATAGTAATTGATTGATGAATGAACAAATGAACAAGCGAGTGAGAAAATTTATGTATTTCTTTGGAAATATATAGAATATGTTTATAAATTTGTTGCAGCTTACAAATCTGAAGATAATTCCATGCGTGTACACTTTTAAGGATGAGAATTCATTCTCTTCTGAGACCACTTGGGGTAAGGTAAATATTTTGTACTAATTGGAATTGAAAAAGGAAGTTAAGGGTGACCCTGCATAATAAGAAATATTCATCCAGGTGAGGAAGAAAATGTCTTATCTTGAAGGGTGTCTCAACAGCAGGCCTAACTGAGAAATAGGAGATCCAGGAATGAGATTCTACAAAGCCTGGATCAACATGTACTAACTTTGAAGTTCCCTTGCAGTATTCTTTATGGTTGTGGCCAAGAGTGGATGAAAGTCCAGGTTAGAATTCTACTTGGAAAGATAGACCACCTTCAAATAAAGGAAAAAATATGTATCACTGTGAGACTGATATTATAGGTGACACCTATGGCAGAAGGCAATAAACAATGTAGTTCATGTGCAGATACAAAATTGGCACAGAGAATAGGTTGAGTACGGATGGAAAACCTCTCTCTCAGGACACCTGGAAATGCTAATCTTGCAAAAGCTCAGCTTCTGGCATGTCTTAACTTTCTTAGCTCTCATTTGTACCTGCTAACTGCTCCCCAGAACTTGGGTGACTTTGCTAAGTGGAAGAGATCAGAACTGAGAAAATGCATCCATGTGACTTGAAATTTTTAACAGCTAGGGAAAAAAAACAATTGGATATACTGGGGGATGTATTTTAAGTTATGCAAATGACAGATTAAACAGTGAAAGAAGGAATCCCTTGGCAGTCCAGTCCAGTGGTTAGGAGTCCACGCTCTCACTGCCAAACGCCTGGGTTCAATTCCTGGTTGTGAAACTAAGATCCCACAAGCCAAAAAACCAAAAGACAGAACAAAACAAAGCAGTGAAAGAGAAAAATAAATATTCCATAGTATGTGGCAGAAAATGATGGCAGCTCAATTGTCGGAGGTGACATTTATTGGAGACTAATTTCATGCCAGGCATTGTGCTAAATCCTCTACAAGGATTACTTTATTTAACAGTCATAACAATCCTATGATGTAGCTACTATTGCTTTATGACATTCTATGCTAATGTTGATACTCAGATTAAGCAACTTGCTCAAGATCACCCAGGTGGTAAGTGGCAGGGTTGGAATTTAAATCCAAGCAGCCTGACTGCAGAGTCTGTGCTCCTAACAACTTCAGCAGATTGCCTTCCGTCCTTGTTAGAAAGCTCTCAAAAACATAGTTCTGACTGATTGCAAATGATCTCAATGAAGAAGAAATATGAGAAGTGCTGTGGTAGAGCAGGAATCTCAGATCTGGTATCAGATTGGAACAGATTATTAAACAGCCTGATTCATGGGGTTTCTGATTTGGATACTGGAAAAAATATTAATTGTCTGCTGTTGCTGCTGCTGCTAAGTCACTTCAGTCATGTCCAACTCTGTGTGACCCCATAGATGGCAGCCCACCAGGCTCCCCCGTCCTTGGGATTCTCCAGGCAAGAACACTGGAGTGGGTTGCCATTTCCCTCTCCAATGGATGAAAGTGAAAAGTGAAAGTGAAAAGTGAAAGTGAAGTTGCTCAGTCGTGTCTGACTCTTAGCGACTCCATGGACCTGTAGCCCACCAGGCTCCTCCATCCATGGGATTTTCCAGGCAAGAGTACTGGAGTGGGGTGCCATTGCCTTCTCCAATTAATTGTCTAACAGGTTATAATATCTAAATTCAATACTGTTGTGCTATGTGACTCAACCAACATCTTCATAAAATATAGATGCTATGTGAAAAAATTTAGGGTTTTTTTCCCCCATGGAATTCCTTTAAATATTTTTTTTTTAATGTACAACACACATACTCCAATTTTTCTTCCAAATAGTGCTAGTCCAATGGAATCAGTAGTAAATTAATTTTCACAGAAAAGCTCATAAATAGGTCATCATGCTTGAAAAATAACTTTTTTAATGAATAGTGTGCACATGACCTTTTATTTCATATGCAAAATAGTTTATATGTTTTATTGACAGCTAATTTTGCTTTGGGGCTTCCCTGGTGGCACAGATGGTAAAGAGTCATCCTGCAGTGTTGGAGACCTGGGTTTGATCCCTCGGTTGGGAAGATCCCCTGGAGAAGGAAATGACAATCCACTCTGGTATCCTTGCTTGAAAAACTCTGGCCTGAAGAGCCTGGCAGGCTCCATGGGATCACAAAGAGTCGGACACAACTGAGCAACTTAACTAGAACTAGAATTTTGCTTTGTGTTATGGAATTAAGTATCTCGTGTTGCCCTGTAAAGAACAACATAACTTTTCAGATTCCCTCTTCCCTAAGTATGTGGAGAACCATTGATGTATAGTAGATGTTAGTAAGTAACAAAATTCTTCTATCATGTTTATTGCTATTATTACCCTCAAGAAATCAATTGTGTTGACTATGAATTAACATTTCTGTGACTTCAGATATTAGAAAGTTTCGTTCTAAGTGGGGCTCAAGATAAAAAATAAGATTTTCTAGAATTTCTGAAAATTATATTAGAAAGTTGCAAGTATAAAATAAACCTGGGCTTCCAAAAATCACTGAAAAACTACCAGGGCTACTCTGATGAGGTTTTTATTAAGAGGAAGCTCAAATATCTGTCTTCCTTAGGAGAGCCATGTGGGTCACATAGATGGAAAGAGCAAGAAGAAAACTTGCAGGATAGATTATTGATTTTTTAATAATATTTGAAGAATAACAGTGATAGGAAAAGTATGCAAAGATTGGAGATCAGAAAATTTATTTAATTTTGAGAAAAGGATATGTGAAATATATACTAGTTTAGTAAGGTGACTCACTAAATAGATGGGTGAATGGAAACAACTTTAAAAGAGATGAGTATTGAAATCTGTCTCTGTACTCAACAGCACTTTTCCCAATAACTTTATTATCAATTTCTAAGTTATATATTATTCATTTTATCACATTATCAACAATATTATATTGATAATAATGTTATCAAATTGTTGGTTATGTGTAATACAATGTACAGTCAACAATATTATAAATTACTTGGTTAAAGGAAACAGACGTGAAATTTTCAGAAGAAGTCAGATGGGGAGGGTTATAAAATATATACAACAACAAAATTAGATTTTAAAAAATGATCTCATTGAATTACAGAGAGTGACAAAATGGAACAACATGAAATTTAAGAGATTAAATTGAATAAATTGAAATAAATTGAATAAAATGTCTACACTTGAATCAAAAACTCCTCTAGGTTTCATGGAAAAGTATTGCAGAAAAGCTTTGGAAGTCATTTAACTCATTGTCAGTTTCCTTTTCTTAAACATTTCAGAATGAGTTGTTCAGTTCCTATTTAAACATTTCTACTTTACTTAAAAGAGCAGCTAATTTTGTTTTGGAAGTGCTGATTTTTTCAAGTTTCATTACCCCTTCCTAAAGTCTATCTACTTGGAACATCCAGACTATTGTTTAATACTAAAGCTAGAATTTTTAAATTGACCAAGTTAGCCCATGTTTTGCTGTTGAAGCTTCATCCACCATTTTCGTGCCCACTGTCTGACACCCAGACCATGAAGGCTACATCCTGGCTGCACAGAACAACCTCATCCTTCACCTGTTTCACCCAAACCATAATCCAAGCTCTCAAGGTTTTCCCACCTAATTCTTTATCAGAATTTATCTATGCCAATGACTGCTTTCTTTATGATTTTCTTTATCAATTAAGCAACAAGTCACAAATCTAAGTTAATATGATCAAATATGCTAGCAGATTATCTCTTTCAGGAGTCTTTGCATGATGCCATAATTCTCACATAATAATGGAATATTCAAATCCTTCCTTGGCCCTCAGATCACATCTAATGCCTATTTCAGGCAAGAGCAAGTCCATTCCATCAGCTCCACTTCAAACTCTGCTTATACGGCTGGCCCCATTTTTGGTCCATTACACATTTCTATTTGGTTGATGTGACCTTTGCAAACCCAGAGCAGTCTGACCATATCAGAACAACACTCATGGCTCCTGTGAGAGCTGGTTTCTATATATAGACTCAGTAAGGACTCTCTTTTCTTTTCTCATGGAAAATCATCAGATGCCTTTATTTACTAATATATTAAATTCTCCAAATAATTTCATTTTATAGACTCAATGGATGAGTGAATAAGAGATGGGATTGGGGCTATAACCTAATAATTCTACATAGATAAAGTCTTGTGTGACAGAAACTATAAGTGTTACGAAGCAATAGTTAAGAGACAAGCATACAGCTAAAACTCTGGATACACAGTAGCTGCTTCAACTGACACCTGTTGAAGGAACAGGACTACAAGCCCACCCTTCAGGCTCCAGGAGATTGAGGCTGAGGGCCGTCCTGGCTCACGCTGCAACCCCTGATTGGACAAAATGTCACAGTTTGCCCTACAGGAAAGAACAATGTCAGCCGTTCTCTGATTCCACTTCTCTATGGTGAAAGGTAGAATTAGGAGTGGAGCTTAGAAGTGATTTCGTCTGCTGCTAAAAAGTAGTTGTTAGTATCCTGAGCCTAAGAATGCTTGACTAAATCTCTGTGCTATTCCCCTAACTGGGACTCCAGGCTACACTGGGATGTTGATGCACCGTGACTTTTTCTCCATCCCATTCCATCTTTGGGTACACTTACAACAACCCTGCTGACCCTAAAGCCTCATGACTTCATCTGCCATCTCTCCCATTGATGTGATCCTTCCCTGCTTCAAAGACCTGTTTCCAGCATTAGGTCTGATATATACTGATAAGCCAGTGTCAATGATGTTGACATGCATTGACAGGACAACCATTTGCTCCAGGATGGAACAGGTGAAGTACAGGTGAAATCTGGCATCTGAATAGAGATCTTCTGCTGTGGTGGAGGATTGCTCCTTGAGGGGATCCACCAGATTCTAACTGTGGGGTACAGGTGTGATGGGTGTTCTTTTCAGGGTGTGCGGGAGTGTGGAGTTTCAGAGAGGATATTCAGCATTATCATGGCCAACCACAGAATTTAATTAATGCAGAAATTTTATAGAACATAAAAAGGAAACATTAGATATGTATGTTATAAAAGAGAATACAGTTCAATAAACAGTTGAACTGTAAAAAAAACAGTTAAACTTTGTTCTGAATTCACTTACATTAGAAGCGTCCCTGCAAGGGGACTGACCCACCTACTCTTGGTGGAGTGAGCCCAGTCCCTAATGACTGGAGTGACTGCAAGCAACAGGATAGAGCCTGGCCTGTAGTAAGTAGGCACTTGGTTAAGTATACGCTGAATATGTTATAGACATCTCAGGAATAGCCAGCCAGCCACACCACCTGCCCTAATATGCAGCTGGGTTCTGACTCAGGTTTTCTTATTTTATTATATTATAATCATAAGAGATACCTTGGCCAAGGGATAAACATACAAACTCCAGAGCCCTACCACAGGCATTCAGAATCAGTCTCCAAGGATGGCCCTAGAAATATGAAGGTTTCACTAAAGCCTCAGCTGTACATCCATAAGAAGAATTTACATTATAGTTGTTAACATAATCACCTAAATCTACAGCTGGGCTTTTAAAAAACTTAATCAACAGACTCTAGTTTCCTTAATTCTGCAGGGTAAGCTTTTATGTCTTTATTTAATACATACGTCCATTAGTCTCCCATATATGCAGATTTCTAGATGGTGAGATTACAGGAAGGAGAAAAGTACAACACCTGCTAATGAAAACTTGCAGTATAGCAAAGAGGGGGCTTCCTGGGTAGCCCAGCTGGTAAAGAATCTGCCTGTGATGCAGGAGACACAGGTTCCATTCCTGGGTTGGGAAGATCCCCTAGAGGGGGACATGGCATCCCACACCAGTATTATTTCCTGGAGAATCCCATGGACAGAGGAGCCTGTCCACGGGGTTGCAAAAAGTTGGACATGACTGAGTGACTAAGCACACACAGGGAAGAGACTGGCACATATAATACCAACAACTAAGGGAAAATATGGCCTGCTTTTGTCAGAGGAGAGTTTTGGTCATTGCTGCTGAGGTCAGACAGAAGTCAGGAAACCCACTCTGCCTGGATGATCAAGACATCAACGAAAAGGAACAATAAGGCACTGTAGGAAAGGAGAATGTACAGAGCACTCTGCCTGGGGAGACTTGATGTGGCTTTGCTGAGCAAGGATGCGATTCAGAGTGTTGTGGCAGTCCATAATGGAAGCAGTAACACCCACTTTGACCACAAGACAGCTGGAGAGAACTTTAGGGTCCTCATTTCTTAAAGTCCTGAAACTCAATCTACTTTTCTAAAAAGTGGTAATGTGCTGTGCTTAGTCGCTCAGTGTGTCCAACTCTTTGTGACCCCGTGGTCTGTAGCCTGTCAGGCTCTTCTGTCCATGGGGATTCTCGAGGCGAGAATACTGGAGTGGGTTGCATGCCCTCCAGCAGATCTTTCCAAACTAGGGATTGAACCCAGGTCTCCCACATAGATTCTTTACTATCTGAGCCACCAGGGAAGGCCAAAAAGTGATAATGGTTTTAGTTGAAACAACTGGTATAGGTATAAAGGGATCCTGGGTTCTTAAACAAAAATCTTCTTATAAATCCCTAACTCCCTCTATCAAGGGAAGAACCCATATCTTAATTTTATTTTTTTCCCCCAGAAAAATGACACAGCTCACATTTTGAATTTTTAAACCATATTTGAAAACAAAGCCTCCATAATTTGTAATCTCCTCTCTAACAAGTTTATTTCTCACCCTCTGTTCATAGAAAGAGAGACAAAATGTGGCGTTACTCCGACATGCCCTTTTTATTATATGAGCAAAAACCTTTGAAAAGATTAACATGGAGACTTTCATCTACCTGTGTGAGCTAGAATCTCCATCTGATTCTTCTTTCATGCCAGTGCCATGGTCTCCCTCAGTCAATGGACCCCATGGGAACACACGCGCATCTCAGCATGGATGGCTATCTGGTTTCCTGAGTTTGCTCTCATCGCTGCTCACATGTTTGCAAGCCATCTCCCTCTCTCTCTCCCCACCACCTGAGCATTTGTATAGTAGGGCTTTCCCTGCCTCAGCAGACTCTGTGAGGAGTAACTGACCTTCTGTGTGCGTGTTAACAAAAGATCGCTGTTCCCAAACAAGAAGGCCCCTCAATCCCCCTGAGGAGGCACTTGGAGAGTGTCCAGGCTGACACCTGACCCCCACTCCTCCGAGGTGAAAGGCAGCATGCACCACGTCACCCTTTGCCTTTGCACTTAGCCCTCATCCTGATAAAGGCGTTTGTCTGGAGGAATCCCAAGGGCACCATGTCTGTGCTTGCCCTCCAAGTTCTCACAGACTAAACAGCCAGGTTGCAGGACTACTGTCAATGACCATTTTGACCCGTTCAGAGGCTCTGCCCACTGCAGTGAGCTCTGCTGATCCTGGCACCATGCTCCCTGGACACCTGCTCCTTGGGAGGGAAGGACCCCCAGGCGTGGTCTGCATTGCTAGAACACAGACTCAACACTGCTCCCAGTGATAATCTTCTCCAGCTGGGTTCCAAGAGCTTCTATTGAAACAGGGGATACCACCAAATGCCCAAAGGACATTTGGGCATGTAGTTGCACAGAAATTATGCATCAGAAGTCTTTACAAATAAATACACACACACACACACACACATACACACACAAAACATAACCTAAAGGATTTGACTTTTAGCCTCAAATGGAGCAACTGAGTTACATGGTCTTAAATCACTGCATTGTTTTGAAAAGCTGATAATATCCATTTTTGTTGGCAAGGGTGAGGAGAGCTGGGTACTATTTCTTATATACTGATAGTGGGAATGCAAACTAGAGAACCCTATTTAGAGAGAAGTTTGACAATACTTTCCAGAATCTGAAATAAATGTATATTTTGACGCAATAATTTCACTTTAAAAAATCTACCCTGTGGAATCTTTGTATTTACATGTACACCAAGATATGGGTTTAAATACATATTTTGCAACTTTTTAATGAAGTGACCAAATATTAGAAACAGCTAGATAACCATTAATAAGGGGCTTCTAAAATTAAAAAATGAGAAATTATTTAACACTGTGTACTAACTACTGACAAAAAGTTGCCATGTTACCCTGTGAAGTCAAAAAAGCAAAAACAAGAAACTTACAAAACAATGTATTTATATATTATTCTCTCATATAACAAACAAAAAATGACATGTTTATGAAATCTCTCACACACATACACACACACACCCTTTTGCACTAAACAGAAGAATAGGTCAAGCCTGTTTTGAGAAATTACTTGTGGAAGTGATGTTGAATTAGGAGATGCAAAAGAAAGCATTAAACTTCAATATATTTCTGAATTGTTTGAATTTTTATAATTAGCTGTATTTGTGGACTGCTGCTGCTCCTGCTGCTGCTGCTGCTGCTGCTGCTAAGTCGCTTCAGTCGTGTCTGACTCTGTGCGACCCCATAGACGGCAGCCCACCCGGCTCCCCCATCCCTGGGATTCTCCAGGCAAGAACACCGGAGTGGGTTGCCATTTCCTTCTCCAATGCATGAAGGTGAAAAGTGAAAGTGAAGTCTGTCAGTTGTGTCTGACTCTTAGCGACCCCATGGACTGCAGCCCACCAGGCTCCTCCATCCATGGGATTTTCCAGGCAAGACTACTGGAGTGGGGTGCCATTGCCTTCTCCGGTATTTGTGGACTGATTTCACTTTTTTAAAAATAGAAGTATCTGTCTCTTTGTTGTTGCTGCTCTTTAGTTGCTAAGTCATGTCTGACTCTTTGCGACTCTGTGCACTGTAACCCGCCAGGCTCTTCTGTCCATGGGATTCTTCAGGCAAGAATACTAGAGTGGGTTGCGATTTCCCTTTTGAAGGGATCTTCCCAACCCAGGGATCAAACCTGCATCTCCTGCATTGCAGGCAGATTCTTTGCCACTGTGCCAGACAGATAGGGCTTCCCTTATCTCACTGTACTTTAACATTAGTGAGACAAAACATACAAAGTAACAGGAAGAGGATAAAGAGATTATTGCACAGTTAACATCCAGAGCTCCACAGCAAGGTAGGAGTCACAAGTGCTTTACTCTAAACCACATACTCTAAACACGTTTCTTACATCACCCATTTCTTTTTTGGTATTTATACATATATTGTAAATGTTTTAAGAATGGAAAACCTTACTTCTCTTTGATCCCCAGAATACTGAGAGTCTGGCAAGAATTCAAGTTGATAGAGGTTCATTCAGTTCATCAGTTCAGTTCAGTTGCTCAGTTGTGTCCGACTCTTTGCGACCCCATGAATTGCAGCATGCCAGGCCTCCCTGTCCATCACCAACTCCCAGAGTTTACCCAAACCCACGTCTATCGAGTCAGTGATGCCATCTAGCCATCTCATCCTCTGTCGTCCCCTTCTCCTCCTCCCCTCAATCCCTCCCAGCATCAGAGTCTTTTCAAATGAGTCAACTCTTCACATGAGGTGGCCAAAGTACTGGAGTTTCAGCTTCAGCATCAGTCCTTCCAATGAACACCCAGGACTGATCTCCCTTAGGATGGACTGGTTGGATCTCCTTGCAGTCCAAGGGACTCTCAAGAGTCTTCTCCAACACCACAGCTCAAAAGCATCAATTCTTCGGTGCTCAGCTTTTTTCACAGTCCAACTCTCACATCCATACATGACCCCTGGAAAAACCATAGCCTTGACTAGATGGACCTTTGTTGGCAAAGTAATTTCTCTGCTTTTGAATATGCTGTCTAGGTTGGTCATAACTTTCCTTCCAAGGAGTGTCTTTTAATTTCATGGCTGCAGTCACCATCTGCAGTGATTTTGGAAACAAAGTCTGACAGTGTTTCCACTGTTTTCCCATCTATTTGCCATGAAGTGATGGGACCAGATGCCATGATCTTCGTTTTCTGAATGTTGAGCTTTAGGCCAAGTTTTTCACTCTCCTCTTTCACTTTCATCAAGAGGCTTTTTAGCTCCTCTTCACTTTCTGCCATAAATGTGGTGTCATCTGCATATCTGAGGTTATTGATATTTCTCCCCGCAATCTTGATTCCAGTTTGTGCTTCTTCCAGCCCAGCATTTCTCATGATGTACTCTGCATATAAGTTAAATAAGCAGGGTGACAATATACAGCCTTGACACACTCCTTTTCCTATTTGGAACCAGTCTGTTGTTCCGTGTCCTGTTCTAACTGTTGCTTCCTGACCTGCATATAGGTCTCTCAAGAGGCAGGTCAGGTGGTCTGGTATTCCTATCTCTCTCAGAATTTTCCAGTTTATTGTGATCCACACAGTCAAAGGCTTTGGCATAGTCAATAAAGTAGAAATAGATGTTTTTCTGGAACTCTCTTGCTTTTTCCATGATCCAGTGGATGTTGGCAATTTGATCTCTGGTTCCTCTGCTTATTCTAAAACCAGCTTGAACATCTGGAAGTTCACAGTTTACGTACTGCTGAAGCCTGGCTTGGAGAATTTTGAACATTACTTTACTAGCATGTGAGATGAGTGCAATTGTGTGGTAGTTTGAGCATTCTTTGGCATTGCCTTTCTTTGGGATTGGAATGAAAACTGACCTTTTCCAGTCCTGTGGCCACTGCTGAGTTTTCCAAATTTATTGGCATTAGCTGAGGAGAAATTCACACTCCAGGCAGAGAGCCTGGGAAGTGTGTTATGTGTCATATGAATTGTGGTCACGGAGCATGCTCCCTGCACAGGTAGGTGGAAACGGAAGTCCAGCACAAAGTCACAGCACTAAGGGGCAAAACCAGAATCTGCATGTGAGTCCACCCCCAAGCTTGTACTCCTTATTCTGAAACACATTCATATGGCAGTGGCACCCCTGATGGTGGAAATAAAAAGTACCCGAAATCAATGGTAAACGAAGATGATAACAAGTTGATTAGGGAGAGAATGTAAGAGGTTCTCTCTCCTAAACTCCTGTGGATTAGAATTGACATATATACATTACCATGCGTAAAATAGATAGCTAGTGGGGAACCTGCTGTATAACACACGGAGCTCGGCTCAATGCTCTGTGGTGACCTAGAGGGGTGGGTTGGGTGTTGGGGCAGTGGATGGGAGGGAGACTCAAGAAGGAAGGGATATATGTATACATGTGGTTGATTTACTTTGTTGTACAGCAGAAACTAAAATACCACTGTAAAGCAATTATACTCCAATTAAAAGAAAGAGGCTCTCCTGTGATTCCTACTCTCAGGAGGCGATGTTTTTCTGTCTCATAGGGAAGAACAGTGTGTGTTTTCACTTGCAAGTGAAAAGAGCAAATCTGATTTGTACTTGAGGCTCTCAGTTTGTCTTACTGTTCCTAAGGCACCCTATATCTATGCCCTAGGCAGAGGCTGCTGGCATAGCTGGGCTTCTAAGCTAAAGACACTCCCTATGTCTTCCTTGTGTTCTTAGATATAATTTTAAATTATTTACATAGAGTACTCTTACATAACACACAGTTTTTCATAACTTGTGGTCGATGACTTTCTACACTTTGAATCCTTTTTACCCTTTAAAGTTTTTAAGCTCAGTTTTCTTTAGATCCCAGTTTTCTGCTCATCACCAATTTTATCAAGCTTATCTTCCATCCTTGAGTACTCTAAAATGCCCACTCTTCTTAGGCAGGTTGAATTGTTAAACTGTCTAATAAGGACATCTATTTCAGCACAAAACTTCAGAATTCTTGGTAGAAATGTTTATATATACACACACATTATCATTTTCTAGGAAAAATATGTGGGTAACAGCAATTGTGTGCTGGAAAATTTTTTTAAGAATTGACTCTCCAGGAAAAAAAAAGAATAGAAAATTCCTAAAGTCCAGCATTTGTGATTTCTGTGGTGTAAACACTTCCAACATGGCCAATTTTAAGTTACCAACTTGATGTCAAGGAAGGCAGAGTTGGAAAGGAAAACACACAATCAGTTCTCCTAAGCCAGTTCCAAGCACCAGTGGAAGACCTCCGTCAGCACTTGGACTACACTAATAGTTTATGCAGGAAAGCTCCAATCACTTCAGTTTCATCCATGTATTAATTCCTGGGATATTTATTTAGTGATGCATTGTTGTACTAAGCACTTAATGTATCAAACACTGCTTTAGGATGTGGCTAAGAATTTTGTAGCAAAACAAAGTTCTTGTCCTTTTGTAAATTATACATGTTCTAGTTGGGGGAGATAAATGGATAGATAGATAGGTAGGTAGAAAGAGAGATAATTTGTTTGTCATTTGGTGATAACTGCCAAGGAGAAATGCACAGAGTGGTAAGAAGGACAGAGAATCTGCTGAGAGAAGAGGATGGGAGAAACTTCTGTTTGTTAAAAGAGAGTTAGGTAAGGGCCACATGATGAAGAGGCTGAGAAAAATAAGAAAGCCAAATAGACATTTAGGCAAGAGCTTTCCAGGCCACAGAAACAGCATGTGCAAAGGTTCTGTGTCTGGAATATTCTTGGCCCATTAGAGGAATGGCAAGAAAGCCAGCAGAGCTCCAGCAAAGTAATGTCTAAACCTTCCAGTTTGGAAATCCATCGACATTTCCTCTACAAATTTGTTCCTCATTTCCCTTTTTCTTCCCAATGACATCAAAAATGTTTCTATTTAAAAGAACAGTTGACATTATTACTTTTCACTTTCTTTCAAAAGGAAATGAAGTATATAGAAATAAAACCAAAGCCCTAATTACAGATCCAAAATAATGATTGGTCTCTGTTTTATGTACACTGTAACAAAACCGGTGCCAGGCAAGTTCCTGCCTGACCTTTCACTGGGTCCAAAAACCACATGTTGGCCACTTCATGTATTTGTCTCAACATCTGCAATCCTCCAGAAAAGAAAATGTTCTGCAGCCATCAGCAGACTGTCTTTAAATTGTGTGATGTGGTTTCCATTAAAAAGTCATTTTTTCTGTAGTGAACTTATAATACCATTTGTTTACTTTTTAATTCATCCAACAAATATTTACTGGACAAACACTATGCTCTAAAAAATGTGCAGGGAACTAAAGATATAGCAATGAACCAAAAGTATTTTTCTCCCTACCCTAATGATGGTGAACATTTGGTGGAACAAGCAAACATTCAACAAACTTTTAGATCTTAATCCTATGTCTTATAGTGATGATAAGCACTATAATAATATTACATATTAGAACAGAAATGTTATTGATATATGATACATGAGAAATTAAGATGTTTCTGACAAAAGAGGATTTTTAATTTAAAAAATGCCTTGGAGACAAAGACATAATGAATTGAGTTAGAAGCCTGGGGTGGTGTGCTAGGGCCGAACCCGGGTGTTCTTTGCTTCTATAGTGAGATGAGTTGCCACAATGTGGCAGGAAAGGTGGAGACAGAATTCAGTAGAGAAATTGACCACTTCAGAATATGAATTAGAGAGGAATCCAGGGCAGCAATCTGGATAGAAGAGGAATGGCTAGAAACTTGTTTCAAAGAGCACCTCTCATGTGATGGAGAATGGTGTCAAGGGCTCACATTAAAGAACGGTGGGTACCCTGCTACGCAAGACCAGTCCCCAGGCTCTCCCCCATCAGAACAGCCAGGGAGAGCTTTTCTTTCAGGATTGGATGTGGGGCACCTGGTGGTGGTCTCTCTTCTAGAGGGGAGGGGGTGGGAAGCATATTGGACTTTTTGAGATGAGTCACCCCTCTCAGGAGGGGAATCTGGCAGTCTTCCCAGTTAAACCCCAGTGACCCTACTGAAAGTCCTGCCTTTGCAAAATGCCTCTGGATGAGAAGTTAAAATCTCTGTCATGGCTTGGGGCTCAGCCTAAGGTGAGTGTAGACATCCCATGGTTGCCCATATTATTAACCCTTGATTTGATTTTATTGTTTTCCACTGAACAACTGCCGAGATAAGAGTTTTGCTCTCTCATCAGTGTCAAGTCCTAACCATAGGATCTCATTCTGACTGTTAGTACTTAGCTTGCCTGGGTACCACACCCACCAGTTCCTGCCTCTCCTGTCAGAGGATTTGGAATGCACAGGTCAGGAGATACAAGATGCCAGGGTTCCTGAGCTGCCTTTTGCCCAAACAGCAAGCCATTGGTGTCCAGCATGGCCTGAGCTGAGGAAGGGGAGAGTTTACAGTGCTGGGCAGGAGCCCCAGCCCACCTCTACTGTGGCAGAGGGAGGGGATCTCAGACCTCCTGCTAATAGGGAGCAAGAGAAGGGTGAGGCATAGGGGCTCAGGATTGGCAAACTTAGACTGATGGAAAGTTAGTTCCATCTCCAACCGTGTAGAAGATACCCTGTGAAGGCAGGTAAAAACTGGATAGGAAAATATCAGACACATTTAGGTCTATCTTTCAAAATCATTAGGAGATCGAAGAGCTTTTATTCAACAGCTAACTCTCGAGCTAACCCAAGGTATATTTTTACTGCTTTCCATCACAATAATGATTTCTCATGAAACTTAAAAAAGAAAGAAAGAAGGGAAGAAAGAGAGAAAAAAAGGGAGCAGGAAGACTATATGTATCCAGTCTGAGTCTCATGTAATCGGAAGTGTGGGATGTAAAAAGGCTTCCTTGCCAAAAAAGAAATACTGCTGAAATGATACAGAGAGAATAAACCACAAGCCCCCAATTAACAGCAGTGTGGAACACTGTCAGGCCACACACACAGAAGGCAGGCTCTCTGGGCAATGTTAAAGAAAGTTGAGAATTGGAAATTCTCAGAAAAAAGATAGAGAGACAAGAATGAGTGGTGGTGGTGTGTGTGTGTGTGGCGGGGGGTGGGGGGGGGTGGTGAGCTTTGAGAAAGGACATTTCAAATAATCTTAACTAGTCTGAACCAGATGCAACTGTCTTACTTCCTAACACAGCAACTTGAGACAAAGCACATGTCTGTACCAATACCAACATTTTGGTGGGGAGTAAAACCAGGGCACATGTCCTGGGAAATGGCATTGAGATCATCTATGATCTTGTATTCAGCATACTGGACGCTCTCCCACCCGGCATCCTCCACACTGGTGGACCATCTCTGTGAGGCTACCCCCAAAAGCTCTCAGCACTTTTAAAATTAATTTTTATTGGAGTACAGTTGCTTTACAATGTTATGTTAGTTTCTGCTGTACAGCAAAATGAGTCAGCTGTACATATACATATATCGACTCTTTTTTGGATTTCCTTCCTAGTTAGATCACCACAGGACACTGAATAGAGTTCCCTGTGCTATACAGGCGGAGAAGGCAATGGCACCCCACTCCAGTACTCTTGCCTGGAAAATCCCATGGACAGAGGAGCCTGGTAGGCTGCGGTCCATGGGGTCACTACGAGTTGGAGACAACTGAGCAACTTCACTTTCCTGCATAGCACAGGGAACTCTATTCAGTGCTTGTCTACTTTATATATAGTATCAATAGTGTATGTATGTCAATTCCAATCTCCCAATTCATCCAACCCCTGCCTCCATTCTCCCTTCAGTGTCTGTATGTTTGTTCTCTACATCTGTGTCTCTATTTCTGTTATGCAAATAAGATCATCTGCATATTTTTCTAGATTCCACATATATACATTAGTATATGACATTTGTTTTTCTCTTTCTAACTTATTTCACTCTGTATGACAGAATTGAGATCCATCCATGTCTCTACAAATGACCCAATTCCATTTCTTTTTTATGGCTGAGTAATACTGCAGCCATGAAATTAAAAGATGCTTACTCCTTGGAAGGAAAGTTATGACCAACCTAGGTAGCATATTCAAAAGCAGAGACATTACTTTGCCAACAAAGGTCCATCTAGTCAAGGCTATGGTTTTTTCAGTGGTCAAGAGTTGGACTGTGAAGAAAGCTGAGCACCAAAGAATTGATGCTTTTAAACTGTGGTGTTGAAGACTCTTGAGAGTCCCTTGGACTGCAAGGAGATCTAACCAGTCCATTCTAAAGGAGATCAGCCCTGGGCATTCTTTGGAAGGAATGATGCTAAAGCTGAAACTCCAGTACTTTGGCCACCTCATGGGAAGAGCTGACTCATTGGAAAAGACCTTGATGCTGGGAAAGATTGAGGGCAGGAGGAGAAGGAGATGACAGAGGATGAGATGGCTGGATGGCATCACTGACTCGATGGATGTGAGTCTGAGTGAACTCCAGGAGATGGTGATGGACAGGGAGGCCTGGCATGCTGCGATTCGTGGGGTCTTAAAGAGTTGGACACGACTGAGCAACTGAAATGAACTGAACTGAACTGAATATTCCATTATATACATATACCACGTCTTTATTCATTCCTCTGTTGACGGACATTTATTTAGGTTGTTTCCATGACAAGGTTATTGTAAATCATGCTACAGTGAACACTGGGGTGCATGTGTCTTTTTGAATTATTCCTTTAAATAAGGGTGACCAAGCAATCCCAGGTGGGGATTGTGGGGAGTTCTTGTGAAATAGGACTTTCAGTGTTAAAACCAGGAAAATCCCAGGCAAACTGGGTGATCTGGTGATCCTACTTCAGACTCTGGTTTTGACGAGTTTTTCATAATCCTCATGCTTCTTTGGCCAAGGTCTCAGCCTCGCAGATGGTATCTCTTCCCCAGATTAGTGCCTTAGACTTGGCACCATAAGCCCCATGGAGAGATGATGCAGACAGGCTGAAGGAGACAGTTATACCAAGGGCTGGAGGTGAGCAATTAAGAACAAAGTGTTGCAGCAAGGCTTGGAGAAAGGGGAGCACAAACGCTTCCTTTCCCTCTGGCCTTTAGTGATGTGCAGCTCTGTGAGCCTGGGGCCAGCATCAAGGACCACATTCTCATCCACAAAACTTCTGAGGGCTGGCCTCAAGTGACTCTGTGGGCCCTGGGCATTGCCTTTAGGACCACACAGAAAAGTCTCTCAGTGAGTATGTATAAGATGCCCCCAAAACCTAGAGGCAGAACTTCTTTGGCAGTCCAGGGGTTAAGACTTCAAGCTTACAATGCAGAGGGTTAAGGTCTGATTCCTGGTCGAGGAACCAAGATCCCACATACCATGTGGCATGGCCAAAAATAAATGAATAAATAAATAAGTTTTTAAAAAAACAACAAAACCTAGAGGTAACTAGGAGTCTAGGAGGAGGAGAAAAGAAATGGGGGATGGGGTACTAGATAAGGAGCAGAGAGATGGAGTCAGTCCTGTGAGATTTCATTATTATGGTTAATGGGACCCCCACCAGTGATTTTAAACTGCAGAAGCCTAAATAAATCTGGACTGCATATGGGTCTAGTAGAGCTGAACAGTTTGGTATAACAATCAAGAAGAATATAGTGATTATCTTTTTGTGGATTACTCTGCATCAGATATTGTGCTAAGAGTTTATGTGAGTATGATTTTATTTGAACCTCAAAGAAATGTAATGAAATAAGTACTATTACTATCCATTTCTATTTTAAAATAAGGTACAGAGAGAATGGGTGACTTGCCCAAGGTCACACAGTCTTTGCAACTTCTCAGTGGTGACACAGGGCTGTGTTGCAAAGAGGTGAAGCTGTGAGGTCTGGATTTCTTAAAGAGGAACCTTGCGTTCACTCTCTTACCAGTTGCTTGTTTTGATAACACAGTAAATCTGGAACAGGACTTGGTATAACAATAAATGATAAATAAATGTTGGCTATTGACTAGTTGACTGGTTTGATCTCCTTGCTGTCCAAAGGACTCTACAGGAGTCTTCTACAGCACCTAAATCAAAGGCATCAGTTCTTTGGTGCTCTGGCTTCTTTAGAGTCCAGAGATCGAATCAGTCAATCTTAAGGAAAATCAACCCTGAATACTCATTGGAAGAACTGATGTTGAATGAAACTCCAGTATTTTGGTCATCTGATGCAAACAGCTGACTCCTTGTAAAAGTCCCTGATGCTAGAAAAGATTGAGGGCAAAAGGAGAAGAGGGCATCAGAAGATGAGATGGTTGGATGGCAACACCGATGCAATGGACATGAACTTGGGCAAACTTTGGGAGATGGTGAGGCATAGAGAGGCCTGGCATGCTACAGTCCATGGGGTCACAAAGAGTTGGACATGACTGGGAGACTGAACAGCAACAACAACATTGACTAGTTGTTGATTTATTATATACAATACGTACATCACAAAAAACCTCACTGCAAAAGTCTGAGCTTTTAACTTTTGCTCTTGGATGAGCCCTAGTTTGGAGACCCAGAATCTAGGCTGTCTCAATCACCAGCTGCTCTAGCACAAGGATCTCCACTGGACCAGTTATTTTGTCAACAGTTAGTACATTTGCTCCTCATCTTTTTCTCTAGGAACTGTCTCTTTTTGTTGTTTAGTTGCTAAGTCGTGTCTGACTCTTTTGTGACCCCATGAACTGTACCCACTAGGCTCTTCTGTCCAAGGGATTTTACAGGCAAGAATACTGGAGTTGGTTGCCATTTCCTTCTCCAGGGGATCTTTCCAACCCAGGGTCGAATGCACGTCTCCTACATTGGCAGGCAGATTCTTTACCACTGAGCCACATGGGAAGTCCAGGCCCTGTCTCCACATCCAGTTTTAAATGGTTACACGGTAACTGCAGAAATATACATGGCTGAATGGTTCTGCTGTTGATTTTCTACAATGTGGGGCAGTTCTCAGGTCTTGTAGCTTCCTCCTACATTTTTACAGAACTGCTTGGAATAGAAGTATTTCACAGTGTATTCCCTTGAGTTTCATTGTGTTAAAAGTGATCCCTGGAAATAGCCCTCACTGAACTTCTCTGTATAGAATTCTTCAACCAGTCTCTTCAGATCTCAATCATTTCCTAACATTTGACATGTAATCTACTTAAATATAAAGAGGCGGCTTTTTTTTTTTTTGGCATTCTGATTTATCTGTAAGAATGGAATCTTCAGTTCTTTAGCATTTGACACAACACCATATGCCTTTTCCAGAATTTCCTAGCATTCAACTGCTGTTCAGTTGCTGTCTTTCCCACAAGCTAAGTGTTAAGCTTGAAATAATGGATTTGCTAACAATTCTGCTTCTCTTATCTCTTATAGAAACAATGTCATTTCGCAATACTTTTCCTGTGCTTGTGGGTATCTGAGATGAAAATGCTAGAATGTGATTTTTATTTTCTGGGTAAAGCTGATACTAGTAACATCCAATTACTGGCCACTTCCTGCCCTTTCTCAATAAAAAAAGCCAATCCCAAAAGTGGCTTTTTTTTTTTAATGGTTTTGACCTTCAGGAATTCAAAAACCTTTCTGAAATATTTAGTGTTTATAATAAATTAATGTTTTTACAAACTTCATTTATCAATTACTCATCAACTTATGGTTATCACTAACTTTTAAAATCTCTTTTTTAATGAATATATACTATATTTTAGACATATGTAATTAACCAAATTCATCTTTTATTTTCTTCATTTTGGACAACTTCTTAGATTATACAATTTCTAGATAAGGCTAAAGCTGAAAACATATGTTTAAATTCCCTTAACATCATTTTACTTTTCTTGCATACAATCTTTTAATATTTTCAATATAACTCAATAATCAATAGCGTCAATATTTTTCTTTAAGTTCTAAGGATGTAGTCAAAAAGGATGGAACCTTTGAACTGACATGTTCAGTTAAAAGTTGAAGATTTTATCATAACCCTAGATACTTTGCAGCTTCAGTGATATTGCAAATAGAATCTATTTAAATAAGGCTTTAGCTGCTCAGGACAAATTACCTAAAGTTGAGTGATTTTTGAGTGCCACTTTGTAAGAGGCACTTCTAGATGAAAATAGTCCCTATCTAAGCACAGTCTATGGAGAAGGAAATGGCAACCCACTCCAGTGTTTTTGCCTGGAGAATCCCATGAACAGAGGAACTTGGTGGACGACAGTCCATGGGGTCGCAGAGTCAGGCACAATTGAAGAGACAGCATCAGCAGCAAGCACCTTCCTGTAGGGGTGAAATCGTAAAGACTTCACTGATATTTCCACTGAGCTATCAGAATGCTATAATGCATTTTGGTTAGTTTCATATACTTCTTGCCCACTCTTGAGCATGGGTTAGTAACCTGAATTTAACAGAGAGTTGGACTGTGAAGAAGGCTGAGTGCCAAAGAATTGATGCTTTTGAACTGTGGTGTTGGAGAAGACTCTTGAGAGTCCCTTGGACTGCAAGGAGATCCAACCAGTCCATTCTGAAGGAGATCAACCCTGGGATTTCTTTGGAAGGAATGATGCTGAAGCTGAAACTCCAGTACTTTGTCCACCTCATGCGAAGAGTTGACTCATTGGAAAAGACTCTGATGCTGGGAGGGATTGAGGGCAGGAGGAGTAGGAGACGACAGAGGATGAGATGGCTGGATGGCATCACTGACTCGATGGACGTGAGTCTGAGTGAACTCCGGGAGTTGGTGATGGACAGGGAGGCCTGGCGTGCTGCGATTCACCGGGTCTCAAAGATTTGGACATGACTGACAGACTGAACTGAACTGAACTGAAAAACACTGTGGATAATGGATAGAAGAAAAACCTTGTCCACTGATGCAGAGATATAATGCATCATAATTATCTTGTCTAAACTTATTATTATTATAATGCATATAATTATCTTTGTCTAAACTTTGCCAAGTGTTCTTGTGAGATGTATTGTGGCCTCCTAAAAGATACATTGAAGTTCCAACCCTTGGCACCTGGGAATATGACCTTACTTGGAAATAGTGTCCTTGCAGATGAAATCAATAAAGATGAGATCTTGATGGATTAGGGTGGACCCTAAGCCCAATGGTGGGTGTCCTTATATAAAGAGGAGAGGACACATGTGCACCAACAGAGGGAAATTGGGCTGATGCAGCCAGAAGACAAGAAGTGGCCAAGAATGGGAGGCATCCATCAGAAGCCATGAGGTGCGAGGATGGATTCCTCCCTAGAGCATTCAAAGGGAGTGCAACCCTGCTTGGACCTTGACTTTAGACTTTCTGGTTTCCAGAATGGTAACAGAATACATTTCTACTGTTTTAAGTGACTTGACTCACTCATTTGTTATGGCAGCCCTAGGAAACTAATATAGTGTAAAGTTGAAATTGTAATTTTCTATGTAACTTAGAAGAACTGATGTAAAAACTCATTCCAGATGAGGGTTACTTTTGGAATGCCTTGATGTAACAAATACAAAAGTTCTCCAACCTCACTTCCATTCCATCCTATATCAGACACACACACATACACACACTCACACACATATACGTATGCATGCACAGAGAAGATAAATTCATTAAAAAACTATCACAAACTACACAAAGAAACAATCTTTCATGAGAAGGAAATCACAAACAATCTTATAAGAAGATTACATTCCCAATTAAGATAAGTGGGAGACTACAAAAGAAGTAGGTTTGGGAATGATTTAAGAAATATAAAGAAAAAAATAAGACACTATAAAAAAAAAACAGAGAGTTTTAAAAAAATGTTTTTTAAAACTTCTAGATTTTAAAATATGAAGTAAAATAAAATGAAAAGTCCAGTGACTGCAATGAAAAACTTAATGGACAGATAAGTAGCAATGAAGTGTAGCTAAAGAGAGATATTGATCTAAGTAAATTATAATAGAAACTAATCATGGAATTTAAAAAATTTATTTCTGCATATCTTTGTAAATATCTTAAATATGTTCTTATTCCCTACAGTAGTGTATAACAGTAAGAAAGTGAGTGTCATCTCTGTTCACATTGCTTCTACTTTATTTTTAAGCAGAAGGAATTCCTAGACCAAATTTCAAAGAATTTTACTGCTGTGGTTGAAGCTATTGATTCCGGATGATAAGCTCCTTTCTTAGACACCAACTTGCCATTTCTCCTCCACAGTTGTCTATGCAACAGCATACATGAATTTAAAGACAACACAAAAGACCTATAGCCAAAACTATCTTTTCTCCTAGCACTAACATGAAGCCAACATTTACTAAAAAGTAAGAACTCAAAATTCAGTAACAACTGATTCAATAAGTTATTGATCAAACATCTAACACAATGCAAAAAGTGCTATAACACAGACTTCTGGCAAATTCTAGCTTCGATGATCTAATCTAAAAGGCACCTGGAGTCAGAGATGGCTGCATTACAAGTTTGCCCTGGGCTCGACAATAGCTGGTCAACAGCGAAAAATCATGCTAAAGAAGTGTTAGGAATTTTAAGTAAAGAGACTCAGTTTGTCACCAGTAGGAGGAACTGTCTGTGCCCTGACCCAAATTCCTTCTTTCTCCTCTCTTCTTCCTGTCTTAGCTCATTTATTTACATGGATCATTGAAAAATTAAATATGTAACAGTACAGTTTAGATATAGATATGGTAACAATAAAGACATTTAATGACTGAAATCTGAATTTTAAGCCTATCTGGCAAAATGAACAAATACAATATTATTGCAGTTCCAGTGAAATATCGAGCACTCCATTTGTAACTATATACATTCTTTTTGTAAGTGTTCACAGCAATTGAATATAAAGTTAAACTTGAATAATAATGAGGCAGAAATCACTTCTGTTGCTAGCTTTTAAAGAATAACGTGGTGAGATTTCCCTAGGAGGTATTATAACCAATTAAAATAGCAGATATGCATATTTAATAATCTTAATATAAATTACAGAAAGGATTAGCAATCAATAGGAAGAGATGAACAATTGAATAACCATGTGGGTAAAATTGGTATTTTTTAGAAGAAACAGAAACAAGACTATTTTATTACACCTTAAGCTGAAATATGCTCCAAATAAAGGTTTACTGTAACAACCACAACAACAAACCTTAGAAGAACATATAGATTAATATACAAGTCTTATCTTTGATCATTAACAAAAGCCTTTGAATACAGTTTCTGTGGGGAGCAGGAACTGAGAAGATGAGGGACATAGGAATTAAGAAAAGAATGCCATTCTTTGGGACAAAGGATGAGGAAAGCAATAAAGAATCTAGATATGCTAAAAACATCTAAAAAATGATACAAATGAACTTATTTACAGAACAGAAACAGACTCACAGATTTAGAGAATGAATTTAAGATTACCAAGAGGGAAAGGATTGGGGGAGGATATATTGGGAGTTTGGAATTGACACATATGCACACTGCTATATTTAAAACAGATAACCAGTAAAGACTTACTGTATATCAGAGGGAACATTGTTCAATATTCTGTAATAACCTAAACAGGGAAAGAATCTGTCCCATTTGATTCCAATATTAGACTAAGGTGATTTACAAAGTTACATATACTATAGCAAAACAAAATAATTGAAAAGTCAATAAGATAAAGGAAAAATAATTCTAATTGTATCATGTTAAATAATAAATTATGTATTTATGTTATAACTACAATTCGTGTTGTGAATTTTGATACACTTTTAAAAAATATCAGTCTGGCTATAAGTTTCTCAGAAGTAAGTTGGAAGCTTGAACATGGTCATCCATGGAATTTCTGTAAAAATATCATTATCTTCATGTCTATAATTTTCATATAGACTAGACATAACTAATTAGAAGATATGATGACTGGTTTCAATGGTAACCCCAATTGTATTAGTAACAAAAATGATCAAGTTAGCAATGTCATTTTTCCTAAAGAACCATCATTTTCAAATACCGTGCAATGGATACTTCAACAAATTGATATCAAGTCATCAAGTGGTACACATAAATTCCAGAACATCTTTTGGCAGCATGTAAGAACTTTAAATAAGTTCACATGCTGCCCCAGAACTCAAAATCCAAGAAACTATCAAAGGTAATAATTGTAGATGCAAACAAAGATTTATGTTCCAGGTAAATTATAGTACTATTTATACTAGTATGAAAATTGGAGACAGATTACAAGTTCAACAAAGGAAGAAATGTTACGTTACACCCATTTAATAGACTGTTTTGCAGGCATAAAAATGATGGTAAAACTTTTGAATGATATAATGTTATACTTAAAAGCCATTGCATACAGTTTGATTTCAACAAAAATAAAGGACATAGACAAAATAAAAGGTATTTGGATAAGAGTTTAGAGATTCTTTTTTCTTCTTTAAATTTTCTCCATTTTATTTTCTGTAGATATATAGGGCTTTCCAAAGAGCCGGAATATTTTCTTCTGTTTGGAAGACATTTTCTACACATGGGAGAGGAGGCATGGATGGATTTTGTTTGGGGTTCACATGTGTTTTAGATATGGAGACTGAGGTTTGTTCGTAGAGAGCCAAACATTCTAAACAAAGAATGGGATTAATCAGAAAATAAACCCAGGAATCGTAGCAAATGGAAGAGGATAGAATTAGGCTCAATGCTACAAGGATTAACACTGAAGAAGGGAATTCAGTGAGGGCCCACACTAGCACGGAAACATTTAAGGAACAAAATGGTTAGAGTGCACATGCCTAGTACCTCAGAAACCCTCAGAAAAGCAGAAGCAGGCATCAGAGGTACCCGGGGTGATGGGAAAATGAGCAGAAAGACTTGAGTGGAGGTTATCTTGAAAAAGGCCGTGTCTAGAATGGCAAATGGAGCTGGTCAGAACTTGTCACGGCACTGCTGTAGGGTGCACGCTCAGAGCAATAGTAGTAGATGGTTTGCTGGGGGACGATACGCCCAGGTACTCAGGTTCATGGCGCCGGCCATGTCAAGACCATGCAAGGCCACATCTTACAGGCTGCAACCAGATGGAAAGGACATGGAATCATGACAGAGATGATGGGAGGGGATAAGGGGAAAACTGGAAGAGTGGGTACCCCCAGGGATTCCTGTTAACATGAAGATCGCTGGATCCCCATCCTCAGGTTAATCTGTTGGTGATTTGCAGCTAACTGTGCTGTTGGGAATGAGTCTGGGGTGATTATTAACGAGATCATGGGTGGTCTATGGGCCAGGCTTTGAGAAATCTGGGAATAGATGTTATAAGGCCCAGAAGACTCGTATGATGTATAACACTTGTAAGACTTGAAAAGCAAGGGTATCCAGAAAAAAGAGGTGAGAAATATGAGCCTCTGCTCAGAAATTTAGGAATTGACTTTATTTTTTGGTGAGAAGTTCAGAAGCAGGAGGTGCTTGATGACAGCAAGATCCAGACCGAGCGTGGAATACCTTGCAGAGGAGGGGGAAGCACGTGGGGCTGTGGCGGATCGGGGAGCTAAGGAACTCTGCATTTTGGTTTTGGGGAGTCTTCCATGTAGTTGGTCAACATAAACTTTCTTTGTACGAAACCAGTGTTTCTCCAACTCGTGTTCCATGGAAGAAGATAGGCAGTTGTAAGCAATACTAAGGAACAGCAATGACAAGAAAGTGTTTTATGGTCAAGCCATTTAGGCAAATACTGGTTTATAGAAAAGACAAGAAGATTTGTTTATTGTGTATTTCCCAGAGGCTTTCCTATGTTACTGTGTTTTATGAATGACTAATGAGACTTCAGCATGGTGCTCAAATGCATTTAACCAGAGGAAACTTTTTTCCTAAAAATGTATTTTAACAGGAATTGAAGTAACTAGAGGAACTCTTGGGGCTGAAGTTCTGTAAAAAAGGGAAGGGAGACATGGAAAAGGAAGAGACAAGAAAAGAAGAGAAATGCAGGATCTAGGTGCCTGAACTCACACCAGACAAGGTAATGCTGCCAGGGTCTGTCCCCACCTGCCTCTCTCTGTTTTCTCTCCCCTCCTGTCCCCCACAGGCACGATCCATTTCTGCACAGTAGACAGCAGACCTCTCAGACACCCTGCACATCTTCTCAACATCTGGAAATTCTTATCAACCAAGCTTTTCTAAGAAGTGTGTTCATCATAAACTGTTCTCAAACAATTTAATGGAATAATCCAAAGTTCTCTATTTGCTAGTGGTTTTAGTACATCCCTTTTTGAAAATTGTTGTTTTTTTTTGTTTTGTTTTCCTTTTTAAACATCTTGAACTTCAATTAATGCTTTTGGGCATTTACTAAGATAACAATTTTCTCTTTAGTCTGTGAATGACAATAATAGATTTCTACAATTGGATCTTCTGTGCATTCCTCAGTAAACTCTAGCTGGTAATGATGTATTATTCATTATTTTTAAAAATATACCAAAGGTGAGACTTTCCTGATGGTTAAGACTCTACACTGCCAATGCAGGGGTTGCAGGTCTGATCCCTGGTTGGGGAACTAAGATCCCACATGCTGTGCAGCATGGCCAAAAGATAATACACACACACAGATCTATATCAATGGGTAAATGGATAGGTATGACTAATTTTTCATTGAAAAGTTTTTCATTTGTGTTCATAAGACTCAACTATAGATTTATTTTCTTATTTTGTTTTTGTCCAATTTGTTGTTAGAGCCAATCCTAGTCATATGAAGTAAAATAGAGTGGCTTCCTGTCACTGTCCGTGCTCTGGAATTTTAAAAAATGCATCATATGGGAATTATGAGTCCCTGATGAATGGTGTAACTTGTGCAAAACCATCTGGGCCTAGGGGGTTTGGACAATACTTTACCTTATTCTAGGTTGGTATATTTAGACCTTCTATCTCATCTTCAGACAAATTTGTAAATTTGATTTTCCCAGAAAACTATTTATTTCCAGCATATTTCCAAATTATTAAAATGAATCTGGACATAATTTTAAAATTCAAAAATTTGTCAAGTATAATATGTACTTGATAAAATCAAATTATTATAAAAGAGGGTGTATGGTAAATAATTAGTCTTCCTCCGACCCCTAGTTATAGTCCCCACTTTTCTCTGCCACTTATACACTCACAGGCTGTGAGTTCCCAGCTTTCTTGTTCAGACCCCAGGCCAGAGATATTTCGTGCATATTTGTGTGTGTGTATGTGTTCATGTACAGACACACTTGCAGACATATTCCTTTTAAAAATACAAGCATTAGTATATTATATACACTGTTTGGCACTCTGACTGTTATTCTTTGAAGAGAGTTACATATCAGTACTTGTAGAAGGGGCTTCTTAATGGAAACAGAATATAGCTGCTGATTACCATGATTTACTCAATCTGTCCTCTTATTTCCAGTCTTTGGTTCTATCATTAATAGTCGTTTCTTATTCTCCACTTATAACAACTAATGGGTTTTGTCACAAAATAAGAATCAATAAAAGTAGTAGGTTATAATAAGGTTGCAAGAGTCAGACAGGACAGGGACAAAACTACCACCATCACGTTTCATATGCTAATGAGGAAACACAGGCCTCCAAAGATCTAACCCAGGACAACGGAGTAACATGGGCATGAGGCAGAAATGGACAATGGAGGCTCCCTGGTACATTCTACCAAGAGGAGCAGCTAAACTACTATACTTGTAGAGTGAATGGATGAGCTACCGAGACAATCTGCTGACGTGGAATTAGCTGGACAGAGAGAAGTTTTAAATTATAAGGCACCACCTTCTGACCTATATTCAAGGAAATCACCAGTCTTGTTGCTTTCTGGGTTCATCCACTCATCCCTGAGTGCCAGGCATGCAGCGGGTGCTGAGGATGTCATGGAAAAGAACAAATACTCCACTCCCCCTTATTTTGTTTGGGTTTCACAGTCATACCATTATTTTGCATCAGTCTATATTCCCTATAGTAGGTCTGAGGAATAAGGAAGACGAAAAATAAAGAAAGGATGTTGAGAGTAAAGATATCTGAGATGCAGTTTTGTAATAGTAAGGGTTAGGGGCCTATGGAGACAGATATTTTTCTCTCTGATTTGACTCTTCTGTGATTGAATGCTTCAACTAAAATGGGGTTTATATAATTGTCATTCAACATCATTTATAGTTTTATTGGAGGAGTCATGTAAATTTTGATTTTTTGGTGTGTGCACACATGTGTCCTGGAATCCCACATGTGTAGTGGATTGCAACAGAGTAAACCTTCCTAGGTATGTTAGTAAAGATAGAAGTGGAGGCAAGTCACTCAGCCACTACCGAGGTCCTTGAAGTTGTGTAATCACACCAAAGATGATGGTTATGTTCACTAGGTCTCACGTTGTCAGTAAAAATAATACTTTTACTCTATTTACTATTTTTACATGTATCTTGATCACCGAACTTGATACTTCAGAGAAGAGTTCACATTCTGAATCATCCCATAAATTATTTAATGTTACATAGCCTGAATTACACCAACTTTCAAATTTTTGAACATTATAAATTATTAGGCATGTTGACCAGTTAAATAGCATATGTGTTTCTTGAACAATTTCTACCTTCATTTAAAAATCCACTATTTCTCATATGTTTCTGACTCATCTCCACATCAGTCATCAAGATAGAATCATTTAATAGCCATTTGATCTGAGGTTCCATTTTTAAGTTTCAAGCCTTTCCTTTTAAAAGCAGTAAGCAGCATTTTGTCAGTGGCAGGGAATCGAAAACACCAAAGAAGGTTCAGACTTGATTCTGAAACTTGAAATGCAACTAAAATTGGTCCAACAAGTTCTTCCATCCTTTCTTGCAACATACCGACTGCTCTTCTAAGTGAGGCTTTCCATTATTTTTAATAGACCATTGCCCTGGTACTGTTTCCAAGCCCACAAAGGGTAAACAAAGAGAATGAGAGCGCTCCACCCTTTCAGAGACTGGTTTTGCCTCATACCACGAATGCTGCAAGCCTGAAGACCTCAGAACAGCATCTGTTTAGGAACCCCAGGTTGCTAACAAATAAATAGTTAGGAGTCAATTACTTTGGTATCTGCACGGAAACAGTAATATGGGCAGCTCTCTCCCTCCACTGGACTTCAGTCTAGACTGCCAAGAAAATCCCATTGCCCTAGAGATGAAAGGAACACAGAAATGGCAAATAACAATGTCGCTAAATATATAACATTCCATTCCAAGCACCATAGGCAACTGGAACATTTCTTGTACTCTGAAATAATTCAATGGCCCCAAAACACAAAAGGAACTTTCAGTCTCTAAATACCATCATTTTGCATTACCTCTAAGTACAAGTGGAGACGCTGAAGAGAAAGGTAGAGAGAGAGAGAATGATTGAGACAAAGAAGAGAAAGAGATTAAGAACGAAAAATATGGAATTACATGGGCTTCCCAGGTGGCAGAGTGGTAAAGAATCTGCCTGACAATGCAAGACATGCAGGTTTGAGCCTTGGGTTGGGAAGATCCCCTGGAGCAGGAAATGGCAACCCACTTGAGTATTCTTGCCTGAAAGATTTCATGGATAGAGGTGCCTGGTGGGCTTCATGAGGCCACAAAGAGTCAGACAAGACTGGGCAACTGAACACGCATGCACACACGGAATTACTAAACTGCACTTCCCATTAAGAATCCAGATGATGTGACTATAACATAACATCAAATTATGTTTTTTATCCAGAAACCAGTGTCACCGAGACTCTTTGATTATAGCTCCCAGAATCCGGGCCTTCCTGGTGGCTCAGGGGTAAAGAATCTTCCTGCCAGTGCAGGAGGCATCAATCCCTGATCCGGGAGGATTCCCATATGCCTTGGAGCAGCTAAGCCTGTGTGCCACAACTACTGAGCCATATGGCAAAACTGCTGAAGCCCTTGTGCCCTAGAACCCATGCTCTGCAACAAGATAAGCCACTACAATAAGTCACTGCACAGCAGCTAGAGAGTGGCTCCTGCTCTCCACAACTAGAGAAAAGTCTGTACAAAAACAAAGACCTAGCACAGCCAAATATAAATAAAATAAAATAAAATTCTGGAATGCAATACAAAGTGCTCACTTGTATTAAAACAAACATCAACTGGCCTCCTCTGAAGGAGGCCAATTATAGCAAGTCCCCTGGAAGCAAAAGAGGATTGGGTTCTCCTATCAAGCATCTCTGATGTTACCAAGCCCCCACTTTATCTTTAAGAAGTGTAAGAGGTGGCTGTTAGCAGAGAAATATTTCCCAAGTTCTCACAATAGATGTGGCTCTCCAGAGATGCTTGACAGCTACTCTTCTCTGTGAGCATATCTGTTCTCCAATTTAATTTGGAAGTAATATGCATGCATGCATTTAATTAATTCTATGAATAACCTTTAAAGACAGAGATAGTTATTGAAGAGCACAGAAAAGGCAAGGTGAACCTTTCTATGAGGATTTTCCTTAAATCAGTCAATCGTACGAGCAATCAGTTGTCTCACTCAATTCTCCTTCTTGCTCTCTCTAAACAATTTCTCTCCTTGGTTCATGGTTCTGTGATTTAAGAATGCTTTTAGCACATAAAGTAGATTTATTCCTTGGCCTGTGGATACTGGTTTCCACTTAGATGCAAGTTGGACTTGCCAACTCTGTTCTTTAAGGTAAGGAAGGGCAGGAATTTTCCAAGACACCTAGGAGAATCTCTGGGTCCATCAGACAATATTTTAAAGGCACAAGAGAGCTCCATGGTATGTCCATGATCCTATTTGATTTATTTCCCATGCAAGCAATCACCAGCCTTATAAACAGTTTCTATACTCCTCCAAATTTTGGTAGTGCAAATCCACAATTTTAGGATAAAATTGCAAACTGCTCTTTAACATCACCAAATAAAAAGTGCATTTGTATTAACAATATGTATGCTATTTTCAGTCTTGGACCCTATTATTAATTTTATTTGTGCTATTTTTCATTGTTTTAATTATTATGGGTTAAAGGTTTTTATTTTCCATTCTCTCCTATACCTTTCCCTACCCTCAACCTTTCTGGCTACCTTTAAAATGTGATTGATTTATGGCATCTTTTTAAAAAAAGATTGCTTGTGTAGTTTGGTTGAGGTATAGATAGTTGTCCTCTTTTATTGGTTTATTTAATTGGTTGTTCCCATGGTAACATTTTTAGTACGTATTTTCAGAAGGTTGAAGGATGCTTTGGGGCTTTTGTGCGGTGGTCTGTTAATCTTCAACAGACCCTAACAGGATTCCTTTGTGCATTTTTGTCCCCTGTTTTTGAGTGATTTGACTTCTTTAACCCTTCAGAGGCTAAGTAAGAACCATTGCTTCTAAGCATCAAATTTTTATACAATGGTGGTCTGATGGGAGTTGAGGGTGGAGGCCAGTCTGTAACCATGGAATCCTTTTCATGAGAGATTCAAAAGAGAGACTGTAAAGAGGCATCTAAGGTTTTTATACTATAATTATGAAGTTTATATAATATAATGTGGCTGTTTATTTTATATTTGGTTGTCAGTGAAAGGAAGTGCAGCTTTTTTTTTTTTTTTACCTTAATTGTTGTTGAGTAGCTGTTCTTGGTGAATTGCTTTTTGAGACACTTAGTTGTGTCCTATGGCTCAGATGGTAAAGCGTCTGTCTACAATGCAGGAGACCTGGGTTCGATCCCTGAGTTGGGAAGATCCCCTGGAGAAGGAAATGGCAATCCACTCCAGGACTATTGCCTGGAAAATCCCATGGACAGAGGAGCCTGGTAGTCTACAGCCCATGGGGTGGCAAAGAGTCGGACACGACTGAGTGACTTCACTTCACTTCACTTAATGCTTAAAGGAGGGCTTAAAGATGGTGCTAGTGGTAAAGAACCTGCTTGCCAGTGCAGGAGAAATAGAGACACAGGTTCGATCAGGAAGATCCCCTGGAGGAGGGGGTGGAAACCCAATACAGTATTCTTCCTGGAGAATTCCACGAACAGAAGAGCCTGGCAGGCTATAGAGTCCCAAAGAGTCAGACAGGACTGAAATGACTTTGTATGTGAGCATGCAAGCTTAAAGGATGCTGTAAGAAGGAAGATAATTCATGATATATAGTAACTTTCCTATCTACAAAACTTCAAGTTGTGAACTTTCAAAGATGTGAACAGGCATTCCATCAATGTCAGGTATAAGTAGAATTGCAGGTTAGACTTACAAACTTACTATTGGATTTAAGAACAAATTGGACTTATGAATGCTCTCTCAGAATGAAATGCTTTGGTATGTAGGGGACTTAGTATATTTGGATATTTGTTCACTTCAATATATCCGCTCAGCAAAGGACAACTCTGAAATCTGGAAATCAGTACAAAGATTTTTGAAAATGCAAGTTTCATGGGGCAGCCATTTTGGAAGACAGTTTGATAATTTCATACAAAACTAAACATACTCTTACCACATGGTCCAGCAATTGTGCACCTAGGTATTTACCTAAAAAAGTTGTACATGGATTTTTGTAACAGCTGTATTCATAATTTTCATAACTTAGAAGCAAACAAGATGTCTATCAGTAGGTGAATGGATAAATAAACTGTGGTACTTCCAGACAATGAAATAGTATTCAGTGCTAAAAAGGAAATGAGCTATCAAGTCACACAAAGATACAGAGAAAACTTAAGTGCATACTGAGAAGTAAGAGGAGCCAACATGAAAAGGCTGCAAACTGTATGATTCCACCTATACTACATTCTGGAAAAGGCAAACCTACAGAGACAGTAAAACGATCAGTGGTCAACAGGGGTTTGTGTTGGGGAAGAGATGAATAGGCCAATCACAGAGGAATTTACAGCAGTGAAAATACTCTGTATGATATTCTGATGATGATGAAGATGGATATATTATTATATATTTGTCCAAACCCATGGAATGTACAACAAAAAGAGTGAATCTTATACTACAGATTTTGAGTGATTATTATGTGTCAATAGGGTTCATCCTTGGTAAAAAATGTACCACTCTGGTGAGTGACGCTGATATTGGGAGAGCTATGAATGTGTGGGGACAGTAGGTGTGTGAGAAATCTCTTACCTCCTTCTCAGTTCTGTTATAATTCTAAAACTGCTCTGAAAAATCAAGGATTTTAAAAAGGAATTTTCAGACCTTAATACATATGTACTTAAATATTAATTGTTGAAATAATGGCATGGAAGAGTTTTATTTTTGTTACTTTTAATGATAGTTATAACCTAAAATATTTACCACACCCATCCTAGGTGCTAAAACTTTTCATGGATTCTTTATTAATCCTGATGCACTTAGGAGAGATCACATATGATTCGAGATTCAAACGGTACAATCATGCAATGTACTCTAGCTCTCTATATTTTTCCTCCTTGATTCATTACATTTTAGTGAGGAAATGGGCTGTAAAATACACAACAGGGAGGGTGCTTAATAACTGTTTATATTTAATGTTAATAAAAGCTCTCCTGTCATGAAATGGAAAATATGTAAAACAATTATAAAATTGAGTTTTCATTAGGTATTATGAAATGATCTAAATGTGGGATGCCTTTGTCAGTTTCAGTAGTGGGACAGGTTATTCGGATAGCCTTCCTTCCAATTGGCCAAAGTCCACTATAATGGACATTATAATGGATTATAGGATCTCCAAGTGGTTTTATAGCAATTAAATTTTATCACAGTAATTATATTGCCAGAAATCGTATATCAAATTTACAGGATGTGGGAATGAAATGGAGCTGATACCCTAGATTGCATAATTTAGGTTAATAAAGATACTCTGAAAACTGTGAGAAGATTCTTCCTTTCTCCTTCTTTATGTTCCTTTAGCATGTATTCTATCTGGGTGAGTACCAGGGCTTGGGCTCACTGTTTTGTGTGTATTGCTGCTTTCAAGGTAGTGAGGAGGCCAGCCTGTAGGCTAAGCACATGGATGTTGAACTCAGGTTGAATCCTGCCTCTGCTAATTACTCTCTGTGCCCAATTTGGGCAAATTGTCTAATATCTATGGATGTCTGTTTCCCCATTTGTAAAATGGGGACAATAATTGTGTCTACCTCATAGGGTTCTTCTGAGGATTAATTGAGATAAGTAAGATTGCTGCTGCTGCTGCTGCTGCTAAGTCGCTTCAGTCGTGTCCAACTCTGCGTGACCCCATAGATGGCAGCCCACCAGGCTCCCCCATCCCTGGGATTCTCCAGGCAAGAACACTGGAGTGGGTTGCCATTTCCTTCTCCAATGCATAAATGTGAAAAGTGAAAGTGAAGTTTGCTCAGTCATGTCTGACTCTTTAGCAACCCCATGGACTGCAGCCCACCAGGCTCTTCTGTCCATGGGATTTTCCAGGCAAGAGTACTGGAGTGGGGTGCCATTGTATTGAGGAGATTAGTTGTGTTCTACCTTCTTTTGGTGGGAGTGATTAGTATTTCCGAGGCTCTGAGTGGCAAAGAAAAATAAAAGGAGGTGGTAATTTGATGGCAAGACAAAATGACAATGCCAGTGGTAAACAATAAGGTGTTTTCTCTAAGAAAAATTGCTTTTATGAATTAGGATTAGAAAAAAATGATTTGTTATTGAGGTTATAGAATTATATAGCTATTAGAAAATTTAGGGAGAAAATCACTAGGACCAAGAACACAAATCTACCACAGAGAATGCTACTTAATATAGCATGTGCTATATGGAACTGTTCTTGGTCCCTAACTCACTGATAGTACCATGACTCATATGCTATGGGGGTCCTAGCGTTTATTCATACTGCCAGAGATTAAATCCTATATCATTATAAGGAAGATTACTAACTCTAAGTTACTTCCAATTGGTGCCAATACCTATTGTTTTTGAGGATCAGAAAAAGATGAAATTATTAGCACATAGTTTATCCTCAGTAGAAGATAAGAAAGGTGAAAGGTCAGCATTTGGTATAGACTTTTGGGCAAGATTACAAAATCAGAAAGTGTTTGTATATTAAACTGTCAGAAAAAAAGCATATAGGTCTTAGATTAAGAATTGAATGATAGAAATCTCTTTTGCCATTTGCTTTTTAAGGAGACACTGGAAATATATTTAAATATAAAATTTTAATATATTACAAAAGTATATTGTAGGTACATTGTAGGTACATTGTAGGACACTTTTAAGATATACAATAAAAGATGAAAACTAAAATTATCCTTAGTGTCTTAATCTTAGCTCTGGTTATTTCACCTTTTCTTAGGCTCAACATAGAATTAGGTGAGAAGTCTCTTGTAAAATTGACATTTTAATTTCAGTATACTACAAACAAACTTCCTGTATCATTATATGTTCTCTTAGAACCATATTTTAAATATAATAGCTGCATTTTATTACTCTTTATAACACACTTAGCTTCATTGATTCAGCCCCTAAATTATTTACATTGAGTGTGGTTATTTAGTTGCTAAGTCACACCCATCTCTTTTGTGACCCCATGGACTGCAGCCCATGTTCTATTTTATTTAAAATATTTCACCACTAGAAACCAACTGTTGCAGCTAAATCTTTATACTAATTTACCACTACTCACTTTTCATAGACTTCTGCAGTTAAACTGGTAAATTAAAAGGAATGTAGATTTCTTTGACTGATGCTACACAGTGTTATACATGCTATTCAGTTCAGTTCAGTTCAGTCGCTCAGTCGTGTCCGACTCTTTGTGACCCCATGGACCACAGCACCAGGCTTGATGGACCACAGGACCAAGTCAGGCTTCCCTATCTATCACCAGCTCCAGGAGCTTACTCAAACTCATGTCCATCAAGTCGGTGATACCATCAAACCATCTCATCCTCCATTGTCCCCTTCTCCTATGTTCAATCTTTCCCAGCATCAGGGTCTTTTCTAATGAGTCAGTTCTTCACATCAGGTGGCCAAAGTATTGAAGTTTCAGCTTCAGCATCAGTCCTTCCAATGAATATACAGTACTGATTTCCTTTAGGATTGACTGGTTGGATCTCCTTACAGTCAAAGAGACTCTCTTTAATTATAAATAGTTCACAATTTGAGAATTAATTTTCCCTTTAGTACTACCATTAATGTTGTGCATGTAACTTTTGGCTGACATAAAATATTCATAGGGGGAAAAAACTGTTCACTGACTTTTCAGCACCATAGTGTGGTATATTCTGAAAGACAAAAGGGCTCAATATGTGATGCCCAAAATTACTGTGGAAAGATACAGAGGAAAACCCAGGGTGAAAGCCTCACATGATATCAGTTTTGTAAATGTCTGGGTGCTTATAAGTGAAAGCAAGGTTTGGAACAAATAACACTCTCCACATAATTAATCCCTTCCCAAAGTATACTTTTGTCAGTAGTTAAGGAAATAATTCTGAGACCTTCCCCTAAAAGGCTGCATATTCTTTTCTCCACTTCCAGTGTCTCATAGGCACAACTTTACTGTCTAAATAAGCTGAGTTAGGTTGAGTTTAGAACCCATTTCAGGAACTGACTATCCAAGAATGCTTGGAAGCTTGCATGTGACAGTATGCCCTTGGGGTGCTTGGGGAATAGGAGAGAGAGCAGGATGGCCACGTGATGTGTGTTGTGTGTGTCGTGTATTGAGAGGAAGGGGAGTATTGTAAATAGACTTTGAAGAGTATCATTTATTTTGGCAGAAAGATTGCTAACAGAAAAGGTCATAATTTCATGAACTTATATGACCATGGGAAGACATTACATTTAACTACCTGGTGCCTGGGTTTTTGAGCACAAGTATGAACATACCCTAATTTAGAAATAAATTGATAGGTGTGGGCTGAGGGTTTAACAGATTCCATCCCTTGGGGTTAAAAATCGTCTGCTCCCGGCAAAATTCAACTTTCTGTTTTTTTCCTTTTGCAAGTGAGGGACAGAGCAGGAGGAAAAGAGAAGGGAGACCAGCTTTAAATGACTTATAAAAAGGACTCAGAAAAAAAACTTTCTGGACATCAAAAGCTCTTACAAAACAGGCTTTTAATGATTTAAGTGTAAATGAATCAAAAACATATGGGTAACATTTTCTTTTAAAATACCCTTGGGTTTAAAAAATTAAGGGGAAAAGTAAATGGAAGAGAATGTTTTAGATTTGGTGGAGTAGAAAAACATTTCAGAAAATAGCTTGAGGAGTTGGAGATGCCCAGTAGCATTTGGGTTTGTTCGAGAACTCTAGAAGAAGGATGTGATGAAGACTTTAGACCCTACATTCAGGAGCCCTGCTCAGCAGCTACCTGTACCTAAGAGGCATGACAAATAGAACCACAGGTATGAGATGATGTGTTATTCTGGCCTTGGTTTGCATTTCTCTGGTGATTAGTGATGTTGAGCACCTTTTCATGTACCTAGTGACAATTTAGACATCTTTGGAAAAAATGTCTATTCAGGTCATTTGCCTCTCCCCCCTTTTTTTTAAAAAAAAAAATCTGGTTATTTGAGTTGTTTTGCTGTTGAGTAGTAAGAGTTCCTTATATATTTGATATATAGTTTGCAAATATTTTCTCCCATTCTATAGATCACTTTTTCATTTCATTGTTACCTTTGCTGTAGAGAAAGCTTTTAGTTTAATGTTATATCAACTGTTTATTTTTGCTTTGGTTGACTATGCTTTTAATATCAAATCCAAAATGTTTTAAGAACAACTTAAAGTTCCTCTTCCCTTTGTTTTCTTTTAATGTTCTATAGTTTCAGGCCTTACGTTTATGTCTTCAGCACATTTTGAGGGGATTTCCCTAGCAGTCCAATGGTTAAGAGTTCACCTTCCAGTGCAGGGGTGCAGGTTTGATCCCTGGTCAGGGAGCTACAATCCCATATGCCTCATGGCCAAAAAGCCAAAAGGTAAAACGGGTACAATATTATAACAAATTCAATAAAGACTTTAAAAATGTTCCACATTAAAAAAAAAACATTAAAAATACATTTGAGTTGATTATTGTGTATGGTATAAGGGTCCCAATTTCTTTTTTTCATAAGAGGATATCCAGCTTTTCCAACATCATTTATTGAAAAGACTATCATTTCCCCATTGTGTACTATTTGCAATTTGTTGAAATTAGTTGATCACACATGTGTGAGTTTCTGTGATTTCTAGTCATTTTCACTGATATATGTGTTTGTTTTATGCAAATACCATACTTTTTGGATTACTACTGTTTTGTAACATAGCTTGATATCAAAAAGTGTGACTTCTCCAGCATTTATCCTCTTGGCCAAGATAGCTTTATCTTTTGGGGAGTCTTTTATGGTTCCGCCCAAATTTTAGGATCATTTTTCTATTTCTGTGAAAAATGCCATTGGAGTTTTGGTAGAGACCACATTGACTCTGTTGATTACTTTGGGCACCGCGAATAACAATGTTAATTCTTCCAATCCATGAAGATGGGTTTTTTCCATCAGTTGTTATATTTTTCAGTGTACAGATCCCTCACCTCCTTGAACAAATTTATTTCTAAATATTTTGTTCTCTTTGATTACTTCCTTAATTTCTTCTTCAGATATTTCATTATTAGTGTGGTACACCAGAGAAGGCAATGGCACCCCACTCCAGTACTCTTGCCTGGAAAATCGCATGGATGGAGGAGCCTGGTAGGCTGCAGTCCATGAGGTCGCTAAAAGTCAGACACAAGTGAGTGGCTTCACTTTCACTTTTCACTTTCATGCACTGGAGAAGGAAATGGCAACCCACTCCAGTGCTGTTGCCTGGAGAGTCCCAGGGATGGCGGAGTCTGGTGGGCTGCCATCTATGGGGTCGCACAGAGTTGGACACAACTGAAGTGACTTAGCAGCAGCAGCAGTAGCAGCAGCAGTGTGGTACACAAGTGATTTTTATATGTTGATTTTGTAGCCTACAACTTTACTAAATTAATTTTATCAGTTCTAACAGTTTTCTTTTTTTCCCCTGATGGAGTCCTTAGGGTTTTCTATATGTTATAATATCACCTGCAAACAGAAACAATTTTACCTCTTTTCTGACTTGGATGACTTGTATTTCTTTCCTCGCTTAATTGCTCTGGCTAGGACTTCCAGTGCAAGTGATGAGAGTGGATACTTTTGTCTTATTATTGATCTTAGAGGAAAAGTTGAAAGCTTTGCACCACTAAGTATGATGTAAGTTGTGTGTGTCCTATATTCCATCTATACCTAATATTCCTTATATTCCATCTACACCTAATTGCTTGAGAGCTTTAAACATAACAATGTTCGTTTTTGTCAAATGGTTTTTCTGCATTTATTATATGGTTTTTACCCTTCATTTTGTTAATGTGGTACATCATATTTATTGATTTGCAGATGTTGAACCATCCTTGCAACTCTGGGATAAATCTCACTCAATTATGGTGTATATTGCTCTTACTGTGCAGTTGTATTCCATTTGCTCATATTCTGATGAGAGGTTTTGCATGCATGTTCATTAAATATTGGTTTTTAATTTTCTTTTTGTGTCCTTGTCTGGCTTTGGTATCAGGATAATATTCACCTCACAAAATGAGTTTGGAAGTGTTCCCTCCTCTTAAAATTTTTGGAATATTTTGAAAAGAATTTGTATTAATTTTTCTTTACATGTTTGGTAGAATTCACTGTTTGGTCCTGGACTTTTGTTTGTTGGAAGGTTTTTGATTGCTGATTAAATTTCCTTACTCATTACTGTTCTGTTCAGATTTTCTGTTTCTTCATAATTCAGTCTTGATAGGTTGTATGATTTTAAGAATTTATTTATTTCTCCAATAAATTATCCAATTTGTTGATGTATAATTTTTCACAGCAGTCTTATAATCCTTTGTACTTCTGCAGTATCAGTTGTGATGTCTCCTTTACTTTTGATTTTACTTCTTTGAATCTTATCTCTTTTTTCCTTAGTCTTGCTAAATGTTCATCAATTTTGTTTATTTTTTGATAATATTATCTGTTTTATGGACCTATTCTAGTGTCTCTATGTCGTTTATTTTTGCTGGATCTTTGTATTTCCTTCTACTAACTGTGAGCTTGTTATTTAGTCGCTCAGTGGTGTTTGATGCTTTCTGACCCCATGGACTGCAGCACACCAGGCTTCCCTGTACATAACTATCTCCCAGAGTTTGTTCAAACTCATGTCCATTGAGTCAGTGATGCTATCCAACCATCTTATCCTCTGTCATCCCCTTCTCTTCCTGCCTTCAATCTTTCCCAGCATCAGAGTCTTTTCCAGTGAGTTGGCTCTTTGCATCAAGTGGTGAAAATATTGGAGCTTCAGCTTCGGCATCAGTCTTTCCAATGAATATTCAGGGTTAATTTCTTTAGGATTGACTGGTTTGATCTCCTTGCTGTCTGAGGGACTCTCAAGAGTCTTCTCCAACACCACAGTTCAAAGGCATCAAGTTTTCGGAGCTCAGCCTTCTCTATGGTCCGACTCTCACATCTGTACATCACTGCTGGAAAAACCATAGCTTTGACTATATGGACCTTTGTTGGCAAAGTAATGCCTTGGCCTTTTAGTACGTTATCTAGGTTGGTCATAGCTTTTCTTCCAGGGACCAAGCATCTTTTAATTTCATGGTTGTAGTCACCATCTGCAGTGATTTTGGAGCCAAAGAAAATAAAGTCTGTCACTGTTTCCATTTTTTTTCCCTACTTATTTGCCATGAAGTGATGGGATTGGACATCAAGATCTTTGTTTTTTGAATGTTGAGTTTTAAACCAGCTTTTTCACTCTTCTCTTTCACCTTCATCAAGAGGTTCTTTAGTCTCTCTTCACTTTCTGCCATTAGAGTGGTGTCATCTGCATATCTTATTGATATTTCTCCAGGCAATCTTGATTCCAGCTTGAGCTTCATCCAGACCAGCATTTCTCATAATGTACTCCGCATATAAATTAAATAATCAAGGTGACAATATACAGTCTTGACGTACTCTTTTCTTAATTTTGAACCAGGCCGCCTCTCTTGAACATTTTCCAAATCTTGGTTGCTATTCTCCCTGCTCATTTCCACACCTCAGTCATGTAGCTCACCTTGGTACCCTGAATGGGGCAATAAGGAGGTGGAACTCTTTGGCAGAATCCTGAACAGGTGGGGAATCCAGCCACTCATTCACACACACTTATTTTCCCCATGGGAGAAACTTCAGGCCAAGATGGTGAGGGATAATGGTAGAGTTAAACAATTCCTCTTACCCTTTTTAATATGTCTAACCATGGACTTTTGTACTCTGTGTGCTGAAACTTCTCTGCAGGACTCTTGTTCTTCCACAGAGTTATTCCTGTCAAAATCAGTGTTCTTTGGGAAAAAGATGTAAAAAAAGAAAAAAAAAACTTTTTCTATCATCTTGCTTAGTGATTTCTTGTTTATTTTCAAAATGCACAAAACGTCAATAGAGTTAAATGTGTCCTCCAAAGTTTGAAAATTAACAACTCTTAAACATACAGTGATGTTTCTTTACTATCTTCACAAAAAATTAAAATCCCAAAGCCTAGAAAGCTGTGAAAGAAATGAAAGAGGTTATCATGTAATGTAGACTATCATCCCTACATTACCTTTTTGATTACTGCACAAAGAATTTGAGCCACAGTGACAGGAAGGCATCCTTTTCAAGGGTTCAGGAACTCTTGCCCCTACAAAAAATCATTCGTTCAAATGTGTGGTCCTTATTGATTAGTGAAAATTTTTATACACAGGCTTTGATCACCAATAAAAAAGAAATCTCCTTCTAAAATTTTAGTTTAATAAAACCATCTTTTCTTACTAGAGGGAGACATGCGAATGTTTGGAGTAGTTTGTAGACTTACTGGTCATGTATTTGCATGACTGGGAGGACAACAGAATAAACAAATCCACTTTAGAATCAGTCTTTTGCACACATACTTTGTTACCTGAAAATTCTGTACTTACCATCAACATTAGACAATGGCGGTATCTAAATAATCAGCACAACCATTTATTGGTTCAGGAAACATCTTTGGTCCTTGGTGGGTTCAACTCAGTCGATTTAGTTTTAGCAATATTTATGGAAACACATGAAATATTAGGACTAGTATGCCTGTTTTCATTCCCAGGCACATCATAAATATTTGACGTTCTTTTCCTGATACTACACTGTTCTCTGTCTCATAGAGAACCTCAGTGTATCTTTCTTTTCTCATTGACTGTCCAACCCTCCAGTATGATTTCTTCCCTGATCTATCCCAGATGAAAAGGTGACATCCAAACTAGTATTTTTCTAATATGTTTAACCTTCCCCCTCCGCCACCCCATGCTCCTTCAATCCCCACCCACTTCCCTGCTGTACCTTCCAGGAAAAGTCCCCATGTCTCATCCACATTTGATCTTTTCTTTTTTATCCCTAAATTTCTGCATTCTGCTGAAGAGATTCACTCAATAGGACAGATTATCACCTCACCACACTAGTGAACTTCAGCCTCAGATGGGCCACTTTCAGCTGTGTTCACCAATCTTTGAATTTGGTCTGAGCAGGCTCCCATTCCTGTTGTCCCAGTTTTTCATTTGACCCACAGCCTGTCTGATACATGATCTTATCTTCTAATCTTATATGTCATCAGGTGTGAACTCCCTCAACCTCCTGTCTTTCCTTGCCTCATAGAAACTCATCTTCACCTATCCCTTCCCTGCCTCTTTGTCTCCATGGTCAGAGAATAAATGCCCTGTCTCTTGTCCAATGCCAGAATCTTCAGTGCTGCCCTTGATCCCATCTGTTTTCCTTCAAGACCATGATCAATCAAATACAATATTTACTGTTTCATCATCAACCAACCCTTCTGTCTTGGCTTCTTTCCCTTGGGCTAAATAAATGTTTAAATCTTTGCACACTTTAAAAACAAAACAAGCACAGTAGAAAAAAATCTCCCTGGGCTCATATGTCCTCTGTGAGTCCCTCTCTTATCCATCTCTGTGTGGTGAAGCTTCTTATAAAAGTCATGGCAAGACTCTCCACTCACTGACTTCATCTTTTTCACTCTCAGTTCAGTTCAGTTCAGTTGCTCAGTCGTGTCCGACTCTATGTGACCCCATGAATCACAGCACGCCAGGCCTCCATGTCCATCACCAACTCCTGGAGTTCACTCAGATTCACATCCATCAAGTCAGTGATGCCATCCAGCCATCTCATCCTCTGTTGTCCCCTTCTCCTCCTGCCCCCAATCCCTCCCAGCATCAGAGTCTTTTCCAATGAGTCAACTCTTTGCATGAGGTGGCCAAAGTACTGGAGTTGCAGCTTCAGCATCAGTCCTTCCAAAGAAATCCCAGGGCTGATCTCCTTCAGAATGGACTGATTGGATCTCCTTGCAGTCCAAGGGACTCTCAAGAGTCTTCTCCAACACCACAGTTCAAAAGCATCAATTCTTCAGTGCTCAGCTTTCTTCACAGTCCGACTCTCACATCCATACATGACCACAGGAAAAACCATAGCCTTGACTAGACAGACCTTAGTCGGCAAAGTAATGTCTCTGCTTTTGAATATGCTATCTAGGTTGGTCATAACTTTTCTTCCAAGGAGTAAGGGTCTTTTAATTTCATGGCTGCAGTCACCATCTGCAATGATTCTGGAGCCCCCAAAAATAAAGTCTGACACTGTTTCCACTGTTTCCCCATCTATTTCCCAGGAAGTGATGGGACCAGATGACATGATCTTCGTTTTCTGAATGTTGAGCTTTAAGCCAACTTTTTCACTTTCCTCTTTCACTTTCATCAAGAGGCTTTTTAGCTCTTCTTCACTTTCTGCCATAAGGGTGGTGTCATCTGCATATCTGAGGTTATTGATATTTCTCCCGGCAATCTTGACTAGATGGACCAAATTGTTTCAGCCTCTAGCCTTTACTACCTCTGAAAAGGTCACCGAAGACCTTCTTTCTAAATGCAGGGATGCTGCACTGGTGTTTTTCATGCAGGGTCTCTTGACTGTCTTTGATACAGTGGAACATTCATTCTTCATGGAATCTCTTCTCCATGCTGATGGGCCTCACTGGTCTTCAGAGACTAGTTCCTCTCTGTCTTATTCTTGCAACTCTCCTGCTTCTCCAGGTAGCTGTTTGCTCACTATTTTCTCCAGATTTCCTATTTTCCACTAGATTTTCTTTAGTTCTCATTGTGTCAGCATCCATTTGAACCTTATTATCATCTGTTTGCCAATAGCATCCAATTTCATCTTTGCTGATCCATCCCACCTTTGTTCTTACATATCCATACTGTTGCTTACTTTCTTTCCTATCTCTTCTCATGCTATTCTCCTTTATCTTGTTTAACTCTTAATCATCATTCAGATTGGGATCATGCATCTTCACTTACAGGAAGCTTTCCCTGAAACACCAGGTTGCCAGTGGCCCTCTTTCACGCCCTTTGGCTCCAGAGGTGTACTTGACTCACAGCTGTCCCCACATCAGAGGGAAATTATTTGGTCTTGTGTTTCCTAGTCTCACTGCTCTGCAATACCAAGCATATTCCGTGCTTGGTACCTAGTAGCTATTTAATGACTTTTTGAGAAAATATCAGCTTATTTCCTTAATTCATAGAGTGTATATCACATATAATTTTTACTATCACAGATCAAAATGTGAAAGTAATAAATAGCTTAAAATTTGACTTTTTGACTGTATGATCTGTCTAAACTATATACACATGATATGTACATTATAATTTACATTATATATTAATTACACTCATATACACACAACAGGCACGATTTTATAAGAACTTCTCAATCTCAGAAAATGTGTTCTAATTTGGGTAACTATTTCCTTTTTCTTGATTGTTTTTCCTCTTTCCTCTTTCAAAATGCTATTTCCTCAGAGAATCCTTCCGTGACCTCACACGGTCCTAGCACATTCATTCTCTAATCTTTATCCTAACCTTACTTTTAAATTTACACATTTAATGTTATACATTTATATAAGTCACCCTCTTATATAGATGTCTACATAGTTTTGTGAACATTTGAACTTGTAATTTTTCCTTTTTAAGTGACTGGTTTTGAGTTTTACTCTTCTTTACTTCATGAAGAAGGTAAGTACTTATCTATCTGATTCCTCGCCCTATCAATATGCCTGGCACATAGAAGGACTTAATAAGTAGGTACTGACTTAATCAAATGAGTGAATGGGTGAAGGGAGGACAAGCTAAATGAATCATATTGGAAGAAGGTCATAAAGTCACTAGGCTTGAAAATTAACCTTACTGTAAAAAAAGTAAAACAAAACACTTCCACACAGATGTGCTTCTGGATCAGCAAAGAGCTTAAGTAGGCTTTGAGTTGTTTATGAGAAACGGAGCCAAAGTGAATCCAACCTTTTTTGCAGCTTTCAAACTTTCTCTTTCTTATTTGGAAAAAAATGTTCCCATTGCTCACATTTGCCCCTAAATGGTGTCTTAAACAACAAGACTCAAAGCCTTCTACATACCAGTGGCATGGAAACTCAAGAGGGCTGTTAGTCATGGTGCATCTCTCAAAGATTTGGCCTCTTCCTCATTTGGCCTACTGTATACCCTGCACTTTGCTGTATGTTGCCAAAGAGCTGAATCTTAACAGGTCAATCTGGGCAGAGCAAAATTTTCATGGAGCAGTCATACAAGAGAAGCAACAGACCCAAGCCACTTTTGAGGAAGGTTTCAAAGCCAGGCTAAGGTTTATAGATATTTATTTTATAGTGTTACAATTATACTGAAATTATTTTAGGAAATAATGTTGGGATTCTAATTGTAAATTGAAGTTTTTCCCAGAGATTAAGGATAAATAAACCTGTTAGGACACTGTAGCTCTAATCCTGGTTTTATGTAATAAAAATTTGAATTACTCCATTTATCTCTATCATGTTATAATGAATTATAAAATATAGAAAAATAAATATTTCAATGGAAAAATGAAACTAATCAGAATCAGAGAATAGGGATAGAAAAGTCACATGGGTAACAAAAGATATAGTAATTAGGCATAAATGTAATTTCTAAAAGGTAATTATAATTCAGCCATAAATCTGCCTTGGAACTTCCTGGAAGGCAAAGCAAAATATGAAACATAATTACTTACATAATTTAGATTGTATGTGTAATAATAAAAGCTAATATTTGTGTTCTAACTTTATGCCAGACCCTTTACAAGTATTCTTGACATATAACTATTTCTACATATATTTGAAGATCTCACATTCTTGGGAGAGAACCCTATTAACTAAATAAGCTGATAAAAAGATCTTCTACAATGAGGAAGTGAAAATTTATGCTGAAAACCATCTCCCTTTTTTTTCTTTAGGGAATAATCCACCGAAATTAAACTTTTAAATTCTTGATTTAAGGCAGCCAGCCTGTTTTAGCAAAGTTGCCAAATATTCTTAACCGAAAGGAAGCATTGCAAGATATGACAAACAGGCAAGCTAAACAGAAGTCAACAGAGTTGCAAATCATGCATTTATGGGAGGAAACGCTCCAGCCTTGCCGCCAAGCCTGGGACTCAGATCTACAAGGCGGACCGTGCTAACATCAACAGGGCCTTAGGCTGCGCAGAGCTGTGAAGGAGCACCCTCGGAACGGGTGTGCAAGCAGCCAGTGAGCAAGGCAGCCTGTGGCGTAGGCCTTTAGGAAGCCAATGAGAACACTAGCCTCCAGCTGCGCTGTCAGAGGCTAACAATACTTAGAGAAGACTGGACACGCGTTTGACATTAAACTCAAATTACACCCTGTTCTGTTCCCAATCGGACTCCTGGAAATGAGCTATAAGGTAACCACATCCTCAACATCTTTGGAACAAATCAGTGGGTATTTTTCATAGCTTTTTCTTATAGCACATCTCCGTGTATATGTTAATGACCCTTGTTCCAGTAGTAAAACTGAAGTCAACCAAGGTCACCAATTCAGATGCCTAAGGTCGGGGGCGGGGGGGGGGGGGGGAAGAAATGTGAAGTCCAGACTTTTAAATGAAATCTCCCAATTTTTAATTGTTAGTAATTCATTCAAATATGTCTAAGACCTTAAAGAGTTAGGTCAATGCAATTCGCTAAGAACTGAAACCTTCAGTTCAACACTCCTCATAGGAACATGTACCTCCATGCATTAAATTCTCTTCATAGAGCTTTTAATAAAAGTTGTGCAGCAAACCAAGGAGAATAAGTTTGCCTGGTAAAGACTTCAGACTTTTGTTCCTGATTCATGACAGATACATGATCACTCGTGCTGACATCAGATGTGACATCCTTTTGTGAAAACTGATTTGGCACCTGGACTTATCTAAACCAAGATGGGCCACCTTAATATGGGGCAGAGCTGAGACAGTATCTCCAAGTCAGGCCAGTGTTTTCTTGCTGCTAATGCTAGGTTTCCCACTGGATGAGCAAATGGATGAATCATTAAGATTCCATAAAGGAAGAAGAACCATGCCAAGTGTCATGTGATAAGGGATTTTTGTAGGAAGTAGACCTTAAATAGGACTTCCTTGGTGGCTCAGATGGTAAAGCGTCTGCCTACGACGACGCAGGAGACCTGGGTTCAAGCCCTGGGTCAGGAAGATCTTCTGGAGAAGGAAATGGCAACCCACTCCAGTGTTCTTGCCTGGAGAATCCCAGGGACGGCGGAGCCTGGTAGGCTACAGTCCATGGGGTCACAAAGAGTCATACATGACTGAATGACTTCACTCACTCAGACCTTAAATAACTGGGGAAGGCATTGGGGAAAGAAGATACAGATAGGCTTTTGGGACATGACTGAAAACTCTGGCCTGGGGAGAGAGCATGAAATTTGCAGGGAAATCTGAGAAGCGAAGGACATTTCTTTACAAAGGGATCACTCGCTGAAAGGTTTAGGAAGCTCTGATCTCTGTGTAACTTCTACTTCTAAGTCAGCAGGCAAGCATCAAACAGGGCCTGGGCCTCTGTTGGTCATTCTTGAGTCTGGAGGAAATTCTGTCCATGGTGGGGAAGAATGCAAAGGTAAGCAGAGGGGCCCAACGTCAAGCAGGCCTGCTGGCCCCTCTGGATTTCTCCTCACCACATCTAACCACAGAAACTCCTCAGAGTGTAATGGCCTCTGCTTCACCTCTGCCTCCCAAATTTCACACCAGCTTCTCTTTTGGACACATCAGCCCAGGACAATAAAGAGCAGGTGATTTGGGTCGGCATAATGCCCAGCTCAACCAGATTGACAGCAGAACAAACCAGCATAGTAAGCATGGAGACCTCCATTTCCATGAAATAGGCCATGATCATTATAGCTGGAACATCTCCAAATCTATTTGACTCTATATTACAAGGAAAAAGAAATAGGGGGTGGCAAGGCAATTAGACAGCCTTGTATTTCAATCTTGATCACCTGCTTGCTCTACAGCCTTAGGAAAGATATTCAATCTCTTTGAGTTATAGTTTCTCTATCAAGAAAGTGGGGCTCATAATACCATTATTAAAGTTTTGTCTTAAGAATTAAAACAGAGTTTGGGACAGTACAAAGTGTGATCCATGAGGACAAAGGCTACATTTAGATTATCCATCTTTGTAGCCTCTAGGGCCAAACAAGTGTCTGATACCATGTAAGCAAGCAATATGTTTAAATCCCCAATATTACTGCTTTTAATAAGAGGGTCTCTGGAATACACATGAAAATTTAAGGCAATGAATGGATTGCAGTCAGTGAAGTTTTTCTTGATCTTTTTGGAGGTTGATGAAAATGAATTCTCTCAAAGGTTTGTTGTGTGCTAGGAAATTTTTGGAATTAATTAGTTTTTATCCTCATAGTTAAAAAGACTGGGGAAGTGGACAGTAGCACAGATTCTATATGTAAGCATTCTTTCATTCTTTCAAAAAAAAATCCTCATATAATCTCCCTCAAGTTGCTTCCTCATCTCCATTAGCATTTAGCATAGCATTTCTGAGCAGAATCCAGCTTACATCCAGTAAGTAGGAGACAAGCACACTGACCACACACACTGCATCTTTCTCCTTGAACACATACACACACTGGCCTTTGGTGAGAGGCAGGGCATGAATAGGAAAAAACAGAGATGCATTCCAACAAGACATTAGCTAAACAAAAGTCAAGTCCACCAGACAAAGTCATCAGGAAATTGGTTAACATATTTTCCCCCCATTCAACAAAAGATAGCAGGCACTTGTCTCAATATCTCCTTTCATCCCTGAAAGCTTTAAAATTGATTCATGGTTTCATAATTACAACAAAGTAACCTTGGATAGATTAAAATCAAGGCTTTTTTAAATTTGGATATCAACAGCAAGAATCCCACCCAGGTCTTGCTAAAAACGACTTTGGCTGACGTTATGAAATGCTTCCTCAAGCTCTTCCTCAGCCAAATGAGAAGTCGTCTGGAAAGGATTCATCCTTTTAGTGTACACAGAAGATCTTCTTCTTGGATCTATAAACTAAGTCTTTAAATTCCACTGTAATTACTCCAAAGACATAAATAGAGCCGATACTATTTCTGGCATCCCAGCTGGCCCTTTAGACAAGGTACACAGCATTTTCAAATAAAGCTTCCTCAAAGTGTGTAGGTATTCTAGCAACAGACAGATGCCTGAAAATTCTAAAACGTAGTGTCTAAAAGAATGGCTTCCAAAAATGCTAGTGTGTAAGACAGGTCCCTTTCTTCATTTTAATTCTTGTACCAGTTGTTAGGATTGAGTTTCTTTGTAAGAGTTGAAACCTATTCTGTTTTCAACCACTAACTTGGCTCTCTTTGAAGGTTCTGTATACTGAAACAATTCATTAAAATACTCATACATAAAGTTTTATTAAGGGGGTATGTTATTGCTCTCAGATGTACTCTGTAGTTATTAACTGGTGCAATTTAAAAGCTTTGTTTCAAAAGCCAGTGTGTTACAAAACCATCTTAGCATTAGTGTTGATGAATGCCAACATCGTATGCATGTTCAATGTGAACACCATCCTTATCTGGAGGCTTTCTTGGACCTGGACAGGAACATTTTACTCTTGCTCTTTGTGAACATTCTAGGCTTGCTTTTATGAGCAGACTTTTCAACTCCCAAGGCATTCCATGCCTTTTCATGTTTCCGATCACAATTTTTTGCTCAGAATCTCACTAAAGTCTGAATTCAAATTACTTACTCTACTGTTAACAACAACAACAAATCAATTGCATTAATTTCCATAACTTATGGTTACTTTACATTTTTTTAAATTTAATAACAAAAAAGATGAGAATTAGCACTTTGTTCCTATTTTATTATTTACCTGTACCTTTTTTTCTTTATCTATAGAATAATGGGTCAGGGCAGCTGTTGTTTAAATCTCTAACTTGGAAGGCAGAGACTCTGGATGGAAACACTGTTAGTCATTTGTGCCTCTAGGCCCAAGATAGCTTTGTGCCTTCTGGCCCACTTATGGTAGGGTTGGGTCAAGTGGCTAGTTTTGACTAATGAGTCATGAGCATAAATGACATGTGTCCCCTCTCTCCTAACAGCTTATTGCCAGGAGAGGTCTTCTGGAGCCTTCTTTCCCTCTGCATAGTGGCAAGTGGTGTTTCAGACAGTAGCTGACGGTCCACCAGTTTGGAGGAGCTTGGAGATTGTCAAGGCTGGGGAGAGAGCCCTCAAGAAGAACCAAGTGTGAGCAAGATCTGAGCCCTTGGCTGCAAGCCATGAGGCATCTGGAGCTTGATATGATAGTTTGCCTAGTCTACCCTGAGTGATATAATTTATTAGCCACCCAGATCTTACCAAACGAAGCCAAATTCTTTTTTCCTCAAAAGAGGGAAAGCTGTATGAATTCTGTTATTTCCCATAGCAGCATATTTCTATCTGGAGATAGAAAACTTGAGGAGAGGTTCAGTTATCAGCTACTATCTTCAATTAACAAAGATGAGGCTCTTCATCCTTTAAGGGCATGGGATAAAAATTCATTTTGAGGGATGACTACAAACGTTCACTGCCTTTCCACATCTTTTCCTTAGTTCCTTGTGAGTAAGTGCTTTTGCGTGTGACATTTGAGTACAAGGCAAACCCAAAGTTTCAGGACAATGTGGTATGAGCTTGTCCACAGAGGGGTTCAGTTCATTCTTACTTAGGGTCATACCTGGCCACACTGATTGAAAGAAGAGCTCTGAAGTTACCCAGACCGGGTTCAAAGCTGAGCTCTTAGTGACTATAGTATCTTCCATAATTCGCTTAACCTTTATGCATCCCAACAACCTCTTTTATTAAAAGGAAATACCATATTTTAGTGTCTGGCACACAGGGTGGTTTGTTATTTTTGACTTTGCTACAGTCATTGGCTGTACTTGCTCATAAAGGAAGCTCCTGTTCACCAGGAAAAGCAAGCACAGCCCATGCAGAAGTGTAGGCGCACTGTGGCCAACAGACCCTAAGGCGGCTCCCCTGTTGGCTCCACCTCTTGGTGTTTTTGTGTGTGCGTGCTCAGTTGCTAAGCTGCGTGAGACTCATTGGGACCCCATGGACTGTGGCCTGTCAGCCTTGGTGTTTAACTTTGTTTAATTCCCTCCTCTAGAATGGAGGTGGAACCTGCAGCTGGCTTCTATCCAATAAAACACAGCCAAGGTGATGGGCTATCACTGCCATGGTTAGGTTACATTCTATAAGAATCTGTCTGAACAGACGGGAGCCAGAGACTTTTCTGTGAGGTTGATGAAGGGAGAGGCTGGGCTGGAGACACTTTTGTATAACAGAGTGTGGGAGGCCACTGTAAACTACAGTGGCTGCTAGGAGCTGAGGGCAGCTTTTAGCCAGCATCCCAAAGAAAGCCAGGGCCTTCAGTCCTCCAACCATGACGAAGTCGGGGACTGTGTGGGAATGCTTCCCCAGCAGAGCTTCTAGAAGAGAATGTAATGTAGCCCATGTCTTGGTTGCAGACTCGTAAGCCGCAAGCAATGGACCCAGCTGAGCCTTGGTTACACCACTGACCCACGCACGCTCTGAGACAATAAACACATTGTTTTAAATTCTTAAGCAAGTCGTAATTTGTTATTGCCATGTAGTAAATGCCCATGCCAGACTGGAAGATTTGGCTATTTTATCATGTAAAGAAGGAGATTTTACTCCTTATTTAAGTGATTGGATATGGAACTCTTTTTCTTTTCTGAATCAAATGAAGTATTTGAGATTTCAGAATTTTTACCGACAATCATGGTCATACAAGAAGATGGAGTTTTAAACTTAATTTGGATATTATTTAGGTTTCTGTTTACCAGCTTATTGATACTTGATCAGGTAAAATTTGCTCGTTTGAAAATACTTCTGCAATGAAATTTTATAATAAAAATCCTTTGTTATGAAAAACACTCAAGAACATTTTTTGCTAAGAAGGGAACAGTCATTTATTCACTGGTCCAATCCTGTTCATCATTAAAAATCAAACTTAATGTCATTTACTTTTTTTCCCCATACGTCCATGCGCTCGCAAAGAGTCAGACACAACTGAGCAACTAAGCACAGCACAGCACAGCACATAATTGCTGTACAATGATGTGTTAGTTTCTACTATACAACAAAGTGAATCAACTATATGTATACATCTATCCAATGATCCAACGGATGTTGGCAACTTGATCTCTGGTTCCTCTGCTTTTTCTAAATCTAGCTTGAACATCTGGAATATCATGGTTCATGTACTGTTGAAGCCTGGCTTGGAGAATTTTGAGAATTACTTTGTTAGCATGTGAGATGAGTGCAATTGTGCAGTAGTTTGAACATTCTTTGCATTGGGGAAACTGGCATTGTGGGAAATTCTTAAAGAGATGGGAATACCAGACCACCTGAGCTGACTCCTGAAAAATCTGTATGCAGGTCAAGAAGCAAGTTAGAACTGGACATGAAACAACAGATTGGTTCCAAAAAGGAAAAGGAGTACGTCAAGGTTGTATATTGTCACCCTGCTTGTTTAACTTCTATGCAGAGTATATTATGAGAAATGCTGGGTTGGATAAAGCACAAGTTGGAATCAAGATTGCTGGGAGAAATATCAATAACCTCAGATATGCAAATGATACCACCCTTATGGCAGAAAGTGAGGAAGAACTAAAAAGCCTCTTGATGAAAGTGAAAGAGGAGAGTGAAAAAGTTGGCTTAAAACTCAACATTCAGAAAACTAAGATCATGGCATCTGGTTCCATCACTTCATGGCAAATGGGTGGGGAAGCAATGGAAACAGTGACGGACTTTATCTTTTTGGGCTCCAAAATCACTGCAGGTGGTGATTGCAGCCACGAAATTAAAAAATGCTTACTCCTTAGAAGGAAAGTTATGGCCAACCTAGATAGCATATTAAAAAGCAGAGACATTGCTTTACCAACAAAAGTCCATCTAGTCAAAACTATGTTTTTTCCAGTAGTCGTGTATGGATGTGAGAGTTGGACCATAAAGAAAGCTGAGCATCGAAGAATTGATGCTTTTAAACTGTGGTGTTGGAGAAGACTCTTGAGAGTCCCTTGGACTGCAAGGAGATCCAACCATTCCATCTAATTTCCATTAGGAAATCAATCCTAAATTTTCATTGGAAGGACTGATGCTGAAGCTGAAACTCCAATACTTTGGCCACCTGATGCAAAGAACTGACTCATTGGCAAAGACCCTGATGCTGGGAAAGATTGAAGGCAGGAGGAGAAGGGGATGACAGAGGATGAAATGGTTGCATGGCATCGCTGACTTGATGGACATGAGTTTGAGCAAGCTCTGGGAGTTGGTGATGGACAGGGAAGCTTGGAGTGCTGCAAAGAGTCGGACATGACTGAGTGAACTGAGTTGAACGGATGCATATATTCCCTCCCTCTTGACCCTTCCTCCCATCTACCCTCCCCCTCCATCCCTCTCGGTCATCACAAGGCACTAAGCTGAACTCCTTGTGCTATCCCACAGGTTCCTGCTAGCTGTCTATTTCACACACGGCAGGCACCCCACTCCAGTACTCTTGCCTGGAGAATCCCATGGATGGAGCAGCCTGGTAGGCTGCAGTCCATGGCATTGCTAAGTTGGACATGACTGAGCGACTTCACTTTCACCTTTCGCTTTCACGCGTTGGAGAAGGAAATGGCAACCCACTCCAGTGTTCTTGCCTGGAGAATCCCAGGGATGGGGGAGACTGATGGGCTGCCGTCTATGGGGTCGCACAGAGTCGGACATGACTGAAGTGACTTAGCAAGTGTATATATGTCAGTCATAATCTCCCAATTCATCCCACCCTCTCCTTCCCCAATGTGTCCACCAATGTATTTACTTTTGAATGCACTTTCCATGTTTCTCCCAGAATGAACTGACTCTTTTCTTTGGGTTGACAGGACAGCTTAGTTATAAAATATCTTAGACTGTGTTATAACTGCCTATTCCTATAGACCTTATCTATCACTGGTCCAGGAGCTGGCAAACTATGGCTGATGGGCCAAATCCTTCCTGATGCCTGTTTCTGTAAATAAAGTTTTATTGGAACAAGCCGTACCTATTTGCTAGTATATTATGCTATGCTTATTTTCACATTACAGCTCAGAGTTGAGTAATTGCAACAGAGAGTTTATGGCTCACGAGTCTAAGCTATTTACTATATGGTTCATTACAGAAATAGTTTGCTGACCTCCACATTAGATCATGGACTTCATGAGGTGATAGACTGATTTTGTCCATTTCTGTAGCCTCAGAACCTAGCCCACTGCAGACCCTAAATTTGTAACTGAGTATATACAAAGATGCATCAAACACCGGAATTCAAGCCAAAATTAGCATTTATCTTCCTTCTAAATTAGACCTTCCCTAGAGAGACCCTAGATTTTCGTTAAGACTGGCTGTCTTGAAGAAACAGTCTGCCCTCATATTCTGTATTCCCTTGAAAGCTGAAAACAGAATTAACAGAGCTGGCTATTAGAGGACATTACTACCCTTCATTAGAAGGCTGCATTTAGACCAAATTGCCGTTTATTAAACAATTTTCACATTAGTTACCAAGCCCATGTGCCTTTCAGGGGGCAGTTATTCTGTTTTCAGATTCACTTAGGACCAATTTCCAAAATACTGCTAGTGTATTTGCTGTCCAAGAAACCTTTTAATTTTCGTTTGTAAACCTTTTTTGATGTCGCTCCCTTGTCAAAAACAGGAAGCCATTATTTTCCAGCAGTAAACAAGTTCAAAATCAAGTTAGCCACTCCACTCCCCAAATCAAGACTGTGCTTTGTGTACATGAAAAAATCAACTTTCTAATCTTCATCGACTGTATCAAAACTCTCAAGGGAAAGCCAAGAGCATTAAATTTTTGTGGGAATCAAAGAATGTGAAGATCCTTCCGTCACCCCCCTGGATTTGGTTCTTCTCCAACCTAGGGAAACCTTTCAAATCTCTTGTGATTCACTCCCTCACTATTTCTGTCCCAGGAGATTAGTCTGAATGCTTTTTTCTTTATTCACCCACCCACAATCTTTCTAACTCCCATATGGGATGTATACAGTAACACTAACCACCGAGAACAAAGCAGAACAAGATGTTTGCCATGGATATCAAGTCTCAAAAAAGACAGTTAAATTGATGCAAATCATCATTGCTTCCTGAATCACTGTGGACTGCTGTATTTCAGAATGCCAAGGAAATTACTATAAAGCGTTACCTAAAGGTTTTGTAAATAAATGTATTAAACTCATAAGAGAAGCTTAAAATGAGTAGGAAAGTTTTTCCTGGTTTCATCATGATGTTTGGAAAACTCCAACACACCTGATGAATGCCTCCAGGAGAAAAAGACTCTGCTCTCCCACTGAGGTCAGATAGCAAAGACTCTGACACTTCCCTGGCCCTCAACTGTGGCCTGGGATCTGCCTCCCACCTTCATCACCACCATCACCTTCTAGTCGCTATGCATCCTCAGCTGGAAAGACCTTCCCCTCTATGGCAACCAACAGAAAAAAAAAAAAAAAAAAGAATCTCTACGTAAAGAGCTTTGTCTATATTTACTTACATACATACATGTTTCTTTTGTTATAAGTTTTCCTACTTAATTTGCAGAGGATGTTAAAATATCTCTTATTCAGTCAGATATGAATGTCACAGAGTATAATTTTTAACAGGTAAAGTCATCCTATCAGTACCCCCAATTTTTTAAACTGATCCATGAAGCCATAAAAGATCTGAAGATTTAGAACACTGGAGAGTCACTCTAACTGAGGAAGGGAAGGAGATGGTAGAGAGTACTTCTGGCTCATGGAGGTCAATGACTTGTTCAGGTTCACTCAGCTGGTTATAGGCAGTGAATTACAACATGGATCACTTGCTCCTGGGCCACTGAATCTCTTAATAATCCAGACTGCTTTCTGTGAAACTACTGTGGCAGCCCACCTTAAGAGTGCAGTCAGATCTTATATGTTGTCAAATCTTTTGGATTAGTTCTATCCCTTGTTCATTATCTCTTTATTTAATATCCTTAACCAATGTGTATATGTAGGCATCTCTGCAGCTCATGAAAATTACTTTGAAATGAATCCTATCTTGCTCCATGATTATCTCGGCACATGAACTACTTCTGGGAGCAACTGTCATGTAAACGTAAGCCATAGGAGCTATGGAGGAAGGTACAGGATGCTCAGAGAAGCTCACAGATGAGCCTGGCGGGGGTCAGGGTGGGGACGAGGGGGTTGGAGGGGAGGAAGGTAGCAGTGGTCTGATAAACTAGAAGATGAAGAATGGGCATCCTTATCCAAAAGTGGAGGAAGGGCAGAGAAAACAGGACCTCCTAAGAGGCCTGAACATATTCTGGCATCACAAAATATTGGGCAAAGAGTTAAGGTGAGGGGGGAAAAAGTTGCTTTTCAGGAAGAACTTAGCAAGTTTCATGAGATACAATATTTGCCAAATGTAATACCTTTGAATAAAAAGGACCAGAGTCCCATGAATCATCCTGAAAAAAGAAAAAAAAAATAGAGAGAGAGGGGGACTGGAGAACAAGAAAGTTTGAAACAGTTTATATTTACAATAGATACTTCAGATACCCAGAAGGAAAGCAGCTTAGTGTGTCCTAGGGCACTTTTTCACTCCATGTTGTTTCACTCCATGCTGTTCTAATGTTCATATTCATATCAGGTTTCTTAAGAATATATAAAGATAGCCTTCTGAAGGCTAAATAATTGACATCAGTTCAGCTCCGTTCAGTAGCTCAGTTGTGTCCGACTCTTTGTGACCCCATGAATCGCAGCACGCCAGGCCTCCCTGTCCATCACCAACTCCAGGAGTTTACTCAAATAACATCCATTGAGTCGGTGATGCCATCCAACCATCTCATCCTCTGTCATCCCACCATCTCATCCTCTGTCATCCCCTTCTCCTCCTGCCCCCAATCCCTCCTACCATCAGAGTCTTTTCCAATGAGTCAACTCTTCGCATGAGGTGGCCAAAGCATTGGAGTTTCAGCTTTAGCATCATTCCTTCCAAAGAACACCCAGGGTTGATCTCCTTTAGAATGGACTGGTTGGATCTCCTTGCAGTCCAAGGGACTCTCAAGAGTCTTCTCTAATACTACAGTTTAAAACAATTCTTCAGCACTCAGCTTTCTTCACAGTCCAAGTCTCGCATCCATACACGACCACTGGAAAAACCATAGCTTTGACTAGACCGACCTTTGTTGGCAAAGTAATGTCTCTGCTTTTCAATATGCTGTCTAGCTTGGTCATAACTTTCCTTCCAAGGAGTAAGTGTCTTTTAATTTCATGGCTGCAGTCACCATCTGCAGTGATTTTGGAGCCCCCAAAAATAAAATCTGACACTATTTCCACTGTTTCCCCATCTATTTCCCATGAAGTGATGGGACCAGATGACATGATCTTCGTTTTCTGAATGTTGAGCTTTAAGCCAATGTTTTCACTCTCCTCTTTCACTTTCATCAAGAGACTTTTTAGTTCCTCTTCACTTTCTGCCATAAGGGTGGTGTCATCTGCATATATGAGGTTATTGAGATTTCTCCCAGCAATCTTGATTCCAGATTGTGCTTCATCCAGCCCAGCATTTCTCATGATGTACTCTGCATAGAAGTTAAATAAGCAAGGTGACAATATACAGCCTCGATGTACTCCTTTTCCTATTTGGAACCAGTCTGTTGTTCCATGTCCAGTTGACATAACTAGATATTTGTAAACAACCCTGGTGCTTTAAAACAGTACATCAGTTCAGCCGCTCAGTCATTTCTAACTCTTCGTGACCCCATGGACCACAACACGCCAGGCCTCCCTGTCCATCACCAATTCCTGGAGTTTAGTCAAACTCATCTTCATTGAGTCGGTGTTGCCATCCAGCCATCTCATCCTGTGTCATCCCCTTCTCCTCCTGCCTTCAATATTTCCCAGCATCAGGTCTTTTCAGATGAGTCAGCTCTTCACATCAGGTGGCTAAAGTACTGGAAGTTTTAGCTTCAACATCAGTTCTTCCAATTCCAATGAACACTCAGGAAACAGTACATACCTATGTATATATATTATTTTTCTCATAGATGACCAAAATACTGAAGTACTGTGGAGGGGCAGAAGGTACCTGGGCTGGCCGTACTTGCAAGATTAGAATTAGAATCTTGGGGGTTGTGTTCTAAGCTTTGGAATTTTTCAAACAAACTTCCCAGACGTTTCCTGGATCCAGATCCATAGTTCTAAGGCCTGTGATCTAAGGCCTGTGATCTATTGAATAGTGCCAGAGATGGGCACTGACCAAGAACTGGCCAGGGCTCTTTGCAGCCATGAGGCTCTCTCCTCATTGGGTTTGATTGCATCTGCCTGGAAACCAGAATCTAAACACACAGGTGACTCTCCCACCATGAGATTGTGTGACTGGAACAGAGGGAGCATTGACTCTTGTATACTGTGGAGTCTGCCTGTTCCCTCCATCCCCAGTGGGTCTCATTCTGGGCATCACCACTTGGTATCCTGTGATGCCATTCTCTCCACCCAGGAGCCCCCCTCCCTCTTCACATACCCACCTTTCCCTTTTGTTTCCACATCTCAGGGCAGGTACCACCTCTGCTCTCACAGAGTTGAATTTATCACACTCCTACCTCTGAGGCTCACCAGCATCAGAATCTGTGTGAAAGCCTTCTTTATTTTGTGACTTTTCCTCTTCATTCCTCAACCACATCCATTCCCCAAGTCACAGCTCCTGCTCAGACACCCTCTCTGGTGTATTACATCCTTAAGCATGTGTGTGTGTTTTCTCACAAATGGATTATTAATGTACATATGTGGTCTTGTATGTTAATCTAAATCGATTTTGTACCTTATCGTTGATGACTGGGCTTTCCCACTTGTTCTGTGGTGCTGTGTCCATTCTTTCCTGCTGTTTCACCGTGTACATCACTGTCCCTGTGTCCATGCTGTGACAGAGGACTGTCCGCACTCATACACAGAACTGTGGATCTCTTGTGAACATTTCTTGGAATCATGTGAATTCTCAGGCCTGAATCTGTCAGACCTGAACTAGATGGAAAAGAAAGAACTGCTAATTAGACAAGAAATAGACTTCTTTTTAGATTATGCATACCAGTGATATCATATGATATTTGTCTTTCTGTGTACAACTTATTTAACTTAATATGATAATCTCGAAAAAAATTGATACAAATGAACTTATTTACAAAACAGGAACATTTACAGACTTAGAGAACGAACTTACGGTTACCAGGGGAAAGGGTTTCGGAATATATTGGAAGCTTGGGATGGACATGTAAAAAGAATAGTTACTCATATGGGTGTAACTGAATCACTTTGCTGTATACATGAAACTAACACAACATTGTTAATAAACTGTACTCCAAATATAAAATAAAAATTAAGAAAAAGAAATAAACATTTTAACACAGATGCACTATAATAGATATGACTTCTCAGTATCAGAACGATGACTGAAAATAACCAGAAAGAGGGAATCTCTTTGTGGTACCATCAAGGGCCCGGGATGGGACACTACAAGAGAATGTATTTGTTTGAAGGCAGAAGAGGGAGAGAAATACAGCTGTTCCCTGATGGCATTCTACCAAGTCCAGCTTGTTTGGTAACCTAATTATAGACCCAGTGGTCTATATATGTGCACCAAGGCCAATGTCACATCTTTTATTTACTGCTCTGACAGTATAGTGTATCTTAATATCTGGTGGGAGGTAACACAGACCTTATTCCATATAAAATTTTAAATGAGCTTGTCAAACCCTCTATCTATATCCCCAACATCCTGCTAGAATTATGCTTGGAATGTCACTGAATTTATGGATTAATCTGGTGGTTTCCAATTGAACCTTTCCAATGTTAAGGTCTTCTATTCATAAATATTTATCTGGGTTTTCTTTTAGATCTGCTAATAGACTTGTGGAAATTTCTCCATAGAGGAATTTAGTCAATCTTGCTAGGTTAATTCCTAGACATTCTATAGATATTGATCGCATTTTTAATGACACTTTTTTTCCTGTGATGCATTCTACTTAGCTGTGCTTCTATCTCCATTTCTTTTTCCCCTAGACTGGGTAAGGTTATGCATTTGTGCTCGCAGTTCATCTTTACAAAACTCCAATGTAGCAGTGATCATTGTTAAGATAGCTACTTACTCAGCTGGATTGTGAATGCCTTGAGGGCAGGAATGGTCTCTTATTTGCCTTTGTATCCTCAGCAACGTGCAAAGATACACTTATTTTCCAGACCTTTTTAAATGTACCTGAAAATACTTGAAATCACTTTGCTGTACATCTGAAATGAAAACACTATAAACCAACTATACTTCAATTAAAAAAAGAAGAAAATGAAGACACATAATTCAAATATTTAATGAAAAAATCTTTAATACATATTTATCCATATTTTATGTTGAATGTATCTTAAACTGTATATAGAAAATCCATTAATTGCACCCACTACTGGTTTGGAATTCTGGGAAATTTTGAGACAACAGGAATAAATTTACAACAGTATGCAAAAAAAAAAATACAAGAAACTATTATGTTATAGGGTTCTGTCAGCAGTTTTCTCTGTTGCCTGGGTCACTTCCTAGTAGCACTGGGAAAAATGAATCAATCATTCTCTCTCTCTCTTTCTCATGTTCCATCCTCACACGCTTGATAAATGACATGGTGTTCTGGTTGCTGGGACAAGGATCCAACAAGGATCCAAGCTTCTTTATGATGGACAAATAAAAGGTATCTGGTGATAGAAATGACCAAAGGTGTCTTCCAGTTCTAGTATAAGCATCTTTATCTTTTTTAAGTATCTAAATATCTGTTATCTTTTGCTTCTGTGATTTCCCTCTAGTTGAGTCTCTTAGTTGTCTAAATCTAAGTAGAACTACTTTCCTACCATCAAATCCAAATAGAGAAACCAGGGTTATAGGAAGCCTTTGGATAAAAGACCCATTTTGCAGATTTTAACTGATATTGCTAATGGTAGCATCAATTGATCATCTGTTTCTCATCACATCCTAGCTTTGTGCATCCTGACTTCAAATTTGATGACAGTTCAGGGTTCTGCACATAATCAACTGGGAACTTACAGAGTGAGGTGTCAGGAGGCAAGTGAGCAAAGGGACACAGGAAAGGGCACAGTGATAGTTGAGAAGGCCAAGCCTCTGATTTCACAAGCTCTGGCTTCAAGGGTCAGTTCTCCTAGGAATACTCCCAGCTGTCATAACTCTTAGGTCACCATCACCCTTTCAGTTCAGTTCAGTCGTTCAGTTGCATCTGACTCTTTGCGACACCATGGACTGCAGCATGCCAGGCCTCCCTGTCCATCACCAACTCCCGGAGTTCACTCAAACTCATGTCCATCAAGTCGATTAGGATGAACCAAACCGAGACCTTCAGTTAAAAAAAAAAAAAAGAAAGAAAGAAATTAGAAGAGACAAACAACAATAACAACACAGTTTCTTGGGGGACAACCAGCAGCAGCAAGATAGAAGGGACTTGTCCCTGTCTACATGTCCCTCTCCACCACAAGGAGCTTTCTCTCAGAAGCCATTGCCTCTGATCCTTCCACCCCTGGTAGGCAAGCATGCAAATAGACCAGAATTCTGACATCTGGAAATGTTTTAGTTATCACAAGGTTTAGTAACTTTTCAAAGAGAAACATAAAGTTGAGTGAAAAGTCAAACAAAGATTTTGGTTCACTAGAGGGGTAGGAACCTTCCTTCCATGACCCTGTTCATCTCTCATTTGATGGGATTACCCAGGAAATGTCTTGCTATTTTGCTTTTAAATTGCTCCCAAATATGTGATTGCATAAGTGCAATCTAGAATGAGCCTCGGCAGAAAAAAATGTTGGGAAGGATGATGATTTTATTACATTTATTCCATTCTCTTTCTGTTCCTTGTGTATGTCATGAAAATCCATCAATCTGTATTATCATTTGGGGAAAACATCCCAGAAAATGCTATGTGAAATATCCAGCAAGCCTAGGGTAATCTGGCTGTCAGATGTTGGCTCAGTGATTGAAGATTCATAAAAACAAACCAAGTCCTAATGTCATCCACCAGTCTGATTTTTGCTGAAATTACTAACAGAGATAAAGGAGTATTTGTACTGTGTTCTCTCTCTTTTTTGTAACTGAACATGTAACTTGATACAATTTTCTGGGTTTTAAGTTTATCTGTATAGCCCCTAAAATGCTACCACATTGCCTTGCACACAGAAGCTTTGATGAAGACAGATTCCTGGGTCCATCTCTACCCCTACCTAACTAGTTAGCCGACCCTGAGCCTGTTATCTTTTCTCCTAAAATTGAGGTAATAAAGGAAACCATGATGATGTAATTCTTAGGTTTATTGTGATGAGTAAATGAGACAAAACATAAAAAGTAATTAACCGGGGGCTCAGCATCTGCCATGACAGTAGTTGCTAGAATTAAAAGATTTTCAAGAGCATCTAGTCCAAAGACTACAGTATGAATTTCTAGGGAGAGGATCCATTAATGTTTCTCAGAAGAGTTTGTGTCTCATCCATCAGTCTTTTTACGGACTTATCTGCAAACTCAATAAATTTGCTAAGTTGGAAATCTGAGCCTGGAGAGGGGAAAGTGACTGCACAAGGCCTCAGTGGTAGAACAAAACTGAGGCCAAGTCTCCCCGCACTACGTTCAATACTCTATTCTATTATTCTAACTGTTCAAACATTAAAGTATACAGATATCAGTGAGAGAGAATGATGCGAATGAAGAGCAATTAGTGAGTGCCCACAGTGAACAGCACAAAGTAAATGATCCTAGCCCAATCTCAAGGATCATTTTAATTAAATTCAATAACAGTAATAGAGGAAAACATTAAAAAATATACCAAATATAGTAAAAGTCAACATCTCATCTTGAGATATTTGCAATCAATCCCAAAGAATCCATCACTGACCCCTAAGAAAGAGATGAAGCAAAGGCCTGCCCCTAGGAATCTCCTGTCCAGGCAGCATGGCTTCAAGTCAGAAGGCAGGAGAATTGTGCTCACAAATGCACAGAGAGGGAAGGGAAAGTAGAAGGGGACACACTGAGAGAAACATCCTTCAATGTATCATCTTGGTCCCCAGGTTATTTAACTGCTCCTCAATGCCATAAAAGTGTCCACATCAGGGTAAGGAAAGAACAGCTCAGACTATAATGTCCTTATCATTTGGTCAATGCCCCCCAGAGCTCTTCCCCATTAGCGCAGAAAACCATTTCTCCTTCAATTCCTATTGGTCTTGGGTTTACTCTTCAAAGAAGCCAGCATAGTATTTATTATGTCTCTTCTTTCGGTCCTAAATTTTTTTCATGTAATGGGCCCCTGAGAAATGGTCCAGAGCAAGTCATGTTATAAGGTGATGTAATAGGGTTGCAATTATAATCAATAAATTTGGCTGTGAAAGCACATAACAATAAAAGGTCTCTAAGGTTACATTTATGTCAGGGTGAATGTAAGAAAATACTAAGGAAAGAAACACCATAAGCCAGGGACACACACAGCAGTCATGAGCTTACACTAACTTTGGTAAATGTGGGCTAACAGGACCTGTATTTCTCCTCCCAGCAGAACAGACCTGGCTGCATGTTCAAACAACCTGGGGTGTAAATAAATTCCAAGGCAAGGAGGGAGATCTAAACAGAGATAGCTGTTAATTACTTTCCATCAAACTTAAAACTGCAATGTAGGATGATAATTTGAGCACTTTGATAACTTTTCTGATAAGAAGGGCGATTAAATGATTTCCTGGCAGAGTCTTTACAGATAGTTTTTCCATCTCAGGACAATAAATTGAAGAGCTGGAGAACTCTGCAGAGATTTCTTAACAGATTTCATGGCTGTTTCCATGATACAGAGAAGCAGTCTCTCAATGAACTCTTAAGAGCTCTTGTAAAATCTTCCTGGTGTGCTAGACAGAGAGCTGGACAAGTGCTGGAATTTGGGGCCCTGGTGCCAAGCTGCCACCACATGCACCCAGTGGGCTTCCTCTGCTGGATTCAGTCTTGCTCAACACTAACATACTATGATTTATTAGATGATGCTGTAATAATTAAGATATCACCTCCCCCTCTCTAAGGTCCATTGAGTTGTCTCCAGAGAATTCTATTGATATGTGAAAACCAGGTGTGGTATGCAGAACAATGCTATCCCCCTTCCCCAAGATGTTCACATCTTAATCCCTGCAACCTGTGAATATGTTACCTTATCTGGCAAAAGAGATTTTGCAGCTGTGATTAAGTTAAGGGTCTTCGATGAGATTTGTCTGGATTACCCAGGTGGGCCCAGTGTAATCACAGGGAAAGAGGGAGGCAGGAGTGTCTTTCACAGAAGGAAACGTGATGGCAGAAGCAGAGGTCAGCGATGCGACTGCTGGCTGAGGGCCATGAGTCAAGGTATGTAGCAGCTTCTAGGAGCTGGAAAACTAGGGAGCTCACTTCCATATTTTTCTATGTGTGGGTTTTTTTTTATATTTAAAATACTTTATTAATACTTTTGCGTATTTTGGGATAAAAATAGCATCCTAAGGAAAGAAAATATGCCTAAGATGCACTACCCAAAATCTTGTGTGTGTGTGTGTACATATGCAGCTATGCATATGTGTGTGTGTGTGTGTGTGTGTGTGTGTGTGGATATATGTGTGCATGTGATGATAACTTTAGGAAGTCAGTTTTCTTACCTGTAAAATGAGAATACTACTTTAGGTTCAGTACTGGACAAACTAATGTGGATGAAGGCAATGATGGAGGAGGTGAGAAAACTGGTCACAAAACCACAGGAAACTGAGAATCCCCCTCACGCTCCATTCTTATTGTTCCACCTTGAGAAAAAAGCAGAATCTTCTCTTGAAGAGAATCCAAGTGTGACTGTGCACCAGGCTCTAGCATCCATCCACCAGGACCTGTGAATTCTCTCAGAGGAGGAAAAGACCATGTTCTAGTATTTTCCCTTGACTCCATTAAACAAATATTGTATATTAACACATTATATGTAGACTCTAGAAATGGTACAGATGATCTTATTTGCAAAGCAGATATAGAGACATAGATGTAGATACCGCCGGGGGAAAGGAGGGATGGGAGGACTTGGGAGATTGGGATTGACAGATACATATATATATATACCTCCTCTAGACCCTCCTGTGCCCACGCAGCTACTGCTCCTTGGACGTGGGGTTGCTCCTCACGGCTGCTGTCCCTGGCCTCAAGCCTGGGGTAGCTCCTCTCGGCGCCGCCCCTGACCTCGGACGTGGGGTACCTCCTCTCGGTCGTTCCTGTGCCGTCGCAGCCTGGCACTATCGGCTGCTGCCCCTGACCTTGGACGTGGGGTAACTTCTCTTGGCCGCCGCCGGGCATGGGGTCCTCCTGGCTTCTGCCGCTGACATCGGACGTGGGGCAGCTCCTCTCGGCCGCGCTCTGTGCGTCATTGCAGCCGCCTATACAAAAAATACCTTCACGACCAAGATAATCACAATGGTGTGATCACTCACCTAGAGCCAGACATCCTGGAATGTGAAGTCAAATGGGTCTTAGAAAGCAGCACTACGAACAAAGCTAGTGGAGGTGATGGAATTCCAGTTGAGCTATTTCAAATCCTGAAAGATGATGCTGTGAAAGTGCTGCACTCAATATGCCAGCAAATGTGGAAAACTCAGCAGTGGCCACAGCACTGGAAAAGATCTGTTTTCATTCCAATCCCAAAGAAAGGCAATGCCAAAGAATGCTCAGACTACCACACAATTGCACTCATCTCACATGCTAGTAAAGTAATGCTCAAAGTTCTCCAAGCCAGGCTTCAGCACTACGTGAACCGTGAACTTCCAGATGTTCAAGCTGATTTTAGAAAAGGCAGAGGAACCAGAGATCAAATTGCCAACATCCACTAGATCATTGAAAAAGCAAGAGCGTTCTAGAAAACATCTATTTCTGCTTTATTGACTATGCCAAAGCCTTTGACTGTGTGGATCACAATAAACTGTGGAAAATTTTGAAAGAGATGGGAATACCAGAGCACCTGACCTCTCTCTTGAGAAACTTATATGCAGGTCAGGAAGCAACAGTTAGAACTGGACATGGAACAACAGACTGGTTCCAAATAGGAAAAGGAGTACGTCAAGGCTGTATATTGTCATCCTACTTATTTAACTTCTATGCGGAGTACATCATGAGAAACACTGGGCTGGAAGAAGCACAAGCTGGAATCAAGATTGCCAGGAGAACTATCAATAACCTCTGATATGCAGATGACACCACCCTTATGGCAGAAAGTGAAGAGGAACTAAAAAGCCTCTTGATGAAAGTGAAAGAGGAGAATGAAAAAGTTGGCTTCAAGCTCAACATTCAAAAAACGAAGATCATGGCATCTGGTCTCATCACTTCATGGGAAATAGATGGGGAAACAGTGGAAACAGTATCAGACTTTGTTTTTGGGGGGCTTCAAAATCACTGCAGCCATGAAATTAAAAGATGCTTACTCCTTGGAAGAAAAGTTATGACCAACCTAGATAGCATATTGAAAAGCAGAGACATTACTTTGCCAACAAAGGTCTGTCTAGTCAAGGCTATGGTTTTTCCTGTGGTCATGTATGGATATGAGAGTTGGACTGTGAAGAAAGCTGAGTGCTGAAGAATTGATGCTTTTGAACTGTAGTGTTGGAGAAGACTCTTGAGAGTCCCTTGGACTGCAAGGAGATCCAACCAGTCCATTCTGAAGGAGATCAGCCCTGGGATTTCTTTGGAAGGAATGATGCTAAAGCTGAAACTCCAGTACTCTGGCCACCTCATGCGAAGAGTCAACTCATTGGAAAAGACTCTGATGGTAGGAGGGACTGGGGGCAGGAGGAGAAGGGGACAACAGAGGATGAGATGGCTGGATGGCATCACTGACTCGATGGGCATGAATCTGAGTGAACTCCGGGAGTTGGTGATGGACAGGGAGGCCTGGCGTGCTGCAATTCATTGGGTTGCAAAGAGTTGGACACAACTGAGCGACAACTGACTGATATATGTGTGTGTATATATATATATATACATATATATATATATATATGCACTACTATATATAAAATAGATAAATAATGAGAATGTTTCTCTATTTTAATAGAGTAGTAATGTGCTCCTCTATAGCACAGTGAGCTCTTCTCAGTGCTTCATAGTGACCTAAAAGGGATATGTGTCTATGAATAGGTAATTTACTTTGCTGTATAGCAGAAACTAACACAACATTGCAAAGCAATTATACTTCAATAAGAATTAATGAAAATAAAGGTAATATCCTCAAAGTGATGCATTTCCTTCATCTTTACCTCTGTGATGAGAGACCTAGGTCTGGAATGCTGTTAAAGAAAGAAAGAAGACTTCCCTGTTCACTCAGCAGTAAAGAATCCACCTACCAATGCAGGAGACACAGTTCGATCCCTGATCTGGGAAGATCTCTCATGCCATGGAGCAACTAAGCCTGTGGGCCACGAATACTGAGCATGTTCTCTAGAGCCTGGAAGTTGCAACTACAGAAGCCCTTGTGCCCTAAAGCTTGTGCTCCACAACAAGAGAAGCCACCGCAATGAGAAGCCTGCTCACCACAACTTGAGAGTAGCCTGCACTCTCAGGGCAACTAGACAAAAGCCTGCATGGCAATGATGACCCAGCACAGCCAAAACAATAATAAAAGTAATAATAATAAGTAAATAAAATGTTTAAAGAAGAAAAGAGAATCTTAGGCTTTTAAATAATATTACATGGGCCCCTCTTCAGCCCCCTATCATGCAGGCAAGACCAGAGTCATTGTTAAAACATTTTATAATGAAAACAAGTCCCTTGTTAAAAGTACTAGAAGTCATCCAAGTCATTTCATCTGCCCTAACACTTGGTAAAAAGTGAATGGCTTTGCTGACACTGAAGACAGTATTGTGGTTTCTCTCTCCGTTTCAAATGGGTGTTAAGGATCTGTCTACTGTGACTAGCACTGTGCCAGCCATCAGTGGGTTTGCAAAGAATAGAACTATGTCTGGCAACTGTCTTCCAGTATGGCTGGTGCTCACGTGACAATTCCCAGCACGTCCATCCAGCAAGGCAGAGATGATTTTCATGTTGGTTTGTTTTTCTTTACAAGTGTTGTTGCAAAAAGCATGCTATAAACCAAGAACAGTTATAAAATAAGAATAAGTAATAAAAACAATTGTAAAACACATTGCAAACATGAAGTGCCATGAAAATGCTTTAAGTAATAAGTCTTCCCCTCTACCCTGGCTAGTCTACAGCATATTTTATAAATCCATTGGTAAGACACAGCTGCCAGGCAAAATTACAGAATGCAAGTAACAGACAGACCTGGGTTCGAATTCTGGCTGTTCTTGACTCTGATGAGTCATTGAAGTTTGAACATGTTGCTTAACATTTTTGAGCTTCCGTTTTCCTTTGTGCAAAATGGAGCTAGCAATATCTGTCTATGGGGTTACTATGAATCTCAAATTAACTAGTTCCCTGCTACGTAACTTGTAACTAGTTATAATTAGTAACTAATTATAACAACTATAGTTATAACAACTATACCAATTGTAACTAGTTAGTAAGTAGCTCTCTACTTAGTATAGAGACTAGTGAGTTGAAGGTGGCCCTGTGTGTGTGCATGCATGCTAAGTTGCTGCAGTAGCACCTGACTCTTCATGACCCTATGAACTGTAGCCAGCCAGGCTCCTCTGTCCACGGAATTCTTCAGGCAAGAGTACTGGAGTGGGTTGCCATGCCTCCTCCAGGGGATCTTCCTGACCTAAGGATCGAATCCATGTCTCATGTCTCCTGCTTTGGCAGGCAGGTTCTTTACCACTGTTGCCATCTTGGGAAGCCTGAAGGTGGCCCTAAAACTTACATTTCAGGGAAGAAGTTTTCTTGCCTAGGCTAGATGACAAAACTACTCTCTAAGAACTCTTAAGAAGGAAATTTGAGGACAAAATATTCAAAGAGAAAGTAGAAAGAATGGGGAAAATAAATAAGAAATTGCTATAAAGATCATGATCTTTATACTTTGACACTGAGGGGGTGAGATGGTTAAGACCTTGACTTCAACCTATGGCCCATGTAAGCTGAACAAACTGCTAGATGTAACTTTCATTTCTTATGAATGTGTTCTAATATGTACTTTCTGGCCACTACCCCAAATGCATTTTCTTTCCTTTTGCTTTAAAATTTTTATTAAAAACTAATAAAATCCTTTGAAGTACTCCTATCCCTACCCAAACCATTTCCCTTCCCACCTCAGAGAAAGAAACCGTGAGGAAATTGGCATATACCCTTCTTCTTCATGGTCTTACAATTTTTTTTCCACAGTTATAATATATGCATAATATATAACACCATGAAATTTTTTTAAAAACTTCATGCAAATAGTATACTGTGAGTCAGCTGGCACATTTCTGTTCATGTAGCCTACTTTCAAGGTTGATTCAGGTAGATAAACGTATATTTTGTAGTTCATTTTAAAAGTTATAGATCAGCTTTTTAAATTCATCATGATTTATTTTTCTCATGCCTCTATGGATGAATATTTAGTAGTTTCTGATTTTTCTTGTTATATATGTTTTCTAAGATTGTCCTAGGGTGTGCCCTTTTCCGTGTGTGCTAGAATTCTGGAAGTGGAATTGCTGAGTGGTATGATTTACTCATTTGTAACTGTATCAGATAATGCCAAGTGGCCATCTGAAGAAGTGAAAGCAATTCAGGCTTCCACTAGTAACATAATCAGTGAATTTGATTGCCCACGTCCTCATCCGCATTTGGTAATGCCAGACTCTTAGATGCCTCCCAGTCCGATGGGTGAAAACTGATCTGTCACTACTGTTTAACAAGTTACTTCTGTTTGTGTTAGTCATTTTAACTTTGCTCATGGTGCCTTTTCTGATAATGGTTGTTTTCTAATTTTTAAGTTGAATTTATCAATATTTCTGCTAGGGTTTGTGTATGTTGTTTCTTGTGTAAGAAATAATTAGCAACCAGAAATAATAAATTATTCTGCATTTTTTTCCTAAAAATTTAAAATATTGCCATTCTTGATTGAGTCTATAAGCCATTGGAATTCATTCTCATATATGATCTGAGATAGGGGTCTAATTTACTTTTTCCACATGGATCGTAATTTTTCCAGGATCATTTGATGAATCCTGTATTTTTCCTATGGTGATTTGTAATGGCACCACTCTCAAAAAAACGCACATACACAAATTTCTATATAGAAGGAGGCTTATTTCTTGGCTTTCTAGTCTTTCTGTTAGTTTATCAACTACTACATTAGCTTTCTAAAAATCTTGATTTCTGCATGGTGAGTCCTCTATAAGTCCCCTACATACAGATGAGTTCCATTCTCAGAGTGTGTTTGTAAGTCCGATTTATTTGTAAGTCCAACAAAATTGCCCTAGATATCCAACTAACACAATCAGCTGTAAAGTACTGTACTGTAATAGGTTTGTAATACTTTTTACATAAATAATACAAAAAACACACAAAAATAAAGAAAATATGTTCAGTTTTACAGTACAGTACCTTGAAAAGTACAGTGGTACAATACAACAGCTGGCATCCAGAGGCTGGCATCAAGTGAACAGGCAAGAAGAGTTATTGGCTGGAGGAAGGAGAGAGGGTAGGAGATCGTAGAGTTTGAAGGATCTATAAAAGTAGCATATTTATGATTTAATTTTTTCTGATATTCCAAACAACTTTCCTCAGTGATTTACAGTGTAAACACAGAATGCAGAGAAACCCAGAGAACAGGAAAGGGCTTGGAGCACAACAGTTAAACAGATCTAGGTTCTAACTCTGGTTGGTCACACCTCTAAAATTAGCCGTGTATCATTGAATGCATTGCTTAACCTCTCTGAGCCTCAGTTTCCTTATGTGTACAATGGAGCTAAACTGTAGCTATCCTGTAGGGTTCCTGTGGATCTAAATTAGCTAGTAATAATAATTAATGTTAACATTAATAGCATCCAAGAGGCATAACCTGTCAAATCCTCTGCTAAATACTTAGCATAGAGGTTAGCATATTAAAAAGTGCCCTGATGTCTTCTTTCTTTCTTTCTTTCTTTGCAGGTACATGCATGTGTGCATATACACACACACGCGCACTCACACACACATCCGTCTGTGCTGAGGAAATATGCTAGAGGAAAACATACAAATATTAAATGTCATTTCCCAGGGTTTAGCAGAAGAATGGGCTGCTGCAGAGGTTAATACTGGAAAATGATTCACATTCAGGATTTCTAATTCTACCTTAATTGTATCTGGCTCCAGTTATACTATGGGATCTCCATAAATCTCAGGAAACATTCACCAAATTGTTAACCCAGCCCCACCCCAGCTTACCAAAAGCAGTCTCTCGGGACCCTCTTTTATACCTGGAACAGCTGTTTGGCCATCATGCCCAATGTGAGCAACTAAACTTTGCCTCACTATGGAAACTCTGTGGATGGAGGATGAGAACAATTCAGTGGAACCAAAAAGAGTCCCAGCATAGATCGAAGCAGCCTTCCGATTCAGCTACAGAGGAAACCCACACGAAGTTACAAAGGGAGATAGAGGGGATGTGAAAAGAGGAGAACACTTCTGAATTTCAAAAATGATGTAAGAAATCTGACAGTAGAAAAGGACAAATAGCTAACAAAAATGACAATCATGTGTTTATAGCATATTTACAGTAATAGTGACCTTGCAGACAGTAAAACTGAACAACTGACTGCCACCTGCGTGGATGTTTCTGTAGTGCCAAGAATATTTGCTGCTTTCTTTCCAGTGTCAGTCCTGTAGAAGACAATAGCTATGGTCTTGGTTTGGACATTCCTTCTTTTTTTAAAAAACTCTATTCACGTTACCTGAGAAAGCCTTTGTTTAATATCGGTCAAGAGATGGAACTCATACCTGGGATTACGCTGGCACACAGGTTGTCAGAGTGGGTACAGGACTGGTTTGACTCTTTAGAACAAGTTCTGAACTTTCGTGGAAATACTCAGAACACTCTCTTTCTTAGCTCAGAGTTGTGAGGATGTGAGACTGCAGTAGCTATGACCCTAAGTTGCTGTGTTATTTTTCCGTGGCTGCTGTAATAAATTACCACAAACTTCATGACTTAAAACAACAGAAATCTATTCTCTCACAGTTTGGGGGGCCAGAAATCTGGAACCGAGGTGTCAGTAGGGCCATGTTCCCTCCAAGGCTCTAAGAGAGAAACTTTCCTTTCTTCTTCCACCTTCTTCTTGGGTTGTGACTGTATCATTCCAATCCCTGTCTCCATCGTCACAAGGTCTTCCTCTTCTGCTTCTTATAAGAAAACCTGTCATCAGATGCAGGGCACATCTGGCTAATTGAGGGTGATTTTATCTCAAGATCCTTCATGATATCTCCAAAGAACCCTTTTCCAAATAGAGTGCCATTCACAGATTCCAGGAATTTGTAGATGACATATCTCATTGGCTGCCACCATTCAACCCACAACTGTCATCCTGAAAGAAGTCTGTTTCAAGAATGCAGCCAACCCAATGACGGAGAGAGAAATCTTAGAGCTCATCACTCACAAGAGGACCTTATCAAACTGTGTCTGAAGTCAACCCTATTCCCACTGTGTGAGCCATGGGATTTTATTATAATTCCTTAGGCTGGAAATTGGATCCAACTGGGCTTTTTGTTATTCACATCCCAAAGAGTTTTCACAAATTAAACAAAGAAAAAAGATATTTTGTAACAGAACACCCAACCTTCCTCTTTTAAACAAAAAGAATATCTGCAGGATTCTATGTAATTGAGGAGGATTCAGACTGTCTCCCTTTGGTGACAGACTCTGAAGGCATCCCCCTGCAATGTCTTGCACTGCAGGCTCAGAGGATGTGCATGCTCCCAGAATGAACACTTCATTCTCCTCCAGCTTTGGTGGGGCTGACCTGAAGCAGGATTCAGAGTTACAATTAGCTATTGAAAAGCTACACTGGCTTCCCTGGTGGCTCAGTGGGTAAAGAATCTGCCTGCAATGCAGGAGACACGGGAAATACGGGTTCAATCCCTGGGTTGGGAAGATCCCCTAGAGGAGGAAATGGCAACCTGCTCCAGTATTCTTGCCTGGAGAATTCCATGGACAAAGGAGCCTGGTGGGCTACAGTCCATGGAGCTGTAAAGAGGAGTCAGACATGACTAAGTACAAGCACAGCAGTGTTGAAAACAGGGAGATAGTCTCATTGTAAGAAGGCAGTGTGGGATCATGAGAAGATAGTGGCTTGCAGATCAAAAACATCTGAACTGGCATCCAGCTCTGTGGTGAAGTATGTTGAGCCTCAGATTCCAAAAGCATAAATAAAGACCCTCCTGGAGAATGAGCTGAGGAATGCAAGTGTAGGGGGAAGAGAGGATGTCCATGTATCCTCCATGCCTCGTGGCTACTAACCCAGTGTCCTAGTTGGGGAAGCAGTGGAGGTGAGGATGGAGGCGCAGGTGGGACTAATGTTTCTTTAGTATCTTTGAGGTGCCAGACTGTGTGGTTTTCTCTCCTTTAATCGTCTAAAGTATAAAGTAATCTGCATTGCACAGTCGAGAAATATGAAGCTCCACGTGTTATAGAACATCCCCAGTTCACACAGGTAGCAAGTGGCCAAGCTGAAATTTGAACTCAGGTTGGTCTGAGTTCAAAGACCACAGTGTTTACATTACTCCACCCTCTCTCATGACACCTAAGAAGGAGACAGTGAGGGCAGAGAAACCATCAACACCACCAAGCAGAGAAACCAAACTAACTCTTACAGAAGCTTACTATGAGCCGGGAGCTCTACTAAGCACTTTTTAAAGTTGCCTTTGATTATTAATGGGGGGGGGGTGGAAACATAGCCAATGTTTATTGAATGCATGCTATATGTCAGGCAGTGTTGTGAGAGCTTTATATGCAGTATTGCACTTAAATCTCGTAACAGCTTTTTGAAAAAAAGGTATTTTTGTTATTGCTGTTATTATTATTGGTTCTGTGTTACAGGTCAAGAGAGTGGCCCAGAGAGGGTGAATAACTTAGATAAGCTAGTAAGGAGCAGGATTTGGACCCAGGCAGTCAGTTCTAGAGCTACAGCCTGTAGGTGTAGGAAAATGCGTCAGAGGGTGGTTAGACCCCACACATCACAGGTGCATCCTTCCTATGAGACAAGCAGGTTGCACAGACTGGGCTTGGGAAGGTCCTACTGCCCTCCCTCTGCCACACCTGACATCTTCCCAGCAGCTTTGTGAGGAGATCCGCCTCTACCCACTGTAGTGGGGACGGGCTGAGCAGAAGGTGGGGAGTGGGCCTTCTCTGTCCTTGCGCTTCCCAAGTGGGACTGGAAGTCTCTCCCCACAAAGATTTAAGAATGGAAGGAAGGAGGTAAAAGAGCCTCATCTGCTAAGGGTCGGGGAGTTTATTACTATTATCATTATTATTGTTATTCTAACGCTGGAACATACAAAATGTTCACCATTAAGTCCATTTCAGAACACCAGAGTCCTTTGTGATTTTTAGAAGAAAGTTTGTTAAGATCTTTGAAGTTCATGATTCCAGACCTGAACCAGACTGTACTTCTTTTGAATATTACTTAGAGAATATTATTAGGGAAAGCCCTGGCACAATAAATTAGGCATGCTGTTACTATTAGTTTCATTATGAATATCTACACTGTGATCATAGGACAAATCATGCACCAGATAAAAATGTCTCAGCGCGAGAGCTAATCATGTTTATTTTCCCAGCTAAGGCCTGGCCTTTTTTGTACCTGCCTCATGTAACACACTGGGCATCATGCAATACTGAGCGCTGGAATTCTGGGTGAGGTCCACCCCAGGGAGCCCTAACACCCACATGTCACATGGTTTGCTGGTGGGTTTGAGTCTGCACACAAGCTATGGCTTCTGACATGCAGCTCTCTTTTGTCTGCTTGAAGCTCTGTCTTTGAAGTTACCGGATTTTTTTTTTTTTTTAAGCACAAGATTATAGGGATTATTTTTGGAGAGTTCTAAAAAAACTCTCAAAACATTATTTCACTTATTTTGCATTAAGTAAAAAAAAGCAGGATAATATATATTTTGCCATTATAACAAAATAGGTGTGAATAATGCCTGTAGGCACCGCCTTGTATGCTTGCAATGCCTTGTAGGATCAGAATGTGATTTAAAGTGATGTGGAGAGTTGGGATTTAAAAATTTATGTACCATTTTCTATCTTGTTTAAATAAAATATAATTTTCTAAAATAATAACAGTAATAGTAGGAATTTTTAATTACCATCAAACACCAAATTTTTCAGCTTATAAACAAATGTTATTTTTAAAAAAACTTTTTATTGGAATATAGTTTATTTACAATGCTGTGTTAGTTTCAGGTTTAAAGTAAAGTGAATCAGTTATACATGTACATATATCCATCCTTTTTAGATTCTTTTCCCATATAGATCATTACAGAGTATTGAGTTCCTTGTGCTTAAGCTCCATTATTTTAAATGTGTGAATGAAGATGAGATTTTTCAGAAGCTATGTATAACTATTTTGGTCAACAAGGACTATGTGTGGCAAATAATTGGTTAATAAACAAAGAATTTGGTTAATGTGTATTGATCAACATAGATATTAGAGATAATTTGTATGAAACTAGTGGTTTCAGTTCTTCAAGTGATTAGGAGCTGGGAATAATGACTCAAAGTCTGGAAATTGGTCCAAGGGAAGTCTCCTGTAGGATAGGCAGGAGCGAAGTATAAGTGCTGTGAATTCATGATGCGGCCCCAGACAGGTCACTTTACATCTGCAAACTCAGGAGCCCAGATTGGGCATCACCCAAGGGGACCGCTGGTGTCAACTTTGAGGTTCTATACCGATTTTCCATTTGTATATGTGATTTGTCAGAATGCCTTGGCTCTAATTACAACCTACAGTTCAGTTCAGTTCAGTTCAGTCGCTCAGTCATGTCCAAATCTTTGTGACCCCATGAACTGTAGCACGCCAAGCCTCCCTATCCATCACCAACTCCCAGAGTCCACCCAAACCCACGTCCAGTGAGTCGATGATGCCATCCAACCATCTCATCCTCTGTCATCCCCTTCTCCTTCTACGCTCAATCTCTCCCAGCGTCAGGGTCTTTTCCAATGAGTCAGCTCTTCACATCAGTGGCCAAAGTCTTAGAGTTTCAGCTTCAACATCAGTCCTTCCAATGAACACTCAGCACTGATCTCCTTTAGGATGGACTGGTTGGATTTCCTTGCAGTCCAAGGGACTCTCAAGAGTCTTCTCCAACACCACAGTTCAAAAGCATCAATTCTTCGGCGCTCAGCTTTCTTCACAGTCCAACTCTCATATCCATACACGATCATTGGAATAACCATAGCCTTGACTAGACAGACCTTTATTGGCAAAGTAATGTCTCTGCTTTTTAATATATTGTTTACATTGGTCATAACTTTCCTTCCAAGGAGTAAGCATCTTTTAATTTCATGGCTGCAATCACCACCTGCAGTGATTTTGGAGCCCCTCCAAAATAAAGTCTGACACTGTTTCCACTATTTCCCCATCTATCTGCCATGAAATGATGGGGCCAGATGCCATGATCTTAGTTTTCTGAATGTTGCACTTGAAGCCAACTTTTTCACTCTTCTCTTTCACTTTTATCAAGAGACTCTTTAGTTCCTCTTCACTTTCTGCCATAAGGGTGGTGTCATCTGCATATCTGAAGTTATTGATATTTCTCCTGGCAATCTTGATTCCAGCTTGTGCTTCTTCCAGCCCACTGTTTCTCATAATGTACTCCGCATAGAAGTTAAATAAGCAGGGTGACAATATACAGCCTTGACGTACTCCTTTTCCTATTTGGAACCAGTCTGTTGTTCCATGTCCAGTTCTAACTGTTGCTTCCTGACCTGCATATAGGTTTCTCAAGAGGGAGGTCAGGTGCTCTGGTATTCCCATCTCTTTCAGAATTTTCCACAGTTTCTTGTGATCCACACAGTCAAAGGAGCATAGTCAATAAAGAAGAAATAGATGTTTTTCTGGAACTCTCTTGCTTTTTTGATGACCCAGCAGAGGTTGGAAATTTGATCTCTGATTCCTCTGCCTTTTCTAAAACCAGCTTGAACATCTGGAAGTTCATGGTTCACATATTGCTGAAGCCTGGCTTGGAGAATTTTGAGCATTACTTTACTAGCATGTGAGATTAGCGCAATTGTGTGGTAGTTTGAACATTCTTTAGCATTGCCTTTCTTTGGGCCTGGAATGAAAACTGACCTTTTTCAGTCCTGTGGCCCCTGCTGAGTTTTCCATATTTGCTGGCATAGTGAGTGTAGCTGTTTCATAGCATCATCTTTTAGGATTTGAAATAGCTCAATTTCATCACCTCCACTAGCTTTGTTCACAGTGATGCTTCCTAAGGCCCACTTGGCTTCACATTCCAGGATGTCTCGCTCTAGGTGAGTGATCACACCATGGTGATTATCTGGGTTGTGAAGATCTTTTTTGTATAGTTCTTTTGTTTATTCTTGCCACTTCTTCTTAATATCTTCTGCTTCTGTTGGGTCCCTACCATTTCTGTCCTTTATTGAGCCCATATTTGCATGAAATGTTCCCTTGGTATCTCCAATTTTCTTGAATAGATCTCTAGTCTTTCCATTCTATTACTTTCCTCTATTTCTTTGCACTGATCACTGAGGAAGGCTTTCTTATCTCTCCTCGCTATTCTTAGGAATTCTGCTTTCAGATGCTTATATCTTTCCTTTTCTCCTTTGCTTTTTGCTTCCTGTCTTTTCACAGTTATTTGTAAGGCCTCCTAAGACAGCTATTTTGCTTTTTTGCATTTCTTTTTCTTAACCTACAAGCAGGTAGGAAAGAAAATGATTTCTCTATTTCTTGTCTCATCCTGTTCCTGTGGACTTTCTTTCATTCAGAACAGCTATTTTACGAATTTAATCTGTGAGTCCTCTTTTGTGGGGAGAGGGGTTCATTATTTCTCTTTCTTGTAGAGTCCTCATAGGGCAGTGTTTTGCCCAATAAGTGTTAAGAGATTGATGATGGTTATCACTTTGTGATAAACCGAATCTGCAAAAATGGCTCCATCTCCTCATGCAGGTGCTCACAACCTGAGGTGCCTCTTCAAGCCCCAGCATATCACGTTGGTGCCTCTTAAAAGCCCTCTCCAACAGACCATCATTTCTCACTTTAAATGGTTTCTTTCGAATTTCCAACTTAGTCTTGTCTTTCCTTTCCAGTTATTTTTAGTGGGAGTCAGAGCTCCTTTATGGGTCCCTGAGAACTTCTTCTGGGCCTTTCTAGAGCAAAACAGTTCTAGCATGGAAAGGGAGAAATATGGTGAAGGAATTCTTGGCCTCAGTATAGTTTATTTAAAAAGACCAGTTTGGAAAACACAGACTAAGGTGACAGATAGAGCTTGTCACTGAGAGGTCAAGAAACACAGATGGTGTTCAGAAGTGTGGCAGTGGAAATACTTGCTGAAGATTGATCAAGGTGATACCACTCATGTGCTCCCAAATGGGGACAACTCAGAGCAAAGCCATACAGCTACAGTTTGGGGACAGGGTGGTATTATTTTTAATCAAATTTGCATGCTTTTGTTAAAAAAGTGAATGTTTTTGTGAAGTACATATTCTTTCATCAATCAAACATCACGCTATTCCTTATCGTATCTATGTAATTTGAGCAAACTCCGGGACATAGTGAAGGACAGAGAAGCCTGGCGTGCTACAGCCCATAGGTCATAAAGACCTGGACATGACTTAGTGACTGAACAACAGTCTATGTAAGGCACACATTTACATTTCCTACCTGGTAATGTAAGATCTGAATGACAAGATCCTTTGACTTTGATTGATTCCTGAAATTAGATGAGAAAATGACCTTATAAAGTGACTTCACTTATTCTCTTATCTTCAACCATGGAATGTTCATCAGATGAAAAGCAAAAGAAATGGCTCAGTGAAGAAAGTACCTTATGAATTATGGCAGGACTTGCAGGACTATCCCTCCAGTCTGTGGCCCAGAATCCATCGAATGCTCTGGAAATGCTACAAAGAGCAAAGCTGAACTGTGTGCTTTGGTAGTTCTATGGTCCTGAAGGTGGAGAGCATGTCCAAAGTCTTCAGTGATCTGGTTCATCTCAGAGAGGAGCAAGGCTGTTTGAAAGTGTTCTCTCCCTAGAAGAGGCATGGTGGAGGCTGAGGGGTGATACTGATCCTCCCCCAAGTTCCTCCAGTAACTCAAGGGGTGGGGGAGAGCATTGTTTGATATAGCAGTAGGGTGCCATGTCATCATAACAGATTGGCCTTACCAAGCCCTTACAGGCTCTACATTGAGATTCTGCCTATACCTGTGGCCTGACTGCCTGGGCTTGCGCCATCCTGGATTTTGGCCCTAGTTGTGAAACTTTATTTGCAAGTTCATGTAGTTCTACAACATCACAGGCTAGAAGTACATACTGGGATTAACCTCAGAAGTCATTCGAGGTCACCCCAGCAGACAGGAATTTTGCCCAGCCACCTTACTTGATCTTTTGACTCTCTCAGCTACTCTAATCCATGGCAGCTAGCCTCTCTACATCAGAATGCACACTGCAAGCTCAATGCAAAATGCTGGGCCCAAGGTGCCCAGGGTAAGTGTGATGCCCATGCTTCATGCAATGCAAGTACTCTCTGATCTGGCACTGCCCACCTTCACGCCTTCTTCTCTCATCACTCTCGGCATTACATTTTAGGTTCCAATACATTACGATGTGGAAGGTCCCTACAGAAGCCATGCTACTCCTTGACCCCTGGCCTTTGCTCATGCTGTCAACTTGAAATACTCAGCTATCTCCTCTTTAGCTCTTAATAATTCAGTGGAACCATGCAGTTTCCACCTCTTTCAGGAAGGCTTCCTAATCTCCCCCATTCACAGCTGAATTACATACTCGTTATCTCTGCCCATAGAAACCAGTGCCAATTTCTATCCCTTCTCCTTACCATATTACATTATAATTACCAGTTGATGTCTATCTTGCTCAAAATGAGGACCTCACAACGTTGTTCTCCAGTGCCTTGCACAGGGCGTATAGTGTTGGATCAGTGATTAGGGAGGGAATGAGTGAAGAGGGGATTTGAAAACCAACATGGAATACTCATCTGCTATGTGCACGATACTGTGTCAGATGTGTTATTTAATCTTCACAAAAATATGCAAAGTGGGCATAATTATTCAATCTCATCAAATGAGGAAAGCTCGCAGAGCACAAATACCTTTCTTTAGGTCCTATAATTAGTAACTGACAGCAGCATCTTTTGAATCAAACCCCCGAGGATGAAATGTCTGTGCTGTCTTCATGATAGCATCCACCCCTCCCTGACAGCCTGATCTCAAGTGCCCAGGCTGAAAGTATCCCGGTCAGACAGAAAGCGCTAGTGTGTAAGGTAGTACTCAGCAAGCTTCTTTCCAGATAAGGTCTTTTGCTCTTGACTGTCCACGTCTGACCAGTGCACAAATACAGTTGTGAGATGGCCAGTCTCCTTGGAAGAACTGCCCAGGAATCACGTTTCCCTCTTCACCCCTGTATGACCTAGGGTTATTGCCTCAGATTTTTTTATAACTTCACTTCCTACAGATAGCGTTTAGCTTTCATAAAACCCACCCAATTCGTTATCTGCTCACATTTCTCCAGATGTTTTAACTCCCACTCCTGTCTTTCTTAATGACTCTAGGGGTTGATTACCAGCAGGGTTAAAGCTGTCAAATTATTCTTGGCTCTATTCCACTTCTTCTTTTTTTTTTTTAAATCCATCTTCAAAGTTCAATTCAAAATCTTCATCCATGGATCAATAATCTTTTTTATTTCTTCTAATTTTAGCCAATTCACAGTACTGGAGCTAACAATGGAGAATGGTTTCATTTTCCTATAATTCTACTCATTCTGAAGATTCTGCTATTGGCTTTACCTCTGGGCTTACATCTCTCCTCCTTTCTGCTCACAAAGAACAGAGAACTGAAAAGACAAGAGAAGGATGAACTCTTCAGGAAGGGTCTTCATATGACAGTCCAGGCTTCCTTGGTCTCAGGAGAAGAAAAAGGGTATCACCTGGATCCCAGAGAAATCAACAAATTTACACCTGTTGATCTTTAGAGAGTGGAGATTGAAGACAGATATCTTATTCGTGCAATACATTTAATGGGGCCGGCAGACATTCTTCATTCTAGATGTCATCATCTATCCACAGTGAGTGAAAGTTGCTCAGTCATGTCCGACTCTTTGTGACACCATGGATTGTAGCCCACCAGGCTCCTCTGCCCATGGCATTTTCCAGGCAAGAATACTGGAGGGGTTTGCCATTCTCTTCTCCAGGGGATCTTCCCAACCCAGGGATTGAACCCAAGTCTCCTGCATTACAGCAGATTTTTAACTGTCCGAGTCACCAGGGAAGCCTAGAAATATGACAAATGGAATGAAACTCGAGACTCACAGAATCATAGCAAGAACTTCACCCTGTCCTAAACCCAGAGGTTGGCTACTAACCTCCAGAGGGGGGCTACACACATCTCTTCCAGCAGCTGGGAGAAAACTAAACTAGACAGTTCAGAGATGAGACCTGATTTGAATTCAAGACCCACAAAGTCAACAATGGGAAGCAGGAGATACTGCTTTCTCTGAACTTTTTTTTTTTAATTGAAGTGTGGTTGATGTACAACATTACATGTTACAGGTGTACAATGCAGTGATTCACAATGTTTAAAGGTTATACTCCATTTACAGATAATATAAAATATTTGCTATATTCCCTGTGTTGGTCATTATATCCTTGTAGCTTATTGTATAACTAATTGTTTGTACCTCTTAGCCCCCTGTGCCTATCTCACCACTCCCCACTTCCCTGATAACTTCTTGCTCTAAGCTCTAAGTTGATTCCTTTTATCTCCAAAGTTTTGGATCTGTTTTAGCGAGGGTGGTTTTAAAGGGGCACCAAAGGAAAACCTGATTCTGAGGTCTCAGGGAAGCACTCCAATTGTTCTCTTGTTGAGTACTGATGGGAACTAGTGACTCCCTTCGCCATTTAGGGACACAGAGCCTTGGAATAATTTCTGTGATACTCAAAGCATAGCATTATTTAAAATACTTAAAATATCAATAATTAAATATTTATATTGCACTTACTTTACAAAGCACATTTTCATTCATTACTTCTTTTGTGCAACTGAGAAAGCTCTGCACTGACTCAGAGTGAGGGCTGCAACATATGATGAAGCTGGATATCATGTTTCCTTTGAAATATCTTTATACATTTTCATAGATATAAAGTTAGAGACCATCATATGGACTGGGTAATCACAGAAGAAGTTTTTGTAAGTATAAGTAAAAGACCTTGCAACTTCATCTCAAGTGATTCTTGCCATCCACATATTCTTTTCTAAGGCTGGCATTATCCTTTATTTGATACTTTATTTTTAACCTACAGTAAAAAACTTTTTTAATGTTTTTCATCCATGGGAGCTACTTATATCTTCCCTCAAATATACACACTGCAATAGCATGCTTCTTGTCATTAGTTTTCTAAGAATAAAATTTTCCTATCTTTTTGACAAAGGAGTTGGAGTGAATACACACACACATTAGATAAGATTTTAAAATAAAATTTTGTTTTCCAGCAAAGGATTGTAATGAAAACTTTCTCAGAACTAATTCACTGTATATAAGACAGCTTTAGGCTCATGTTTTAAAATATACCACACTGCTTTGGCAGGCCAGCCATGTTTGTCAAAAAGGTATTTTTTATGTCAACAGTGCTTCATAGGCTGATAGGTTTTTTATACATTAATTTTTTTAATCCAAATATTCAAATCCAAATATTGAATATACTTAATTGGATTTGACTATATCTGTTTATTTGGCCAGAATGTTATCAGAGTAGATGAAACCAGATAAAATGGTTAGTCTTGGACCACGCTTGTCATCTCTGATCAGTCTTTTAGTCTGTATATAATAAGCTGGAACACAGAGACATTCCTCATTTGAGTAAGTCACATAAGTTCCTCAATACCTTTACTCATATGCTATCCTCATATTTCAATAGAAATATGAAAAGTCATCTATGTATTAGCTTGCTAGGGCTGCCATAACAAACCACCACAGCCTGGGTGATTTAAACAGCAGAAATTAATTTTCTCACTGTTCTAGAGCCTAGCAGGCCAAGATCAAGGTGTTGGCAGGTTGGTTTTTCCTGAGATCTCTTTCCTTGGCTTGCAGATGGCGATCTTCTCTCTATTTCTCCACAGTCTTCCCTCTGTACATGTAGGTCTCCAAATTTCTTCTTCTTATAAGGATATAGTCATAGTGGATTAGGGCCCACCCTAAGGACTTTGTTTTAACTGAATTACCTTTAAAGATCCTATCTCCAAATATAGTCATGATCTAACTCTGAGATACCAGGGGTTAGAACTTAGACATTTGAATTTTAAGAGGGGTACAATTCAGCCCATAATAATATATGTTCAGGTGCCCCTTTCCACAGAGAAGAGTTTTTAATCAAAATGTCTGCACATTCTCCAAATAACCAGATTACTACTTACTTTGGCCCAAGGACCTCAATTAGGAGCTAAAAATCAAGTAGTCACACTGGCTCTCACTAAATCCAAGTGTTCCCAATAAGTCTCTCAGGCTCTTTGGGAACATTTCATGGTGGTGAGATAGCAATTAAATTCTGTTTAAGAGAGGAAATGGTTAACCGAAATGTATAAAGCAGTCCCAACAAAAGGAGTTTTGGGTACCTCTAAATCAATCTTTGAAATGTCATTGTTAAAATGTCTCTGTTTGGACACTACTAATACTATCAAAATGAGTTTCCTCTCTGCCTTCCTTATTACATACTTTCTGAACAGTAAGCACTTTTATCTTTTTTTTTTCCTTCTATTGTCACCTGTGCCTCAGGTTCAGAAAATGTGGGTCCAATAATTAAATTCACTCTCTTTCGTGTTTTTCTTTACATCTGAGATCTGTGCCACACACTTAAAAGACTCCTGCCTTCTTCTAAAACTTATCTTTTTTGTATCCTCCTTTCAGTTCAGTTCAGTTGCTCAGTCGTGTCCACTCTCTGAGACCCCATGAATTGCAGCACACCAGGCCTCCCTGTCCATCACCAACTCCCAGAGTTTACTCAGACTCAGGTCCATCAAGTCAATGATGCCATCTAGCCGTCTCATCCTCTGTTGTCCCCTTCTCCTGCCCCCAATCCCTCCCAGCATCAGGGTCTTTTCCAATGAGTCAAGTCTTCTCATGAGGTGGCCAAAGTTTTGGAGTTTCAGCTTTAGCATCAGTCCTTCCAATGAACACCCAGGACTGATCTCCTTTAGGATGGACTGGTTGGATCGCCTTGCAGTCCAAGGGACTCTCAAGAGTCTTCTCCAACACCACAGTTCAAAAGCATCAATTCTTCAGCACTCAGCTTTCTTCACAGTCCAACTCTCACATCCATACTTGACCACTGGAAAAACCATAGCCTTGACTAGATGGACCTTTGATGGCAAAGTAATGTCTCTGCTTTTTAATATGCTGTCTAGGTTGATCATAACTTTCCTTCCAAGGAGTAAGCATCTTTTAATTTCATGGCTGCAAGCACCATCTGCAGTGATTTTGGAGCCCCAAAAAATAAAGTCTGACACTGTTTCCACTGTTTCCCCACCTATTTCCTATGAAGTAATGGGACCAGATGCCATGATCTTAGTTTTCTGAATGTTGAGTTTTAAGCCAACTTTTTCACTCTCCTCTTTTACTTTCATCAAGAGGCTCTCTAATTCTTCACTTTCTGTCATAAGGGTGGTATCCTCCTTACCTAGAATATAAATATTGAGGATATGGGCATTATCTTACATTTATTTAAGTCCCAGTGACTAATTCATCCCTGTACACAATGGACTCCAGTCTTGTCTATTGTTCACTGACTCAGTTAATAAAATCATATTGCAAATTTCAAGATTTAAAAATCTTTTTTTTTTATGGTAGAATGGTGACAGCTGAAGCTGTGATGAACACGAAGGGTTCTTTCAATTTTTGTGTATATTTGAAAATTTGCATAACACAAAAGTGAACAAATTAGAAGAATATGAATACAATAGTAAAATATCCTTTGAATATATCATATTTTATTTTTTAAATATCCAATTTATGCTAAAGATTTTTAATTCTCCACCACTCCAACTCAGATTTCATTATTAAATTTCTGGGTGAAATATAACTCAAATAACTTATTTAACATCATCAGGCTTCATTCACTTTTTTGTAGAAGTTTTTGATAGACTAATAATGTTAATAAAAATGGAAGGGATACCTTTAAAGACCAAATGATTTTCCCTGATTTCAGAAGAGATGGTATGGAGAAAGGAACAGGGAGGGTGTGAAACGGACACATATCTGAGGCCATGCAAAGACGCCAGCAGTAGAAAACAAAGGCAGCTTGTAGTGAGCATGTGCTGCGTTTCTCTACCCTTGCTCCACACCCCAAGGACTGGAAGACAGACAGCCAGAAGGAATAAAATATCTAGAACTGCTCTTTAAGGGATGGGAGAACCCAGTGACGCTTTGAGTGGCCTGACAAAACATCTTGAATTGCTTCTTAAACCTTCAGGACTTGGCAAAATTCAAAACACGTTTTGCCAGGCGCTTTTTCCCTTAATTTTTAAGCCCCTGTGTATTTCAAGGGAAATTTAATCCGTATGTTTCTGATTCATTTACACTTAACTCATCAAAATGCTGTTTTTTGAGAGTTATTTGATGTCTGAGATGCCGTATAAGCATTTTGTATAAGTTTTTCTTTTTATTCAAACCATAAAGTTGCCTTTTGCCAGCAGTGTACAGAACCTCAACCACTGGAGACTTAATCTCAATTTTTAAATAAGGACCCACTAATTTCAAGGGTCTTTTTATTTTCCCGAACATTTTCTCTTGCTGCTACATGACAATGAATGATTTGTCGAGGACTGTAACCAGTCACTGAAGAAACACACAAGAAACAAAACAGCCTTCCTTGAAATGATGTTGTTTTCAACTAAAGGACATCTTTTCTGCACACTTTTGGGAAAGTTTCTTCCAATGAATCAATGTGACCTATATATTTTGGTATCAGCCTCCATTGTAACATTGATTCAACACTCAATTGCAGTGATTTATATATGAGTTTGTCTTCCTTTTCAGACTGGGTGTTTATTAGGATTTTTGGTGGCAAACAAGCCACCTCTTACAAACCAAAATGAAACAGGGAATTCACTGAGGGTATTTTAATTACACCAGAATAGGTGAAAGGATATAGAATTGAACCTGGGCAATCCTAGGCATTCAGGCATTTCCAAGGGAAAATGAATGACTCTTCCATTCTTTTATCACTAAACCCAAGATTCAGACAAGGTGGGGGTTCAGTTCTTTCAATTTGCTTTATGTGCATACTTCCGTGGTAGAAGGTGGACAGAACATCTATTTTTCTCTCTTAGATAAAAAGCTCATGGTGGGAGAAGGTAGTTCCTCAGGAGGAATTAGGGAAGGGGAACTGAGTACCATCAGCATCTTCAGGACAGAGATTGTTCTTCATCTTCATATCCCTCGAGTCCAGGAGAGGGCTTGGTACATGGTTCATATTTTAAAGTCTGTATTAAGCATTAAGAAACCATTTCCTTAAAAGCATACAGTGATAGAGCAGTTTATATACCTGCATGACTGACAAATGCATTAAAATAGAATTGAGGGATTTCTGACCAAGTAAGATGAAGTAAATATATTCCATCCTGTCTACACCTTGGAAAGAATGCATAAAGCAGCTATTTGTGGACTCTCAAATGTAAGTAGCAATAGGCAGACTAAGAAGAAGACCAGAGTTCAAAATACCATCAAATCAATGATGAGTTGAAGTTAAAATTTATATTTCCTCCAGTATCCATTGGCTTAAATCCAGTATACCAGAAATGAGTACCGAGGTGCAGAGAGAGCTCCAAGAGAAACTCTCTAGATCTGGCTCAAGGAGAGGGAAAGGGAAATTCTAATACACTATCACGTAGAAATCTACCCTTTGTTTTCCCCTCTCTTTTGTTTTCCCATGCCATAGACGCCAATCAGTCCTGTGTTGGCGGTAGCAGTCTGCAACAAGGTAAACGTGTAGGATCTAAAACTCTCCTGGAAGGGGGCCTTCCTCTCCATTCAGTGTAGCTGTGGTCCCAAGAGTGTAGAGCCAACTCCCACAGCTTTTACTCTCTGTTCTCCTGCCACTTGGCCCTAGATATGGGCACAGTGGAGAAGGGTAACTAATGCTCTACCTTTCTGGTTGGAGGGCCAAAAAGAGGAGGCTCCAGAGATCCAAAAGTAGTAGGGATTTTGCAGAGAGAGGGAAACCAGAGAAAGCAAAATCATAAAGGTGTTTATGAACTCCAGGGCTCACCATCTGAGCCATACACACATGAATTTGATCTGATTCAGCAAATATTTTGAGAACTGAACTAACAGATAAAACCACAGACTGCATTGCAGACTGTCTGCTGGGAAGGCTCACACGTGAGACAGATCTGATACTGCAAAGGCTCAGACAATTGAACTACATTGGATTCACAACCAACAGCGTGCATATTGGAACTTGCAACCTGACCCTACAATCTTTTTTTATAAGATATAAACAGGTCCCAAAGTTTCAAAATATTCCAAATGACTATGGCACAATGCAAAATTTCTCAGCAGACAAAGAACCAGAAAACCCTCAACTTACCTGGGAAAAGACAATCAACAGATGCCAATGGCACAATGGCAAAATTAGTGGAAATATCTATTGAAGCCTTTAAAGAAGCTCTTATACAAATGGTCCAGAAAGCAACTGAAAACTCTAATTTTTCCATTCTCAAAATGAATAGAAAAATTAAAATTTCAGCAAATAAAGATACAAGAACAAACTGGAAAAAAAAAATAGAACTGGGAAACAAAATGACTGGTGGGCTCAACCATAGAGAAGCAGAGTAGGAGGAAAAAAATCGGTAAACTTGAATATAGGTGAATATAAATGACCAGTCTGTAAAACAGAGAGAAAAAGATTGAAATAAAAATGTGCAGAGCCTTAGGGACCTGTGAGTCAGTAACTAAAGATTTAATATTTGTGTTACCCAGAAGGGAAGGAAAATAATTCAGCTACTAAAAAATTTGAAGAAATAATGGCTGAAGACTCTCCACATTTGGCAGACATAGATTATAGAAAGAGGTAAGAAATAGGAATAAACAGAATAAACAGAAAATAAAACAATAAAAATTAAATAGAAAAAAATGGAGGGAATAAACAGAAAACAAATACTAGAACTAAATATATCATTAATTGCATTAAATGAAAATGGCTTAAATGTATCAATTAAAAGAGCTTGGCAAATGAAATTTTTTTAAAAAAATAAACTGCTTATAAGAAACTAATTTCAAATATAGCACTATAGTTAGGTTAAAAGCTAAAGGATGAAAAATACCATGCACTATACCAAACAATGGGGCTTCCCAGGTGCCTCAATGGTATAGACTCCACCTAATAATGCAGGAGACACAAGACATGTGAGTTTGATCCCTGAGTCAGGAGGATCCCCTGGAGGAGGAAATGGCAACCCACTCCAGTATTCTTTTCTGGAAAACTCCATGGACAGAGGAGTCTGGTGGGTCATAGTCCATGAGGTTGTAAAGAGACAGACACAACTGAATGACTAAGCATGCTTGCATACCAAACACTAGTTAAATGAAACTGGAGTGGCTATATTAATTATATCAGACAGAGTAGAATTCTGAAAACAAAATTGAAAGCAAAAAGAAGAGTTACATAAAAATATTTTTAAATTCACCAAGTGAAAAATAACAGTCATAAATCTTTGTGAGCTTAACAATAGAGCTTTAAAAAATGAAGCAAAAACTGACAGAATTGAAAAGAAATAGAGAAATTCACAATTACTGCTAGACACTTTAATACTCTTCTCTCAGTAATAGAAATCCCAAAGGGAAATATTTAGGGGTATAGTTAAAAGAATGTCTAGAGAAAATTTTTAAGGCTGCAAATGTTTATATATTTTTAGAATTCTCAAAGCAGCTATCTAATCTTTCAGCTTAAGAAATTAGAAAAAGCAGCAAAATATATCTAAAGAGAACAGAATGAAGAAAACAAAAAAAGGTAGAGCAGAGATCAATAAGATAGAAAATAGGAGTAAAAAGAGAAAAATTAATAAAATAGACAGTTATTTCTTTACAAAGATTAAAAGAATCGACAAACCACCAGCAAGAACAACAAGAGGAAAAAGAAGGAAGAAATTACCAATATTAAGAATTAAAAATAAAATAATAATTTCAGACTCCACAAATATTGAAAGGGTAATAAAGGGATACTTTGAGTGACTCTATGCACACAAATTCAATTTGAGACCAAATGAATCAATTTCTTGAAAAACAAATACTACCAAAAGTAGCCCAAGATAAAAATAGATAATATAAATAAGTCTATAACTCTATATTCTTATAACCATATACATAAAATGAACTTAGTTTTTATATAAGGTATAAGGTATATACATAATTTGAAACAGATTATAGATCTTCAGGTAATACATACAGCTATAACACTTTTTTTTGTTTTAATTTTAAAATCTTTAATTCTTACATGCGTTCCCAACATGAACCCCCCTCCCACCTCCCTCCCCATAACATCTCTGTGGGTCATCCCCATGCACCAGCCCCAAGCATGCTGTATCCTGCGTCAGACATAGACTGGTGATTCAATTCTTACATGATAGTATACATGTTAGAATGCCATTCTCCCAAATCATCCCACCCTCTCCCTCTCCCTCTCCCTCTGAGTCCAAAAGTCCATTATACATATCTGTGTCTTTTTTCCTGTCTTGCATACAGGGTCGTCATTGCCATCTTTCTAAATTCCATATATATGTGTTAGTATACTGTATTGGTGTTTTTCTTTCTGACTTACTTCACTCTGTATAATCGGCTCCAGTTTCATTCATCTCATCAGAACTGATTCAAATGAATTCTTTTTAACAGCTGAGTAATACTCCATTGTGTATATGTACCACAGCTTTCTTATCCATTCATCTGCTGATGGACATCTAGGTTGTTTCCATGTCCTGGCTAGTATAAACAGTGCTGCAATGAACATTGGGGTACATGTGTCTCTTTCAATTCTGGTTTCCTTGGTGTGTATGCCCAGAAGTGGGATTGCTGGGTCATAAGGTAGTTCTATTTGCAATTTTTTAAGAAATCTCCACACTGTTCTCCATAGTGGCTGTACTAGTTTGCATTCCCACCAACAGTGTAGGAGGGTTCCCTTTTCTCCACACCCTCTCCAGCATTTATTGCTTGCAGATTTTTGGATCGCAGCCATTCTGACTGGTGTGAAGTGGTACCTCATTGTGGTTTTGATTTGCATTTCTCTAATAATGAGTGATGTTGAGCATCTTTTCATGTGTTTGTTAGCCATCCGAATGTCTTCTTTGGAGAAATGTCTATTTAGTTCTTTGGCCCATTTTTTGATTGGGTCGTTTATTTTTCTGGAATTGAGCTGCATAAGTTGCTTGTATATTTTTGAGATTAGTTGTTTGTCAGTTGCTTCATTTGCTATTATTTTCTCCCATTCAGAAGGCTGTCTTTTCACCTTGCTTATATTTTCCTTTGTTGTGCAGAAGCTTTTAATTTTAATTAGATCCCATTTGTTTATTTTTGCTTTTATTTCCAGAATTCTGGGGGGTGGATCATAGAGGATCCTGCTGTGATTTATGTCTGAGAGTGTTTTGCCTATGTTCTCCTCTAGGAGTTTTATAGTTTCTGGTCTTACATTTAGATCTTTAATCCATTTTGAGTTTATTTTTGTGTGTGGTGTTAGAAAGTGATCTAGTTTCATTCTTTTACAAGTGGTTGACCAGTTTTCCCAGCACCACTTGTTAAAGAGATTGTCTTTTCTCCATTGTATATTCTTGCCTCCTTTGTCAAAGATAAGGTTTCCATATGTGTGTGGATTTATCTCTGGGCTTTCTAGTTTGTTCCATTGATCTATATGTCTGTCTTTGTGCCAGTACCATACTGTCTTGATGACTGTGGCTTTGTAGTAGAGCCTGAAGTCAGGCAAGTTGATTCCTCCAGTTCCATTCTTCTTTCTCAAGATTGCTTTGGAAATTCGAGGGTTTTTGTATTTCCATACAAATCTTGAAATTATTTGTTCTAGTTCTGTGAAAAATATGGCTGGTAGCTTGATAGGGATTGCACCGAATTTGTAAATTGCTTTGGGTAGTATACTCATTTTCACTATATTGATTCTTCCGATCCATGAACATGGTATATTTCTCCATCTATTAGTGTCCTCTTTGATTTCTTTCATCAGTGCTTTATAGTTTTCTATATATAGGTCTTTAGTTTCTTTAGGTAGATATATTCCTAAGTATTTTATTCTTTTCGTTGCAGTGGTGAATGGAATTGTTTCCTTAATTTCTTTTTCTACTTTCTCATTATTCGTGTATAGGAATGCAAGGGATTTCTGTGTGTTGATTTTATATCCTGCAACTTTACTATATTCATTGATTAGCTTTAGTAATTTTCTGGTGGAGTCTTTAGGGTTTTCCATGTAGAGGATCATGTCATCTGCAAACAGTGAGAGTTTTACTTCTTCTTTTCCAATTTGGATTCCTTTTATTTCTTTTTCTGCTCTGATTGCTGTGGCCAAAACTTCCAGAACTATGTTGAATAGTAGCGGTGAAAATGGACATCCTTGTCTTGTTCCTGACTTTAGGGGAAATGCTTTCAATTTTTCACCATTGAGGATAATGTTTGCTGTGGGTTTGTCATAGATAGCTTTTATTATGTTGAGGTATGTTCCTTCTATTCCTGCTTTCTGGAGAGTTTTTATCATAAATGGATGTTGAATTTTGTCAAAGGCCTTCTCTGCATCTATTGAGATAATCATATGGTTTTTATTTTTCAATTTGTTAATGTGGTGAATTACATTGATTGATTTGCGGATATTGAAGAATTCTTGCATCCCTGGGATAAAGCCCACTTGGTCATGGTGTGTGATCTTTTTAATGTGTTGTTGGATTCTGATTGCTAGAATTTTGTTGAGGATTTTTGCATCTATGTTCATCAGTGATATTGGCCTGTAGTTTTCTTTTTTTGTGACATCGTTGTCAGGTTTTGGTATTAGGGTGATGGTGGCCTCATAGAATGAGTTTGGAAGTTTACCTTCCTCTGCAATTTTCTGGAAGAGTTTGAGTAGGATAGGTGTTAGCTCTTCTCAAAATTTTTGGTAGAATTCAGCTGTGAAGCCATCTGGACCTGGGCTTTTGTTTGCTGGAAGATTTCTGATTAGTTTCAATTTCCGTGCTTGTGATGGGTCTGTTAAGATTTTCTATTTCTTCCTGGTTCAATTTTGGAAAATTGTACTTTTCTAAGAATTTGTCCATTTCTTCCACGTTGTCCATTTTATTGGCATACAACTGCTGATAGTAGTCTCTTATGATCCTTTGTATTTCTGTGAGCTATAACACTTTTAGAAGAAAACAAGGGATAAAATATTTGGGGCCTGGCATTAGGCAGGGAGTTCTTACACATTATACCAAAGAAGTTTCCATAAAGGAAAAAAAAAAAAAGGTAAATTAAACTTTATAAAAGTTAGATACCTTTGCTCTCTGAAAGGAAAAAAAAAAAAAACAAGTTATAAGCTGGGAGAAAACATCTGCAAACCAAATATTTGGTAAAGGACTTTGTCTAGTATACTTTTTTAAAAACCTCAAAACTCAATAGTAAGAAAAAAACTTCCAGTTAAAAGATGGAACATTTTACCAACAGTGGCAGCAAATAAGTATATGAAAAATGCTCAGCATCATAAACCATTCAGTTCAGTTCAGTTCAGTTCAGTCACTCAGTCATGTTCAACTCTGCGACCCCATGAGTCGCAGCACTCCAGGCCTCCCTGTCCATCACCAACTCCTGGAGTTCACTCAGACTCACATCCATCAAGTCGGTGATGCCATCCAGCCATCTCATCTTCTGTCGTCCCCTTCTCCTCCTGCCCCCAATCTCTCCCAGCATCAAAGTCTTTTCCAATGAGTCAACTCTTCGCATAAGGTGGCCAAAGTACTGGAGTTTCAGCTTTAGCATCATTCCTTCCAAAGAAATCCCAGGGCTGATATCCTTCAGAATGGACTGGTTGGATCTCCTTGCAGCCCCAAATTCAAATTAAAACTGTGGTGAGGTACCATGAACATCTACTAGAAGGTATACAATTTTAAAAACAAGGAGTTGAACTGCTGGTAGATAAAAGCGGAGTCATCTGACACCCTAAGTACCCTAAAAAAAATGGAATTTGACTTTGACTAATCTCATTGGATGGCTTTCAGATGAATCGAGTGGTAAAGAACCCATCTGCCAATGCAAGAGACATAAGAGATGTGGGTTTGATCCCTGTGTCGGGAAGATCTCTTGAAGGAGGGCATAGCAACACAGACCAGTGTTCTTTCCTGGAGAATCCCATGGACAGAGGAGTCTGGTAGGCTATGGTCCACGGGGTCACAAAGAGCTGGACACGACTGAAGCAACTGAGCACGCACAAATGTAATCTCAATGGATAGTTACCAGGGGAAAAAAAAGAGCCATTTAGTCTTCCCCCCTTGAGACCCAGCTGAATGTAGTATTGATGCTCATTGAAGGTGAGTAGGAATTTAGGAACTACGCACAAAATAGGTAATCCACCCAAATACTTAAAGCCCAGGTTTGCCACATTCTGTATTTTAGTCAAGGCATGGGTATCTGAATTCAGGCTGGTGCATTATAATTAGGTTGTAACTGTCACCTTCATAAATAAAACCAAGGTGTTTCAACTATTTTCATAGTTGAATGTAATATTTCAAAAGCAATGTTCTTGGGGAAGGACTGTAGAGAAAGGCAGATCATTGTGACACCTGTCCCAGGGACCATTATCAAGGCATTCATCCATAAAGAGGAACTAAATATGAGCCCTGCTAGATTTTAATCATACCCAAGTCTGAAGACAAATAAGAAACGTTAAACACACAAAAGAAGCACTACAATAGCTTGGAGTATGACTTAGGAAACAAATTAATACATACAAATTGATTTACATGAAAATATTTCATCTCCTCCAAAACAGGCAAAATATGGGGCAGAAACTGACAAAATAACTGACCTAAAACCCACATGGAGTCACAAAGAGTCGGACACGACTGAGCGACTGAACTGAACTGAAAACCCACATACATCCAAAGTAGAATGTAGTTAAAGACTATAGAATCTAGAGAAGCATTTACAGACAGGAGTGTCTGCTATACCTAAGCTACATCCTGGCTCCAGCACTAACTTGCTGTCCAACCTGGGAAAACAATTTAAGTTTTTTGAGGATCGGTTTCATAACATCTATAAAATGGCATTTTAAAAGTAACTATTTAATTTGGTCATTTGGGTTAAATGAGAAAAAGCATGAGAAACACAACTTAAAATAGCTCCTGGCACACAGCAAGGACTGAAAAGATATTAGCTATTGATTTTATCTTCATCGTCATAGAAGAAACATGCTGATAGCCTTCCAACATCCAAGCTTTAGGAAAGGTTTACAATTTGCAGAACCTCAAAGCTCTAAAAGAACATATATAAATCACTGATTGTTCAGTCCCACTGGGAAGGGTCCACTTTCCTGTGACATTGTACAAGAAACTCTGCCCAGGTGTTAGGAGTTCAGAATAGCTGGCCTGGTTTTGTCACCAGTTGGCTGGGGGACTTTGAAGTAGTCACCTCCCCTTTCTGGACTTCAGTCCATGCCTGCAAATGGTTGAGTTGGCCTCAGTCCTCTCTCTTGTCCTGTACAACACTCACATTTTATTAAATCTGCTATGATGTGCCACAGGCTCCATGTGGTCATCTTACCACCTACTAACCCATCCTTCATTGTTATAGCCCAGCCACACACATCAACTCAAAGGAGTGGGTGCTGCAGCTCAGACACATTCCAGCTTTGTCTTCCTCAGTAACAAAACAGAAGAAACCTGACATCTCCCGTCCCCAGATTAATGACACCCCAGAGGGTATCTGTGAGATTCCTCCAGGTGCTCTGCCGGCTGGTCTTTTGTGCTGGTAATGCTTTTAGTATGACAATGTCTTTACTTTTGTTTCTGGCAAGAATTAATAAATTACTTATGATATTTAATAAGAAGCAGATGCTCCCAATGAGAATGGGGCCTGGTTGCCCATTAATTCTGGTTGGATTTTTCTTGCCATGGTGAATGGAAGCAGACAGAGTAGGTGATCCACACGATATTTTGCAAGACCAAAGTTGTCTGCAGACAGTAGAGCTGAGAACAATTGCTCTGTATAATTCAAAATGGATGGAACAATGATGTGATGTTTAAAATGAGAAAGAGCATTTGGTTTCTATAGTTAAAACTAATGGGCCCTATGGCCCTGAAACTGTTCCAGATGCTAAGAAGTGATATTCTGTAACAGAGATGGTAAAGGTAATGAGTCAATAGTTATTAAAAAGCTGCTCTGAACCACACTTTATCTTAGGATTATAGATGGTACAATGTGAAAAGAATAATATTTATTAGGCACTAACACTGTGTCGAGCACATATTCAGAATAATAAATCCATGGGCCTTGACTCACATATATTAATTTGTCAAATATTTACCTGGTTCAGTTTGATTCTGGTATTTGAATTCTTGTAGATCAACAACGTGTGTGTATGAAGTTTTGTTTTATGTGTTTTGCTTTGTTCTATCTATAAAGCCTTAACCTTCAGGGATGTTACACTCCAGTTAGACAAGTGAAACAAGATGACAGTTTACAACTGTACCTGTAAGTGTTCAAATACAAATAGTAAATGGTATACATAAGCCACTGTGGTAGATAAAATTGCAATTCCAAGCAGTGAATCGATGCCTCCACAACAGGAGTATACATCCCTGTCTCACTGATGTTTGGCCACATGACATGCGTTGGCCTTCTGATACGTGCAAAGTACTTTGCTGAACCTTGACTTTGGGACTGGCCATGTGACTCTGCTTGGCTAATGGAACTTTAACAGACACGTTACTGGCAGAGAACTGATACGCTCAGGGGGTAAGCCTTCTTTCTTGCGCCTATGTGGTTGCCACCAGAAGAGCTTCCTTCCCTGGTATTTGAGTCTTTTGAGACTGGAGCCCAGAATGCACACATGTGCAGCAGACCTGAGCCCAGCCAAGAGCAATGGGACAAGCCCAGCTGGGCCCATAGCTTGAAACAGAGACGTAGAGCAGCCTCACATGAATGAGGATAAATGTTGCTGGGTAAAACCATTCAGTTCAGGTAGCCTATTTGACAGCAATAGCCTTTGCAGCCACCGCAAGGGGAAACTCTGACATAATGGGGAATAGAGTTGTTCTCTGCTCCAACTATAAAATCAATACCATTTGAATTAGAGCAAAAATATTCAAAGTTCCCCTAATGGAAAGAGTGACTTTCAGATCAGACTAATACTTGACAAACAGAATTAATCCTCTAAGGCAATCGGAAGGAGCTGGGTTAAGTTTGAAAGACTCAAGAAAAGATTCAGAGAAGTCTGTGTTGGCAGAATTCACCCCAGGACAGTCGAGGGGAGAGATCCACCCCACACATCCCAGTTTCTACAGGAATTACATCCTTGTTGGGATGAATGCACATCATAACCCTAGAGGGATTCAACAACTGATAACACTTGTCTGGTACAGGGCTCAGCAAACATCCCTCATCCTTCCTGTGGGGATGCAGCTTCCCGTGACCAATGGCCAATGGGGAGAAAATGAACTATTGTGTCAACTGGAGTCTTCAGGTCTGAGAAACATAGCAACAGTTTTGTGGTCAGTGTATATTAACATGTCAGCATTTTGGTAACATGGCAGTCTGCAAATCTAGTTAGTAAGAATCTGACCTTGAAAAACACATCTACTCTCTGTGTGCTGACAAAGTTAAGTTTAACAGACAGAAAAGTAGTGACCAGACTAAGGCAAAATCCACAGGGCAAACCTACTAGTGGCTACTGATGTCTTCTGGAGATATCATGACCTCATCAGCAGGGTCCTTCCCCATTTAAAATGCTATTACAGCTTGGCATATATCCAGAGAAAAATATAATTCAAAAAAGCAAAGGTACCGCAATGTTCATTATGGCACTATTTACAATAGCTAGGACATGGAAGCAAGCTAAATGTACATCAACAGAGGAATGGATAAAGAAGATATGGTACTCACACACACACACACACACACACACACAAACACACACACAATAAAATATTACTCAGCCATATAAAGGAATGAAGCTGAATCATTTGTAGAGATGTGCATGGACCTAGAGTCAGTCATACAGAATGAAGTAAGTCAGAAAGAGAAAACTACTGTATATAAATGCATATGTGTAGGATCTAGAAAAATGGTATCAGTTCAGTTCAGTCGCTCAGTCATGTCCGACTCTTTGCGACCCCATGAATCGCAGCACTCCAGGCCTCCCTGTCCACCACCAACTCCCGGAGTTCACTCAGACTCACGTCCATCGAGTCAGTGATGCCATCCAGACATCTCATCCTCTGTCGTCCCCTGCTCCTCCTGCCCCCAATCCCTCCCAGCATCAGAGTCTTTTCCAATGAGTCAACTCTTCGCATGAGGTGGCCAAAGTACTGGAGTTTCAGCTTTAGCATCATTCCTTCCAAAGAAATCCCAGGGCTGATCTCCTTCAGAATGGACTGGTTGGATCTCCTTGCAGTTCAAGGGACACTCAAGAGTCTTCTCCAACACCAGATCTTATTTACAAAACAGGAATAGAGAAACAGATGTATAGAGAAAACATATGGATACCAAGGGAGGATATGGGGGGGGGGGCGGTTGGGATGAATTGGGATTGACATACATACATTATTGATATTTTGTAAAAAATAGATAATTAATGAGAACCTACTGTATAGGGAACTCTACTCAATGCTCTGTGGTAACCTAAATAGGAAGGAAATCCAGAAAAGAGGGTATATATTTATACACATAGCTGATTCACTTTGCTGTATAGTAGAAACTAATACCACATTGTAAAGCAACTATACTCTAGTAAAATTTTTTTTAAAATGCTAGTACAGCTGGCAAGAAGAAATGCTCATTTAAACATGTTTAATTTTGAAATTTTATGAGTCATCAATATAATTATTGCAAAATAAGTTGTACAGTTAATAAGGGCCAAGCAAATTAGAATATGGAGGATTATTATGACCTGAGGAATCAGGGAAGACTATTTCACAGGAAATGGGAAGACCCACTTGGTAGATGGGTTAAAAATGTGACAAGATAATGGATTCAACATTATGGAGAAAAGTGTGAACTTGGAATCTGGTTTCTTTGTAAATATTTAATGACAAAGGAATCCTACTCATTAGACATGGTAGGAAGTTTCTCTGGAAAGAAAGAAACTCATGAAGGAACTGACAGTAAAAATGAAAAGCTATATGATCAATGCAATATATACATAATATACCTAAAACTTTTCAGAGCATAGAAGTAAATATTCTAGGGAGAAACAGCTGTGGGTGTTCTAAGGGTATATAAAGTGCTTAATGAGAGGTAGGTTCTCACAAAACATTTCTTAGAGCTATTGTTTTCAAATATGCATCCTTTTATGAGGAGACTAAGCTTACATTTTTGGGCCAGACTGGTTAATAAGTAGACATGTATATACTAAATTTGGGGACTTAATCCCCATCATTAATCATAGAAGACTTCCAATTAGTTGGTGTGATTAATATTATAACCCTTCCCTGAGAACCTTCAAATACTTTTGCATCTATTACTTCAATCTGCCATCTTAAAAATTAGCAGACTTATAATTAACTTTATTTTAGAGGTGTGAAACTCAAACATGAAAGAGGGTAAGACTTATTCAAGATTTCTCAGCTAACTAGTCAGAGATAAAGTTAACTAGTAAGTGCTTTCCTGGAACAAGCTCCTGAGAATCTACTTGTGTGCACCTCTTCTCAACTCTGCATTCAGCCATGCGACATTGGTGGCTTGAGACTGGCCACCATGGGAGTATTTACACATCAGTTCATTTACACATCATTTCAGTCGCTCACTAGTGTCCGACTCTTTGCGATCCCATGAATCCCAGCACGCCAGGCCTCCATGTCCATCACCAACTCCCGGAGTTCACTCAAATCACATCCATCAAGTCGGTGATGCCATCCAGCCATCCCATCCTCGGTTGTCCCCTTCTCCTCCTGCCCCCAATCCCTCCCAGATCAGTCTTTTCCAATGAGTCAACTCTTCGCATGAGGTGGCCAAAGTACTGGAATTTCAGCTTTAGCATCATTCCTTCCAAAGAAATCCCAGGGTTGATCTCCTTCAGAATGGACTGGTTGGATCGCCTTGCAGTCCAAGGGACTCTCAAGAGTCTTCTCCAACACCACAGTTCAAAAGCATCTATTCTTCAGTGCTCAGCCTTCTTCACAGTCCAACTCTCACATCCATACTTTACCACTGGAAAAACCATAGCTTTGACTAGACAGACCTTTGTTGGCAAAGCAATGTCTCTGCTTTTGAATATGCTATCTAGGTTGGTCATAACTTTCCTTCCAAGGAGAAAGTATCTTTTAATTTCATGGCTGCAGTCACCATCTGCAGTGATTTTGGAGCCCCCCAAAATAAAGTCTGACACTGTTTCCACTATTTCCCCATCTATTTGCCATGAAGTGATGGGACCAGATGCCATGATCTTTGTTTTCTGAATGTTGAGCTTTAAGCCAACGTTTTCACTCTCCTCTTTCACTTTCACCAAGAGGCTTTTTAATTCCTCTTCACTTTCTGCTATCAGGGTGGTATCATTTGCATATCTGAGATTATTGATATTTCTGCCAGCAATTTTGATTCCAGCTTGTGCTTCTTTCAGCCCAGTGTTTCTCATGATGTACTCGGCATAGAAGTTAAATAAGCAGGGTGACAATATACAGTCTTGATGTACTCCTTTTCCTATTTGGAACCAGTTTGTTGTTCCATGTCCAGTTCTAACTGTTGCTTCCTGACCTGCATATAGGTTTCTCAAGAGGCAGGTCAGGTGGTTTGGTATTCCCATCTCTTTCAGAATTTTCCAGTTTATTGTGATTCACACAGTCAAAGGCTTTGGCATAGTCAATAAAGCAGAAAAACATGTATTTACACATAGAAATAAGCAAATAAACCATACAAATCATGGATTATGCCCCTCTCCTTGAGAGGAGGTTGTTAAACATTTTACCACCCATCATTAACTAGAATACTAGTTGTGTAGACAAATGTTCCATCCTGTCTACCTAAGAGCATCAACGGGCCAAATCTTGTTCTGGTAAAATGCTTCTATCCTGCTGACCCTCTCTCACAGGGGCACTTACAAGAGCCCGCAAATGAACAAGCAGTACCTCTAGGCTAATCTGTAACTCTTTACAGAAATTTAGTGTTACCACTATTCTGTTAATTAATATGAAGACATGCTTTGGGAGGAGGGAATAAAACATTTAGACTTTGTAATTTCATAAAAGTCAAATACCTTGTGGAGCTATAAATTTGGGCTTCCCTGGTAGCTCAGTGGCAAAGAATTTGCCTGCCACCCAGGAGACTTGGGTTCAATCCCTGGGTTGGGAAGAATACCTGGAGAAAGAAATGGCAAACCACTTTAGTATTCTTGCGGGGAAATCCCATGTACAGAGGAGTCTGGTGGGCTGTAGTCCATGGGGTTGCAAAGAGTTGGACCTGACTTAGCGACTTTAAACCTTTGGTTTGCCCACATAGTATAATGAACCTTAACATGTTTGAATCCTGGAGTTGATGACCAAATATTCCAGTCAGGTAAACAGATAAGCATATCATGCTTGGATATTGAATAATTATAATTTTATTCACCTATCATTGTAAGGAGGTAATTGTATTTAAAATATTAATGTCAATTTACTATAAGCCAACGTTTCTCAAAGCTATGCTTTTCCAGCAGTCATGTATGGATGTGAGCTGCTAAGCTGCTAAGTCGCTTTAGTCGTGTCCGACTCTGTTCAACCCCATAGATGGCAGCCCACCAGGCTCCGCCCTCCCTGGGATTCTCCAGGCAAGAACACTGGAGTGGGTTGCTATTTCCTTCTCCAATGCATGAAAGTGAAAAGTGAAAGTGAAGCCGCTCAGTCGTGCCCGACTCTTAGCGACCCCATGGACTGCAGCCTACCAGGCTCCTTCGTCCATGGGATTTTCCAGGCAAGAGTACTGGAGTGGGTTGCCATTGCCTTCTCCGATGGATGTGAGAGTTGGTCCATAAAGAAAGCTGAGTGCCGAAGAATTGATGCTTTTAAACTGTGGTGTTGGAGAAGACTCTTGAGAGTCACTTGGAAAGCAAGGAGATACAACCAGTCAATCCTAAAGGAAATCAGTCCTGAATATTCATTGGAAGGACTGATGCTGAAGTTGAAACTCCAATACTTTGGCCACCTGGTGTGAAGAGCTGACTCATTTGAAAAGACCCTAGTGCTGGGAAAGATTGAAGGTGGGAGAAGAAAGGGATAACAGAGAATGAGATGGTTGGATGGCATCACTGACCCAATGGACATGCTGCTGCTGCTAAGTCGCTTCAGTTGTGTCCGACTCTGTGTGACCCCATAGATGGCAGCCCTGTCCCTGGGATTCTCCAGGCAAGAACACTGGAGTGGGTTGCCATTTCCTTCTCCAATGCATGAATGTGAAAAGTGAAAGGGAAGCTGCTCAGTCATGTCCAACTCTTAGCGACCCCATGGACTGCAGCCTACCAGGCTCCTCCATCAATGGGATTTTCCAGGTAAGAGTACTGGAGTGGGTTGCCATTGCCTTCTCCCAAATGGACGTGAGTTTGAGTAAACTCCAGGAGTTGGTGATGGACAGGGAGGCCTGGCGTGCTGCAGTCGATGGGGTTATAAAGAGTCAGACATGACTGAGTGACTGAACTGAACTGAACTGAATGTTTCTCAAATACTTTAGGCATTTTACTTTTGTCTGCATTGTAAAAACTACAGAGTGAATACTATTTTTCAAAGCATTTATCACAAATGCCACATGGCTAAGTAATAGAATAAAGATAAACTTGTAAATTCAGGTTATTATAATCCTCTGATCCTCCACCATTCAATCTTTAATTGACCATGTCTCTTTCTTCTGCAAAGACTTTATGTAGCCAAAGAGAGTCAACAAAAACACCATCAGTATCAAAAAAAAAAAAAAGAAAGAAAAAGAAAGGAAGCCAGTAAGAAAAGCAGATTGCAGTAGGAATGGAAAGATCTGGAAGTCACAATAATTACATTTTTACTTTAACTTAGTGAGTGCTAAAGAAAACAATATTGCTTGGCCTGGCTGCAAAGCTCACTATATTTTACACAGAAATTGGAAGATAGAGGATTTCCTTTTTAAGCATGTATCCAAGGATTACACCATTATGACAAGGCCTAACTTGCTCTCAAAGAGGGCAAATGATGAGATGAAACTCATCAATTACCTCTTCAATGGTAAGCTGATTCTATATGAAAAAGAAATGAGTAACAAATGTTCAATTCTCAGTGAATGTTCTCTCAAGGCCTCAAATGATGCAGTCTTTCACTGGGCCACCCTCTTTCTTGCCCTTGAGTATGACCTTAGAGGATTCAAGTCACTTGGGAGCATACCCTCATTGTAGAATGCCGGACTTTTAACCATGAAACCTATATGAGGCAAATGAAGGTAAGTCCAGGAGCCACTCTGCCATGTACTAGAGGTCCCCAACATCCAGGTCACAGGATTCATACCTCCTGTCAGATCAGCAGTGGCATTAGGTTAGAAATAAAATGCATAATAAATGCAATATGCTTGCATCATCCAGAAACCAACCCTTCCCCTGTCCATGGGAAAATTGTCTTCCACAAAAACAGTCCCTGGTCCCAAGAAAATTGGGGACTGCTAAGAGGCTTAGAAACAGCCTCAAGCTCTGTAAGATAAGCCAAGGGAGTTTGTAATCAGCATCCCAGGTGAAATGGAGTTGAAGTTAGTTTTGAGCAGCAGTGGTTTAGATGACATGTCTGCCGTGATTGCGTGATAGGTAGGAATCAAGGATTTTGATGTTTAAATCACTAAAATTCCTTCCTTCCATGGGTAGATTGCAGTTTGGATCAGGAACCCTAGTAGAACTGTATCCTTTTTCCAAGGGGAAAGGGATAAAAGAGAAAGAAGTGAGGGAAAAGGAAAAGCAGGTGGTAGAGAAAGGAAGAGGGGTGAGAGAAAGAGAGAAGTTGTATTACGTTCTTTCAGGCACTAGACAACTGCTGCCACTAAGTGGCTTGAGTCATCCCTATGGACCGTAGCTCTCCAGGCTCCTCTGTCCATGGGATTCTCCAGGCACGAGTACTGAAGTGGATTGCCATGCCCTCCACCATGGGCTCTTCCCAACCCAGGGATCAAACCCACGTCTCTTACATCTTCTGCATTGGCAGGCAGGTTCTTTATCACTAATGCCACCTGGGAAGCTAGACAACTAATCCAACCCTAACAAGGGAAGAGTCAGCTCAAATGAGGGGGTTTTCTTTATGCTATAAGACCTAGCTTGGATACCTTAACCTTAACTCTATTTTTAGGACCAATTATTGGCATCTCCAGCAAGTAACTTATACTTATAAGCATCTCTGCATTGTTGTGAGTGAGAAGATATTAATATAAGGGTGAGTCAACTCAATAGACATGAATATCAGCAAACTCTGGGAGATAGTGAAACACAGGGAAGCTGACACGCTGCAGTCCAGGCAGCTGCAGAGTTGGACACGACTGAGTGAATGAACTGAACTGAGCCCCAGTAGAACCATTATCTAAATTCTGTGCCGTTGTTGTATGTACCCTCAATAAGTGACGTATAACCTGGTTATGGCACAAAGTGAAAATTACAGCTTACACTTCATGCTGAAGCTAAACTCCTCAACTAAGAAGAAATAAATTCCATTCTAAACATTGACACTAGGTTAGAATTGCAAAGTGGGGAAAGAAATAAAAGAAGAAATTTAGTTGAGCCCCAGTAAAAAATTTATCCCAGTGACCATGAACAAAAACAGGAGAGAGTGGGGGAAATAAAATCCTCTTTTCTGATGTAATAGCTTTAGTTAATTTTACTGTGCTAAGTAATCTGATTTCCTATAAATTAGCTGCTCTTTTAGCCAAGGCTCACTTTAAAATTAAAAAAAAGGCAAGATAATAAAATGTACAGCATTTATTGTGCAGGCAGCACATCCAGGATTCATGACTTGGAACTCCAAATCAGAACGAGGAATTTGGAACACAAAACATAGATATGTGCAGCATGGCATTACATGGAGCCCAGCCGTGAGAATGCACAGAAACCAAGTACAGTTGGCACTTTATAATTACAAGTGGCACAACACTGTGGCAGAGATCTAGTGTTTTTTAATGCATGTGACTCAATATGGAATGTTTCTGTTCGTGGTGTATAACTACCGACATTGACAACTGGCCAGTTGCTGTATGTGTACTGAATTAGCAGAGGTTGGGGATAGATGTACCTAAGCAATACACAGACACACCTTGCATGGCCAAGAACGGCAAGGTACTGGGATGTCAATTTGCATTTGTATACAAGAGCACACAAACACCTATATATTCAGTTTCATAAAGACAGATACGTCTATATATTTATGTATGTCTGTCTTTACGAAACCATATCTTTTTGAAAAATGTCTCTGCCTTTATGAAATATATATTGTATACACATATTATATATATAGAGAGAGAGAGAAAGAAAGGGAGAACACATTTGTTAGGAGTGATATACTGTGCAGCAAGCAGCGCTTAATTGAAAACGTAATTTTGAGAGCCATTAGGAACAAGGTAGCTGAGTAAAGAAACAGATAAGGCAGTTGAATAAAGAAACAGCAATCCTTTTATCCTCTTTTTTTTTTCTCTCCTATTTCCCTTCAACTTAGTTCTAAGTTCTTGTGACAATAGGTAACTAAACGAGCTTTAGGGTTTTATGGGCAAAATATGAAAGTGTTTCTCCCCTTGGTTCTTTCAGAGTTAATCTACCTAGTAGAGTGGAGGACCAGATTCTGTCCTTGTGTTTCCATAAATCTGAGGCTTTGTAGGTGTTAATCATGAGCACAGACAGTATCAGTCTAAGAAAAAAACATTTGGACTATTTCGTTTACTAATCAAATAAAAATAGTGGAACTGTGATTGGCTTTGAGTTAAATACATAAAATAATTTTGAAACAATATTTTCAGAATATTTAAGTTTTTATCAAATGAACACTGTATCTCTCTCTCCCTCAGAAAGATCTTATAATTTTGTATCTAGTACACAACTTTCTGTACTTCACATTTCTTGTTAGAATTATGAAGAACTTTATGGGAAAATATTTTGGAATTTTAGACATATTTAAAATGTTGTCTCTTATTTTTCTACTTTGTTATATGTTTCAGTGGCCAGAATTCAGAACAGTGTTACATATAAATGGGAATAGCAGACATCTTTAATCCATATCTCCTTATTTTAAAAGGAGTGTTTTCAGTATTTTATTTAAAAAATGCTATTTAATATAAATGTTCTCTACCACATTAGGTAAGTATCTTTCTAATCCCAGTTGCTGAAGTTATTTTTTTCCACACTGTGTTGGGTATTTAATTTTATTAAACGCCATTAAAGAATCTTCTGCGATTATACACGAGGCTTTTCTCATTGGACCTTGGTTGTACTGTGTGCAACATGAAGAAATGTCCTAATGTTTAGCTCCCACCCATTCCTGCATTAACATTCTTGGCAGAAGCAGATTTTTTCTTTTACTAGATATAGTTTAATTCGTTTGCTAATATTTTATTGTTTATAATTTTCTTATGCTATTTCTATCAGGGTTTTATTATAGTTTATAAAATTATCTGGATAGGGCTTCCTTGGTGGCTCAGCGGTAAAGAATCTGCCTGCCAGTGCAGGAGACACAGGTTTGATCCTTGATCCTGGAAGATTCCACATGTTGTGGAGCAACTAAGTCCATGCGCCACAACTATTGAGCCTGGGGCTCTAGAGCCCAGGCTGTTAAACAGGAGAGGACACTGCAACGAGAAGACTTCGGACCACAACTAGAGAGTAGCCCCCTGCTTGCCACAACTAGAGAAAAGCCGGAGCAACGGTGAAGACCCAGAACAGCCGTTAGAAAAAATAAAAGATCTGGGCAGCTTTTCAAACTCTCTCCATGTTCTGGAACAATTTATTAAGTTTATTCTTTAAAACCTTGATTGACAAATCCCAGAGTCTTGAGTAGAAATAATTCCTTGCTAAGTTGGTTTTTTTTTTTTTTTTTCAGTTTTTCTCTAGGTCCACATATTCTGGCTTTTAAATTTTAAGTTTTCCTCACTTACTGTTTTAAACAGTAAATGATTCTGTCTACTAAAATTCTCACATTTGTAAGCATACTTATAGTAGCATTTTTATCACTGTCTGTATTTTTAAAAGTATTATCTGCATTTGTTATATGACCTATATCCATTGCAGCTTTTTCCATATTTTATTTCTATTTTGTAAAAATTAAAATTACTAAAAGCTTATCCTTTTTTCCTTCCCTCTATCCTATAGATGTATTGATGGTTTACTTTTATTATTTTCCTCCGGATATGTTTAATTTTTTGTCATTTCTCCAACTTCTGGGATTGAAAGCTTAGTTCATTTATTTTCATTCTTTCATGTTTAAGTAAGCATAATTAAGGCCATAAATTTAAGCCTACTGTGTTACTTGCCGGAGTTTTTTTTTTTTTTAATTTTCATTGTTTCTAAATCATCATTGTTCATTTATTATATGATTTTTCACTCAGCACCTATCATGTACCAAGCATTGTCATCTTTAAGAAAAAACCTAATACGCCATTTAAATTTTTCTTAGAACAATGAATTTTAAGAAAATTTACCGGTTGTTTAAATTTGTGTTAATAGATGTTAGTCATGTTTCATTACTCAGAAGAATCTATAAAATATTCTAATGGGAAACTTCCTCAGTTTTTTCTTTTGTGGCTAAATATATGATGAACATTTGTATTTCACAGGTGACCAAAAAGAGGATAAAATTTATTAATTATAGTGGTCAGCCATTAATTGATTTTTCAAAGGACAAGAAATGTTAGAACATAGTTAACCATTATGAATCTGACCAATGTGTTCTTTTAAATATTTGTTGCTACATTTTAAGGCACATTATATTATAATTCTAAATTACACTCAGCAATATAGAACAATAGCCTTCATTCCATATTTTTTGGTTAAAACAATGTTTCCTAAAATTAGTATTATCAAATATTTTCTGAGAAGTTCATACCAATCAAGTTATTTTTCACATGTGAATAAATAATAGTAGATCAATGAGACATTTAGAGATAGAACACCACCTCTGTAAGATCCTGCATGGGGTTGTCCCAATTTCTGGCTCTTAATGAGCCTGGGTTTCTGAGTTAGTGGGTAATGGATAAAACTTCTTGTTTACATCATTCTGGAAGGTAGCACTGTTCTGTTTCATTACACAAAAACATAGGCAATCCACTAATTTTCTTTCTCAGCCCAGTTCCTTTTACCTTATTGATGGGGAAGTACGCCTAGACTCTGGCATTAAACAGTTGGTCACTCAACACCCAATTGTTGGTTAAGACTCTGCAATCTCAATGCAGGGGCATGGGTTTGATCCCTGGTTGGGGAAGTAGGATCCCGCATCCCACACAGTGCAGCACCCCCCAAAAAAATGTTGGTCACTCTTAGTTTTCAGGCTGGTGATTTTTCAGTACTTTCCATGCTATCCACAGGAACTGTATCAGGGGCTGCTAATCAGAAGCTATTTTAAAGCTCAGTGAGGGTTAGGCTCAGGTCCTGACATGAAAATTGCATAAATGCTGTGCAAAATAAATGTAACATGATCTGGTTATATTTTGATAATACTATTTCTAATGATCTTGGTATAATCTGAGTTTCAATTTAAAGAGTGAAAAAGTCATTAAGAATGTTACCTGCAAAATCCCTCCACAGAACATTCTTTTCAATTCCAGACAACTTATTAAAAAAAATGAACATAAGGGTTTTCATGTATTCCTAAGAGGAATAATTAGTATATCACTTCAAAATTTAAAATTTATAGAAGGTAAGTAGGAAGACATTTGAAGAGTAACAGTTTATATCCTGTCCAACAGAACCAGAAGTCTGACACACTGCTCAGAGTGACACTAATATTCTAGCCATTTGCTAAATGTCTCATTGACTCATCATATATGAGTGCTAACTCCAACCTGTAGTCAAATAATCCAGACTCTTGTCATAAAACAAATCAAAGGGAATGTGAAATACATTGTAATACCTTGCAGTGATTTTTTCAATTGTTCTAAGTGGATTCTTTACTTTAGTTCTTTAGAAAGATTTTTAGAAATGTTAGAGTAACCCTTAGTAGCTGCAAGGAACATGAGCTCTATTTTTCCCAAATAGTTACAGAGGACTGACTTTCTGAATGCTGTAGATCAACAACTTAGACAAGGAGTGTAGTCAAAGGCCCCACTCACTCAGGCAGAATTGTGTAGTTCTCTCTGATCTCGAAGTGGCTTGAATTATTTCAGAAATTTGGTAAATTGCATGTCAGCAAAATCACAAGCCAGTGAAGTCTTGGCTGGGTTTTGGGGGATGTGTGTGTGTGTGTGTGTGTGTGTGTGTGTGTGTGTGTGTGTATGGCAGGTAGGCAGGCGGGTATGTACAGAGACCAAGCCTCTCCTTCCTCCTTCTTCCTTCCTCTGAGTGGTGGTCACTCAGAGAGAGGAAGAGGCAGAAAGAAGAGTGGTAGATAGAAAACCATGGACAGAAAGTTGAGAGACTGGTGAAACTGGTGAAGGACAGGCATACGCTGGTATGCTCCTTTGTTGAGGGGTGTATTAAGGGTGATGAACAGACAAGTTATACAGTCTGTGTGGAAGGTTCACCTACCCCTGAATATCCAAAGTGGTCAAATAGGCCAAATTCAAAAGTGATGACATGGCCAGGTTGATCCATATGTGGCCAATCTTAATCAAAAGAATGAGTGGCATCTCTAAGAGCATCACTAGGAAGGGGTCTCTAGCTAGACCCTGAAAGAAACAACACTCATTGAAAAGAGTTGTCAAAATGTAGATGGTCATCCATCTTCCAGCCAAAGAATCATGGTCCTGGGAGCAGTTTTCCTAGAGCAGATCTTTTCCACATGTAGACTGTGAAAAAAAGACAAATTTTGAAGTCCTCCAGATCAAACTCACAACCACTGTTCTCTGTGGAGATAAGATGAATGACCTCATGGGAGTTTTTGTGAAATTCATAAATTTCCAAAAATCTTCTCTTTATAGTAATCTATACAAGTCACTATAAGTAATCACTTGCCTCCAAGTTCTCAAACTGACTTAGAAGCATAAATAACTATATGTTGCCTTTAAAGCAATTTTTTCACTGTTTTACTGCTTACAAGATAAAATATGGAAGTTTTTAGAAAATTTAAAAATATAGGAAAGAAAAAAAAGTCTCAAGGCTCTAACCACCAAGAGTCAGCTACTGTCAAAGATTTGATGGACACCCTTCCAAAGCTTGCTCTATAATATATGCATATATATGTATGACCATATATGTATATAATTTGCACATAAATGGGATCAACATATACATGCTGTTTTACAAGCTGTTTTTTTCCAACAATATGTCAAAGAGATTTTTTTTAAGATATGGTACAGACAGATACACACACACACACAGTCCTGTTTAAGACCATGTAGTAATCTATTGTGTGAGATTTTTCATGGTATATTCAACCAGTTTCCTATTGACAAGCAACTGGATTTTGTCCACCTTTCATTATTATAACAATGTGATGACATCTCCTTATAAATACATATTACATACTTGTCTGAGTAGATCCTTTTGAAAGATTTCTAAAAATCGGTTTGCTAAATCAAAGGGCAGCACATACAGCATTTTGGTATTCCAGAAGAGTTTTTTCTCAACACAATTCCTTTGACCTTATTGATAGGGAAGTGTGCCCAGATTCTGGCATTAAATTGCTAGCCACTCTTAAGTTTTCACACTGGTGATTTTTCTGTGTTTTCAGAACATTGAATTAATTTTCATTTATTCATTCATTATTTCTTTTATATCCATGAATGATCACACACTATTTTTGGAAGTAAGGACTCTGAAGTAGTGAAAAAAGAAATAGCCTCTTGACAAATAGTTGACATAGAAGTAAACAGATAATTAACATGCAATATGCTGATGGCCATAATAAGAGTACGAACAGACGTTTAAACTTGAATCTGATAGGCAAAAAGACAAAGACATTTTCCAGGTGGAGAAGGAGGAGCAAAGTGGAACAGCAAGTAACAACAAGTGAAGTGAAGTGAAAGTCTCTCAGTCGTGTCCGACTCTTGGCGACCCCATGGACTGAATAGTCCATGGAATTCTCCAGGCCAGAATACTGGAATGGGTAGCCTTTCCTTTCTCCATGGGATCTTCCCAACCCAGGGATCGAACCTAGATCTCCTGCATTGCAGGTGGATTCTTTTACTAGCTGAGCCACAGGGGAAGCCCAAGAATACTGGAGTGGGTGGCCTATCCCTTCTCCAGTGGATCTTCCCAACCCAGGAATCAAATTGGGGTCTCCTGCATTGCAGCCAGATTCTTTACCAACTGAGCTATGAGGGAAACAACAAGTGGCAGACACTAAAATCTTTTGGAGAAGAATAACATTTCAGTGGGGTGGGGCAGAAGTCGCCTATATGTCCACGTTTCAAAAATGTGTACAATGGTACAGAATCCCTGGAAGAGATGCTCTTGGGAGGAAATAGTCCCACAGACAAATGTGTTTGGGAAATGCAACATATCACATTGGTTCATAATCCTTTACACACAATTCCAAGATCCAAACATGTTTCGTAATTAACTAAGTTGCAAAACCTCACATGAACTTACAAGGTTATTTTTATTATTTATTATTATTTTATTATTTATTATTATTATTATTATAGCCTTGAATTTATCACATTTAATGTGATCACCATATATTTTGAAATAGAAACATCAATATGATTGCTAGGATATCTTATATAATATTTGCTATATGTACCTTATTACCTTTCTAAATGTCCAGTTCCAAGAATCTTTGAATCAGAGTCTGTGGACCTGTATAATCTCCTTTTAGAGAGTCACATGAACATTAACAGTTTCTAAAAAGTTCTCCAGCCAGGAAATTAAATTTCTTTCACCTAGTATTTCCCACATAGATTTCACTTTTCAACACTTAACCCTTCCCATTTTGCTTACAAACAATCTACTAACATCCCAAAGAAAAATTATAATTAATATTTCAAGGAAGGCATTTTGGGAAACATGAGGACAACTGATTCCTACTACAAGTTAGCAGGCTTCTACTGAAATGCAAGCAAGGAATGATATAATCTTGCGCTAGGTATTCCAAATGGCAATATATTAAAGTGTACAGATCCAAATACGGAGATCAATTCAAGGTTCAATTGATAGCCCTTTGGATTTGACAAGATGTAGAATGGAAAGAGAAGAAAGAGGAGACAGCAATTCTAGGTTTTCTGAATTGAGGGAATGGGTGACTGATGGTGTTATCAGTTAGGTTAAGAACCATGAGAGAATCTATCAGTGTACAAGGAGAGATGGCTCTTGAGAGGTAAAATCCCAGGTTTCTCTAAAGTATATGCGCTAAAGCATAGATATCCACTAGGCTAAAGGGATTCAGGCTGTGCTTCTCAGAGAAATATTTGACTTGGAGATATAGATTTAGGACCCATCAAAAACTAGGATGAAAAAGTATAAGAGTCTAAAATGTCACCCTAGGGGACATGCAGAGTATTAGAACCAAGATTAGAATACTGATAAAATGTCAGGATATTAAAAAGCAGAGACCCTACTTTGTCAGCAAAGGTCTGTCTAGTCAAGGCTGTGGTTTTTCCAGTAGTCATGTATGGATGTGAGAGTGGGACTATAAAGAAAGCTGAGTGCCGAAGAATCGATGCTTTTGAACTGTGGGGTTGGAGAAGACTCTTGAGAGTGCCTTGGACTTCAAGGAAATCAGTCCTGGATGTTCATTGGAAGGACTGATGTTGAAGTTAAAACTCCAATACTTTGGCCACCTGATGTGAAGAGCTGACTCATTTGAAAAGACTCTGATGCTGGGAAAGATTGAGGGCAGGAGGAGAAGGGGACGACACAGGATGAGATGGCTGGATGGCATCACTGACTCAATGGTTATGAGTTTGGGTAAACTCTGGGAGTTGGTGATGGACAGGGTGTCCTGCTGTGCTGTTCCTGGGGTCACAAAGAGTCAGATACAACTGAGCGACTGAACTGAAACTGAAACTGAAAAATGTCAGTATTGGCAAGAGGGGAGGACTAGGAGGAAGAGTTACTTAAGGAGAAAAGAATGTTTAGAGCAGAGTTAGGAGAAGCAGAAGAGAGCTGCAAGGGGTGGTTAAGAGCATTCCTCACTGTGTGCGTCAAGGAGGAAGAAGCGTGAAACCAGGTCCTGGCCTTGAAAAATTATGGGAAGCTGCCTCTGCGGTGTAACTGACCCCAAAACTAGATACAAGTGAGTTGCCTAGTGTCTTAGTCCAAGTTGACTTGGACTGTAGCAAATTTGACTTGACTGTATTTGACTTGACAGTAGCAAATACCACAGACTGGGGGATCAAACAATAAAAATTTAGTTTCTTATTTTGGGAGGTTAGAAAGTCCATGATCAAAGTCCAGTAGGCTTTTGTTGATGGAAGCCCTTCTTCCTGACTTTCAGACCATCGTCTCATCATTGTGCCTCTCTTTGGTGCATGTGTGTGTGGTGGGAAAGACTAGATTGCTCTTCCTTTTCCTCTTTTTTATAAGGCCACAAACCCTATAGGATTTGGGCCCCACCCTTACGACCTCACTTAACCTTCATTACCTCTTTAAAGTCGTGTCTCCATATATAGTCACATTGGAGGTTAGAGCTTCATTGTGTAAAATTTTGGCTGGTGGAAGACACAATTCAGTCCATAGCAAGGAGTGAGGAAGTTGAGGTAACAGATCCTGATTATGCAAATAAAGATGAAGAAAAGAGATATTATCTAGTGTAAATATTTCAAAATTACATTTTACTACAATAGAAATGAGCTGAGGAAAGGGGAGAATGGAGAGGGAGAGGCAAACCCCACAGAGGCACAAGCTGGGGAGTGGGAGGCAGTTCTGAGATGGGCTGTATTGGACGAGTGCAGGGATTGGCCTTGGGAATGCAGCAATGTGACAGTTTCTGAGAGGGAAGCGGAGAACCAATGTGGCTCTGTTCTATGTGGCCTAGAAGTGAAGTGGACAGAAAATGAGCTCATTTTTCTTCAACAGCAGCAGTTTCCTTGAACTTGAGGTTTTAGTGAACCTATACTGAATAAGTCAACAGATGACACTTATGTTTTCCTTTCATGTTTTGGAGTGGTTGCCACTATTTCAGAAAGTGAAGAGACAGTGTCTCCAGTATATGGTGGTAGTTCAACTGGCCTGTGCATCCACAGATAATATATATCACTTAAACATTTAAATAGACTTCTCATCAGTCTAACAAACAGATACAGAATGCTGCAAGATTTAAAAGTTACCCCATCATCAACTCAACAGAATGGTCAATATCAACAGATCTACAAATAATAAATGCTGGGGAGGGTATTAGGAAAGGAAACCCTCCTATACCATATGGTTGAAATATAAATTGGTACAGCCACTATGGAGAACAGGAAGGAGGCCCCTTAAAAAATTAAAAATAGAGTTATTATTTACTATAATAGGCTTCCCTGGTGGCTCAGATGGTAAAGAATTTGCCTGCCAATGCAGGAGACCCAGGTTTGATCCCTGGGTTGGGAAGATCCCCTGGAAAAGGAAATATCTACCCTCTCCAGTATTCTTGTCTGGAAAATTTCATGGACAGAGCCTGGGAGCCTACAGTCCATGGGGTCACACAGTCCAACATGAGTGAGAGACTAACACTTTCACTTTCCACTTTCAGAGTTACCATATGGTCCAGAAATCCTGCTCCTGAGCATGCATGTGGAAAAAATGAAAACTCTAATTTGAAAAGATACATGCACCACAAAGTTCATAGCAGCACTGCTTACAATAACCAAGACATAGAAACAACGTAAATGTCCATTGACAGATGAAGAGATAAAAAAAGATATGGTACATATATCCAATGGAATAATACTCAGTCATAAAAAATAATAAAATAATGCCATTTGCAGCAACATGGATGGACCTAGAGATTACTATGTGATGTAAGTCAGAGAAAGACAAATACCGTGTATCACTTATGTGTGGAATCTTAACAAAATGATACAAATGGACTTATTTATAAAATAGAAGTAGACTCACAGACATAAAAAACAAAGGAAAAAAGATGGAGGAGAGAAAAATTAGGAGTCTGGGATTAACAGACATACACTATTTTTCAGTTCAGTTGCTCAGTCATGTTCAACTCTGCGATCCCATGGACTGCAGCATGCCACGCTTCCCTGTCCATCACCAACTCCCAGAGCTTCAAACTCATGTCCATCAAGTCGGTGATGCCATCCAACCATCTCATCCTCTGTCATCCCCTTCTCCTCCTACCTTCAATCTTTCCCAGCATCAGTGTCTTTTCTAATGAGTCAGTTCTTCACATCAGCTGGCCAAAGTATTGGAGTTTCAGCTATTTTTAAAACAGATAAACAGCAAGGACCTGTATAGCGCAGGGAAATATACTGAATATCTCATAATGATCTATAAAGAAAAAGAATCAGAAAAAGAGTATATATATCTTATATAAATATATATAATATATATATGTGTATAGCTGAATCACATGTGTTATACACCTCAAAGTAATACAACATTGTAAATCAACCACACTTCAATAGAAAAAAATTTACTCCACTGCCATAATTTTTAAGAGGAGAGATTATAACAGCATTTCATGGCCTCACATCCCACAATGATCCTGAAGTTATTTCATATCTCTACAGTGGGTCACATCTGAATGGACAGTACCAGCTACCCCAATCCTTATCCTTCTTCAGTGATGAGGTTGGCAGAGAACCAGTCCTTCAGCAAGAGCAAGTGTGAGCATAACTCAGCTACATGGATGGAAAAGCACCTGAGCAGTTGTGTAAGATGTCATGAACAATGGGAACTTTAAGCAGAAAGGAAGGAAGAAAAGTAAACATAAAAAGTAAACGCATTTAGAAGAATCTTTGGAACCACACACCCTTGCTGAGCGGCTCCCTGTCCAGGTGAGAAACAAGACTCACCAGTTCTTCATTCTCTCATTCAGCTCATCATCCATGCAACTAACATTAACTGTGTACCCAGGGCTTGAAAGCACGATGGTGGACACTGGGAAGACAGTGGCAACAAGGTGGATGCTGACTCTGGTCCATAGCTCTCGGAGCAGGCAAGACTGCTATAAACTATGTAGTCACAACAAAATGAGATGTTATGATAAGGATGCCTGGGTATTATGAAAGCATAGAAGAGGGAGATTTAAATAGGATGTGGCATTTAGAATCCAGAGGATAAACATTAGTTAATTAGAAGAAGAGAAAAAGGAAGCCTTCCAGAAATACAGAAGAGCAAATAGAAGCCCAGAAGTGTGAACAACAGAAAGAGTTCACTACCTCTAAGGGGGGAAAAAGAATCTCCAAAACCAAAAACAGCTGGGCCCAATTGTGAGAGAAAGTGAGCAAAGCTGAGACAAGCGAAGCTGGCAACAGCCAGGTCAGAATGACTTTGTTAAAAGAAGGTATTTGAACCGCATCCTACAGATGGTGAGACGGTAAGCACTATGAACTCCTCTGTGCATGTGTGTTTGTATATGTGGGTGGGTGGTGATGCATAAGGAACAGGTAGGGAGGTAGAAGTGTCAGATTTGCTTGGACAAGCTTAGAACTTTATTTTAGGAAAATATCTACCTGCAGCATTTAGGATGCACTGGAATTGAGGAGACCAACCCTAGAGTGAAGGCAGTAGAGAGCTGGGGTGATGTAGAAGATACGATGCAGAATGCTTCAGAGCAAGCAAGTTGTGCCTACTTGTGTAGATCAGGATCCAATGCCAAGACAGATGAAGTGTCCTCTAGACCCATGGCCCTTCTCCTGGGGTCTTACTGGTTCATGGACAGTGCAGGGAGGAGTCTGGAACCCCCTCTGAAGTCCCAATGGCACACTGCTATAGCATCTGTCTCCCTCTGCCCTGCATGTTGTGTGGTCTGGGTGGGTATCTGTTAGTGCGGTTTTCTCTCTCTCCTGCAAATGTTACAGTCTGTTTTGTACCATTAGAAACTTAGTGTGGCTTTAGAGATAGACTCAGAAACAGAGCCTGGGGAGCTACCAAGCTTCAGCCCCCATTTCAACAGAACAGAGCCATCAATAACCTGGCTGGCCAACAGGAGGAAATGCATGACCAGGGCCTGGTTCTGAGCTGGAGTCTTGGTGAAAGAGAGCTGACAGATGCCACTGCTTTCTGCCAAAGACCCATTCCAACCCCATTAGTGCATCCTGCAGGGATGAGCGTGCAAGAATCATGAGGAAAACAAAGGCATTTGGAGGGTTGCCTGCAGGCTGGTGCATGGCTGTGCTTGCTAGGGGCTGGGCTGGGAAGTCTGGTCTGCTCCGGGCTGGCCTCACACCCTCCTGTCCCTCTGCAGGGGCCCTGCAGCTGGCCTGCCTCTTTTGGAGGACAGTGCGAGGATGATCAGGCACTTGGCCTTAGAGACAGAGGCTCTGCAAACAAGTGTACCCCAGGGAAGGGGCAGAGTGATGGAGATTATTCATAGGAGCCAGGAAAAGGCCAGTCCATCTAAATCTGCAAGTGTTTAAACAGAGATACAGAACACATCAGGTTGCCATGAAAAAGAGGGATATTAAAAGCAACTTTATGTTTGACTATTTCAAATTCCCTACTATCACCAGCAGCTGACTTGCTGGTGGCCCTCCCAGGCAGCTTATCCCCATGTAGCCCAGGGGTGGGAGTTATTAGAGGCAAAGTGGAAGGCTTTCATCTTCCAAGACTATTTATTAACACATGGTTAGTACCCTGTAGCCCACTTGCATGGGCTCTCTGGTCCCAAATAGAGGGCAGATGGCATGCCACTGCCCAAGGGACTCCAGGTTTCACCTCACTCAGATTTATCCATAAATTCTGGGATGTGAGGAGTCTGTGGTGCTCTGATAGCATTCCTCAGGGAGGTGCTGGGAAGCAGTCCTGAAAGTCTTACACAGCAACCTGTTAAGAGGCAGGGCTGAGCTCTCCCTGGAAGGAATGATGTTCCAGATCTACTGCCTGCCTTGGAGCCTGTCCCCAGCCATAGAGGGAGGTGGAGGGGCAGGGAGCGGGGAAGGAGGGCTGCCGCAAGCCGGTGCCAGGCTTGGGTGGGGAGAGAGCCTGTCTGCCAAAGGCAGTCCAGCTGCCTGGCCCTCTGCCGGCTGGGGGGCGTTCCCCAGACCTGCTAAGCTCTCTGCTGCCCTATCAGTACTGCCTTGCAGTAAGAGATAGTGGAGAAGGGGCAATCAGGATGCTGATAGCAAAGCAAGGACATCAGGGTCACCACAAATTACGCAGAGGTGTGACAGCATGACCTGGAAGGAGGCTGAAAACAGGGCAGATAAGAGCCTGAGCAAACCCCGCGGATGCCAGCAGCTCCAGCAAACATCATCAGGCCACATGGTCCCAGCAGACACCCACTCTCATGTACAGTGGCCAGTTAGGATTTGGGGGTTTCCTAAAGAGGGTAGGGCCTTGAAAGAATGCTGATAATGGGCCTATCATCAAGCAACAGGGAAGGTCATTTAGTTTAGGCCTCCCATTTAGACTTTAGATGTGTGATTTTATCTCCAAAGGAACCTCTTCATCTAGTCACTGAGATACAATGACCAAGTTGAAAGATGTTTTCTAAAATTCATCCCATTAACAGTCTCTCTCTATTTATAAATATACACATATATAGCTCTTCCAGTGCATGCAAGGTCAATATTTTCATAAGTCTTGGACTAAGTTATACATAACATGCTTCATTTCATTCTTTGAAATGACTCATTTCCCAGTGTAAGTGTGGAAAATGGACTGCAGTTTTTACAATACTCTGTTGGTATATCTTCCTATTTGAATATACCTGGTGTGTCAACAAAGCGGAACTTACCAATGTCTTTCTTGGATTCAGAGATCCTAATAATTCCTCCTTCCCACTCCCCACCCCAAATAAATTAGACATTTTTCACTGTATTCAAAATGAAGGCAATGTCCACCTACATTTAGCACTAACCAACTGATGCCCTAGTTGTGAATCTGAAAACACCAATTTGTGACCAACTTAGCACAGAGCTGCACCTATCCCTCTATAGTGTGGTGGGAAGATGGCTGGAAATAGAAACAAGACACAGCTGTTCTGGCCCTGGCTTTGCCAGCTACCCAGGTGTTTGTCTAGGTGACGCCTTCATGCTTCCCTGGCCCTATGTTTCTCACCTATAAGGTGATGTTGCAAGTGTACCACAGGGAAGGATGAAATTAACTATGTGGAACTCCTTGCACAGGACTGGGCACACAGATGTTAGTATCCCACCCACCCCACCTCCCTTTTCTATTTCTGAAACTCGGTTTTCTATAAGAGGATGGCTTTTCAAACTTTAACACGCTTCTATTTTAACTGATAATTGATTTTCATCCATTTTAATTAGCATGAGAAATACCAAAAGGAAATCCAACTGCAGTGCTTGCTGTGATCTTTTTTTCCCCTCTGTGCCATACATGATGCTATCTATCCATTGTTCTCTAAAGACAGGGAATTTCTGATGGAGATCCTGATCTATGAAATTACAGCCCCAGCCCATACATCAAAGGCAGAATGACCCTCTCATACAGGGACCAATCCCCAGAGGCCGCTCTCATCGGAAAACATGTTCTCACCAAGTCCTCTTGCCACCGACCTCACCTGGCAAAGTCCTGGGTAGTTTTCAAGACATCCCTCAGAAGGTTCCTTCTGTCGTGAGCCTTTGGGCTCACCCGGTTCAGAAACAAATGCCCTCCCCTTCAAAATGGTAGCACCCTACAGATTATCACTGGTGACAGCCAGTGATGACAGGCAGGATCAAGCTGGTGCAGGTGAGTGCCTTGAAGAGGCCAACCAGAATGCACCTCGGTTCCTGTGGCAACTTCTCCTTTCTTCCCCTCCACACTGCAGGCTGCCCCTCCTCCTCCAGTCCACCTCCAAGGACTGGTTTTCTCCAGGACTGCAGACCATGTGAAACACAATGAGGGTGACAGAAAGGAAACCACATACTTTTCTCAGCTGTACTAGGGTATACCTGACAAATAAACTTGTAAGATATTTAAAGTGTACAGAATGGTGATTTGACATACGTAACCATTGTGGAAGGATTCCCACTAGTCAATTAACTAGTTACATCCATCACCTAACATTTCTTTATTTATTTTGGTAAGAACATTTATGTTCTACTGTCTTAACAAATTTCAATTATGTAACAGTGTTTTCAACTAGAGTCACCATGTTACCCCTTACATCCTCAGAACTTCATCTTATAACTGCAAGTGTGTATCCTTTCACCAACCTCTCCCTTTTTTCCTGACCTCCCAGCACCTGGCAAATACTTTTAAATCCCCGTTTCTCTTAATTTGATTTTTCTTTTTAGATTCCACATATAAGCAATATCACACAACATTTATCTTTCTCAGTGTGGCAATATATGTAATTTAAGCATACGCAATGTCATGGTTTATTTGGATACAGGATAAATATGATGTAATAAGCTTTTCTACAACGATGTACAAACAAACTATTGATAGCAGGTGAAAGGGAAAGAATATTTTCTGTTTGTAGGTTCAACACTAAAGAGGCCAAGATAGATTATAAACTCTACATGTATTTTTTAAGAGTGCAAGGTGTTAATTAAAAGCACTATTGTGTAAATGGCTAGAATAAATGAAACATTTCAAGTATGGAAGATAAATGAATGAAGGAGAGGCGGCTGAGATTGCAACAGAGGGACATATATAATTTACTGACATAAAAGATACTCACTGAATAAAGCCAAACCTTTCCACTTTTGTGTTTATAAAAGAGGGTAGAAGCCAGAAATGGACATATGGTGTCCCCAAGGAGGAAAGGAGACAGATGCAAAATAAGTTATGTTCTTGCCACAACAGGTGATCAAGAAATTTATAATTTTTGAATTAATAACCAAGACAACTCCAAGGCCAGAGAGAGAAGAATTGCAGTATTTTGAAGGCAATGGCAAAAGAAAAAAGACTGTCAATGCTTATGAGAAAAAGTCAAAGTTTAACACCTGGAAAAAACATCGCTCCTTTAACCCTGAAGGCGCAGCTGACTTTGTCAAAAAAAGCCCCTTCGGGGTACAGAGTCTTGTACCCCTTCCTCTGTTTCTCTAGTCAAGAGACCAGAGGCGATTCTTAAAGGACTTGAAGACCAGCCAAACTGTCATTGGACCATGGTGAGAGGGAATGAGGGCGGGCTGGGGTGGGGCCATGGCAGCGAGGGACTGTCCCAGGGTTTAAGGAAGATTGAAAAGACAAACAGGAGACAGGGCTGAGGAAAGCGGAAGAGAGAGCCTTTGGGAAGAATGGAATTGACTGGGAAAGTGAAATGCTTTGCTACACGCCTTCCTGAGAATGCAGAGCACAAAATAAAACACAAGTATTTACATTAAAAACAACATGTAACATTTCTATCAGTTACCCGAAATGCATGCCACAACCATTTTAAGAAACATCTGTCGTTTAAAAGTTACCTAAGACTGCTTGAGAGGCCCCTGGGACTGAGCACAGAGTATATGGCCCTCCAGTCTTCAACCCACCTCCAGGAGCAGGGAGTCTTGCTCATTCCCATTTTCCAGATGCAAAGTAAGACTTTTTCTTGCCAGAGAAGGCCATCAAATATTAAGAGGAGAAAATTCCTAAAATGTTTTTCTGTGTCATTTGGAGTTTACTGGACATTCATTCAAAGCCCCAGAAAACAGTGTGACCCCAGGACCCAGTTTACCTTCAGAATCCGCATATCTGGGGCACTGCTTCTTATGGGCGACATCCAGCCTGTGTACTTCTGGGCAGTGAGAGGTTATGCACCCACATTTGAGTGCTCTAAGGTGAAATATCACCAGTTTTAAGGTGATACTTAAACTCCCCTTTCCCTGTTCTTACCTGAATTTCCAAAGGCACTAAGAGAAGCAGGTTAAGTAAGCGCTTCCTACCTTGTAGGAAAGTAGTTCTCTGCCTGGCAATCATTGGAATCCCTACCAGGAATATAAACACCCCAGATTTCCAGGCCCTCATACAGAAGCTCAGAGGGACCAAGTTAGGGCTGCTAAGGCAAGCAATGTGTATTCTGCAGAGCACCCTGGGTGATTCTGCCACTGAGTCACATTTGTTAACTAAACCACAGGCCTGAGGGCAAGGTGAGAAAAATCTTAATTTCACGGAAATTAAACAACAACAAAAACAGTGTTTTTTTTAAACTGAGCATGACCCATAGCATCAAAGGGGAAAGTAAGAGCTGCCATCTCTCAGTTCTTACCTTCAGTACATTCAAGGCACTAAGGTAAGCATTTATATAGATTACCTCATGGAATTGTGATGATAAATTTATGAGGTACTACAATTATTATCCCTCTTGTATCAGTGATGAAATTGGGTCTTAGAGAAGTTAAGTAATTTGGCCAAGGTTACCATTAATTACACACTCAAAATATTCAAGGGAATAGAAATAAAACCTGAAAGGGACTAGTAAAGTATTTATGAAATTGAGACTGTATCTTCCATTAGTTTGAGTTTTTGAGGCACATTCTTGAGCTCTAGTTATTGAAGCTAACCTAAGTTTGTATATCTCCGTTTATAAACTGGATGCAGAATGACCTCATTCTCTGGAATAGGCCTGCCTATTTGAGATGGTTCAGAAGTGTGTAGGGTATACTTTATGCTGTTTGAAAAGCATTTATGCAAAAACCTGGTCTGAAGTCCAGTAAATTTCATCCAAGAACACCGTCAGTTTAAATGAAAGCAAAGGAACCACAACATTGATCTTTTGGGAGGACTTGTTAGATCATCACGCTGGCAATGTTTTGATGACTTTAAAAAAAGATAACAGAACCAATACCTAGTTGGCCAACTGCATTTTTATCCTGTTAGATATAAGTGGGTTTTAAAGGCTTGAAAACAAGTGTTTCCTAGCTGAAAATTGTCCTTGGAGAGGGTGGTCTTAGCAATGAGAAGATTTCCTAATGTAACCCCAGATCTATAAAGCTGTAAATAAATCATGCCTTAATACCACCAGGCCTTTGGTATTATAATACCAAAGTGCTTATAATATTTACCATAGGTCAATTTCCAAGCACTGGTAAATAGAACAGCAACCCCTCCACACTTGTGTGGTATCTCCTTAGGAATTCCAATGGCCTCTCATCCATCCACATTGGCTAAGAATGCCATCTTTCATGGTAGAGTTTTGACAGCTGGAACACAGTCAGTGAATACTTGTAATAGTCCATTTCAGAGAGCAGATGGAAGCTAAAATTTGTAGGAAGCTTCCTCGGGATAGACAAATCCTTTAAAAAGGTAAAACTAGTCCAATAAAAGATAAAATCATAAACAATACTACTTCGGTTAAACTAAGGCAGAGCAGAAGGCTTTCTGGAGTCCCTAGAAGCCTGGAAATGTTGACTGACACCAGGGACCCTGAGGATTTTTCAAGAGATAAGCCCAAGGATGAATCTCCTGCCGTGGTATTTACTCCTATTTATTGTATTAAAAAAACAAAAACAACAAAAAACAAAAAACAAAACAAAAAAAAAACCTTTTCATTCCCAGGTGACTAACAGCAATCCCAGGGATATGTAATGTTAGAGATGGTATCATTTTTGCAACATTGTGGTAGAGAAACATAAGCATTGAAATCAAGTAAATGTATCTGTTTTGCTTGATTTTGCTCCTGAGAAACATCATGTTTTGCTTCAGAAAAACATCTACTTCTGCTTTATTGGCTATGCCAAAGCTGATTGTGTGGATCACAACAAATTGTGGAATATTTTTAGAGAGACAGGAATATCAGACCGCCTTACCTGCCTCCTGAGAAATCTGTATGCAGGCCAGGAAGCAACAGTTAGAACTGGACATGGAACAACAGACTGGTTCCAAATTGGGAAAGGAGTATGTCAATGCTGCATATTGTCACCCTGCTTATTTAACTTATATGCAGAGTACATCATGAGAAACGTTGGGCTGGAGGAAGCACAAGCTAGAATCAAGATTTCTGGGAGAAATATCAATAACCTCACATATGCAGATGACACCACTCTTATGGCAGAAAGCAAAGAAGAACTAAAGAGCCTCTTGATGAAAGTGAAAGAAGAGAGTGAAAAAGCTGGGTTAAAACTCAACATTCAGAAAACTAAGATCATAGCATCTGGTCCCATCACTTCATGGCAAATAGACGGGGAAATAATGGAAACAGTGACATACTTTATTTTGGGGGGCTCCAAAATCACTGTAGATGGTGATTACAGTCTTGAAATTAAAAGACACTTGCTCCTTGGAAGAAAAGTTATGACCAACCTAGACAGCATATTAAAATACAGAGACACTACTTTGTCAATGAAGGTCCATCTAGTCAAGGCTATGGTTTTCCCAGTAGTCATGTATGGATGTGAAAATTAGACCATAAAGAAAGCTGAGTGATGAAGAACTGATGCTTTTGAACTGTGGAGTTGGATAAGACTCTTGAGAGTGTCTTAGACTGCAAGGAGATCCAACCAGTCAATCCTAAAGGAAATCAGTCCTGAATATTCATTGAAAAGACTGATGCTGAAGCTGAAACTCCAATACTTTGACCAGCTGATGTGAAGAACTGACTCATTGGAAAAGACCCTGATGCTGGAAAAGATTGAAGGTGGGAGGAGAAGGGCATGATGATTGGATGGCATCACTGACTCGATGGACATGAGTTTGACTAAGCTCTGGGAGTTGGTGATGGACAGGGAAGCCTAGCATATTGCAGTTCATGGGACTACAAAGAGTCGGACATGACTGAGCAACTGAAATGAACTGAAACATATCTGCTTCTTTTAATTCTAGATTTTATCCCTTCATAAGCATATATGCTTATGGCTATTTTTCTAATCATTAGTCATTTGTTCTGTGGAAACAGAGACAATAATACAGTTATTGAAAGTTCTGATGCAGCGGTGCCTGTGACATGGGCAAATGTTGTTGGCAATTAGTAGATACTCAACTAACATCAGTGCCTTCCTTGGTTTCCTTAGATGCTTCCTATTCTATTCTAACAATGTTAGTGCCCCCACCCCAGATAGATACAACATCTGAGGGATCTAAAAACAAAAAAAGAACTACATATGCTCCTGAGGCTTCAGGGTTCTGGAAACAGTAATAGAATTAAATGAGGTGACAAATTTGAACTGAGACTGAGTGAAAATACTCTCCTACAAAAGCTTCCATTCCATTTTTCTCCAATCTCAAATTACTCAAAAAAGTTGACTTTGGTTAATGTATAACACTTGGAATTTTTCTTTAACATTTAATGTTTCGTTGACACTCAGCCATTTTCAGTCATCTCTGGAATAAATACATATATATTTTCAAGTATTTTAAAATCTGATACACTTTACTTCTCACAACAACTTTTAACATATGTTATTCAACTTTGCTTTCACAATTCATCTTCTTCTAAAAAAGAGAAGAAACAAAATTACCTTAGGACTGAGACAAGACAAGGAAAACTTCCACTCTGGGAAAATAATATTAGCTTTGACATAAATTAGATGCTTGCCAGTAACTCAACTACACCTGTCAAATAAGACATTAAAATATGAAATAGAATATTAACAAAAGTCAATTTCACTAGTGATTAAGCATAAGATTTAACTGTGCTATAAAAGAAAGGAAGGGGAGTCTGAAGGCAGATCTGCTTTAGTTGTAAAAATATATATTCCTCTTATAAAGAGATTTACCAATGGAATTTTCAGTTTTTTTCCTCCAAAGTGCCCTTGGAAGTAAAGAAAAAATGGAGCTCATTTTCCTTAAAAAAGAAAAATGACCATTTAGTTTACAGTACTCTTCCTTAGAAACACCCCTCAAAAATTATTGAGTACAGAAGAATAAAAACAAGAAAATAATCCTAACAGAATGTGATAAGGGTTTCTGTCATTTTATCTGTGCTCTGTTGGGATTAGCTCCAAGGACACCTGACCCTGAGCACAGTGAGAATTGGAATATTTCAGGTGTCACTTTCAAACATAATTTTTTTTACCCGATTTTGAGAATTTTATTAATAAGCTGCAAAAAAAGAGAGAGCGAGAGAAAGAAAGCATACACTGGAATGATTTAGCATTTCCCCTCCTTGGTCTTCCACTGCAGCTTTGTCTCACAATTTTTATTATTAATAATTTTTATTGGAGTATAGTTGCTTTACAGTGTGTTAGTTTCTACTGTACGGCAAAGTGAATTAGCAATACATATACACACATCCTGTATTTTTTTAATTTTCTTTCCATTTAGGTCACCAGATAGCACTGAGTAATGGGCTTCCCTGATAGGTCAGGTAGTAAAGAATCCACCTGCAATGCAGTAGACCCAGGTTTGATTCCTGGGTTGGGAAGATCTGCTTGAAAAGTGAAGGGCTTCCCTCTCCAGAATTCTTAGGCTTTCCTTGTGGCTCAGCTGGTAAAGAATCCGCCCTCAATACAGGAGGCCCGGGTTTGATTCCTGGGTTGGGAAGATCCCCTGGAGAAGGGAAATGCTACCCACTCTAGTATTCTGGCCTGGAGAATTCCATGGTCTGTATCGTCCATGGGGTTGCAAAGAGTTGGACACTACCGAGTGGCTTTCACTTTCACTTTTCACTTTCCTAGCACTAAGTGGAGTTTCCTGTGCTGTACACTAGTTATCTATTTCATGCATAGTATCACTAGTGTGTGTATGTGATTCCCAATCTCTGAATTTACCCCACCTCTTTTTCCCCTTTGGTATCTGTATGTTTGTTCTCTTCCTCTGTCCAAATATATTTTTGTTTTTCTTGAATTTGGGCTTCATTCCCCTAGGACATACAACCAGTGTTTCTCAGATTCCAATGGGCATATGAATCACCTGGGGATCTTGTTAATATGCAAATTCTGATTCCATATGTCTGGGTGGAACCTGAAGTTTTGCATTTCTTTTATTTTATATTGGAGTATAGTTGGCTACCAAAGTTATGTTACTTTTAGGAGTACGGGAAAGTGATTTAGTTATACATATTCATGGATCTGGGCTTCCCTGGTGGCTCAGTTGGTAAAGAATCTGCCCGCAATGCTGCAGACCTGGGTTCAATCCGTGGGTTGTGAAGATCCCCTGGAGAAGGGAAAGGCTACCCACTCCAGTATTCTGGCCTGGAGAATTCCATGGATCGTATAGTCATTGGGGTCGTAAAGAGTCGGACACAACTGAGCAACTCTCACTTCACTTCATACACACATCTATTCTTTTTCAAGTTCTTTTTCCATTTAGTTATTATAGAATATCCAGCAGCCTCCCCTGTGCTATACAGTAGGTCCTGGTTGGTTATCTACTTTCAATACATGGTGTGTGTATGTCAATCCCGATCTCCCGATATAACCATTTCTTATTAGCTGCCCAGTGATGCTGATGCCTCTGCTTTCCTGACCCCTGCTAAGGGCTGTAAACTACACTGCTGACTTTTGCCTGATGTTAAAGTCCCCAAAGCTTTGTATAGAGCTTAGCATATAATAGTGGAGAAGGAAATGGCAATCCACTCCAGTATTATTGCCTGGAAAATCCCACGGACACAGGACCCTGGAAGGCTACAGTCCATGGGGTCGCAGAAAAGTTTGTCAGATATAAGCAGGCTTGTGTGTGTAAATAAGTCTTAGTAATATTAACATTTGGGAAAAAATATGCTATTCATTTATTTTTCTCCTTGTATCTACAAATATAGTTGTTGTTCTGTTGCTCAGTGGTGTCCAACTCTTTGTGACCCCATGGACTGCAGCATGCCAGGCTTTCCTGTCCTTCACTATCTCCCAGAGTTTGCTCAAACTCACATCCATTGAGTTGGTGATGCCATCCAACCATCTTGTCCTCTGTTGTCCCCTTCTTTTCCTGTCCTCAATCTTTCCCAGCATCAGGGTCTTTTTCAATGAGTCAGTTCTTCACATCAGGTGGCCAAAGTATTGGAGCTTCAGCTTCAGCATTATCTACAAATGTATGACCTTCAGATATAGGAGGCAAGTTGGCCAAGTGAACTACGTTGTTTTTAACCAGGGTTTTTACTCCTTCGGGTTTTTACTTCAAGTCAGATGTACTGTGCCTGGCGTTATTTTTCTCAGAAGATTTCCCTCTTTGTGCTGGGATGACAAGCCAGATTTGCTTTAAAATATTAAGTAAAAGCTACAGTAAGTGTTGACTTTAAGAAAACAGTGGGATTTACTGAAATGAAGCCTCAATACCTCTTTGGAAGGAGATATATAAACAGATACAATGCTTTTGTAGAGTCATCTGGCAATATATCTTATAAGCCACACAAAATTTTTACCTTTAACCATAGTAATGTGTACTAAAGAAATCCTAAAATAAAGGGGAAAGCTTTATACACAAAAAAAATGTTCATCGTAATGGTATTATTACTCATAGCAGAAATTTGGAAATATGCCAAAGTTTGAAAAATTATGTAATGGTGAAATGTGATTTCATACAACCACTTAAAAGAATATTATTAATATTTGGTCTCTGAAAAATGTTTTATTTTATTTATTTATATTGGCCATGCTGCATGGTATGTGGGATCTTAGTTCCCAGACTAGGGGTCAAACCCGCACCCCCCTGCATTGGAAGCATGTAGTCTTAACCACTGGGCTTCCAGGGAATTCCCCGAAAAATGTTTTAGAAGCAGTTCTTAACAATGTGTAAGATACTCACAATATCACGTTAAGTAAATCGCAGTGTCATGCAGGCAGCTTTCAGTTATGAGTAAAGAAAATATGCCCATGTATGTATTCTCTGTGGTATGTGGTGCAGCTTTATTGCACGACCCCCCAGAACACGGATCACGCAGGACTTTATGTGGATGGTGCTTCCTGGGGTGACACAGTGTGCTCCTTGCACAACTGAGTGTAGCGACCTGGGAAGGGTCTGAAATGAGCACACCAGGTGTCAGCAATCTTTTGCCTTTGGAAGATAATATGATGGCTTTTTTTTTTTGCCTCATTTTTCCAAACTTTTCTGTAAAGAGGGAGAAAGCCCCAGAACCAGGAGACTTGGAGAGCAATTTAGGTCTGCCCACTGGGGGACCCTGAACTAGTCACTCTGCTGATCCAGGCCTCAGTTTCCTCATCTGCAGAGCAGTCTAAGTCATCAAGACTAAGAGTTCAGTGTTCGCTTCATGGTCTGCTCATGCTTGCCTTTCTGGCTGTCCAGCTGTGTTATATGGGGATCATCACCAAATAATCTGGGGCACAGTTGGTAGAGCTCACATGCTAGTTGTGAGAGCTTTCAAATACCAGTGATGTTTCTAGTAGAATTAGTTATATGGGAAAAGGTATAAACTCACTTTCCCCAGATAGAACATTTTGGTATCTAATGATCTCAAGGGATCAGAAGGAGTTAGTGGGATCCACTAACTCCAAGCTAAATTAATCTCTGCTTTTTGGTAGGGAAGGAAGCCACTGGTCACAGAAGGAGAGGATGCTGTAGCGTGGGGGCTAGGGGATGGGGCAGGTGTTCCAGGTCCTTAGATAGAGGCAGCCATTAAGGAAGAATGAAAAGAGAAAGTTTTTACTTTGACCCAAGGAAAGGGTCAGAATAGAAGAGGGATTTTTATATAGTGGAGTAGCCCGGGCAGATAGGAAAGGAGGAAGCAGGGTAAGAGCTTTCAGAAAGGAAGGAGGTATAAGACTGTGAGCTTCCTGAGAGCAGGAATGCTTTTTGCCCACCAGGATGGAAGAGCCTGCACCACAGCACACAGAAGTATTGGTCCAGTGAATGAAGATGATCGAGAGGACACTGAACATATGCATAACCCCTTAAAAAACTATAAAATGCTCTCTTGCAATCAAGATAGATATAGAAACAGAAAAAACAAATTGGGGACAGTAAGGAAGAAAATTCTAACATCTTCAATGATCAGAAAAGGTAACGAAGGTAAGTTCCCTAAGATCAGAAAGACTATAGAACAGGAAGTCACAGATAAATCCCCTTGTTCCCCTATATGGATTGATTGGATATTTCTCTCTTTATTGTCTGGAAGAGGCAGAAACTTTTGGCAGAACAGAGGATAATCAAAGTCCCAAGAGAAAGTTATGCTCCACGATGCCTCCATCAAACCCAGTACATCTGAACCTCCCTGGTCTCCTTTCACAAACCTATTTCTATTGGTGAGAGTCTGAGCACTGAAATTGGCAGGATTTCAGAAATTGAAGGGCTAGAGTGGGCAGGGCATACTTTTAGAAGACTTAAATGACCCATAAAAACTTTGTAGTGAGTCCACTTCTTTTCATCTCAAAGACCAAGTCATGATTGCTCTAGTTTCTTGAATGAGATCTTACCTGTATCTATGAATTTTATGAATTCTTATTGGTTGGCCAGCAAGAGGAATCCTCTATAACTTAAGATGCATATTTTCAACTGCCTTTTTATGATTAGAGTATCACCATAAAATGTTCCTATTCCATTTTGCTTAAAAAGTTAAACAAAATGCTCCTTAAAAAATATTCCTTAAGCACTTTTTTCTCTTAAAATAGCTCTGATATTTATTTCTTTATATTAAGTGAAATGATTTGAATAAATCTTAAAATTTAACTTGTAAACCTGAATTTAAGCTCAAATTCAAATTTAAAACAGCACATCTCAGTTTTTTATTAGCACATAGACAATTTGTGAGTTTCAAAATCCAGTTTTATTTTCTTTTTATCAGCTACATTCTTAAAAAAAAAAAAGAAACAAAATACAGAAAATTTGCTCAAGTCCATAGCTCTGTCCTTCTGATTTCTAAATCTAGCTGCTGGTTTTAGAAGAATTTGCATACTCTTGAATAAATGCCAGTGAAAGGGGAAAGTGGTTTAGTAAAACTACTTATAGGCAGGGCCCCTCCTAAAGTGCCCTGTGAATAGCTTTTATTAAGCAAGATTAAAATTGCTCATTATCCCAAAATAACTCCGGTGCATGTGATGTTATAAAAAAAGCACACACCGTAATCAGTTTGACATTTTTGGAATTTCGAAAGGTAATTAGGCTCTCCTTCTTGAAAAAAAAAATCTGCTATTGTGAGCATTTCTAGTGAAGCATAATTCTGGTTTTCATAGATCTTGAAGCTTGCATTAGTTTATCTCTAAAGTCACTGACACCAGTATATGGTCAGATATAGGGGAATTCACCTAAAAGGGAAGACTGATGATATAAACTAGAAGGATATTTGAAGACAGACACTTGAGAGATTTAGTGCAGATGCCACTCACTGATCTATCCCAGGATATTGTGACTAAATGTTGGCTTTGGAGTCCAACACTCCTGGAATCAGATCTAGTCTATGTACTAGAATATAGCCTCTGGAAAGCTATTTTGCTTCTCTTGTGTCAGTTTTCTCCTCTGTAAGAGAAGGATGATAACTAAAAGTGTCATACATCCCACTGTGCCCTTGAGAGTCTCGTTTATGTCTGTTTATATCCCATAGACAGAGGAGCCTGGCAGGCCACAGTCCACAGGGTTTCAAAGAGTTGGACATGACTGAGCAACTAACACTACTTTCACTTTCCAGGTCTAATTATTAGTAGTGTTGCTTTCAAGTCTGAAGAGCGTCCCAGTCTGCATGATAAGCTAGTAGCCAACTCTAATGCAAACCTTGGTGACTATCAGGAGGATTTGCTCAGCATGGGTCCTGGCACATAATTATTGTTTTACATATCCTATGAAATAGGGACCCTCATACCAGCCTCCCTCCTAAAACCATTGTGAGGACCAAAATGATATTCCATAAAAAGAACTAGCATGTGGCATATTATAAGTACTCAATAAATAGTAGTAGTACTCATATTGTAGGATTTTACCTATCTTGAAATAACTATGAGTATGGAGTTCACACATAGCTAGAAAACTGGAATTAGTCATAAAGGCTTAGAGATGTAATTACAGATGAGGTGTGCACCCATTCCGAGGTCCAGCAAGTTCACGACAAATGGGCATCTTTAGCTGGATAGAGCATACAGAGCCTGAACCAAATGTTAAAAATGCCCACTGCTGGGCATACACACCGAGGAAACCAGAACTGAAAGAGACACGTGTACCCCAATGTCCATCGCAGCACTGTTTATAATAGCCAGGACATGGAAGCAACCTAGATGTCCATCAGCAGACGAATGGATAAGAAAGCTGCGGTACATATACACAATGGTGTATTACTCAGCCATTAAAAAGAATACATTTGAATCAGTTCCAATAAGGTGGATGAAACTGGAGCCGATTATACAGAGTGAAGTAAGTCAGAAAGAAAAACACCAATACAGTATACTAACGCATATATATGGAATTTAGAAAGATGGTAACAATAACCCTGTATGCGAGACAGCAAAAGAGACACAGATGTATAGAACAGTCTTTTGGACTCTGTGGGAGAGGGAGAGGTTGGGCTGATTTGGGAGAATGGCATTGAAACATGTATAATATCATATATGAAAAGAATCGCCAGTCCAGGTTTGATGCAGGATACAAGATGCCTGGGGCTGGTGCACTGAGACAACCCAGAGGGATGGTATGGGGAAGGAGGAGGGAGGGGGGTTCAGGATGGGGAACACGTGTATACCTGTGGCGGATACATGTTGATGTATGGCAAAACCAATACAGTTTTGTAAAGTAATTAACCTCCAATTAAAATAAATAAATTTATATTTAAAAATGCCTTATATCTAAAGTTAAGAAATTAGATTTGCTCTATGTCTCCTTTGTAGATCTGAATGGCGAAGTGGTTGGTCCTGACTCATAGACTCAAACAGAATATTTCAAAGAAGAAACTCAGCTCTTTGGATCATAACCTAGGTGTTTTTCCCACTGGTCATCATTGTGCTGATGAATTTACATATCTTTAAATAAAATAATTTTTAAAGATCGCAGCTGAAAAATCACTGCATGAACTCTTTCAGTCTCTGGTCCAGCACGTAAGAGGAGCAAAGGAAGTCACTACTCCATCCTAACTATAGGTTAAAAAAAAAAACCCCAAAACCTTGAAAGAACTGATAGATCATTAACTCCTTTTAGACACTTCCCTCTTCCCTGCTGGTACAGTGTTTAAGATTTCATTCATCCAATGCAGGGGGTGCAGGTTTGATCCCTAGTCAGGGAACTAAGATCCCACATGCCATGCAGCATGGCAAAAAAGTAAAAAAATAAAAAATAAATTGGTTCCTCTTCTTAGATCAAATACCAAAACACAATGGAAAAAAAAAAGTCAGTTGCCAACAACATTTTTAAAAGATAAATAAAAAACAACTCCTTTCAGGTCCATCAAACAAGGCAGGTCACAGGGAAAACCACTGCCCCTCCAATTAGACACAAAGAGGAGGACAGAGAGAATCACAACTAGTCAGAGCAGAAAGCCACGAGCAGGAGCCGCCGTAGGAACCAGTCTTGGAGGAAGAGGTCCTGGGATGTAACTGAGGAGGTGCTGGAGGCTCAGGCTGGACATTTGTGAGTTTTAAACTCCAGTGGGAGTTTATGTAAAATGTATGACTGTAAAACCCCTAGAATATAACAGGAAGAAACCTAGATGACTTGGGGGTATGGTGATGACTCTTCTATACAACACCAAAGGCACCATCCATAAGAGAAATAATTTGTAAACTAGACTTCATAAAATGAAAACTTCTGCTCCATGAAGCACAACTGTGAAGGGAATGGGAAGGGAAGCTCTGGATTGGGAAAAAAATATTTGCAGAACACATATTTGGGCAAGAACACTTTTCCAAAATACATAAAGAACTCTTCAATTCAACTTATTCTTACAATATGAAAGTTAAAAGTTTGTATTTTACCATCACTTATACCTTCTTAGGGCTTCCCAGGTGGCTCAGACAGTTAAGAGTCTGCTTGCAGTGCAGGAGACCCTCTCTGAGTCAGGGAGACCCCTTGGAGAAGGAAATGGCAACCCACTCCAGCATTCTTGCCTGGAAAATCCCATGGATGGAGGAGCCCAGCAGGCTACAGTCCATGGGGTTGCAAAGAGTCAGATGCAACTGAGCGACTTCACTTTCTTTCTATACCATCTCAGACACTTTTTCTTTTTTTTCATGAGGATCCAAGTTTTTGATGTCATTTTCCTTCTCTCTGAAGACCTTCTTGTAGCATTTCTTGAAAACCAAGTCTCCTAGCGACAAATTCCTTCAATTTTTATCAACAAATATGGAAAGTCTTTATTTGCTCTTCACTTTTGATGATAATTTCTCAGGGTATGGAAATTTAGTTGGTTGTTTTTTGCTTTGGTTTTTTTACTCAATACTTTATTAATTTCACTCCAATCTGTTCTTTCTTGCATGGTTTTTCATGAGAAGTCGGATGTAATTCTAATCTTTGTTCCTCAGTGGGTAAGGTACTTTCTTTTCTGACTTCTTTCAAGATTATATTTCTTTATATTTGATTTTCTAAAGTTTAAATATGATACGTCTATGTTTTCTGTGTGTCCTCTGAGGTTCCTGGAACTATGGTTTGGTGTCTGACGTTAACCCTCCATCATTATTGCTTTAAATATCTCTTCTGCAACTTTCTCTTCTCCTGCTTGTACTCACATTACACATACATTATAGCTTCTATAGCTGTCCCACAGTTCTTAGATATCCTATACCATTGCCTTTTAAACTTCTTTTTTTCTCTGTGTGTTTCCATTTCCCAGGCCTGACATAGCCAAGTAATACAGAATGAGGAAGGGATTATTCCAAGTTTGGAATCCTCCACCTAGAGGTGTGGGATGAAACACCAGGAAATCAACAGTAAGGAGGCTTGGGGGATTCTCGCATTGATGGAGAGCGTCATGACAGACAGTAAAAAAATACAACTCAGATCACAAAGATCAATGAGCAATATCCAGTCACTCCTGTCCCTCATCATCCCCAAATACTCATATATCTTCTATAATTAACTTCAGCCAAAATATATATGGACATGTGTTCTCACATTAATACAGCCATCACCAATGAACTTGCTTAATTCTTTTCAAAATACCAAGCATAAACTCACCAATGTAAAGTTATTCAGCTTCCCCCCTTTTAATTTGTTTTTAGTGAAGACTGCTGCTGCTGGTGATGCTAAGTCGCTTCAGTCGTGTCTGACTCTGTGAGACCCCATAGACGGCAGCCCGCCAGGCTCCCCCATCCCTGAGATTCTCCAGGCAAGAACACTGGTGTGGGTTGCCATTTCCTTCTCCAGTGCACGAAAGTGAAAAATGAAAGTGAAGTCACTCAGTCATGCCCAACTCTTCGTGACCCCATGGACTGCAGCCTACCAGGCTCTGCCGTCCATGGGAGTTTCCAGGCAAGAGTATTGGAGTGGGTTGCCATTTCCTTCTCAGTAGTGAAGACTAGATAAGAATAATTTGAATTCTCTGGGCTATGAAGTTGAGTCTATCTTTGAGACAAGGAAACTAAATCCCCAAGGTTAAGTTTGATGCACAAGATCATGAACCTGGTTAGTTATAGCTGGGACCAAATGTACAGATCCTGACTCTCAATCGAGATGCCTTTTTCCTGCACCAAAAATTGCTTTAACTCCTCACCACACATTGCCTACTGACAGAGCCAAACATTATATTACCATTCAGAAAATGAGATGCTAATATTCTCAAGGATCTCATTCAACAAGCAATACTTTTTTTTTTTTAAGTACCAGCTGATGTGACTTATTGTAATTAGTTAATGAATCTGAGCCTGTAATTCCTCTGTCAGGCCCTCAGGCTGAACTGTTTGTGTTTTCAAGTTTTATCACACAGACCTGTTCTACAGGAATTGTATGTTTCATGGGAGGGATAGGTTTTTGTTTTCATGAGGAGAAAGTAGGATGATTTTTCTCTCTCAGCATCCCAGTAACAGAGGCATGTTGCCAAGTGGAGCAGAGGCAGCACGAAGGGTAGGGATTGCTGGAGGAGCTGGAGCGCAGGAGGCAAAACTGAAGGACTTGGAGAGAGTCTATTTTCTCTTCTAAAGGGGAGAGCTATGTTTTACATTTCCACGTGATTTTTAATCGTGCAAATTTTGTGGGTTGACTTTTTCTTCTTCTTTTTGGAAATCACCAGTTAATTTCATTAAGCTCTTAATGGACACCTTGAGGGTTGTGAGCATGTTTTGGAAGGTAAGATGTATTCTAAGCTATGTATTTTGTAGAGAGCAGCTCAAGTTGTAAAACTGGAAAGGTCAATGATCCTTCGTCTAATTTCCACACTCTGTTTTGGTGTCATGAGCCCTTTGCAAATACTTAGGAGGCATCTGCGTGTCAGATACCACATGGTAGGTGAACATTCTAGACCTCAACAAAGACATCAAATTCAACATTGAGGTGAAGTCACTCAGTCGTGTCCGACTCTTTGTGACCCCGTGGACTGTAGCCCACCAAGCTCCTCTGTCCATGGGATTCTCCAGGCAACAGTACTGGAGTGGGTTGCCATTTCCTTCTCCAGGGGATCTTCCAGACCCAGGGATTGAACCCAGGTCTCCCACATTTCGGGCAGATGCTTTAACCTCTGAGCCAGCAGGGAAGCTAATTCAACATTATTTCTTCCCAAATCTATTCTTTGCCCATTTTTGGTGTTTTCATAAATAGCATTACCAGTTACCCATTGCCTAAGCCAGAATCTCCCATTGAGTGGGGTATTTGACTCTCATTCTTCTCATCAATGATCAAGTCCCTAGGTTCTATCACCTAAATAATCCTCAATTCCATCCAATCATCTCCTTCTCCACTGTCTCACCCTCCTTGTGAGCCAAGATGATCTCTTCCTTGTTTTGCAAAATAACCAAGGCCAATGTCATGTTCAGCCCTCATTGGTTACAGTGTTGAACCGTACTTGAGTCCTGTACTCCTGGAAAATGGGAGTGGTTATGAAAGCACCTCACTCTTATTTTTTAAAATCTGCCTACCCTTCCATCTTCCACAAAACCTCAAAGGATCACCCTGCCCTGCATAGTCCAAGAAAAGTCTGGTCTCCACCCTTCTTCAAGGATCCCAAAGTGGATGATAGCCTGTTCATTTGCCTTTATAAAAGCCCAGGCTTTCTTCTTTTTCTTTGAAAATTTCCTCATTAATGAAAATTCTCCTTATTGCAATACTCAAATAATCTCCCCACTGTCTAGGGATTTTTTTCTTTCACAGTATTTAGAAGTGGTAAGGAACCACTGACCAAAACCACCCATCCTGGCCAGGAATGATAATAACCACTTGCGTAAGTTGTTCTTTTGAAACAAAAAGTCCTGATAAGGAACATGGTGGTGCTACTGAAAACTAACCAGGATAATCTGAGAGAGGCCAAAAGGAGGGAGGAGACACCAGCCTATAATATGTCCTGACAACCTCTCAAAATCTTCTTGCTGGAATCCATCTTGGCCGAGAGATGCACGTGCCACCAGGAAGGACCCTGAGTCAGACCAAATATGGGCCAAGCAAGATGATTAGCCAGAGACAACCTGGAAATTAACTCCATTACCATAAAACCTGAGACTGCAAGCCACACACCAGAGCAGTTCTCCAGGGTTCCCTTATCCTATTGCTCTCCACTAGCACATTCCTTCCCAATGAAATCTTTTGCTTTGTCTGCATATGTGTCCCCTTGGATAATCCATTTCCCAGTGTGGGACAGGAGTCCACTCTTGGGCCCTGGAAGTGGCCCCCCTTCCTGCAGGGGAGAGCATAATCTCATGGAGAGAAAAGTAATATGAAGTTAGTCTATTCTCAGATGCTACCTCACATGCAAACATTTATCAGCACATAGGAACATGGAACTGCCATCCTATCTGTCTGTGAGGTTGGTAGAACACTGGTCTCTTTCCCCAGGTCCCCCAAAATTTCCCTAGTGAAAGGATCTCCAAAGACAGATGTTACAGTACTGTAGTGGCAGCATCTAGCCTGGTAGTAAATCAGGAAATCATGGGATCCTGAGTTCATCAAAACAGGGCCCCTCAGAAGGATTTCAAGGTTGGGCTCACTGGCCTCCTAACACCCATCAAGTAGGCCAATTCATGTATTTTAATACTGCTCATTTTAAGAATGAAAATGTATTTCTACTGTTCCCTATGCTAATTACCAAATTCTCCAGGGCAGTTCAAAGATTTTTAAATGGAGGAATCTCTAGAAGCTGGTTACTGTCTTTCATACGCTAACTGCTTCCCCTCCCAGAGTGTTCATTCCTAGTAAAGGTAGTTCAGTTCAGTTCAGTTCAGTACAGTTTAATCACTCAGTCATGTCCAACTCTTTGCAACCCCATGGACTGCAGCACTCCAGGCCTCCCTGTCCATCACCAACATCCAGAGCTCACTCAAACTCATGTTCATTGAGTTGGTGATGCCATCCAACCATATCAACCTCTGTCATCCCCTTCTCCTCCCACCTTCAATCTTTTGCAGCTTCAGTGTCCTTTCCAGTGAGTCAGTTCTTTGCATCAGGTGGCTGAAGTATTGGAGTTTCAGCTTCAGCATCAGTCCTTCCAATGAATATTCAGGCCTGATTTCCTTTAGGATGGACTGGTTGGATCTCTTTGCTGGCCATGGGACTCTCAAGTCTTCTCCAACACCACAGTTCAAAAGCATCAAATCTTCAGCCCTCAGTATTCTTTATCACCCAACTCTCACATCCATACATGACTACTGGAAAAACCATAGCTTTGACTAGACAGACCTTTGTTGGTAAAGTAATGTCTTTGCTTTTTAATATGCTGTCTGCTGTTGCTGCTGCTGCTGCTAAGTCGCTTCAGTTATGTCCGTCTCTGTGTGAGCCCATAGATGGCAGCCCACCAGGTTCCCCTGTCCCTGGGATTCTCCAGGCAAGAACACTGGAGTGGGTTGCCATTTCCTTCTCCAATGCATGAAAATGAAAAGTGAAAGGGAAGTACTCAGTCCTGTCTGACTCCTAGAGACCCCATGGACTGCAGCCTACCAGGCTCCTCCATCCATGGGATTTTCCAGGCAAGAGTACTGGGGTGGGTTGCCATTGCCTTCTCCGAATATGCTGTCTAGGTTGGTCATAACTTTTCTTCCAAGGAGCACGAGTCTTTTAAAATCATGGCTGCAGTTACCATCTGCAGTGATTTTGGAGCCCCCCAAAATGAAGTCTGTACTGTTTCCATTTTTTCCCCATCTATTTGTCATGAAGTGATGGGACCAGATGCCATAATCTTAGTTTTCTTAATGTTGAGCTTTAAGCCAACTTTTTCACTCTCCTCTTTCACTTTCATCAAGAGGCTCTTTAGTTCTTCGTTTTTTACCATAAGGGTGGTGTCATCTGCATATCTGAAGTTATTGGTATTTATCCCTGCAATCTTGATTCCAGCTAGTGTTTCATCCAGTCCAGCATTGCTCATGGTGTACTCCGCATGTAAGTTAAATAAGCAGGGTGACAATATACAGCCTTGACGTACTCCTTTCCTGATTTGGAACCAGTCTGTTGTTCTATGTCCAGTTCTAACTGTTGCTTCTTGACCTGCAAACAGATTTCTCAAGAGGTAGATCAGGTGGTCTGGCATTCCATCTCTTTAAGAATTTTCCAGTTTGTTGTGATCCACACAGTCAAAGGCTTTGGCATAGTCAATAAAACAGAAGTAGACATTTTTCTGGAACTATCTTGCTTTTTCGATAATCAAATGGATGTCAGCAATTTGACCTCTGGTTCCTCTGCCTTTTCTAAATCCAACTCCAACATCTGGAAGTTCACAGTTCACATACTGTTGAAGCCTGTCTTGGAGAATTTTGAGCATTACTTTGCTAGCATGTGAGATGAGTTCAATTGTGAAGTAGTCTGAGCATTCTTTGGCATTGCCTTTCTTTGGGATTGGAATGAAAACTGACCTTTTCCAGTCCTGTGGCCACTGTTGAGTTTTCCATATTTGCTGGCAAAATGAGTGCAGCACTTTCACAGCATCATCTTTCAGGATTTGAAATAGCTTAATTGGAATTCTATCACCTCCACTGGCTTTGTTCATTGCGATGCTTGCTAAGACTCACTTGACTTCGCATTCCAGGATGTCTGGTTCTAGGTGAGTGATCACACCATCATGATTATATGGGTTGTGAAGATCTTTTCTGTAAGTTCTTTTGTGTATTCTTGCCACCTCTTCTTAATATCTTCTGCTTCTGTTAGGTCCATGCCATTTCTGTCCTTTATTGTGCCCATCTTTGCATGAAATGTTCCCTTGGTATTTCTAAGTTTCTTGAAGAGATCTTTAGTCTTTCCCATTCTGTTGTTTTCCTCTATTTCTTTGCATTGATCAATGAGGAAGGCTTTCTTATCTCTCCTTGCTATTTGGAACTCTGCATTCAAATGGGTATATCTTTCCTTTTCTCCTTTGCCTTTCGCTTCTCTTCTTTTCACAGCCATTTGTAAGGGCTCTTCAGACAACCATTTTGCCTTTTTGCATTTCTTTTTCTTGGGGATGGTCTTTATCCCTGTCTCCTGTACAATGTTATGAACCTCCATTCATAGTTCTTCAGGCATGCTGTCTATCAGTCCTAATCCCTTTAATCTATTTCTCACTTCCACTGTATAATCATAAGGGATTTGATTTAGGTCATACCTGAATGGTCGAGTGGTTTTCCCTACTTTCTTCAATTTAAGTCTGAATTTGGCAATAAGGATTTCATGACCTTAGCCACAGTCAGCTCCTAGTCTTGTTTTTGCTGACTGTATAGAGCTTCTCCATCTTTGGCTGCAAAGGGTATAATCAATCTGATTTCGGTGTTGACCATCTGGTGATGTCCATGTGTAGGGTCTTCTCTTGTGTTGTTGCAAGAAGGTGTTTCCTATGACCAGTGCGTTGTCTTGGCAAAACTCTATTAGCTTTTGTCCTGCTTCATTCTGTACTCCAAGGCCAAATTTGCCTGTTACTCCAGGTGTTTCTTGACTTTCTACTTTTGCATTCCAGTCCCCTATAATGGAAAGGACATCTTTTTTGGGTGTTAGTTCTAAAAGGTCTTGTAGGTCTTTGTAGAACCATTCAACTTCAGCTTCTTCAGTGTTACTGGTTGGGGCATAGATTTGGATTACTGTGACATTGAATGGTTTACCTTGGAAACAAGCAGAGATCATTCTGTCATTTTTGAGATTGCATCCAAGTACTGCATTTTGGACTCTTTTGTTGACTATGATGGCTATTCCATTTCTTCTATGGGATTCTTGCCCACAGTAGTATATAATGGTCATCTGAGTTAAATTCACCCATTCCAGTCCATTTTAGTTTGCCGATTTCTAAAATGTCAACATTCACTCTTGCCGTCTCCTGTTTGACCACTTCCAATTTGCCTAGTTTCATGGACCTAACATTCCAGGTTCATATGCAATATTGCTCTTTACTGCATCAGACTTTACTTCCATCACCAGTCACATCCACAACTGGGTGCTGTTTTTGCTTTGGCTCTGTCTCTTGTTTCTTTCTAGAGTTATTTCTCCATTGATTTCCTGTACCATATTGGGCACCTACCGACCTCGGGAGTTCACTTTTCAGTGTCCTATCTTTTTGCCTTTTCACACTTTTAATGGCATTCTCAAGGCAAGAATACTGAAGTGGTTTGCGATTCCCTTCTCCAGCCTACCACGTTTTGTCCGAACTCTCCACCATGATCCGTACATCTTGGGTGGCCCTACACGGCATGGCTCATAGTTTCATTGAGTTAGACAAGGCTATTGTCCATGTGATCAGATTGATTAGTTTTCTGTGATTACAGTTTTCATTCTGTCTGCCCTCTAATGGAGAAAGATAAAAGGCTATGGAAGCTTCCTAATGGGAGAGACTATTGTTCTAATGGGCAGGGTCATGCTCAGTAAATCTTTAATCCAATTTTATGTTGATGGGTCCCTCCCTATTACCTGACCTGAGGCCAAACTATGGTGGAGGTGATGAAGATAATGGTGACTTCCTTCAAAAGGTCCCATACACAGACACTACACTCAGTGCCTCCAACCCTGAAGCAGGCCACCTCTGACCCATGCCTCTGCCAGAGACTCCTGGACACTTACAAGCAAGTCTGGGTCAGTCTCTTGTGGGGTCACTGCTTCTTTCTCCTGGGTCCTGGTGGGCACAAGGTTTTGTTTGTGCCCTCTGAGAGTCTGTTTCCCTCAGACCTGTGTAAGTTCTGGTGGTTCTATGATGGGGTTAATGGCGACCTCTTCCAAGAGGGCTTATGCCATACCCAGGTCTACAGCACCCAGAGCCCCTGTCCCTGTGGCAGTCCATGCTGACCTGTACCTCCATAGGAAACACTCAAACACAGTTCTGTCTCAGTCTCTGTGGGGTCTCCAGGCTCTGGTGTGCACAAGGTTTATTTGAGCCCTCTGAGCATCTCTGGCGGGTGTGGGGTTTTATTCTAAACATGATTTCACCCCTCCTACCATCTTGCTGGGGCTTCTCCTTTGCCCTTGGATGGGGCAGGTGTCTCCTCAAAGTCCCTCCAGCACTGTGCAGCTGCACTCCAGTGCCACACAACTGTCAGTTAACCACACTCCTAGGCTGACAGATACATATGACTCAAGGGTAAGGTGAGTGCTGAAGTATTACTATCCCAAGGTAAATAACAGGCAGTAGAATAATCTAGGTCACTGCAGAAAACTTCTGAGATTCTTACTTCCAGGACTGTAACTCTAAGTCATTCACACTATCAGTTCAGTTCAGTCGCTCAGTCGTGTCCGACTCTTTGCGACCCCATGAATCGCAGCACGCCAGGCCTCCCTGTCCATCACCAACTCCCGGAGTTCACTCAGACTCACGTCCATTGAGTCCATGATGCCATCCAGCCATCTCATCCTCTGTCGTCCCCTTCTCCTCCTGCCCCCAATCCCTCCCAGCATCAGAGTCTTTTCCAATGAGTCAACTCTTCGCATGAGGTGGCCAAAGTACTGGAGTTTCAGCTTTAGCATCATTCCCTCCAAAGAAATCCCAGGGCTGATCTCCTTCAGAATGGACTGGTTGGATCTCCTTGCAGTCCAAGGACTCTCAAGAGTCTTCTCCATCACCACAGTTCAAAAGCATCAATTCTTCGGCGCTCAGCCTTCTTCACAGTACAACTCTCACATCCATACATGACTACTGGAAAAACCATAGGCTTGACTAGACGGACCTTAGTCGGGAAAGTAATGTCTCTGCTTTTGAATATGCTATCTAGGTTGGTCATAACTTTTCTTCCAAGGAGTAAGCGTCTTTTAATTTCATGGCTGCAGTCACCATCTGCAGTGATTTTGGAGCCCAAAAAAATAAAGTCTGACACTGTTTCCACTGTTTCCCTATCTATTTCCCATGAAGTGATGGGACCAGATGCCATGATCTTTGTTTTCTGAATGTTGAGTTTTAAGCCAACTTTTTCACTCTCCTCTTTCATAGCTAGAGTGAATTTTTTTTTTTCTCCTAAATCACATACCTGATTGGGTTTTCAGTGACTGCTGAATGATCTGAGGATAAATTTCAAACTGCATAAATGTATATAAGGCCCAGTGTGATTTAACTCTCATTTATCTTTCTAAGATAAACTTTGACCACCTTGCTTTTCTGGGCCTATCTCCAAACTGCCACCATGCCCCAGCTCCCAAATGCCTCCAATCCCCCTACTTAACCACCTATTCTATTTGCCCTCAAATGTATTCCTTTCCCTTCCTCTGCTCTGCTCTATGTCAGTAAATTTCCCCCATCATTTGGCCCTCACAGGCTGTAGGTTCTGGGTGAGCTTCCTGCTTGGTTCAGCGTTAATGTCATTTCTGAGATAGAAAGACTCAGGAACAGCCCCTCTGTCTCTGCCTGGGAAGGCGTATCTGGCAGACGATGCCACTCTTTCTTAGCTTAAGCTTGCATAGGACAGGTCTGAGTTGATTTCAAGCTCCTCCCAGCAGCCCCAGCTCTTGGGCTCCAGTAATGCTGCTTCTTCCCTTTGAAAAGGGATCCTGGCTCCCTGCTGTTGCCAGTCTCTGGGATATATCACCCTCCCTGGAGTGGAGTGGCCTCTCAGCCTCTGCCACCTCTTAGGGAACTAATTCCTCACATTAAACTCCCTCTGCTAATACATATACATATAAACAAATGTTTCGTATGTTCCTTATTGGCTTTGAGCAGCTGCTCAATGATGCAATTTGGTTCTTTGACCAGCATAGCAAACTTTCATCCTTAAAGGCATGCAGGCTTAGTTGCTCAGTCATGTCCAACTCTTTGTGACCCCATGGACTGCAGACCGCCAGGTTCCTTTGTCCATGGGAATTCTCAGGACCTAGATGTAAACAAGACAAAGTCTGTGGAATTTCAACAGTGGTTGATTGTTGCTTTTTACAAATTACCCTTTCCATGGGCCCAGTCATGCTGAACTATTTTTAGTTACTCAAACACATAAAGATTTCACTTGTCATCTGTTTCCCTCCATTTGCATTGCTACCATGCTGGCCCAAGCCACTAGCAATTCTCTTTGGGTTACCCCACTACCCTCAAAGACCTCCCTCTGTGTGCTTTTCCAACTCCACACTCATCATTCAAAATGGTAATTTAATCAGAAAAATCTCTTCTGGTTAGATCACTCTGGTTGACTTGACCTTGTCCTTAGAATAAAATCTCAACTCCATCACCTGATGAGATGCTTGAGCTCTACTCAAGACTCTGACTTCACTTTCCACTGTGATCCTCAGTGCACTGCAGGTCCTATGCCTAGAAAGCTCTCCTCCTTTACATCTGTTTATGTTTGGCTCCTTCTCACAACTGAAGTCTCAGCTCAACGTCACCTCCTCCAAGAAGTCTTCTCTGACCACCCTCATAAGAGCAGCTTCTTTCGAATCATTTCCCTCCCATCCCCATTTATCTTCATGGCGCTTATCATATCTAACATAATTTGTTTCTCTGTGGATGCTAAAAGGGAACTTCTAATATATCTTATTTACCTAATCCATCTCCATCTCTCCAGCAGGCAGAGCACTCCCTGCCTCATATTAGAATCTAACATGTTGCTCTCAGAGTGCAATTAACCCCACCAAGGAAATCAATCCTGAATACTCATTGAAGGACTGATGCTCAAGCTGAAGCTCCAATACATTGTCACATGATGTGAAGAGCCAACTTACTAGAAAAGGCCCGGATGTTGGGAAAGATTAAAGGCAAGAGGTGAAGGGGATGACAGAGGATGAGATGGTTAGATGGCATGACTGACTCAATGGACATGAGTTGGAGCAATCTCTGGGAGACAGTGAACAGGGAAGCCTGGTGTGCTGCAGTCCATGGGGTTACAAAGAGTCAGACATGACTGAGTGACTGAACAACAACAACGAAGTTTACAATCAGATGACAGGAACTTGTCTCTACTCTGAAAAATTTGACCAGGATCAGACAAGGCCAACCATTTCCTTTCCTTGGGGGCCAGGCAGCTTCTTTTGACAGTCTTTTTATGGTGCACCTCAATTTTAGAAAAGCAAAATATATGGAGGAAAAAACACATATACTTTAGGGGCATGGAAAAACAGGCATCAACAATGCTTTGTAAAATGTATAGAATCCAAAACATTTTTTAAAAAAAACAACCAAAGTAAAACAATAGATTACATGGTTATTATATAATATTCCATCATTATCTGGAGAAGGAAATGGCAACCCACTCCAGTACTCTTGCCTGGAGAATCTCATGGAGGGAGGAGCCTGGTAGGCTACAGTCCATGGGGTCACATCATTATCAACTATGCACTTGACTTTACTGGATGGGTAGATGTGGGGTGGTATCTTTACCTGAAATATGATACATCCTTAGTCCCTGACCACCTGAGGGAAAATTCATAGACACACACATTTTCCGCAAGGTCACAGCTCTTCCATCATGTGCATGGAGAATGATCTTCCCTTTTTTCCTATCATCTTGCCAATACTTTACCTTTACCAGAGCTAACTATAATACCCTTCTCCTCTTCTCAAACTTGTTTTAAGTGAGGTACATCCTCAATCATTTTTAAATGACATGAAGACTTCAAGAATGAAAGTAAAGCTACTGGGGGAAAATGGTATCTTCCCCTTTAAAAGTATAGTTATAGGTTTCTGGAAATGGCCCCAAAGATATTTCACAACATATATTACTGTCAACAATCATACATAAAAAATAGTCCTAATTATCTTCATCTTTCATCTTACAGAAATGCTTTTTCTCACTATTTCACCACACACATCTCTAACCCGTGAAAATTGCTCACAATGAATAGAAGGGGACTCAGAATCCCCAGAAGACCATAGATTCAGGAATGTAGTTTCTGCAAACTAACGTCCCTCACTATCTTAGTTCATTTGGACTGCTACAACAAAACACCACAGACTGTGTAATTATTTATAAACAGTAGTAATTTATTTCTCACAGCTCAAGGGGGTGCAAAGGCCAAGATCAAGGTGCCAACATGGCTGTGTTTGGGTGAAGGCCCCCTTCTTCCTTGGTAGCAGGCACCTCTTACCTTGTCCTCACTTGGTAGAAGGGATGAGGGGGTTGTATGGGCTCTCTTTCATAAGAACACTAATCTCATTCAGGAGGCCCCACTCTCAAGACCTAAATACCTCCCCAAAGCCACACCTCCCCAAAGCCTCACCTTCAAATACCATCCATTACAATGGGATTAGGATTCAACAGTTGCATTTTGGGGGGACACAAACATTCAGACCACAACATTCATAAAGACATAGATGAAAGGTGCCATTTCAACATTCAATCTGCTTCTGAATCATCACAACGGTGAATAGGTAGTTCTTCATCACTGCTTTTCTCTGTTCTAAACCACCATTAATGCTAATACTGGCATGTGGAGACATGTGCTTTAGTACTTAAACACTTAACACAAAAGATAAACATAGGAGCTAAGTATAGTTTATCTTCTTAGGCCACTGCAGTGTTCCAAGTAGTTGGTTTGAGTCCATTTCTGGACTGTGTAAATGGGAAAGACCAAAAGCCGACTCAGCTTCAAAGAACTTGTCTGTTGGCCATGTTGACTATTCCTCAGGCATCCGCCCTCCCAAGGTGCCCATCTTGTTTTCTCAAGAGTTCTTTTCTTCTCCAGTACCCATGAATTTTCCAGAAAGCATGTCACCAACTTCTTCCATTAGAATACAACATTTATTTAAATTAACTTTTATTGAAGTGTAGCTGACTTACAATGTTGTGGCAGTTTCTGCTGTACCACAAAGTGAATCAGCTACATTTATACATATATCCATTCTTTTTAAAATTCTTTCCAGTACCCTTGACTTTTCTAGAAAGCAAGTCACCAACTACTTCCATAAGAAAATAAGATTTTGTAAAGATTTATCTTATTTCCTACAAGACAGATTCACTAGTCGTTCCTCCCAATACTTGCCTGTGTCTTCAAAAACCCACATGGGGTTTTACCTTTAGGCTTTTCTTTGACTAGCAAGAATAGAAATGGAGTGAAAAGTACAGCAGGAAAAAGTTCAGGAAGCTTATAGTCTGCACTATATGCAAATTTGAAAGCAAAGGGTTTAACAGATTCTTGAGCAAACAATTTCCCTTCCCATCATTGTTCTGGGATTATCAGGATTTACCTGCTTTATCCTTATCTTCTCTGCTTCAGCAGGCTCATGTGAGTCATATTAAGAAGGATAAAGTAATGGAGATGCATACATATTAGTGTGTGTGTGTGCTGGGATGTAACAAAGTTTTCATTGTCTAGGAGTGTGTTATAGAAAAACATGATAAAAGTCCACTGTGTCTAGAATGAGTAAGTCACATCCTTAAGCAAAACAAACACACATACATTGTTAACATGGCTGGGTGTGAGACGCTGAAATGAATACAAAACACATCTGTGTCTCTGGAGAAGAATTCAGGTAACTAGTTGTAAAAACAAGGATTTGGAAGGGAGAAGGCTTAGTTGATTGTTCTTACATTTCTGTCAAAAATTCACAGCTACCAAAAACAGGACCACAGTCTATATTTAACACATCCTAGAGTTATGAATCCCATCCCCAGGGTGCATCAACACCCAGTAAGATCCTTTCCCCAACTGAGTCACTTGGGGTATTCCCCAGCGAGAGGTTTGAGGTGATTTTCAGTCATTTTGAGGAAGAAAGTGCAATTGACTGTTAGCATCTCTCTCTACAAATGACTTTGAAACTCTCAAAAACCATTTAAAATGTACATTTTATAAATGATTTGTCTCAAAATTATGGATCAAGTAAAAGAAAAAAATTGTATAGCCCACATGTCAAATTTTTTTAGAAAAAGAAAAGAAAACATCTTCTTGGCAAAAACAGTCTTCATAAAGGTAATTTTTTTTCAAGCCATAAACATCACTCAGAGAGAAGAGACAACATCCCCTACGGCTGAAGCATTTAAAGAAAAATGAGAGAGAAGGAGACAGAGTTCCCTTGTGACCACATTTCAAATTATATTCGATCTTCTCTAAACAAAAAACGGTACTTTTTATAACCACTCTTTCATTTAATTCTTGCATAGCCCTTGAGGTAGATATTTGTTATCCTTCCTTTACAGATGGAGAAACTGAACACAAGGCAAAGTCTGCCACATTGCTAGTAAAATCCCTGTGGCTTTGCAATTACGTCACTTGTGTCTTTACTTATCTCCTGCCAAGATTACCTGCTGAGATTACCTGTCATGCACTTTTATATTTTTGTATTCTACCTTACTCCACAAAGGAGTTGAGGAAGATAATTGGACATTTTATGGAAGGAATCCATGCGAAATATTTCCTTATTTTTTTTTTGAAACCCCCGTAGTGCTTTCTGGAAGTATCTGTTCAGCAGAATGGGGGATTATTGTAGAAATGTGGGGTGTTTAGTGACTCAGTTTTGTTCTCTTCTTTCACTACTTCCAAATAGAGTTTCAGATAAATAGCAATGACTGAAAGATGACAAAAGGGCAGAGCTGGCCAAGATAATCTCTTAATTCTACATAATGACCCCAAATGGTAAAAGCATTACTTTAACATGTCTTCCACCAACTGCTTAGATCACATCTACTCTTGAGGTCCCACTAGCCTTAGCAGCCTTTCTCTCCCGCTCTGTGGACATCACTTTAGAAAATGCAACTAGCATGGAGGTTATGCGACTCACTTGGGATGAAGGTGTCTTTGTGTCTGGAGGAAGCCCCTCATTTAGCACAGAAGGGAAAAACAAGTGCTTGAATTCCACTACCTGCCAGGTTGCTAACTTTATACCATGCTAACCTGAAAAGAGAAGGGAGAGGTGGTTGCAGCCTAGAGTAGCAATTTCTGTCTTGAGCTACAGGTGTGTGTGTGTGTGTGTGTGTGTGTGCATGTGTGTGTGCTTCATCGCAACCTAAGCTCCCATGTTCCATCACTATGCTTTTATTTTACTAAAATAAAAAAAAATAGTATCTACTTACTTTTAAAATCAGTTCACCATTGAACTATTAACACCAGAAAGTGTCAGTTGCTTAGTCATGTCTGACTCTTTGCAACCCCATAGACTGTAGCCCATAAGGCTCCTTGTCCATGGGATTTCCCAGGCAAGAATATTGGAGTGAGTTGCCATGCTCTCCTCCATGGGATCTTCTCTACCCGGGGACTGAACCCGGGTTTCCTACATTGTTGGAGGATTCTTTACTGTTTGAGCCACCAGGGAAGCCCTAATACCAGAAAGTTGGAATTATTTCCTGTTTATCTCTGCATCTTTAGGCCTAACATGAAACCAACAATCCATAAATATTTGTTGGAAGGAGAAAAGGGAGCTTAAGAAGAAAGTAAAAAGAGAAATTGTTAGGAAATACACATTAATGCCAGAAGATGATAAAGTCTATAGCAACAAATTGTTTCTAAGATGATAATATAAGAGTTTCAAAAAGTTAATTGTGCATATAATTAATTGTTGGTATAATTAACTCATTGCCATTTCATGCAGAAGTAGTTCTAGGTCTGAGATTTGTTTATTGATTTATTTAGGCATCTACAGTGTTCCAAATACTGTTTCAGGTAGTGGAGGTAGCATGGTAAGAAAGCACCCCAGGTCCCTCTTCTGAATGTGACAACTGAGTGAAATGATATCAACAATCAAGAAGGAAATATACCAACAAACACGGTGATAAGTGTCCTACAGACAGTGCAAATGGTAATGAGATGGAGCGGGTGTAGCTGTTGGTGGATTGCTCAGAGATGAAAAAGCAGGGGCTACTTTAGATAAGGTAACTAGGTAGACCTTAGTGTTTTCTGAGCACAAATTCAGAAGCAGAGAACAGGAAGCAAAGGTGCTATCTCAGGGGGAGAGCTTCCTGGTCAAAAAGTCAAGTTTCAGAGGGGCTGAGTTGAGGGATTTGAAATAGGGCGAGAGCACATGAAGCCACAAGGGTAAAGAGAAAACGTTCTAGGAGACATGGTCAGGTCTCAGAGAGTCAAGGAGCCTTGGGTGAGAAGCTTAGAGATTCATATTCACTCTGATATTCTTGGTTTAATTATTATTTACTGGATCTTCCACACTCATGGCTTATGCCATCCTCAAGTTTCCCTCCCCCCCTCTAAGACTTGGGGGCATGTCTGGACCAGTCTCCAAAGTTTTTATTGGAGTATAGTTGATGCACAATGTTGCATTAGTTTCAGGTGTACAGCAAAGTGAATCAGTTATACATATACATACATCTATTCTTCTATAGATTTTTTTCTCATATAGGCCATTAAAGAGTGTTAAGTAAATCTCCCTCGGCTATACAGTAGGTCCTTATTAGTTATCTATTTTATACATTCCCGACAGACATACCAAACAAAGTGTTATTCCCCACTTCTTAAATTGGGCTATTCCATCTTCAAATGCTACCCAATTACTAAGTAATTTAGCATGTCTGGAGCTGCTCCTATAGGATAAATTCATATGCAGCCACATGCTTCCCTAGATAGTATTTCATGGTAATCTTTGTTGAAATATGTAAATATTAAATGCATGAAAGGGATAATGGAAATCACTTTAAGGCAAGTATCTAGCTTCCATATTAGCAATAGGAAAAAGTTACGTATGTAAGTTGAGACATTCCAATTTATTTGCAGAAAGATTTTTCTATGGGTTGTTGGAAATAATAACCTTCATAGCAAAGGAACCACTTAGAGAAACTGCAAAGAGAATGACATATTTTCAGAATAAAGTTGATTTGATACAATATGTTTTGAAATGTCCATTTTAAGTATCTGGTAGAAAACTCTCTTGAGACAGAATGCTATGCAGGAATGCTTTTAGCTACTGTCTGATCAGCCTGACTCTTTTACACTGCTTTCTCCAGAAGAATCTCTCTTTTGGCGGCTGTTACCTGCTCATCACATGGACTCCATTTGGAAGCTTGGCTGGGACAGTCATCAGAAATAAAAAGGATAGGGTGCACAACAGCCATTTGGAAAAGTCAGGAAGGAGGTGTTGGGAGTGGGAATGGAAAATGGGAAGGGAAAATGGTCATGACTTTTTCCAATATCAGACCACAGCAGTCAGCATCACAAGTATGTAAAGGATGTGTTAAGAAAAGACAAAAAGAGTGGAAGAGTGGAGCATGGATGAGGCTCTCATGAGAGTTATCTCTTTTTAAGTAATATATATATAGTTTTTCTTACAATATAGCTAATACACAGCATGCATTATAGAATGTAGCTTTTTGTTGTTCTTATTTTAAAGAAGTGGAATCACTATACACAAAACTCTGCAGTAACTACTTTATCATTTAAGGATTTAATATGATTATTTCTTCCATGCAATTCAATATGTATCTATATTAATGATTTTATGGAATTTCACCCATCATTTATTTAACTAATATGATGTGTACTCAGTTGCTCAGTCGTGTTCAACTGTTTGTGACCCCATGGACTGTAGCCCACCAGTCTCTTCTGTCCCTTGAATTCTCCAGGCAAGAATACTGGATTTGGTTGCCATTTCATACTCCAGGGCATCTTCCCTACCCAGGGACCAAACCAATGTCTCTTGCATCTCTTGCATTGGCAGGCAGATTCTTCACCACTGTGTCACTTGGGAAGCCCTTATTTAACCAATACCTTATGGCTAAATAGTTAGTTTTGTTTTTTTTTTTTTCCAGATTTTCCAATTATACTGTCTTGAAATCTTGACATGTGTTTGACCAATTTCCTTGAAACCAATTTTCAGGTGTTTAATTTCTGGTCAGGATTCAGTAGGAAGCCATTTTGAGAATTTTCTTCCTAAGTACAGACTGTTCAAACTACCGCACAATTGCACTCATCTCACACACTAGTAAAGTAATGCTCAAAATTCTCCAAGTCAGGCTTCAGCAATACGTGAACTGTGAACTTCCAGATGTTCAAGCTGGTTTTAGAAAAGGCAGAGGAACCAGAGATCAAATTGCCAACATCTGCTGGATCATCAAAAAAGCAAGAGAGTTCCAGAAAAACATCTATTTCTGCTTTATTGACTATGCCAAAGCCTTTGACTGTGTGGATCACAATAAACTATAGAAAACTCTGAAAGAGATGGGAATTCCAGACCACCTGACCTGCCTCTTGAGAAACCTGTATGTAGGTCAGGAAGCAACAGTTAGAACTGGACATGGAACAACAGACTGGTTCCAAATAGGAAAAGGAGTACGTCAAGGCTGTATATTGTCACCCTGCTTATTTAACTTATATGCAGAGTACATCATGAGAAATGCTGGGCTGGAAGAAGCAAGCTGGAATCAAGTTTGCCGGGAGAAATATCAATAAACTCAGATGTGCAGATGACACCACCCTTATGGCAGAAAGTGAGGAGGAACTAAAAAGCCTCTTGATGAAAGTGAAAGAGGAGACTGAAAAAGTTGGCTTAAAGCTCAACGTTCAGAAAACGAAGATCATGGCATCTGGTCCCATCACTTCATGGGAAATAGATGGGGAAACAGTGGAAACAGTAGCTGACTTCATTGTTTTGGGCTCCAAAATCACTGCAGATAGTGATTGCAGCCATGACATTAAAAGATACTTGCTCCTTGGAAGGAAAGTTATGAGCAACCTAGACAGCAAATTAAAAAGCAGAGACATTACTTTGCCAACAAAGGTCCATCTAGTCAAGGCTATGGTTTTTCCAGTAGTCATGTATAGATTTAAGAGTTGGACTATACAAAAAAGCTGAGCATAGAGGAATTGATGCTTTTTTTTTTTTTTTTTTTTTTTTTTTTTTTTAATTTTTAGTTTTTTATTTTTTAAATTTTAAAATCTTTAATTCTTACATGCATTCCCAAACATGAACCCCCCTCCCACCTCCCTCCCCAGAACATCTTTCTGGGTCATCCCCATGCACCAGCCCCAAGCATGTTGCATCCTGCGTCAGACATAGACTGGCGATTCAATTCACATGATAGTATACATGTTAGAATGTCATTCTCCCAAATCATCCCACCCTCTCCCTCTCCCTCTGAGTCCAAAAGTCCATTATACACATCTGTGTCTCTTTCCCTGTCTTGCATACAGGGTCATCATTGCCATCTTCCTAAATTCCATATATATGTGTTAGTATACTGTATTGGTGTTTTTCTTTCTGGCTTACTTCACTCTGTATAATTGGCTCCAGTTTCATCCATCTCATCAGAACTGATTCAAATGAATTCTTTTTAACGGCTGAGTAATACTCCATTGTGTATATGTACCACAGCTTTCTTATCCATTCATCTGCTGATGGACATCTAGGTTGTTTCCATGTCCTGGCTATTATAAACAGTGCTGCGATGAACATTGGGGTACATGTGTCTCTTTCAATTCTGGTTTCCTCGGTGTGTATGCCCAGAAGTGGGATTGCTGGGTCATAAGGTAGTTCTATTTGCAATTTTTTAAGGAATCTCCACACTGTTCTCCATAGTGGCTGTACTAGTTTGCATTCCCACCAACAGTGTAGGAGGGTTCCCTTTTCTCCACACCCTCTCCAGCATTTATTGCTTGCAGATTTTTGGATCGCAGCCATTCTGACTGGTGTGAAGTGGTACCTCATTGTGGTTTTGATTTGCATTTCTCTAATAATGAGTGATGTTGAGCATCTTTTCATGTGTTTGTTAGCCATCCGTATGTCTTCTTTGGAGAAATGTCTATTTAGTTCTTTGGCCCATTTTTTGATTGGGTCGTTTATTTTTCTGGAGTTGAGCTGCAGAAGTTGCTTGTATATTTTTGAGATTAGTTGTTTGTCAGTTGCTTCATTTGCTATTATTTTCTCCCATTCAGATGGCTGTCTTTTCACCTTGCTTATATTTTCCTTTGTTGTGCAGAAGCTTTTAATTTTAATTAGATCCCATTTGTTTATTTTTGCTTTTATTTCCAGAATTCTGGGAGGTGGATCATAGAGGATCCTGCTGTGATTTATGTCTGAGAGTGTTTTGCCTATGTTCTCCTCTAGGAGTTTTATAGTTTCTGATCTTACATTTAGATCTTTAATCCATTTTGAGTTTATTTTTGTGTGCGGTGTTAGAAAGTGATCTAGTTTCATTCTTTTACAAGTGGTTGACCAGTTTTCCCAGCACCACTTGTTAAAGAGATTGTCTTTACTCCATTGTATATTCTTGCCTCCTTTGTCAAAGATAAGGTGTCCATATGTGTGTGGATTTATCTCTGGGCTTTCTATTTTGTTCCATTGATCTATATGTCTGTCTTTGTGCCAGTACCATACTGTCTTGATGACTGTGGCTTTGTAGTAGAGCCTGAAGTCAGGCAAGTTGATTGCTCCAGCTCCATTCTTCTTTCTCAAGATTGCTTTGGCTATTCGAGGTTTTTTGTATTTCCATACAAAGCTTGAAATTATTTGTTCTAGTTCTGTGAAAAATGTGGCTGGTAGCTTGATAGGGATTGCATTGAATTTGTAAATTGCTTTGGGTAGTATACTCATTTTCACTATATTGATTCTTCCAATCCATGAACATGGTATATTTCTCCATCTATTAGTGTCCTCTTTGATTTCTTTCATCAGTGTTTTATAGTTTTCTATATATAGGTCTTTAGTTTCTTTAGGTAGATATATTCCTAAGTATTTTATTCTTTTCGTTGCAATGGTGAATGGAATTGTTTCCTTAATTTCTTTTTCTACTTTCTCATTATTCGTGTATAGGAATGCAAGGGATTTCTGTGTGTTGATTTTATATCCTGCAACTTTACTATATTCATTGATTAGCTCTAGTAATTTTCTGGTGGAGTCTTTAGGGTTTTCCATGTAGAGGATCATGTCATCTGCAAACAGTGAGAGTTTTACTTCTTCTTTTCCAATTTGGATTCCTTTTATTTCTTTTTCTGCTCTGATTGCTGTGGCCAAAACTTCCAGAACTATGTTGAATAGTAGCGGTGAAAGTGGACACCCTTGTCTTGTTCCTGACTATAGGGGAAATGCTTTCAATTTTTCACCATTGAGGATAATGTTTGCTGTGGGTTTGTCATAGATAGCTTTTATTATGTTGAGATATGTTCCTTCTATTCCTGCTTTCTGGAGAGTTTTTATCATAAATGGATGTTGAATTTTGTCAAAGGCCTTCTCTGCATCTATTGAGATAATCATATGGTTTTTATTTTTCAATTTGTTAATGTGGTGAATTACATTGATTGATTTGCGGATATTGAAGAATCCTTGCATCCCTGGGATAAAGCCCACTTGGTCATGATGTATGATCTTTTTAATGTGTTGTTGGATTCTGAGTGCTAGAATTTTGTTGAGGATTTTTGCATCTATGTTCATCAGAGATATTGGCCTGTAGTTTTCTTTTTTTGTGACATCTTTGTCAGGTTTTGGTATTAGGGTGATGGTGGCCTCATAGAATGAGTTTGGAAGTTTACCTTCCTCTGCAATTTTCTGGAAGAGTTTGAGTAGGATAGGTGTTAGCTCTTCTCGAAATTTTTGGTAGAATTCAGCTGTGAAGCCATCTGGACCTGGGCTTTTGTTTGCTGGAAGATTTCTGATTACAGTATCAATTTCCGTGCTTGTGATGGGTCTGTTAAGGTTTTCTATTTCTTCCTGGTTCAGTTTTGGAAAATTGTACTTTTCTAAGAATTTGTCCATTTCTTCCACGTTGTCCATTTTATTGGCATACAACTGCTGATAGTAGTCTCTTATGATCCTTTGTATTTCTGTGTTGTCTGTTGTGATCTCTCCATTTTCATTTCTAATTTTATTGATTTGATTTTTCTCTCTTTGCTTCTTGATGAGTCTGGCTAATGGTTTGTCAATTTTATTTATCCTTTCAAAGAACCAGCTTTTGGCTTTGTTGATTTTTGCTATGGTCTCTTTTGTTTCTTTTGCATTTATTTCTGCCCTAATTTTTAAGATTTCTTTCCTTCTACTAACTCTGGGGTTCTCCAACTCTTCCTTTTCTAGTTGCTTTAGTTGTAGAGTTAGGTTATTTATTTGACTTTTTTCTTGTTTCTTGAGGTATGCCTGTATTGCTATGAACTTTCCTCTTAGCACTGCTTTTATAGTGTCCCACAGGTTTTGGGTTGTTGTGTTTTCATTTTCATTAGTTTCTATGCATATTTTGATTTCTTTTTTGATTTCTTCTGTGATTTGTTGGTTATTCAGAAGTGTGTTGTTCAACCTCCATATGTTGGAATTTTTAATAGTTTTTCTCCTGTAATTGAGATCTAATCTTAATGCATTATGGTCAGAAAAGATGCTTGGAATGATTTCGATTTTTTTGAATTTATCAAGTTTAGATTTATGGCCCAGGATGTGATCTATCCTGGAGAAGGTTCCATGAGCACTTGAAAAAAAGGTGAAATTCGTTGTTTTGGGGTGAAATGTCCTATAGATATCAATTAGGTCTAACTGATCTAATGTATCATTTAAAGTTTGCGTTTCTTTGTTAATTTTCTGTTTAGTTGATCTGTCCATAGGTGTGAGTGGGGTATTAAAGTCTCCCACTATTATTGTGTTATTGTTGATTTCCCCTTTCATACTTGTTAGCATTTGTCTTACATATTGCGGTGCTCCTATATTGGGTGCATATATATTTATAATTGTTATATCTTCTTCTTGGATTGTTCCTTTGATCATTATGTAGTGGCCTTCTTTGTCTCTTTTCACAGCCTTTGTTTTAAAGTCTATTTTATCGGATATGAGTATTGCCACTCCTGCTTTCTTTTGGTCTCTATTCGCGTGGTATATCTTTTTCCAGCCCTTCACTTTCAGTCTGTATGTGTCCCTTGTTTTGAGGTGGGTCTCTTGTAAGCAGCATATAGAGGGGTCTTGTTTTTGTATCCATTCGGCCAGTCTTTGTCTTTTGGTTGGGGCGTTCAACCCATTTACGTTTAAGGTAATTATTGATAAGTATGATCCCGTTGCCATTTACTTTATTGTTTTGGGTTCGGGTTTATACACCCTTTTCGTGTTTCCTGTCTAGAGGATATCCTTTAGAATTTGTTGGAGAGCTGGTTTGGTGGTGCTGAATTCTCTCAGCTTTTGCTTGTCTGTAAAGCTTTTGATTTCTCCTTCGTATTTGAATGAGATCCTTGCTGGGTACAGTAATCTGGGCTGTAGGTTATTGTCTTTCATCACTTTAAGTATGTCTTGCCATTCCCTCCTGGCCTGAAGAGTTTCTATTGACAGATCAGCTGTTATCCTTATGGGAATCCCCTTGTGTGTTATTTGTTGTTTTTCCCTTGCTGCTTTTAATATTTGTTCTTTGTGTTTGATCTTTGTTAATTTGATTAATATGTGTCTTGGGGTGTTTCGCCTTGGGTTTATCCTATTTGGGACTCTCTGTGTTTCTTGGACTTGGGTGATTATTTCCTTCCCCATTTTAGGGAAGTTTTCAACTATTATCTCCTCAAGGATTTTCTCATGATCTTTCTTTCTGTCTTCTTCTTCTGGGACTCCTATAATTCGAATGTTGGAGCGTTTCATATTGTCCTGGAGGTCTCTGAGATTGTCCTCGTTTCTTTTAATTCGTTTTTCTTGTTTCCTCTCTGATTCATTTATTTCTACCATTCTATCTTCTATTTCACTAATCCTATCTTCTGCCTCCGTTATTCTACTATTTGTTGCCTCCAGAGTGTTTCTGATCTCATTTATTGTGTTATTCATTATATTTTGACTCTTTTTTATTTCTTCTAGGTCCTTGTTAAACCTTTCTTGCATCTTCTCAATCCTTGTCTCTAGGCTATTTATCTGTGTTTCCATTTTGATTTCAAGATTTTGGATCATTTTCACTATCAATATTCGGAATTCCTTCTCCGGTAGATTCCCTACTTCTTCCTCTTTTGTTTGGTTTGGTGGGCAACTCTCCTGTTCCTTTACCTGCTGAGTATTCCTCTGTCTCTTCATCTTGGTTATATTGCTGCGTTTGGGGTGGCCTTTTTATATTCTGATAATTTGTGGAGTTCTCTTTATTATGGAGCTTCCTCACTTTGGGTGGGGTTCTACCAGTGGCTTGTCAAGGTTTCCTGGTTAGGGAGGCTTGTGTTGGAGTTTTGGTGGGTGGAGCTGGGTTTCTTCTCTCTGGAGTGCAATGGAGTGACCCGTAATGGGTTATGAGACATCAAAGGTTTTGGGATAATTTTGAGCTGCCTGTATATTGAGGCTCAGGGGAGTGTTCCTGTGTTGCTGGAGAATTTGCGTGGTATGTCTTGTTTTGGAACTTGTTGGCCCTTGGGTGGAGCTTGGTTTCAGTGTAGGTATGAAGGCATTTGATGAGCTCCTATTGCTTAATGTTCCCTGAATTCAAGAGTTCTCTAATGTTTTCAGGCTTTGGGTTTAAGCTTCCTGCTTCTGGTTTTCAGTTTTATTTTCACAGTAGCCTCTAGACTTCTCCATCTATACAGCACCAATGATAAAACATCTAGGTTAAAGATGAAAAGTTTCTCCACCTTGAGGGACACTCAGAGAGGTTCACTGAGTTACAAGGAGAAGAGAAGATGGAGGGGGTAGTTAGAGGTAACTGGAATGAGATGCGGTGAGATCAAGAGAGGAGAGAGCAGGCTAGCCAGTAGTCACTTCCTTATGTACGCTCTATAGTCTGGACCGCTCAGAGGTATTTACAGAGTTATACGGGGAAGAGGAGAGGGAGGAAGTAGACAGAGGTGACCAGGAGGATAAGAGAGAGGAATGAGTAGGAGAGAGACAAATCCTGCCAGTAACCAGTTCCTTAGGTGTTCTCTACCGTCTGGAACACACAGAGATTCACAGAGTTGGATAGAGAAGAGATGGGGGAGAAAAGAGACAGAGGCCACCTGGTGGAGAAAGAGGAGAGGCCAGAGGAGGAGAGAGTGGACAAGTCAGTAATCTCGCTCTCAGGTAAACTTGGGTAGTGAAGTTTGGGTTTTTAAATGTACAAAATTGACAACAAAGATTAAAAATCTGGAGTAGAGGTTGGATTTTCAAAGATACAATATTAAGGAAAAGCAGAAGGAAAAAGGAAGAAAGAAAAAAAAAGAATTATTAAAAAACAAACAAACAAAACAAAACAAAACAAAACAAAACACCAACAACCATCCAAAGAGTATATATGGTGTTTGCCTTAAAAAAAAAAAAAAAGTCTTTTTTTTAAAAAAAATAGTAATACTAGGTTATAGAAATAAAAATTAGAGGAGAAATAGAAGACTTAACAATTAAAAAAAAGCTCGGAAAAAAAAGAAAAAAAAAGCAAAAGGCAAAAAAAAAAAAAGAATGATTTTAAAAATATTAAAAAATTAAAAATATATCTGGCTCTTCTCTGATGTTATGGGCCGTGTGGGCTCACTTCCAAGGTGGTTCCCTCTGTTTAACTTCTTCTGTTTGCTGGTTTTTAGGCTCACTAGTTCAGTCGCGCTGTGGGGAGGGGGGATGCTGCAAACAAATAGCACTGTCGTGTGCACCCAGTATCTCTGCCCCGCTTGACCTGTCCTTTCTCGCGGCGTACAAACCGCTCCGGCTCTACGATGCTCAGCCGGGAACCGTCTGGGGCCGGCCCTAGGCTGCGTGCACTTCCCCGGTCCAAGCCGCTCAGGTTCGGCCCTCAGGCAGCCCTCAGAGGCACAAATGCGGCTGGGACTGCGCTTTGTGCCCTTCCCAGGTCCGAGTAGCTCAGGAGTTTGGCGAGCGCGATCGCCGGGGCTTGTCACCTTTTCCGCCGCTACCGCTCAGCTCTCTGGGTGGACCACTGGCGCACCCCGTGAGGCAGACTGTGACTGTCCAGCACCCCCAGAAGTCTTAGCAAAGGAGCCTGCTTGCAGTTAGGTAAGTAAAGTCTCTCCGGGTCTGCAATTGCCCCTTTCCAGTCCTTACGGCTCTGGCTGCCTGTCCCCGGCGGGGAATGGTCTGCAGCCGGCTTTTTCCGCTCCGTCCTTTGTTCTGTGCTCAGTCCTGGCGGTGTCTTATGTTCGAGCTTTTCGCGTGGTAGCTATCCCACAGTCTGGTTTGCTAGCCCAAGTTAGATCGTTCTGGTGGAGCGTGGGGCGTTCCTGCCCGATTCTTGCAAAGCTCTGCAGCCCGCGCCTCCCGCGCGTCCCTGCCCTGCCCCCACTTCCCAATGGCGGATGCAGGCGTCTGTGCTGCTTTTCCGCTGGGGGAGTTACTGGTGGGCTTGTAATCTCTTGGTTTTAATTATTTATCTATTTTTCCTTCCTGTTATGTTGCCCTCTGTGTTTCCAAGGCTCGCCACAGACTCGGCAGGGAGAGTGTTTCCTGGTGTTTGGAAACCTCTCTTCTTAAAATTCCCTTCCCGGGACGGGCTTCCCTTCCCGGGATGGAGCTCCCTCCCCACCTCCTTTGTCTCCTTTTTCGTCTTTTATATTTTTTCCTACCTGTTTTTGAAGACAATGGTCTGCTTTTCTGGTTGCCTGATGTCCTCTGCCAGCCTACAGAAGTTGTTTTGTGGAGTTTGCTCGGCGTTGAAATGTTCTTTTGAGGAATTTGTGAGGGAGAACGTGATCTTCCCGTCCTATTCCTCCGCCATCTTTTTCTGTCTCCTATAATCCGGAATTGATGCTTTTAAACGATGATGTTGGAGAAGATTCTTGAGAGTCCCTTGGACTGCAAGGAAATCCAACCAGTTCATCCTAAAGGAAATCAGTCCTGGTTGTTCATTGGAAGGACTGATGTTGAAGCTGACACTCCGGTGTTTTGGCCACCTGATGCAAAGAGCTGACTCATTTGAAAAGACCCTGATGTTGGGAAAGATTGAGGGCAGGAGGAGAAGGGGTTGACAGAGGATGAGATGGTTAGATGGCATCACCAACTCAATGGACGTGAGTTTGGGTAAACTCTGGGAGTTGGTGATGGACAGGGAGGCCCGGTATCCTGCAGTTCATGGGGTCGCAAAGAGTCAGACATGACTGAGCAATTGAAGTGAACTGAACTGAACAGACTGTTCAGTAAATCTCAACTGATGATACTGATAATGTTTCAGGCTGTAGTATCAATGAATAAATATAGCATTAAAAGAGTAGATAAGTAAGAAAATGACCCAGGTTCTCCTCTGGTGGGAACTCATTCTTTAGTGAAGTGACGCAGATCATCAGAAAAACACACATAAACAACAAGGTAATATCAGATGATTATCATTATTCAAAGACAATAAAATAGTCATATCACCCAATAGAATAGGTCATATACTATCCAATAGTATAACCAATCCAGATTGGTTATACTAACATATGTTAATATTTACACCACAGGTGAACAAAGATGCTCATTTCCTCACATTTCCACCCAAATTTTGTTATCACTTTAAAAATCTTCACTGAGTGTTTCAATTTACATTTACTTGATTACTAAGGAGGTCATTAGTTTGGTCAGTCCAATATAAATATATATAGTGAAATATGTATTTTTTTCTATTATGCACATTTTTTCTATTATGTTGGATTCTTCTCACTGATTAGAAGAGCTTCACTATATGCTATAAATATTCTATTTTCCTTTTAATTTGATGAGATTTTTGTTATGCAAAAATGTTATATGGCTAAATCCAATTATCTTTTTTCATTATTGTTTCCTAATTTCACTTTTTTTTTTTTTTTTTTTTTTTTGCTGAGACAAGCCCTTATAACTCCCAAGATAACATACTTAGATTCATTTTAGTTATTTTTATGGTTCTATTATTTTTAGTATTTAACTCGAAATATAATTTATTTCTATCATATTGCTATACTTTTACTAGTTCTCAAATAACTAGCCAATTGCTGTAGCATCATTTACTATGAAAAATTTTCCTGGCTGCTTTGGAGCCCTCCCACCATGATAATATTTTCAGCGAGTATATGTACTCAGGCCTGGCTGGCTTTTCTCTGCTGCCTTACAGACTCGTCTAATCTGTAGCCAGAATCACACCTTGGTCTGCCCTTAGTTTAGTCTACTTTCCACTAGGATAAATAGTGTGTTAGAAATAGGTCTTTCAAACTGACTTACTTATCTACCATCTTTTTGCCTTCTAATATGAAGAATGGATCATGAAGTGATTCTTGACTTGTTCACGGACAGAGAGATGGGGGAAAGTGAGAGAAGAAAGGGAAAGGAATTAACACTTTTTGAGTATTTACTTCAAGCTTCACACAATGCTGCTTATAATAAACCTCTTTAATCTTGATAACAATAAGAACATCATCATTCCTATCTTGCTGATAAGGAAATTGCCTTAAAGAGAAATTGCATACTTAATTTAACATACTTAAGTATGTTAATTCAATTAGCCAAGATCACACAATGAATAAATGAAAGAATCAGGATTAAAACTAAAATCTATCTGACTTCAACTTTCATGCAACCTACAGGGACCTCGTGAAAAGGAGGAGGGGGGTGATATCCCCAGGAGCTGGTCCATGAAGGGCTGTGAAGATAGGGTCATCACCAGCTCTGATGCATTGCGAGCTATGACATCATCTCCAGACGCCACTTGCCCTTGCTATGCCAGCAACCTGCATATTACAAAGGACATGGTGTTGTACACACATGGTAAAATTAGCAGCTCCTCATTTCCAAGCTTTGTCCAAAGCCCTTTCCCCTTTCCAAATATGTTTTCCCTTTAATCTGCCAATCTTAGGATCTCCCTACCACTGTACCCAGATTCTGTTTTCTGTTTAGCCTCTGTCTCCTGAAACATTCTGGGACTGGAGAGAAACCCTAGCCTTAGCTATGTGACTTTGTACAGTGTTTCGTTTTATTTATTTATTTTTCATTTTAGTATCACCTGTAAAGTGAGACGAGTAGTAATGGTTCCTACTTTGTGAAGATAAGAGAAATCATGAAATAAAGTGCTTGGAGAATGTCTCTCTAGTAAAGGGTTCGATTCATGTTAATTATTGTTACCACTATTATTATTATGTATTGTTCCCATGAAAAACAAGATGAAAACTATGAAGGAACAGAGGTACTAGAAAGATAAAGGCAGTTAGAGAAAAGCATTGAAGGAGTTTCGAAGCTTAAGAATAATGTGGAGTTATAAGATCTTAAAGAACATATCTAAATTATGGCAATAGGAAAGAATGAGAAAATATCTAGGCAGTTAGATACAGTGCAAAAATCCATATGATATGTGTATTCATTGATGGAAGGGGACTCGTACACAGGACGCTCACCTGTCACTGAAAAGTCAGACAAGGTATCAGATGCTGAGTCTCAAGGACAAATACTGGACACCAGGAGTAAGAGGCCAGGAGGCGCATTCCAGACAGTAGAGTAATCATGTGTGAAGGCTTCGGTATAGGGGTGATTGTGGCCACTGGAGGAATTAGGAATGAAATGCAAAACATTATTATGGCTGGAAACTAGCTGGGGAGGGGCAAGAGTAGTGAAAGGTGAGACATGATCACGAGTGTATGGGGATAGCTCATCAAGACTCCTGTGGACCAAGCTTATGGGCTGGGCATGAGCACAAAGGTTGTGGATCGTATCTACTTACTCCTGCTGAAAGGGAATGGCAGTAGCAGCCTTGGTGCATTTCTGTAGAGTACAAGCTTTTAGACTAGTATAGCGGTTTAGTTTTTGACACCCTTTAAGTCATTCTGAATTTCTGAAATAACCTACTAATGTGTCCTGAGGAATAAGTCAGAAGATTGGACTCTAGCTAGGGCCAGAGGTGAACTTAAACTCTGACCTTATACACCATTAAAAAAACATTTTCACTGGTATCTTGAGGGTTCCTATTAGGACACACCAAAGAAAGCTCTGATGTTGCTTCGGCAGAGAACTTTAAAACCCTTTCCCTGAAATGAGGAAATGCCAGAGATGAAAGCCAGCTCAAATTTGGCCAAGCAACACATATTAATCCTATGGTTTGTGAACAGTGATCTCACTATAAAATATAGCAATAATTCATCTAAGGGAATTATCTTTCAGCAGAAAGTTGAAACTGCACGTGTTTTCAGTAAGCGCTTTTTTGAAACAGGAAGAGGGAAAGAAAAGAAAAAAGTTAAAATGAAGGAAAGAAAAAAGGAAAGGAGAAAAGAAAAGAAAGAGGAAGGAAGGAAGTGGGAAAGGAAAGAAGGGAGGAAGAAAAAGGAGAAAAGGATAGATCTGTATGTATTAAAATCTTGATGAGGTTGGCACATGAAATTGGAGGGGTGTTTTCGGTAATGTAAGCATAACATTGGGGCATATTCTATAATCCCCATAAAATAGAGAGTTCAACAGTTCCTCCCACACCCCAAGGTTTAAGTAAAACCCACAAATGTCATAAGGAATCAAAGGATCTCATCCCCAAAGACTTAAGATGTTATTCCTACTGAAGTGAAACCTGCAATGTTAAGAGGGTCCTTCTGTTAGGTTGTTGCGGTTACTGGGCTATCAGCCTACTAAGGGACTGGCTGTCCTCCATAGAACTCCTCTGAGTCAAAGAGGAAGTGACACATTCATGACACAAGTCTTGCAAATTTCTTTAAGCATAGACATGCTTGTCAAAGGCTAACTACAAACATCTCAACATGTGGGTTGCTATTTCAAAATAAATTTCACAGAAAAATCCTTATCATTGTCCAAAAGTCATCTTCTAAAAAGAGATGATCACAGAAAGGACTCTTGTTTGGAGTTTTTTGATGACAAGAAAGAGAGTAAGTAAACCTGCATCATAAAGAGAGTTTCTTATACAGCTATGCAAGGGCATCAGGAGGGCACCTCTCATCCATGAGGAACTGAGGCTTGGAAAAAGCCAAGCATCTAGGATTTATGAATGAAAAAGAATTGCAGGGTACCTGGACCAGAAGACTTAAAGACTAGGTCATCTCTTTATGTTCTCAGTGGCAGGACTGCTGATAATTTTTCTAGCACTCTACTCTGCAAGCTATCCTGAAATTCCCTTTGTATTTCCTTACCCCTATATTTATCTTCTTCTCCTCTTGCTACCAGTTCAATTATTTATTTCACCATTTCTTAGAAAATCTGATTTGCCACTTTTATCACATAACAAAAATTTGTTTAAAACGTCTGTCTAAAGGAAAATTATATAGTTGAACACACACCAATTAGCAAAATATTCCTTGTACTTTTTAATGCATATAATAATTAAAATTTAAACTTCACATTGGTGAGCCTCTTAAAAAATCGTGCATACCTTCCCCCAGTAAAATTCTGTAATGAATAGGTGTGTTAGGCATAGTACAATATACTATAAAGGTAATTGAACAGTTCTTAGGCAAGTTGACTCTTATTACTACTTTTTAGGTCTTAGAGACCTGCCGAGAATTGCCTTAATGTATTTCTTGTTCTGAGAGAGTATAAGATTGCGGGAATATTTATAATTGTGCTATTTGTTTGATGTGGCTAAAATATTTTATTTTATACTGTTATAGCTTTGCTTATATGATATATTCTATGTATGTTTTAAGGTACCAGATTAGGTTGGACTTTATTTTAACTTTTTCTTGGTGGTGGAGGGTGGAATATGAAGTAATTATTATTGATATCAAGAATATAAAGGCTGCTGGGAATTGGGGGTCAGAGAAACCCCTGAACTTTCTGGTTTGTGAGTGAACACAATTTCTAACCCTACCCTGCTGATTGTAAGCACAGGTTTCCCCAGAGACCTGAAAGCAGAGTATTCTTATGAAGCCTTTAGTAAGCTGGAGTGGAAGAAAGCAAAGAAGCAACTACCTTAAGCCACATCTTGCTAACAGATGGATAGAGTAAAGGGAGATAAAGCACAGATGCTCACAGACACAGTTTAAAGCTATGGTGGCTTGATGCTGAGTGCAGTTTCTGGGGAAGGAGCTTGGCGGTGCCACTCTCCCTGCTCAGAATGTGTGTGTGCTGTGCTTAGTTGCTCAGTCGTGTCCTGCTCTTTGCTACCCCATGGACTGTAGCCCACCAGGCTCGTCTGTCCATGGGGATTCTCTAGGCAAGAATACTGGAGTGGGTTGCTATGCCCTCCTCCAGGGGATCTTCCCAAACCAGAGATCGAACCCAGGTTTCCCTCATTGCAGGCAGGTTCTTTCGCCTCTGAGCCACCAGGGAAGTCCAAGAATACTGGAGTGGCCTATCTCTATTACTGTGCTTGCTGTAAAACAGGCACTGATACCATTTTCAATTTTCACCTTGAAGTAAAAATTCTCTTTAAATTTCTTTCTCGTGGTAAAAACAGGTAGCAGTGAAGGTCCTTCTGTAAAAGTGAAGTAGCATAAGGCATGGACACCTGCACCTGACAGCCTTCCTGTTAGGGAGGAAAAGTAATGATCCTACAGTGAAGTCACAAAAGGATAGAGGTCTAGACGCCACTTGGCCTCTGGCTTAGTCTTGTGGTTGAGGCAGAGTGATTCCAGGTTTTCAGAGAGTGGATTTGGAAACTAATCATGGTGCTGTGCTCCTGGAGGCTGGGTTGGCCTCCAGGAAAGGGCTTCTTGAGAAAGAACCTAAAGAGCTGTCACGAGGAGACCCAGGTCAATTTGCTGTAGAGCAAGGAGGAGGGCTCCTCCACTCTCATACCCATAAGAGCCTCTGTGGCCTTAACAGGAAGCCAGCTCTGACTATGGCAGCAACAGGCACCAAAGTCTCAGCTCCAGATACATGGATTCAGTGATGTCCACTGACACCAAAAGCTTGACTCCAAATGCATGGACTCAGAGGTGTTCACTGACAATTCAATTCAGTTGCTCAGTTGTGTCCAATTCTTTGCAACCCCGTGGACTTCAGCACGCCAGGCTTCCCTGCCCATCACCAATTCCTGGAGCTTGCTCACACTCATGTCCATCGAGTCAGTGATGCCATCCAACCATCTCGTCTTCTGTCATCCCCTGCTCCTCCTGCCTTCAATCTTTCCCAGCATCTTTTCTAAGATGTCAGTTCTTCACATGACTGTAACAAATAAGGACTGAGGAGTTTTTCTTCTCATGGAAGCAAGTGTGAATGACTTCCAGATTCAAATGAGTGGCAAGAAGAAACAGACTAGTTTCTCAGTATTTTTTCAATACCAAGGGCAATTATTTCCTAATAATCTGGGTGGAAAGAAAAGAATAAGAGAGGAAGAGTTTCAATGAGCTTGAATTGCTGCCAATCCGGTCCATGGGAGCTCGCTGATGTGTACATGGGTCACTACAGGGAGGCCATATTTTGCACCCCACAGTGTAACATGAGGCAACCCCACAAACAGGTAGCAAATAAACACTGATGCTCTGTATGGGAGGCTCATCTCACTGTGTCTTGAGCTTCCTGGGAACCCAGAAAGATAAACTCACTAGAAGTCTAAATAAACGGAGATGTGGCAATGTCAATGGAGTGCATTGAATAGACTATGGGATGGGGAAACAAGAAGTACGAGCCAAGATTTGCTGAAGGTATTGGAAAGTTTCACTGCATTATTTGGACATTGAGATTATTTATCAAACAGCCCTAATTATTACAAATCTGTCTCACATATTACATGCTCGCATAGGATGCTAGAATTTTCCCAGGAGTCGTATCCTATGATTTTTATTCATTTATAATGAATTGAACCATTAACTTTAAAAAGACTTTCCAGAAAAACTTATATAGCTAATCATAAACTCTATAGAAGGGCTAATTATTCTTTCTGCAGATAGCTCATTCCCTCTTTCCCTTATTGCATACTCATTATTTATGAGTTGATCAAAAGATGAGCAATTAAATGTAGAGACTATAGAACAATGATTCTTGAATTGCAGTTTTTTAAAAATCACCTAAGATCTTTTCATCAGTGCACATTCACCCATTTTCGGCTTCCATCCCCCAATACCTGCAGAGACCTGACACTGTGGTCCTGAGAAAAGGGTAAAGATTCTGTAGTTTAAATAAACACCCCAGGTGGATTCTCATGCAGATGGTCCCAGGACAGTGCTTGGAAAAACATGGCAGAGGACTTTGATTAAATAGCTTTAGCAGCTCTACTATAAAATTTAGTGAGAAAACAGGGTAAGGAATGCTTAGCCTTGTATTCTGGTATAAGGTTATACATATCCTTATTATCTCCAAGACCAGGTAAGAAAGCTGAGATATGGAAAAATAAGTGGTTAGTAAAATGATATAGAGATACCCTTGTGGGCAGAGGAAAACTGCAGCCTGCTCTTTCTGGGGCCCCCACAAACCTTACACAATATAAACTTTGCACATAATAGGATGACAACGAAGTGTAGATCATCTTATTTTGGTTGGCTCCAGTGAAACCCATTCAGTCCTGCTCATGTGGTAATACCTTCTCAAGAAAAATAACAGCTGTGTATCTCCTGTATTGATGTCTGTAACCCCTTGTAACAGAGCATTATAAAGTGAGTCTTGAGTTTTCTATACTACAAATGAACAGGTTTGCTTAAGAAAGAATTACAAGCTCTTTAATTAATTATACTCCTATTCCTCTTTCTACCTGGAGCATTAAATCTCATTGTTTACAAAATACTGGTCCATAGTTCTGTCTAAGAATAAAAGTAGAATTTTATTTAGGATTTTTGGTCACACATTAAGTATCTTAGGACCCTGGTACCCTCAAGTAATAATCCAGCATTTGATTATACTCTCCTTAACTATTTAGACACTTACTTTGTCCACGCTACTTAAACAACCCTGGTCACAACCATAGTTGGATCTACTGAAGACAATTAACAGGCACATAATTCTCTAGGCTGCAAGAGAACTAGGCAAAGCCCTTTGAACTTAAGCAAGCATTGCACTGGAAAATATTTTTATTACTTTTCATTGTATTAAATCTGGGATTACTTTGAGGGGGCATGGGCTGTTGCATGAGTGGTGGGCTTCTTTAATAATTACTAAATTTAATTTATGTTTATTCATTAATTTGCAAAACACAAAACAAGATTTCTTTTTAACTAGCTCAAACTTCTGGATATGTTCTTTCTTTTTTATTCGTCCAAAAGTTCAGAAGATTTCTGATTCTTCAAATCAAATTATATCATCTTTTGAGCTTACTTAATTTACAGGAAGGAGAGGAAGAAACTTTTCATCAGTTGCCTAATTTAAAGATGTTCTGACACTGTATTTTGTTTACTTATTAAGGTTTTGGTTGAATACCTAAAAATTAATTAAGTTACCACAGCCTGAGGTCAAAAGATATTTCACATTGCCTATTACTTAAGTGGAATCCAATAATGATAGGTTAGTGAATAAAAGAACTATGAGAACAAAACTTGTAAAAGTAAATTAATCAGTGTATCGTATACTGCTTCTATGGAAATTATGTCATTTTTCCAGTGCATAAAACATACTATTGTCTTAGGTTTTCTGTAGGAAAAAAGAAAATGATATAAGAATGCAGAAACAACAAACGTGCATACTTGTTTTTATACCTAGAATCATGGTTTATGTGTAAAAGGTAAAGAAGACATTGAACCCTGGGAACCAGCCCAGATGCCTGGTACACCCTCAGTTTATTCTAAGACTCCTCCCCTCAAAATATTCTGCATAAATTACTGCATTTTTTTTGACTTTTGGATGAATAAAGAGGAAAGAAAATATACAGAATTTTGAGCTAGTTAAAACATCCTATGTCCCTGTTTTTGTAAATTAATGAATAAATAATATAATAGAATCTTAATTGTATTTCTGTGTTCCCTGGAAAATAAAACAAATCTCCTATAGCCAAAAACACAAACAAAAAGAATAGAAACTTGAAACCAGAGCAGAGAGCTGTAAGTTGGGAATGGTGAGCAATATGTAACAAGGAAGGGGAAGACTGTGCTGAAGGCACATTTCTTTATCAGAGCTGTGATTCCAAGATTAAACCTGGCCACAAGATGGAAAAGCTATACTTGAACATTTCCCATTGGGCAGAGACCTTTTAGAAGGTCCAAGAATAGGATTTAGCTTGTTCCAGGATGATAGCATTGTCTGCTTTCTGGCAGAAACAAATACAAATTATATCTATAATCAGGCCTCAAGAGTTCCCCAGATTAAATTATATTCAACACACACAATGGAAAAGAAACTGTGATTGGGGCCAGCAGAAATCACAAGCAATGGATCTATGTCTCCAAAAATATTCTAAAACAAAATATGAGATCATGACAATTGTTAAAGTTATAAAATAAAAATTTATAACATTATTATGAAGAAATGATGAATAATTATTGGAATGTAATGAATGAGTAAGGGGCAAACCAGAAACAAGTGACTATTGAAAAAATAAAGTCCAAATCGGTTTGGAAAAAGAACCATAAAGAAATGCTATGTTTACCAACACAATTCTGTAAAGCAATTATCCTTCAATTAAAAAAAATAATTTAAAGAAAAAGAAATGTTATATTTGAAAAATAAATTGAATTAAAAAGTCAACTGATATATAGCATATTAGACATAGCTGAAAAGACTTTTCATATTAGAAATAGAAAACTGTAAGATCAATTTTAATAGATTATCCAGAATGCAGCCAAAAGAGGTAAGGAAATGAGATGTGCTGTGCTTAATCACTCAGTCATGTCTGACTCTTTGCAGCCACATGGACTGTAGCCTGGCAGCTTCCTCTGTCCATGGAGATTCTCCAGGCAAGAATACTTGAATGGGTTGACATGCCCTCCTACAGGGATCTTCCCAACCTGGGGACTGAGCCCAGGTCTCCTGCATTGCAAGTAGATCCTTAACTGACTGAACCACTACATGTAGAATATTGACAAGTGTTAAAGAGAGAATGATAAAGTCTAAGCAAGATTTTGATAGAGCAGCCTGATTACTCCTGATGCTTACAATAAAATGAGAGAAGGAAGATATGATTTACAAATGAAATTACTCAGAAAAAAAGGAAGTGACACTGAAAGATTTGAAAAGTTGTTGGCCTATCCATACTGTAAAAAATGAGAAATTGTCGGGAAGAGAACACTAAAGGTGTGGCCAAGCTACTGTTTCATAAGATGATAAGTATGGATGAGCCATGTCAATAGACAGATGCTAAGAGTTATTCTCCAAGACAGTAGGAGAATAATTCTATCTTCTGGGAAGATAATTCAGAGATCCGAGGGGCTACCATTTCCAGCAGAGGCTCAGAGACTATGAATCCAGGGCACAGAATGGTTTCAAAAAGGGGGCCCATGCTCTTTCTTTCAACAGGTCAGAAGTCCTCCAACTGAAGTTGGGGAGAAAAGGCTTCCCAGAGCTGTGGGGTCCCACCTAGAAGAGGAAGGTGACTATAAGGAGCTTCAGTGACTTTTTGCAGAAGACACAGGAGAGGAATAAGAGAAGTTGATGATTTATATAGGAAAGGATGAGTATAGGGATCCTATTAGAAATTAGGTTTATCATTGATAGAGAAAATTCTTGGAAGATTTTCATGAAAGAATTAAGCATCTGGATAAAAATGGTTCACAACCAGTGTTTTCAAATGCCTAAAAAGAGGCAGAGATAATTGAGCTACAGTGAAAGACAGGAATACAGAGTGGAAATAAAAGCTCTGCAGTTAGATATTCCACTATATGAGAGATTTTAACTCCAAGTAGTGAAGAACCTCTGATGTGGTGGAGATTGGTGTTATGCAAAGGGAAGAGGTCACAGGTCTATTTGTTACCAAATCTATCTGCAGTTCTAACATTTCTACCCAGACCTCCAATACCATACCTTGGGACTCAGCTCCCTTCTCAGAAACCCAAGTTAGAAATTAAACTCTCTTTTGATATGCTCCCAACTCTTTGACCAAAATAACTACCATCTAGTCTGGTGTGGCAAAAAAAAAAAAGAAAAAAAAAGAAAAATAGTTCTTGGTTGATTGTGTGTACTTTCAAATGTATTGATCAATACCTGAATCTCAGATTTAAGACTCTAAATTCCACGCAATTGAATGCTTACAGCAGTGAGAATTAGCTACCTACAATCAGATAGAGCAAGGCAGATAAATCTCACAAATAATGTTGAATAAAATAAGCCAGGCCAAATGTTCACATACATGTATATTTTATTTATATAAAGTAAAAAAAACAGGCAAAATTAATCTGGCTATTTGAAGTAATTTAGCCTCAGAAGATTAGAAGAACTTCTGGCGAAGTGGCATATTTTCTAAGGCTTAGCCAGTTTTAACTCTGAATTCCTGAATACAGCCGTTCAGCCTTCTCTATCTGTAGAGAGTAAGCAGATAGGTGAGCCAAGGCAGTTCTGTAGGCTTTCAAAGTCTTCAACAGATGCAAAGAATCCAGAGGTTTTCTGTGTTCCGTTGAGAGGACATTTCTGTTGTGGAAAGTGCCAGTGGGTATACAGAGATTGGAATTTGGGTGAAGATGAAGACACTGGGTGTAGTCCTCCAGAAACAGGCAAATGGCCAGGGCCAGCATCCTAAGAGTTGATGCCAGGACAATTTTGCTCAAAGTCAGGGGGCATCAGTTCTTGCAAAGAGCTTGATTATTAATCAAATAATTCCTTTTGGAAGCAGGCATATGCAGATACCCAGAGGAGCCCATGGATATCTAACGTAGATCTGAAGATTTTATCCTTATCATTATGGGTCATTATGAAGCACACTGTGAACCCAGATGCTAGATGATAAGTCCAGGTGTAAGGACAGGAAATTTGAAAGACTGTGCATTTTACCTAAAGAATTGTGCATTTATCTCTATTAAATAGATGGTTTAAGGGATTGCAACGGATTAGTGTTATTGCTTTGGATGGCTTTGGACTGAAATCTAAATGTTTTGCTTTTTTTTTTTTTTTTAATTAACTGATAACCAGGGTGAGGTGAGAGGGATAGGCAGGCACATAAGAGAGATCATAAGAGTTAAAGCTGAAAAAAGAGACCCATTTTATTTTCATTCCTGAGTAAAGTGAGAGAAAATGTGTGGCTCCATTTCACCTAAAAGTTTGTTTCCTAAAGACTGGGCAAGCTCCGCAGTGCACTCAGCATGACAGTAGCAGAGATAAACATTCTAGCTAACCTGAGACAGGGAAGGCAGGTCCCTCTCTGCAGGTCACAGTCCTGAAAGCCTTCTGCCACGTGGCTATTTGGCTGTTGACCACTTTCTCCCTGCTCCATGTCAGTCTCTCAAGAAGGAAGGGGCTCTAATTGCCAAACTACAGGTAAGTGCTGATTCTCTAGTCCTGGTTCAGGTTCCCAGAGAAGGCAATGGCAACCCACTTCAGTACTCTTGCCTGGAAAATCCCATGGATGGAGGAGCCTGGTAGGCTGCAGTCCATGGGGTCTCTAGGAGTCAGACAGAACTGAGTACTTCCCTTTCACTTTTCACTTTCATGCATTGGAGAAGGAAATGGCAACCCACTCCAGTGTTCTTGCCTGGAGAATCCCAGGGACGGGGGAGCCTGGAGGGCTTCTGTCTATGGGGTCGCACAGAGTCAGACACAACTAAAGCAACTTAGCAGCAGCAGCAGCAGTTCAAATTCCATTCAGTGAGATCTGTAGGTTCTACATTCTTGGCTAGGTAACCATGCAAGCTGGTGTTTTTCAAACAGGTGTGAATTTTTCCTGAGGATAGAAAATCCATTAAATACAAAGAGTCTCCTATTAGCATAGCCTTTTTTTTTTTTAATCATTTTGAAGCAATTATTGTGCCTTTTCTAGGTTCATCTGAGCTTTGGTATAACAAATGCACACACCACTATAACATTTATCTCCACCTTGAATTATTCACTTGTTAACTTTAGTCACTAAAATAGTATGCGTTTGTCTGGTCATGAATCCTCTTCCATCATCTCATACTCGCCACTCCACCCTGCATCTTCCCTAATCCACCTTCCCACTGCTCCCCATCTACCCTGCCATTTTGGAAACCACAGTTTCATTGTCTAGAGTTCTCTTTCACCTGCTAACCTCTGCTCCATCTACTTCCCTTATTTAAGTGGGTTGACTCTCCCTTAGTGATACTGTGTCCCTCATAACAGCTAAATCTTCCACAACTACATCTCTCTCAATGAAGGGATGGGATTGACTAGCCCCCCATTCCTCTTATATGTTGTAACCTATCACTCCCATCAGGCTAAGTCCCTGTTTTCTTGAGACTCTGTTTTCTAGTAGAAGCCTCTTAGCCTTCCATGGACACACTTTTTAGGGCTGGTCAGCATTTATCACAGACTTGGAAATTCATAGCCTTCCTCCTCCCCATTCCCAACATTAAAACTCAGTTAACTTTAGGGTTTATAAAATCAGCACAGTGTTATGAACCTCCATCCATAGTCCTGCAGTCAGTTTATCTATCAGATCGAATCCCCTGAATCTATTTGTCACTTGCATTGTATAATTGTAAGAGACTTGATTTAGGTCATACTTGAATTGTCTAGAGGGTTTCCTTACTTTCTTCAATTTAAGTCTGGGTATTGCAATGAGTTCATGATCTGAGCTACAGTCAGCTCCTGGGTCGTTTTTGTTCATAAATAAATTCAAGGGATTAGATCTGATAGATGGAGTGCCTGCAGAACAATGGACATAACATCATATAGGAGGCAGTGATCAAAACCATCCCCAAGAAAAAGAAATGCAAAAAGGCAAAATGGTTGTCTGAGTAGGTACCAGAAATGGTATGGACCTAACAGAATCAGGAGATATTAAGAAGAGGTGGCAAGAATACACAGAAGAACTATACAAAGATCTCCATGACCCAGATAACCATGATGCTGGTGTGATTACTCACCTAGAGCTAGACATTCTGGAGTCCAAAGTCATGTGGGCTTTAGGAAACATCACTACAAATTTGGAGCTGATGGAATTTCAGCTGATCTATTTCAAATCCTAAAAGGTGAGGCTGTTAAAGTGCTGCACTTAATATGCCAACAAATTTGGAAAACTCAGCAGTGGCCACAGGTCTGGAAAAGGCCAGTTTTCATTCCAATCCCCAAAAAAGGGAATGCCAAAGAATATTCAAACTATCACAAAATTGCACTCATCTCACATGATAGCACAGTAATGTTCAAAATTCTCCATGCTAGTCTTCAACAGCACATGAACTGAGAACTTCCAGATATTAAAGCTCAATTTAGAAAAGGCAGAGGAACCAGAGATCAAATTGCCAACATCTGCTGGATCATATAAAAAGCAAGATAATTCTAGAAAAAACATCTACTTCTGCCTCATTGACCATGCTAAAGCCTTTGACTGTGTGTATCACAACAAACTGGAAATTCTTAAGAGATGGGTATACCAGACCACATTACCTGCCTTCTGAGAAATCTGTATGCAGGTCAAGAAGCAAAGTTAGAACTGGATATGGAAAAATGGACTGATTCAAAACTGGGAAAGGAGTACATCAAGGCTGTATATTGTCACCTTGCTTATTTAATTTATATGCAGAGTACATCATGCAAAATGCCAGACTAGATGAAGCACAAGCTGGAATCAAGATTTCAGGGAGAAATATCAATAATCTCAGATATGCAGATGACACCACCCTTATGGCAGAAAATGAAGAGGAACTAAAGAGCCTCTTGATGAAAGTGAAAGAGGAGATTGAAAAATCTGGCTTAATACTCAACATTCATAAAACTAATATGGCTTCTGATCCCATCACTTCATGGAAAATAGATGTGGACACAATGTGACTGACTTTTATTTTCTTGGGCTCCAAAATCACTACAGATGGTGATTGCAGCCATGAAATTAAAGACACTTGTTTCTTGGAAGAAAAGCTATGACAAAACCAGACAGCATATTTAAAAGCAGAGACATTACTTTACTCACAAAGTTATGTATAGTCAAAGCTATGGTTTTTCCAGTCATAATGTATGGATTTGAGAATTGGACCATAAACAAAGCTGAGCACCAAAGAACTGATGTTTTTGAACTATGGTGTCAGAGAAGACTCCTGAGAGTCTCTTCAACTGCAAGGAGATCAAACCAGTCTAAAGGAAAGCAGTCTTGAATATTCATTGAAAAGACTGATGCTAGATCTGAGGCTCTGATACTTGGGCCACCTGATGCACAGAACTGATTCACTGGAAAAGACCCTGATGCTGGGAAAAATTGAAAGCAGGAGAAGAAGGGGACAACAGAGGATGAGATGGCTGGATGGCATCATCAACTCAATGGACATGTATCTGAATAAGCTCTGGGAGTTGGTGATGGACAGGGAGGCCTGGCGTGTTGCAGTTCATGGGGTCACAAAGAGTCAGACACAATTGAGTGACTGAACTGACCTGAAAGATCAGCACACACAGTTCCTTCATATCCTTAACCTCAAACATTTTCTCCTTTAGTCTCTGGCAAGACTAGAGCTCCCACCATCACAGGAAATCTCTCTGTCTAACTATAATCATTGGTCCCATCACTTCAAGGCAAATAGAAGGCAAAAAAGTGGAAGCAGTGACATTTATTTTCTTGGGCTCAAAAATCACTGCAGATAGTGACTGCAGCCATGAAATTTAAAAAATTCATGCTCCTTGTAAGAAAAGTTATGGCTAACCTAGACAGCATGTTAAAAAGCAGAGACATCACTTTGCTGGCAAAGGTCCATATAGTCAAAGCTATGGTTTTTCTAGTAGTCACGAATGGAGCTAACTAGACCATGAAGAAGACTGATCACCAAAGAACTGATGCTTCTGAACTGTGGTGCTGGAGAAGACTTGAGAGTCCTTTGGACAACAAGCAGATTAAACAAGTCAATCCTAAAGGAAATCAACCCTGAATATTCATTGGAAGGACTGATGCTTAAACGGAAGCTCCAATATTTTGACTGCTGCTGCTGCTGCTAAGTCGCTTCAGTCGTGTCTGACTCTGTGCGACCCCATAGACAGCAGCCCATCAGGCTCTGCCATCCCTGGGATTCTCCAGGCAAGAACACTGGAGTGGGTTGCCATTTCCTTCTCCAGTGCATGAAAGTGAAAAGTGAAAGTGAAGTCGCTCAGTCATGTCAGACTCGTAGCGACCTCGTGGACTACAGCCCACCAGGCTTCTCCATCCATGGGATTTTCCAAGCAAGAGTACTGGAGTGGGGTGCCATTGCCTTCCTGATGCAAAGAGACGACTCACTGGAAAAGACCCTGATGCTGTGAAAGACTGAAGGCAAGAAGAGAAGGAGGTGGCAGAAGATGAGATGGTTAGACAGCATCACTGACTTAATGGACATGAATCTGAGCAAACTCCAGGAGATAACAGAGGACAGAGGGGCCTGGCATGCTGCAGTCCATGGGGTCACAAAGAGTTGACTTATCTCACCAGCCCCAGCTATGATACTATTTCATCTGGATTGTCAGTCTACTATCCTTCTGTTTCATTTCCAGGCAAAACTCTTACTCAAATTCAACCCAACTGCCTGCCTTCTCTGCTTCTTTGTCTCCTGCTAGAGATAAATTACTCAACTGCACACACTGAATTCACTAAAAATTCAAGATTTCTGCCCTAAATTGGGTAGGGCTTCCCTGATAGCTCAGTTGGTAAAGAATCTGCCTGCATGCAAGAGACCCCAGTTAGATTCCTGGGTTGAGAAGATCTGCTGGAGAAGGGATACGCTATCCACGCCAGTATTCTTGGGCTTCCCTTGTGGCTCAGCTGGTAAAGAATCCACCTGCAATGCAGGAGACCTGGGTTCAATCCCTGGGTTGGGAAATCCCCTGGAGAAGGGAAAGGCTACCCACTCCAGCTATCTGGCCTGGAGAATTCCATGGTCTGTATAGACCATGGGGTTGCAAAGAATTGGACACGACTGAGGACTTCGCTTTCACCCTAAATTGGGTGCTCAGTGTTGTCTCATTTCTGAGGATGGGTGGTGAGCTTACAGGATCATTGCTCACAGTGGTCATGTTCCACTGCTCCCTTCCCTACCTTGTGATGGTCTTGCTTTCTACTTGACTGAAAAGCAGAAGCTTGCAATTGGAAACTCCATAAGCTTCCTTCCCTTCCCATCTGGGCACCCTCGTGGAAGGACAGACATTCTTCTCTGTGTCATGGTGACTGGTTCACAGCACTTGGCAGAGATTATTCTTTTCTGTAAATATTCTCCAGGTATGATACCTACCACCCCTGATGCTCCCTGTACATCCCAAAATGTAGCTGGAAACTACAACTGCTGGTTGCTGGAAAGTGAAGTGGCAGTGAAGTGCCTTTCTGGATTTCATTACTGAATACTGTCTTTTCCCACTCAACACACTTTGGCTGGGTAATTTAACCTCTCGATAATTCCAAATACCATTTTCATGCTTTGGTTTCCAAATTTATATTTCTGGCCTGAATCTCTTGATCTCATGTTCTCCATGCCACAATGTGTTCCAACAGTTCTAATTTACTTTAACAGGCAGCCCAAGGTCTGCACATGCTACTTACTGCCCCGAGAATCTCTTCTTCCTGTGACCTCCCTTCATCTGCATAACTCCTATTTCTAAGACGTTTTATTCAGTAACACACCTCTGGATCACCTGCCTATTCTATTGTTGTTCCTAGGAAACCTTGCATCACCCCGTGAAAGCATTCATCGTGTCCTCATGATCTGATCCCTCACTAGGAGTTTAGCTGGTTGAGGAAGCATATGTCCCATACCCAGAACAAAGTCTCATTCATAGTAGACATCCCACATATATTTTGAAGTGAATTAATAAATTAACAAACAAGTGAACTTATTAGTATGAGACTTGCCCAGACCTTTGAATTCAGACTAGTGTTCACTTAAGTGAAAAAATCATACTTTCTGATACTAAAAAGGTTATTGTTTAATTAAATGAGTTAAGCCATGTGAAAGTGCTTTGTGAGTAGCACAGTTGCTTTATAGGTAGAGAGCAAAACATGGCATTGCTATGCTTGCTTTCATAAGAGATTTTTTTCACATCATCATGGTTTGAAAACGATAGAATCATTTTTTCAAATGTCTCAATCTTGAGGCCACAGAGCCAAGGAGTTGCAAAGTTAAATCACGGAATTATTTAACAATGAACTTGCCAACTTATGTTTTCATAAAATATTAATTGAGTATTAATTTGGAAAGTTGTGCCCTACAAATCATAGTAGGAATAATCCCACATGTGAATCATTAACATTTGCTATTTTTAATAAATGATTATAAAAGAGATTTTAGTTTTATTAGGAAAAATCAATTTTCTACAAGTTTAAGAAAATCTAAATCTATTAGAATTGAAACTCTGGAAATAATACATTGATGTTTCAGTTCAGTTCAGTTCAGCTGCTCAGTCGTGTCCGACTCTTTGCGACCCCATGAATCACAGCATGCCAGGCTTCCCTGTCCATCACCAACTCCCGGAGTTTACCCAAACTCATGTCCATCGAGTTGGTGATGCCATCCAGCCATCTCATCCTCTGTCGTCCCCTTCTCCTCCTACCCTCAATCCCTCGCAGCAACAGGGTCTTTTCCAATGAGTCAACTCTTCGCATGAGGTGGCCAAAGTATTAGAGTTTCAGCTTCAGCACCAGTCCTTCCAATGAACACCCAGGACTGATCTCCTTTAGGATGGACTGGTTGGATCTCCTTGCAATCCAGGGGACTCTCAAGAGTCTTTTCCAACACCACAGTTCAAAAGCATCAATTCGTTGGTGCTCAGCTTTCTTCACTGTCCAACTCTCACACCCTTACATGACCACTGGAAAAACCATCGCCTTGACTAGACGGACCTTTGTTGGCAACGTAATGTCTCTGCTTTTTATGTTTAGCAAATCATAATTATTTTATGACATGGTTACCTTAAGGGTCATTGATAGACTTTTATAATTTCTTTGCAGTTTAAATATAATGGGCCATGCATTTTACTTCAGAAATTTTGTAAGTTATGATTTTGACCTTTCTATGAGTCATGTGCTTATACATATTGTTACAATCTTTGCTTGTAATGTTTTCAATTTTTTCCAATGAAATAACCTAACCTAAAAGGAGAATTTTTAAAATTAAAATTGTATATAAAAGAAATTGAATTAGTGAATGTTTTTTTCCTTATTATAAGAATAATAATGTAAATGTATCAATAATTCTTTTCCATTTAATTTTTTTAATTGAGTACTTATGCTTATTGAGTAAGATACAGCTCCTTCCTCACTAGCATTTACTAAAGAAAATCAACTTTGGAGCATTCATGGAGTTCCTAATTTATCAAGAGAAAAAAAATCTATTTTTAACTAATTATAAGTCAAAGGTACTAGAGAAAAGGTATATAATACAGTTCTTTGGAGGGAAGAAAAAGTGATAGTTCTGCCTGGAGAAATTGAAAAGTCTCAGGAAGTGGTTCCTTTTAAAATGCTTTCTGAAGGAAGAGTAAGCATTTTGAAAATGGTTAAGTAGAGAAGAGCTCTCAAGATATAAGAAATTTCTAGAACTAAAGTATGAGGGTATAAAGGATGCCATATATCTTTCGTAAAAATGACAAATGACTATGTCTAGAGCAGTAGTCTCCAAACTTCAGAGAGCAGGCTTGTTGAACTGCAGATAGCTGATACAGTAGGTGTGGCGGGGGGCAGGTTTTGAGAATTTGCATTTCTAAGAAGTTTCCTGGTGATTCAGAGGTGACTGTTTTGGCAGGACAGCCACTATATTTGATAAAAGTTGATACTGTCCAGAGAATTTTAGAAGACCACTTTTTTTTTTTAAGGCTGTAGTCAAAATATAAAGATACTTGATATACACGCTAAGGCATTTTTAGTTTGTTTTAGCTAATTGGGAAAAGCAGGAGTAAAAGTATTTTACAATAGATTGGAGTTGGAAAAGCCTGTGGGCCATTGATATAAATGGCCTAGTTGATAAAAGGGGATTGGATGGGATAACCATCAAAAATACACAGTTGGCAGGGCCTTGGAACTTCTTGACTTGGGAAAAATAGAAGTCAGTAGATTCTGTGGGGCAGCATTAATTACCTGTATATGTATCCACCTGCAATTCAAGAGATCCCAGTTCAATTCCTGGGTTGGGAAGATCTGCTGGAGAAAGGATAGGCTACCCACTCCAGTATTCTCGGGCTTCCCTGGTGGCTCAGCTGGTAAAGAATCTACCTGCAATGTAGGAGACCTGGGTTCAGTCCCTGGGTTGGGAAGATCCCCTGGAGAAGGGAACAGCTACTCACTCCAGTATTCTGGCCTAGAGACTTCTATGGACTGTACAGTCAATGGGGTTGCAAAGAGTTGGACACGACTGAGCAACTTTCACTTCACTTCACATTGGTTACTTGAGGTTGGTCATTTGCTGAGCTAGGAGCCCCAGGAGCAGTTGCATTTCTGGACTAGGTGTGGGTGTAAGATAAGGGGAGGGGACTCAGTAGGTGATAGGACTGATTTTAATGTGCTATAGTACACTCAAGGACAGGGGCTAAAGAGTTATTTGGAAATCTGTGTCTAGGATTCAGAAGAGGTGGAAGGAGTTTTGATGGATATGCAGATCAGAAATAAGGAAAGTCAGAAGAGTGGGTGAGATTTCCCAGGGAAATACTGTGACAAGAAAGAGAGGAGGTTAAGGAAAGAAATCTGAATACTACCTAAAAAGCATGCGGAAGAATCCAAGGTAGGTTGCAGAGCCTGGAACTTTCCAAATGTTGATAAAAGATGCACTTAACATTTTGAACCAAAACAAAATTTCCTATGCTTGCTATCCATAAAATTTGGGGAACTTTCCTGAAATCTGGCATTGGTATAACTTTTGCCTATTGCCCCACTGAATGTAAACATGCTATTCTGAGTGTTTGTGGACTTGCTACAGTGAGTTCTATTCAGAAACACAGAATTTGTAACTGAATTTAGAGATTGAGTCTTCCCTAACGGCTCAGCAGTGAAGAATCTGCCTGAAATGCAGGAGATGTGGGCTCAATCCTTGGGTTAGGAAGATCCCCTGAAGAAGGAAATGGCAACCCAAACCACTATTCTTGCCTGAAAAATCCCATGGACAGAGGAGCCTGCTGTGCTATAATCCAAAGGGTCACAAAGAGTTGGACACAAATGAGTGACTGAGAACACACACACAGGTTAGGAGGCTTGTTAAACTATGTCAAGATGTAAGAAGATACTAAAAGTTTTTAAGCAAAGGATGAAATCTTAAAACATTTGTTTACCAAGATTTTTTTGGCCCTTGGAGAGGAAAATGGATCTTGGAGTGTCAACTGGCTACAGGGAAATATCTGACTTAGAGTACACTTGTGGAAGTAGAGAGGTGATGAATTAATTCAAGGGGTACTAGAGATATACGAGCTCCTGGTGGATCAGATGGTAAAAAATCTGCCTGCAATATGGGAGACCTAGGTTTGATCCCTGAGTCTGGAAGATACGCTGGAGAAGGGAACAGTTACCTACTTCAGTATTCTTGCCTGGGGAATCCCAAGGAGAGAGGAGCCTGGCAGGCTAGTCCATGGTCTCGCAAAGAGTTTTCCCTGGTGGCTGAGATGGTAAAGAATTTGCCTGCAATGCAGAGACCCAGATTTAACCCCTGGGTTGGGCAGATCCCCTGGAGAAGGAAATGGCAACCTGCTTCAGTATTCTTGCCTGGAAAATTCCATGGATAGAGGAGCTTGGTGGGCTACAGTCCATGGGATCACAAAGAGTTGGATGCAACTGAGCAACTAAATATCACTTTCAGAGATATATATTTGACCATTTCATATCTTGATGCATTTGACACATGAAGAAAGTCGGACGAAGAATAGCATCTTAGTTTTTTATTTCAGGAATCAGGTGAACAGTACCTCCATTGAGTGAAGGAAAAAGTCTGGTTGACTGAGTGACAGAGCTAAAGAGTAATGTAAAATGTTCGATCTGTTTTCTGAATCTCAGTGCAGAGAATTACTTCAGACACTACAAGGTTATCCATGAATTCACTGTTAGAAAATCAAATGGGAGAAAAAAAAAAAAAAAACTCAGAAAAATTCAGCTATGAACTTAAGTATATATTTTGGTTTTAAATATTTCAATGGAAAAATAAAACTTTAGCAAATGACTCGATCTCTTTTACCTACTTTGGTTTTCAAAAATTGTGGGGAACACAAAGATTTTGAGTGATTTGAGAGTTTTAGACCTAGTATACAGATGTACAGTATAAGATACTTTTAACAATGTTAAGACTAAAGCTAAAATCAAACTCCGGGATTTGTTAAGTTTTTCTTGATGATTTGAAAATGTCCAAATGAATGAGCATCTGATCCCTTCAGGAAGCCTGATGATAACACAGGAGAATTATTCACTCAGAACGAAAGCTCCAGAATGCGTTAGGAGCAGTTGGAAGCAGATACAATTACATCAGGTGAAGTTCTTTTATGACTGCTGGAGTTGCTCCGAGGTGAAAGAGAAAATGCAGAAACTTGGGACTCCAGATGGCAGGAGATCTATTTTTAGGCCAATAGAAACTCATATTTGGTTGGGGCACTTAATAGAATGAGTAGCAGGAATGTGTTGAAAAAGTAATACCTACATTTGAGACTTCAGCATGGAGCAGATGGGAACAGGTGCCATGGAAACGGTCTAGGTCAGCCAGCAAGTAGAAAAATAAAAAGAGAAAAGAGCAAATATTTTAGTGATAAGTTACTCTGAAATTTTGGTTTTCCCTAATCCTTGCTGAGATATTTATAAGTGAAAAAGGGGAAGTAATCAGTATATAGGAAATTTAATTCTGTGCTGGAAAAAAAAAATTAAGGTATAATGGTGGTTAGATTTTCAGACAAGTCAACAAAAAGCTCCTTTAATAACTGCTAATATCCCTACTGTGAGACTGAAGTTAGGTTCCTGGAGGCAAGAGATTCTGGGGAAGATGAGGAAGAGGAAGGAAAAAGAGAAAAAAATGAAGATATTTTTTGCTTTCCCAGGTGCAATTTTTTTTAATGGAAAAACTTAGAACTGTTTCAGTTTCCAGGGTCACTCACTATAGCGCATAAAAGTGTGAGTGTTGTTTTCTCATCATGTTGACTCTTCGTGACCCCATGGACAGTAGCCCGCCAGGATCCTCCGTCCGTGGAATTCTCCAGGCAAGAATACTGGAGTGGGTAGCCATTCCTTTCTCCAGGGGACCTTTCCAACCCAGGCATCAAACCCAGGTCTCCCACATTGCAAGCAGATCTGACCCACCAGGACAGCCCACAGGAATATCTCAAACACTCACAAGACTGCGTGGTCCCCACCTCTGCTTTTCTCACCTGTTCCAACACATTTAGGTATCTCCTCTCTGGTCCTTTCCATTCCCTTCTCCCCAAAAAGAGAAAGAGCTGAGGCCCATTCAGGCACTGTGACAGCTGAGAGTAAATGGGATCTGAAATGAGAAAATCCATGTTCATCTATTGGCTATAAGTTACATGAAATTTAGAACTTGGGTGCCACCTCAAGTTCTCTGATTCTGCTTACACATTAAAAACAAAGTTGTGAATAAACTTAACATCACAGATTAGGGTGATAATTTTTAAAAAACAATGTAAAAGTGCATTGCAAGGTGGAAATTGTAGGGTGCAAATGTTGTTAGTGTTGTTATCAAATTTTATATTAAGAAAAAAGTTGAATGAAATTATCTAAATGTGTGAATTTCTAAATAGCTAACTCCAAAGGCTACAAGGCATGGATTTGTTTGATTAAAAAAATTTTTTAAACCAGAATATCTATTTAATGAAATTTTAAGAATAAAATTAACTGAAGTGAAAAGAAGAAGTTAGAGGAGAAGTATTTTTAGCCACTGAGATCCTGCCAGGAAGTATACCACTGTGGTTACTAAATTTCCCTTTGCGTAAAATTGGAGCAATGTACCTGCTCCTTGCCCAAATGCCAACATTTTGAGGGAAAGTTTGTCCATGTGTATGAGAATACTTGGCACCCTTAAAAGTAGCTGTGCTATGTTATTGTTATTATTCAAGTTCATTTAACTTCAAATTTAAAATTGGATGTCTGAAAAATTAGGTTACATAGAAAATATTTTACTATGCTATACTATTTAATTTTATATTTTCAATGTGATAGCAAGCATTATTGCAAAATATGTCTGATAGCTGATTGCTTACTTGTATGATTTAGTACTTTAACTGGGGGACTGGGTTGTCATCAAACTGGGTAAGTAAAAATTATGCTTCTGCTAAGTAAAGCACTTAAATTCATGTCCCATAGAACCATGGACACTTTATTTCCATTCTTCCTGTATGTGTTTCCTCATCTTAAGAAAGAAAGAAATTTAAAAAATGATGGTATACTTAGGAAAACCTGATCTCTTGTGGGAAAACAGAAAATCCAAACTGACTTTCAAGCTAATAGAACTGAAGTAAAAGAGAGAGTAATTTTCCAAGATCACTAGAAGTCTGTTTTAAAGCTAAGTTGCAACAGGAAGGAAGCTGCGATTTCAAATAGGGCTTTAAAGTTAAGGATCCAATCCAAACTCTATTACTGCACAGATCCTATTGTGATGGTAATGACATGGTGCGTGGGAAGTGGTGGTTTTACTTGGAATGAGGAGAGAGAGAAACTTGCCATGATTGATGTACCATATGCAGGTCAAACCGCAAAATCACTAACTTACTGACTGTCCAGCTAAATGAAATTGTGTTGCTGATTTTCCTAAGAATTCCAATTTTTTTATATATGTCTGTGTTTGTGGGACTACTTCATAAATTGAATGCAGTTTCTTTGTGGGGGAGGGGTGTTATAATTAACATTAAAGTCACTTTCTATGGGTTTATGAGGGGTTACTAATCAAATTAGAATTGTCTACTCATCAGTGCAATAGAAGACCACCCAAGTGGTCTTCCGTGGTTTGCACTAAGTTTCCTACATTTTAGCAACAGGCAACTAATGGGAAATTATGCATCACCCATCCAAGTGTTTCACAATTTGGCTGGGGATCCAAAAGAATAAATTTGAGATTCCATTATTTTCAGAGCATTTATAAGACATTACTAGAACCATTAAGAGGATTAAATATCTTTTTCATATTTCATCTTCATCTTAACCTTTCCAAGCAAATTAAAGTGTATGAACACATTTGAAGGTGAGCCATAGCAGTAGCAAGTAGTTCTGAAGGATGTTCCCAGACATCCTTTTGGAGTAAAATAGGGGAAACTGGTGGTTGAACAAGAAGAGGCCAGAATTTTCCTAAAGAACCATCACCACCAGCCCTGTAGAGTTCAGTAAGGAAAGAAATGTAAACCTGAAATTTCTCAATCCAAGAAGATTAAATTTTCACAGTTACCTTAAAGTTCTGGTAAAATGAAAGAGCCTTCAAAGGAAAAAAAAAAAAATCAAGGTTGCATTTTACTTTCCAGGGAAAATGGATAGATTTCAAATGGAAAAAAAAAAAAAAACCTAAATATAAAATAACTTGTCTTTCCAAAAGAGAAACTTAAAGTCAGATCTGAGACTCTTTTAACTTTTTCTAGAATTCTTAGGAATCCACTTTTCTTCACTAGCTCCAAAACGACAGTTTTCAGAGTGCACTGGTCTAGAATTTTCTGGAGCACTGTAACTGTTTCTTTCAAAATAATTTAAAACAGTCAGACACCAATATAATGAATTATAATAGAAAAAAAGGAAGAAGTCTTTGAAAATCTAATATGTCTTTAATTGATTTTAATTTCTTTAAAGTATGAAAAAACAGTTAATAGAGAACTTGCTATTTAGCACTGTATTTAATGAAGCAAAGCAATCATCTTGAACTTTTCAATTTCCTTTAAGACATTTTGAGTTTTGAAAAGCTTGAAAAATGCTTAATAGCATAGATCACTTTCTCAATGAGGGTTTCTCTTCTGAATCACAGAATATAGAAACTGAATGTGGTGACAACGACCTCAATGCTGTCAAGAATGGTACATACTAATGTTGTTCTCCATCCCAGGAGAAGAGTTAATTCATTAGTACAATGTATAGCTTACAGGCCTTAATGTTTACTTGTCTCCTGGATTTATATTTTCACTGGCTTCTGACTGGGATTTCCCAAGGCAATGGCAACCCACTCCAGTGTTCTCAACTGGAGAATCCCAGGGACGAGGGAGCCTGGTGGGCTGCCATCTATGGGGTCGCACAGAGTCGGACACGACTGAAGCGACTTAGCAGCAGCATGGCACTATTTCAACTTTTAAATTAATTTAATTTCATTTTATCATTTTTTTACTGAGACATGAATCACATATAACATATTAGTTTCAGGTGCACACCACAAGAATTCAGTTTTTATGTATGTTTTGAAAGGATTATCACAGTGGATCATCCTGACCCAGGGATCAAACCTGGGTCTCCCACATTGCTGGCAGACTCTTTACCATCTGAGCCACCAGTGAAACCCAAAATAACTAAAGAAAACTCAAATACTGGGAATAAAACAACAGTTCTAAATAATCCATGAGAAAAATAATAACATAAATTATGAAATATTTTTAACTGAATGATAATGAAAACGTAGCATATCAACATTTGTAGAATGCATATGCATATATGTGGAAAGCATATAAAAACAGTGCTGAGGGTTTTTTTTTTGTTTCGCTTTTTCATTTCTTTTAATTGCTTTATATCCTTATATTAGAAAAGCAAAGTCTAAAATCATGACCTAAAATTTCACTTTAAAAAGCTAGAAAAAGAAGATCAAAGGAAAGTCAAAAGAAATAGAGGAAACGATAGCAATAAAGATAAGAAATAGAAATAGAACCAGAATACACAAAACAATCTTGAAAAGAGCAAATGTAGAGGATTTATATGATTTGGTTTCAAGATCTATTACAAACTATAATTAATCAAGACTCAGTTGTACTGAAGTAATGGTTGACAAATTCATCAGCAGTGACTAGATAGCCTGGAAAAATACCTACTTAAATAGTCACTTGATTTTTGACAATGATAGCAAGGCAATTTGATGGGCGAAAGGAAGGTTTTTTCACCAAATGGTGTGAGAATAAGGGGATATGCATTCCCACTTCATATCAAACCCACTAATTTAAGATGGATCACAGACCTAAACACAAATTCTAAAACTGAATGCTTTTAAGAGGAAATATAAGCAAATATTTTGATCACTTAGAGATAGGCAGATATTTCTTTTTTTATTGAAGTATAGTCAATTTATGACATTGCGTTATTTTCAGGTATAGCACAGATTCTTTTCTCTTATAGGTTATTATCAAATATTGATATGGTTCCTTGTGTTATACAGTAGGTCATTGTTGGTTATCTATTTTATATACAGTAGTGTATACATATTAATCCCAAACTCCTAGTTTATCCCTCCACCTTTTTTCCCTTTGGTAATCATAAGTTTGTTTTCTAGGTCTATAGATCTATTTTTGTTTTGTAAATAAGTTCATTTGTATCTTTTTTCTTTAGAATCCACATAAAAGAAATGTCGTATGATATTTGTCTTTCTCTTTTGGTTTATTTCACTTAGTATGATAATCTCTAAGTCCATTCATGTTGCTACAAGTGGCATTATTTCATTCTTTTTATGGCTAAGTAATATTCTATTGTATTAATATACATATATGTATATACTCACAACATTTTTTTTATCCATTCATCTGTTGGTAAATATTTAGGTTGCTTCCATGTTTTTTCTTTTATAAATAGAGCTGTAGTAAATATTGGGATTCACATAACCATTTGAATTATAGTTTTCTCTAGATATAAGCCAGATATTTCTTAGATGGGTCACAGAAATTAATACCTACAAAAAATATGATAAAATGAGTTTCATCAAAATTAAGTCTGCTATCAAGAAATACCATTAAAAAATGAATATGCAAGCCATGGACTAGAGAAAATATGTGCAGTTTAAATACCAGACAATGGTTGGGCATCTAGGATTAGTCTAAGGAATTCTGATAACCCAATAATAAAAAGACAAATATCCCAATCAAAAATATGGGCAATGATTCAAACACACATCTTACAAAAGAACATAGTCAATAAAAGAAATGTTTAATAATACTTTTCATCAAGGAAAAGCAAATTATAATATAGCCATAAGAATGGATCATTAATAATAATAATAAAGACAACACTAAACACTGGTGAGTCTGTAGTGGGGCTGGTACACTTTAGACATTATTAGTGGTACAATGGTGAACAATTTTTGAAAAATTCTGACATATTTTTATATTTATATATTATATATTTATAATATATATATACTATATATTATATTTATATATTTTATAAAAATCACTTCAGTCATGCCTGACTCTTTGCAAGCCTTTGGACTGTAGCCTACCAGACTCCTCTCTGTCCATGGGATTCTCCAGGCAAGAATATTGGAGTGGGTTGCCATTTCTTCCTCCAGGAGATCTTCCTGACCCAGAGGTTGACGGTCTCTTATGTTTCCAACATTGGCAGTCGGGATTTTTACCACTAGTGACACCTGGTTTTCTATGGAATTGGTTTCCATAGAAGTAAATACACATAATTCCATTCTAGATATTTTGCTTGAGAACAACGAAATGTTCACAGCAGTTATATTTATTATAACCAAGAACTATAAAAACTCAAGTGTCCATAAACAGACTGTAATATAGTCATACAATGAAATATTATTAAGCCATAAAAAGAAAAAAAAAACACAAAAAACCATGGATGAGTCTCAAAAAACTGTATGCTGAATGAAAGAAACCTTACCTGAAAAAGGTTTAAAATTCTAGAACAGACAAAACAAATCTGTGGCGGAAAAACCAGAAACAGTGGTTGACTCCAGGGAGGGTAGAGACAGGGGTTGACTGAGAAGACACATGAGGGAACATTCTGTGGATAACACAGGTGTATGTGTTTGTCAAAACTCAGTGAATTTACACTTAATATTTAGCATTTCATTGTGTAAATCTTAAGTCAAAAGGAAAAGTAAATAAAAAACAAAGAAATTTGTTTAATGACAAAAATCTAAATATTTAGGGGAAATTATATAAGATGTGTAATTTGCTTTTAGTATCAAAGAAATTCCATGGGCTAGATGAGGATGCAAATGGATAGATATGTGATCTTAATAAAGCGAGTATAGTAAAATGCTCATGCTAGAATCTACATGGTATGCATGCATACAAGTTTGCATTATAAAATTCTTTTAACTTTGCTGGATATTTGAAAACAATTATAATAAAATTTGGGGGAAAATAAAGGCATAATAAAATCATTTTCACACACACACAAACACACATATCTGAGAGAATTTACCAACAGACTTCACTAAATAAATCAGCAAATAAATCAATAAATCTGTCCTCTGAGACAGAAGGAAAATGATCCAGGTTGGAAGCATGCAAATTCAAGGAAAGAAGTATAACAGAAAAGGTCAATATTTGGATAAGCCTGGATCATGGAATAAGCAAGAGAGCTCCAGAAAAACATCTACTTCTGCTTTATTGACTATGCCAAAGCCTTTGACCGTGTGGATCACAATAAACTGTGGAAAATTCTGAAAGAGATGGGCATACCAGACCACCTGACCTGCCTCTTGAGAAATCTGTATGCAGGTCAGGAAGCAGCAGTTAGAACTGGACATGGAACAATAGACTGGTTCCAAATAGGAAAAGGAGTGTGTCAAGGCTGTATATTGTCACCCTGCTTATTTAACTTATATGCAGAGTACATCATGAGAAACGCTGGACTGGAAGAAACACAAGCTGGAAACAAGATTGCTGGGAGAAATAGCAATAACCTCAGATATGCAGATGACACCACCCTTATGGCAGAAAGTGAAGAGGAGCTAAAAAGCCTCTTGATGAAAGTGAAAGAGGAGAGTAAAAAAGTTGGCTTAAAGCTCAACATTCAGAAAACAAAGATATGGCATCTGGTCCCATTACTTCATGGCAAATAGATGGGGAAACAGTGGAAACAGTGTTAGACTTTATCTTTTTGGGCTCCAAAATCACTGCAGATGGTGACTGCAGCCATGAAATTAAGACGCTTACTCCTTGGAAGGAAAGTTATGACCAATCTAGAAAGCATATTCAAAAGCAGAGACATTACTTTGCCAACTAAGGTCTGTCTAGTGAAGGCTATGGTTTTTCCAGTAGTCATGTATGGATATGAGAGTTGGACTGTGAAGAAGGCTGAGCGCCGAAGAATTGATGCTTTTGAACTGTGGTGTTGGAGAAGACTCTTGAGAGTCCCTTGGACTGCAAGGAGATCCAACCAGTCCATTCTGAAGGAGATCAGCCCTGGGATTTCTTTGGAAGGAATGATGCTAAAGCTGAAACTCCAGTACTTTGGCCACCTCATGCTAAGAGCTGACTCGTTGGAAAAGACTCTGATGCTGGGAGGGCTTGGGGGCAGGAGGAGAAGGGGACGACAGAGGATGACATGGCTGGATGGCATCACAGACTCGATGGACGTGAGTCTGAGTGAACTCCGGGAGTTGAGGATGGACAGGGAGGCCTGGCGTGCTGCGATTCATGGGGTCACAAAGAGTCGGACACGACTGAGAGACTGAACTGAACTGAACTGAAACTATCATTGACTGAGAAAACAATATATGTGTTCCAAGACAAAACTGGGAGTGAGTAGAGTTAGAAGGTTCTAAGATTCTTTCATGGATTTGGTAATGACACCAATTATTGGACTATGTCAAAGTTATATTTCATAACATCTAGGATAAACACTGTATTAGTTTCCCAGGATTGCCATAACAAATTACCACAAAGTCCTGGGAGCTAGGGGACCAAAATAAAGTCCTGGCCGAGCCACGTTCCCTTTGAAGTCTCCAGAGGAGACTCCTCCCTCATCTCCTCCAGCTTCCGGTGGCTCCTAGCAACGCCTGATGTCTCTTGGGTTGCAGCAGCATTACGCTAATCTCTGCCTCTGTTGCCACATGGTATTCTTCCCTTGTGCCTCTCTATGTGTCTTCTCCTCTTCTTATAAAAACAAAAACCATTGGATGTAGGGCTCACCATGAGTTCAGCATGATCCCATGCTAACTAATTACCATGGCAAAGACGCTATTTTCAAATAAATGTCAAATTCTGAAGCATGGACGTGAATTGTGGGGAAACACTTACCAATCCACTTCAAGCACTAAAAGAAAATGAGAATATATAACAAATAAGCTAACAAAGAGGGCAAAGTAAATATTAAAAATGCAAAATATATTTCCAAAGAAAAGAGATTAAAAGAAATATTGAGGAAATAGATAAATAGTAAATAGGAAGATAGGAGATTAAATCCTAAATATCAGTAATTACATCAAATGGAAACTGACTAAACATCCCTATTTGAAACATAGATTTTTCAGACTAGGGAAAAATTTCAATTACATGTAGAGTTAAATTACCTGAAACAACTGCATTAAGAGCAGAACTATGGTCAGTGGAGTTATATAAAATATAAGAATACAGATTTTTTTTAGATAAAAGGGTAAAGAAATTGTTGTACAAACACTAATCAAAAGAAAGCTGATATTGCCATACTAATATCAGACAAACTAGCTTTTAAAACAAGCAGCATTATTAGAGATATAGATATATTTTATAATAATGAAAGGATTGAGTCACCAAAACCATTTTTAAAATTCCGAATGTATAAGCATTCAGAAGCTCAAACAAGTAAAGTAAGATTTAAAGAATTTTTAAGACTTAGAAAAATCAACAATTTATATATCTCAGTAACTGATGAAAAACTACCAAAAAAGTCAGTAAAGATATGGAAGATTTGAAGAGCAAAATTAACTTGAACAAGTTAATATAGAAAAAAAGCCCCCAATAGTTGCATTACACTTATTCTTTTCAATAACTCTTGGTACATTCACCAAAATTGATCAGATTCAGGGTCATAGCAGTGATCAAAATATTTCAAAGTACTGAACTCATCTAAGAAATGTACTGTGAATACAGTAAAGTTAAATGAGAAGCCAATATAAAAATATAACTAGAAAATCCCTAATATTTAGAAAATGAACAATAGAACTATAAATAATTAATGATTGAAAAAGCAATTCAAGTGAGAGCTAAGTAATGTTTTGAAATGAAGTGATTCATAATATAGCCATGATATACTTTGTGAAATACTGGTAAACTGTACTTAGAAGGAAATATATATTTTATTTATTGGCATGTATCAATATTAATCAATTAAAAAAACTAAATAAAGAAATAAGAAGATAGGAAGAAAAAGAGAAGAAGCAGAAAGTAATAAACTGGAAAATAAACATTCAATAAAGAAGAATACCAAAAGGCTAGTAAATTAACAAAACTTATAAAGCTTTGGCAATATTGAGGATAAAAGAGAAAATACAAATTACCCATGTCAGAGATAAAAAGAGGAACATTACTAGATCCCACTGACATTACAAAGATAAGATATTATTTTTTGCCAATAAATTTGAAAAGTTAAAAAAATGGACAAATTCCTAGAAAAACACAACTGTGAAACTGTCACAAAAAAGAAATAGAAAAATCTGTGTAATTCTATATCTATTAAAGAAATTGAATTTGTAATTTAAAACTTTCCTACAAAGAAACTGAAGGTCCAGATGGCATCACCAGTGAATTTATCCAAATTTTACAAAAACAGGAAATAGGAAAAGAGAGAACACTTCCAATTCATTTTATAAGGCCAGCATAACCTTGATGCAAAAACCTGAAAGGACATTTATGAGAGAAGAAAATGCAGGCCAATGTCTATCAGGGATACAGTTGCAAAATACCACTGAAATAGTAGTAAAGTGAACCTTGCTATACATAAAAACAGAACCAGATCAACTCAGAAGTTTTATTCCAGCAATATAAGGTTATTTAGCATACAGTCAATTGATGTATTAACACTTATCACATTCAGAATAAAAAGAAGAAATATATCATCTCAGCCAATGGATCAAATTTAATAAACATTCATGATTTAGTTGAAAAAAATCTTCAGCAAATTAGAAACAGAAAGGAAATTGTGTAATTGATTTTTTTAAAAATCTACAGATATTAAACTTAAAGTTCCCCATCATGTCCATCCAGGGGTTCAAGAATGGAACAAGGATACTCCCAGCCACTTCTATTCAACACTTTTCTAAATATCCCAGTTAGTGCAAAAAAGCAAGACAAAGAAATAAAAGGTATAACAATTGGAAAGAAATAAAATTATTATTTGTAGACAATTTAAATATAGACAATCTAGATAAACTATTTAGTAAGCAAATACTGCATCTTTGCCAGACACAAGATTTAAAAATTAATAATATTTTAAAATAAACTGTTCCTAAGTAAACCATTAGAAAATGCAATTTAAAGAGAAAATTAACACTTACCTAGCACCTCTAACATCAAATATTAGGAATAAATGTAACAAAAGATGTGAAAAACCTCCATACAGCAAATTGTAAAACAATATGGAGAGGTAGAAAGGAGTACCTAAATAAATGAAATAAACGTACTCCACATGACTCAGAAGAGCTGTTTTCAAATACCAAACTGCCTCAAATTAATCTATATATTCAATGTAATTCTAATCAAAATCTCAGAGGATTTTAATTAAAATAGATAATTACAATATCTATGTGGAAATTAAGTACAATGACAAATACTGGACCAGATATTCTAGAAGAAGAATAAAGTCAATGGTGTACACCAACACAGACAAATGGACTGATGGAACATAAGGCAGAATCTAGGACACCTACTCATATATAGATACCTGACTTATGATAAAGAGCATTTCAGAGTGAAAGAACAATCTCTTCAATAAATAATACTTGGTCAATTACATTTTCAAATAAAAAGAGCTTTTTGATCACTACCTCATACCATAAACAAAAATTCAGTTGTAATTAGATCACTTATTCAAATATGAAAGGTGAAACTGCTGTTTCTAGAAAATAACGAAGAAGTTTATTTTACAATCGCAGGAAAGCCAAAGGATTTTAAATACAACATAAAAATCAACAGATAAAAGATTAATAATTTGAACTATAAGCACTATTAATAAGAACTACTATTTATCAAAAGACACAACGAAAAGGCAAGCCACATATAGCTAGAGAATATCTGTAACATGTACATAAAATAACAGAACCGTATCTAGTATATACTGAAGAACTATAAATCAATAAGAAAGTATGGATAAGCCAGTATTAAAGCTGCACTGAGTAATGACCAACACTATTTTTTTTTTTTACCCACTTAAGGAGGAACAGGAAGAGTCTTTTCATAGAAAAGGATATCTACTTTGCCAATAAATATAGGAAAAAGTGTTCAATCTCAAACATTAAAGAAATGGAAAATAAAACAATGATGCCACCATATTTCCACTAGAACAGCTAAAAATGTAAAACTTAAAAATCCAAAAATTGTCTGTGTGGCATGTAAACTGTTGCAACCACTTGGAGAATTCAAAGTTCCTACTAATCTTGAATATGCACATGACCCAGCAATTCCATCCATAGATATGTACCAAACAGAGATGCCTTCAGTTCAGTTCAGCTCAGTCGCTCAGTCATGTCTGAGTCTTTGGGACCCCATGAATCGAAGCACACCGGGCCTCCCTGTCCATCACCAACTCCTGGAGTTCACTCAGACTCACGTCCATCAACTCAGTGATGCCATCCAGCCATCTCATCCTCTGTCGTCCCCTTCTCCTCCTGCCCCCAAGCCCTCCCAGCATCAGAGTCTTTTCCAACGAGTCAACTCTTCGCATGAGGTGGCCAAAGTACTGGAGTTTCAGCTTTAGCATCATTCCTTCCAAAGAAATCCCAGGGCTGATCTCCTTCAGAATGGACTGGTTGGATCTCCTTGCAGTCCAAGGGGACTCTCAAGAGTCTTCTCCAACACCACAGTTCAAAAGCATCAATTCTTCGGCGTTCAGCCCTCTTCACAGTCCAACTCTCACATCCATACCTTGCTGCTGCTGCTGCTAAGTCGCTTCAGTCGTGTCCGACTCTGTGCAACCCCATAGACGGCAGCCCACTAGGCTCCGTCGTCCCTGGGATTCTCCAGGCAAGAACACTGGAGTGGGTTGCCATTTACTTCTCCAGTGCATGAAAGTGAAAAGTGAAAGTGAAGTCACTGAGTTGTGTCCAACTCTCAGCAACCCCATGGACAGCAGCACACCAGGCTCCTCCATCCATGGGATTTTCCAGGCAAGAGTACTGGAGTGGGGTGCCATTGCCTTCTCCTATCCATACCTTAAACATACACAAAAAATTAATGGAGAAGAATGTTCTTAACAGAATTATTTATAACAACCAAAAGCTAGAAAAAAATGTACTGTCCCTGAAAAAAATAGAATAGACAAATAAACTATGGGATATAAAATCTAATTCTTGACAATAATGAAAACCAGTAACTCACCCACTACACCTAACAATTTGCGTGAATTTCCCAAACATACTGTTGAACAGAAATGTCGGATACAAAAGGCTGCATGATGAATGATTCCATTTATATAAATGTCTAAAAGAGGAAGCGCTGATCTATGGCATTAGAAGTAAAGATGATTATTTTTATATAAATCATTTGAGGCCAAAGAGGATACAGTGACTGGGGTGTTTCAAGGATGATGATGTATAGTTTTTCCTCTGGGTGGTATTTACTCTATGATCATCCTTTGTGAAAATACAAATGAGTTGAACACAACTCAAGCTGCATACAAATCAGCTATATATGTTTCTGAATATATTTTGTACTTTGATAAAAGTTCACTTAAAAATAAAAAATTAAATCCATAAACAGTGCATTTTTTAAATTTTATTTTTTAATTGAAGGATAATTGCTTTACATAATTTTGTTGTTTTCTGTCAAATCTCAACATGAATCAGCCATAGGTATACATTTCTTAACACTTTCCCAAGTCATTAAACTGCTTGGACATAAATAGACTTGTTTTTTCTTTTTTCTTCTATGTGTTATTTTACAACTGCTTTCAATCTTAAAGCAAATATATTCTTTGAAATTTGAAAATGAACATCATTTGCACAGTTCTTGTGTGTGTGTCCGACTCTGTGATCCCATGGACTATAGCCCGCCATGTTCCTCTGTCTATGGAATTCTCCAGGCAAGAATACTGGAGTGGATGGTCATTCCCTTCTCCAGGGGATCAAACCCAGGACTTCTGCATTGCAGGCAGATTCTTTACCATCTGATCTACCAGGGAAGCCCACAGTTCTTAAGAAATCACTTAATCCAATTAAAAATGAAAGCTTCTCATTTGGTTTCACTTTCCCATCTTGAATTAATATAATTGCCATGGTTTATTCCTTGTTAGCCATTCACTGTTCTCCCAATTCTGTTTCTGCAGCCCATTAGACATTTTTTTTTTCTTTAGTTGAAGCTTGGATCCTATACATCCAAACTCCACTGAGCTTGTCTGAAATCCTTGAAAAAGGATGCTGGAAGGTGATAAACTTTGCTCTGTGTATTTCTTTTTTAGGTGTACGGCAGATGGTCTAGTGGTGAGAAGGGAGAGACAGTTTTTTAAGAAATTTCAGATCTAGACTAGTCCACTGTGCTGTGCTGTGCTTAGTTGCTCAATTGTGTCAGAGTCTTTGCGACCCCATGGACTGTAGCCCACCAGGCCCCTCTGTCCATGGGGATTCTCCAAGCAAGAATACTAGAATGGTTGCCATGCTCTCCTCAGATTAGTCCATTAGCAAAGACTGTTGCTGCTGCTGCTGCTGCTAAGTTGCTTCAGTCGTGTCCAACTCTGTGTGGCAGACTCTGTGTGGCAGATAGATGGCAGCCTACCAGGCTCCCCCGTCCCTGGGATTCTCCAGGCAAGAACATTGGAGTGGGTTCCCATTTCCTTCTCCAATGCATGAAAGTGAAAAGTGAAAGTGAAGTCGCTCAGTCGTGTCTGACTCTTTGCGACCCCATGGACTATGCCTACCAGGGTCCTCCATCCATGGGATTTTCCAGGCAAGATTACTGGAGTGGGGTGCCATTGCCTTCTCCGATTACCAAAGACTAAATATTCCTAATTAATGTCTATAATGCATTGTGAAAAGTGAATGTTAGTCACTCAGTCATGTTTGACTCTTTAGGACCCCATGGAATGTAGCCCACCAGGCTCCTCCATCCATGGAATTTCTTTAGGCAAGAATACTGGAGTGGGTAGCTATTCCCTCCTCCAGAGGATCTTACCAACCCAGGGATATTGAACTCAAGTCTCCCACATTGCAGGCAGATTCTTTACCATCAGGGCCACCAGGGAATTGTACTAAAAATTAAAAATACATCTGTTCTATACAATTATTCTCTGGAACTGCAATTCTCAAATGTTTTGGTCTCAGAACCTCTTCACATTCTTAAAAATTATAAAAGACCCCCAGGAAGCTTTGGTTTATGTGGCTTATATCTGTCAATATTTACCAAGTTAGAAACTGAAAATTTTAAATACATACAAATAAATTATTTTAACAATAACAATAAAATACTCATTATATCTCAATATATACAACAAATTTTGATGGAAAATGACTTTTTCCAAACAAAAATGAAGAAAGTAACATTGCTTTACATTTCACAAATCTCTTTAATGTTTATCTCAGTAGAAGACAACTAGATTCTTATATCTGCTTCTGCATTCAATCTGTTGAGATGTAATGTGTCAGGCAGTTTTCAGAAAATTTCAGTGTATCCACATGAGTGGTTGAACGCAAATAAGAAAAATACATCATCTATCATAATGAAAATAGGTTTGGCCTCGAATATGGCCCCAATGTTCTTAGGAGACTGCAGGGATTTTAGGACTTGATCTAGAAAATCTAGCATATTTCTTCTCTGGCTGTTTGTTTTCATTCAATCCCTCAGTTGTGTCTGACTCTTTGTGACCCCATGGACTGCAGCACGCCAGGCTTCCCTGTCCTTCACCATCTCCTGGAGTTTGCTCAAACTCATATCCATAGAGTCAATGATGCCATCCAACCATATTGTCCTCTGTCATTCCTTCATCAATTTTTGTAAATTGATGTTCCATGCGGTGTTGAAAAAAAAGTGTTCATAGGAAATTAATCAGTAATGTAATCAATATAAATGTAATACTGCTTAAATACAAGAGAAGTAAGTTTGCTGACCTTTGATTATGACCTGTTCTTATATGGCCCTTGAGCTAACTATCACTTTACTTTTTTTTAAAGATTATTAAACACTGGAGTAGACTCTTGAGGGTCCCTTGGACAGCAAGATCAAACCAGTCAATCCTAAAGGAAATCAACTCTGAATACTCATTGGAAATACTGATGCTGAAGCTCCAATACTTTGGCCATTTGATGTGAACAGCTGACTCATTGGAAAAGACCCTGATTCTGGGAAAGATTGAAGGTGGGAGGAGAAGGGGACAACAGAGGAAGAGATGGTTGAATGACATCACCTACTCCATGGACATGAGTTTGAGTCAGCTCTGGGAGCTGGTGATGGACAGGAAACCTGGGCGTGCTGCAGTCCATGGGGTTGCAAAGAGTCAGACATGACTGAGCGACTGAGCTGAAACACACACACCAGAAATGTATTCAGCAGAGACCATAATTAGCATGCAAAGCCTAAAATATTTGCTATCTGACTCTTTATAGAAAGTTTGCAGACTCCTAAATAAACAAACCACCAATTGTATTACTCATATCAGATACAACCATACATAATTTTTCTTCTACTTGGAAAACTTTTTTTAAAAATCAAGTTTGTTAAAAGCCTCCCAGTATATATGAATTTTAGAGGTGCTGAATGTTGAACAGGTTCATGAAACTCCCCAGAGAACTTGGGGAGAAGCTCTAGGATTTTAGGTTTTAGGGTTTTAGGTCTGATGGGGGCCAGAAAGGACATGTTTTTCTGAGCTCCCAGCTCACAACTGTCCTTAAACTCCAAACTCAAGCTACACATCTGTGCAGCCCTTGCACCTTATTAGTGCATTTTAAGAGAGCCTTATTGGCCCTCTTAGAAATGAAAGTGTTCAAATTTGCAGTATCTACCTATGTCCAAGGTCTCTGTTTCTTATTATTTTGTTTGCTTTATAATGTGTGGTTTGCTCACCTTTCTCTTTTAGATCATAAACTCCTTGCATCCAAATGTGCCTTTGAAAAAATCCACATCATTCTAAATTCACATGGAGCCAAATAGTTTATAAATGTTCTTGTCTCACTACTCCTTGTAGTTTGTAAAATAATGAGAAATAAATGATGTTTACATATTGTTTGAGTTTTGTCATAAAAGTCAACCTAGTGATGAAAGGACAGATTTTGTCATTTACATTCTTTGTCATACACTTGAATCATACATAACTTTTTCAAACCCCCTACACTTGGTGTTGATCCATGCAGATCCTTCAGTGAGATGGAGCAAAGGGCACCTGAGAGGTGCTGATTCACATGCTGCTCCCAGCACCAGGCTGGCATAAGCCAGCGGGGTGGAAATGGAGGGCCTTGGCTCCCAACAGGAAGAACACCTAAGTGCCTGCTTAGTCTTCGCATCCAGCCCAGAGTCCAGGAAGCCCCACCTCTCGTGCAAACACAACAATGGAGTCTTTCTGGCTGATCCTTCAAGGCTCTGGTTCTCTTTGCCCTGACTGATCAGAGTAAAACTCTGTACAACTGAGTATGGAACTCTTGATAATGTATTATGGCTACAAATCACACCTATTTTAAAAGGAACAGCAAAGGCTGGCTGGTAGGAAGGAGCTCCAGGGTTGCAGTTGGCTTGAATCTCAGTTTTGAGATTTATTAGCTGTGAGATACCACTGTGTCTCAGTTTCTCCACCTATAAAATGGAGTAATAATAGCACCTCCCTCTCAAGGTTGTTGTGAGGACTGAATGAGTTGATTCATGCAAATTACTTCATGTCATTTGACTTAGTGAACATTTAGTAGAAGGTAACCATATTATTATCTTCTTTTCTATTATATTTTTATTGGTTCTTCACCTCCACCCTCCTCACCTCTTCCTTATCCTTCCTGCCCGATTTTCTGTTATTTTTTTTTTCTTTTTATGAGATCCTTGTAAGTTAGCTCATAGCCTTGAGAGCAAGATGGTTTTAGAAATATATTTCCAGGATAACTAAAGAGAGAAAAGGAAGTGGGGTGGGGTGGCGGGGGGAGAGAGGGGGAAGGAGAAAGGGAGAGAGGGAAGAGGAAAAGGGAAGGGTTGTATGGGGCAGAACTTTCACTTATTTTTTATTTAAGGTCATCCACTCTCTAGCTTTCTTATCTAAACCCTCTGGTCTCCTGGAAAAAAGGGAGTGTATTTCTTTGAACCATAGAACCCTGACTCCCAGGACATCTGTCTCTGGCCACAGCGACCTGTCTTTGCCTGCCCCCATAGGCCACACTTGACATGTATGTAGTCATTCCTCCACCTCCCAAGAATTCTTTCCCACTCTTGGAATCACTCTTCGCACAGCACTAGGCTGTTATCACCCATCAGAGCTGACCTGGGACACAGAGCAAAGACACCATCTTCACCTTTCCGTCTTGGTTATGGTACTGCCATCCCAGGAAGCCTTCTCCTCCTCTGGCCTCCCTTATGGTTTAACCTCATTAAACCTGGAGATGTTGCTAAGTCGCTTCAGTGATGTCCGACTCTGTGTGACCCCATAGACGGCAGCCCACCAGGCTCCCCGGTCCCTGGGATTCTCCAGGCAAGAACACTGGAGTGGGTTGCCATTTCCTTCTCCAATGCAGGAAAGTGAAAAGTGAAAGTGAAGTCGCTCAGTCATGCCTGACTCTTAGCAACCCCATAGACTGCAGCCCACCAGGCTCCTCCATCCATGGGATTTTCCAGGCAAGAGTACTGGAGTGGGGTGCCATCGCCTTCTCCCAAAAGGGGTTCGTGATCTCTCTGCACATTTGCCTTAATGCAGAGTCTGGCTGGAGTGGGGCTGAAGTGCAAGCATCGGTGGATGAAGCTCCTCAGATACAGCTAATTAAATATTCCAATAACTATTTATGCCTTGCTTCTTTCTATAAAGGATTTGGAGACTCTGGTTGAGTATTCCTAATAAAGATTTGAAAACTGGTATCCCATTTCCCTTAAAGGAGCTTGCATGTAATTATGTTGCCTTTGAAAAAGGGAACCAAGTAATAAAGAGAGTAAAATTCACCAGTAAAGATGACATGATTGATAATCCTGACATATTTCAGATTGAACACTCTGTGTTATTTGGGAGCCAGGGACAACAAGACCCTGGGAGCAAGAGCTATTCAATTTTAGGAGCCAGTCAGCAAGAATCATACCAGGCAGGATCTGATGTGAGTATCTGACATTCCATGCCGTGTAAACAAGCCAAAGGGCTCATGGAACCTCTTCACTTGCTGTGTGACTTTTAGAGAGTCATTTAATCTTTCTTCCTCAAAATCTTCTTTTCTGTAAAAGGCGGGAGATATTCAATGAAATCGGTAAGAAACCTTCTTTTCTGGGATTTGACCCTTATAAGTCCCACATTACAATTTAATCATATATCTGTTAAATTGATTGACATTCTTTAAAGAGATACTTGAAACTTTTTCTGAGCACCTCTTCTCTCCTTCCCTTAATTTCCAACTCTGTAACAGCTTTAACTCTAAGAATAGAACAGGGCACTGAAATAAGCTGTATACTTCTGCATTTACATGGAAGAATTCTTATAGTGGCTTTAGTTGCCTTGTGTGGCTAGATATTTTGCCCTTTGATTTCAAGGCAATAATTCATCCATTTTATTCAATAATGAGACAAGCGTGTATCTGATTCTTTAATTACAGTCACAAGAGACACCTTTCCAACTGAGCTCTGCTTCCTACTGAGAGGCCATGTTTTTCCCTGCAAGATTATATGTGAACAATGGTTAATGAATTAAGTGGAATCACAGGCTCTAAAAATAGATACAGGTATATTTCTTTCTCCTTGCATTTCACCTACATGGTAGCAATTCTTCTTACAGGTATTAACTCAGTGTGGTTGATCCTTTAAAGAGGCTCTTGATTTGGTTCTTCTTTCAAATTATCCTCAGGAGAAAAATGCCAGAGATAGTTGAAGGTTGCGAATTAACTCAAGCATAGTATCTTTCTCCCGATGTAACTGCCATTTGCTAAATTCCCAATTAATTCTTCACACCCGCCCTCCACCCACCTATACCCTTGCATATGATCTTAGTTATTTGACACAAGCTACTAGAATCAGTATAGTAGCACCTTGATTAGTATTCACAGTAACTGCTTTCCACAGATCCTTCAGTTCCATTCAGTTCAGTTCAGTCACTCAGTCTTGTCCGATTCTTTGTGACCTCATAGACTGCAGCACACGAGGCCTCCCTGTCCATCACTAACTCCTGGAGCTTGCTCAAACTCATGTCCATTAAGTCTGTGATGCTATCCAACCATCTCATCCTCTCTCTTCCCCTTCTCCTCCCACCTTCAGTCATTCCCAGCATCAGGGTCTTTTCCAATGAGTCAGCTCTTCACATCAGGTGGCCAAAATATTGGAGTTTCAGCTTCAACATCAGTCCTTCAAATGAATATTCAGGACCAATCTCCTTTAGGATGAACTGGTTGGATCTCCTTGCAATCCAAGGGACTCACAAGAGTCTTCTCCAACACCACAGTTCAAAAGCATCAATTCTTTGGTGCTCAGTTTTCTTTATAGTCCAACTCTCATCTCCATACATGACTACTGGAAAAACCATAGCCTTGACTAGATGGACCTTTGTTGGCAAAGTGATGTCTCTGCTTTTTAATATGCTGTCTTTGTCCTTAGAATGTACTTATTTTCTTTCAGCAAATTTCCAGGTTGCTTAAGTTCAAGCCCACTTAAATGCAGGAGGAGGTATTTAATAAATACTTTATCCTTAAACACTTAAATAATTCTTCACTTTGTTGAGGTATGATGAATTCCTCAAATTTCATTCAGTGCAGAAGGACCATCTAGAAGGGATCATTGTTTAAAGGGTACAAGGTGATTTGGTGGGAAAAAAAAAAAAAAAGACTAGGAGAGAATATATAATGTCTGACCAAGCAGCAAAGAAGTTCTGAGATGTGGAAGTGCTTCTCATCTGGAAAACCCTAATTTTCCATTAGCAGATGACAAAAGATGTTTGGAAAGAATTAATTTGAGAGGGAGGCTCCAAAATCACTGCAGATGGTGGCTGCAGCCATGAAATTAAATGACACTTGCTCCTTGGAAGGAAAGTTATGACCAACCTAGACAGCATATTCAAAAGCAGAGACATTACTTTGCCAACAATGGTCCATCTGTCAAGGCTATGGTTTTTCCAGTAGTCATACATGGATGTGAGAGTTGGACTATAAAGAAAGCTGAGCACAGAAGAATTGATGCTTTTGAACTGTGGTGTTGGAGAAGACTCTTGAGGTGACTCTTGTGGTGTTGGAGAAGACTCTCCTTGGACTGCAAGGAGATCCAACCAGTCCATCCTAAAGGAGATCAGTCCTGGGTGTTCATTGGAAGGTCTGATGTTGAAGCTGAAACTCCCATACTTTGGCCACCTGCTGAGAAGAACTAACTTATTTGAAAAGACCCTGATCCTGGAAATGACTGAAGGCAGGAGGATAAGGGGACAATGGAGGATGAGATGGTTGGATGGCATCACTGACTCAATGGACATCAGTAGGAGTAAGTTCCAGGAGCTGGTGATGGACAGAGAAGCCTGGTGTGCTGCAGTCTATGGGGTTGCAAAGAGTCGGACATGACTGAGCAACTGAACTGAACTAAACTGATTTCACCTAGGGAGTTCCAGTCCTGCTGTTTCAACATAATCACAAAAATGTCCAAATAAATATGTGAATACATATACTTAAGCACAGAGGGCAGTAACTCAGAACTATAGCAAATATGTCCACAGAATAACTCTACTAAAGATACAAGAGACTTTTCGCCCTCTTTTGACTCCCTGTATGAATTCATCTTGGGCTTTCCAGGTGGCTCAGAGGTAGAGAATATGCCTGCCAGTGCAGGAAACATGGGTTCCATCCCTGGGTCAGGAAGATCCATTGGAGAAGGAAATGCCAACCCACTCCAGTATTCTTACCTAGGAAATCCCATAGACTGGTGGGCTACAGTCCATGGGATTGCAAAGAGTCAGACATGACTTAGCAGCTGAGCACACTGATACATTAGGCAGCAAGCATTGTAAAGACAGAGATTGTATCTTTGACTTTTTGTTCCCAGTGTCTATTATGGCTCTTGGTCTGTAAATGGTGGTCAAAATATACCAAGTAAAGAAAAAGAACAGTAACTAAGGACTGTAATCTCTTGCCTTTATTTAATATAACACTACTAAAGTGGTAAAAGGTCTATATTTTTATTATCCTTATTTTATAGAGAAGGAAACTGAGATTTAAAATAATAATTTACTTGTCTGAGACCTGTCACCTCCAGAGTCCACAATCACTTATATCACTAAGGCTATTTTTCCAAGGTGCTTCCATGAAAACTTTGAAAACCAAATTATTATTTACATTTTCCAAAAGATTTTTGTATAGTCGTTGGAAATTGAAAGCATCTGCTGTTCTCATTTTAAAAACTTGTAAAAGAGGCAAAAGAGTTATTAAATAAATTCCATATACATCCAGCAAAGAATACATGGAAAACAATATCATTTTAAAAGCTTTGTCTCAATGCTCACTCCACAGGACTTGAATTGAAATAATCCTTCCAGCCTCTGTACTGAATATTTTATTAATAATTGCTGTGGGCTCAGTTAAATCATTGGCCTTTGTCAGATTTTCCAGGATCTCATCTTGTCTTTGCTGGCCTTCATTTTGAGCCTGGATTTCTGCTTAATATGATTTCAATTGATTGGGCAGTGCTTTGCTGTCTTTTAGGAAGATCACACAAAAGCCAGTAAGAAGTACAATATTTCAGACTAGGATCTACTGCTGCCTTCTCATCTTCTATATCATTTGTTATATTTCCTGTGTTGACAGTTGAAACCCTAAAGGGTCGGCCTTTACAAGCTTATATTTACTGTTCATTCATCACAGAAGTCTATAAAAAGGGTTATTCCTGAATAATTCAATGTAAAACTCTGAGTTATGTAAAACTTGGGAGAGAAAGACTACTACTGGGGTGGTAAGCTGCTTGATTTAGTCACAGTTACACATAGCATAGAAAAAATAAAACAAATATACTTGGTAATTTCACTCTAAAAGACATTTATTTTCTTTACAGAAATAAAAATCTGCTTAAAATACATTCCTGCTGGGCATTCTGTAGTCTTGTGTTGTTCAAAAACTATACTCAGTTTGTCTCATCTGCAGAGATTTATAGGTTAATCTTTAAGTTTCTGGTTAGAAATTCATATATGTGGGTGAAATGCATGTAGGCCTTTGGCTTTTCATTAAATATTTTTTCTGATTATAAACAAGTACATTCTCATTCTGGAAAATATGGAAAGTGCAAAAAAGAATAATATAGGAAAAGAAAGAAGTTATCATTCTTTCAATTTGTTGAATTAATTAAAATTAAATCTCAGATTGCTTTAATGGGAAAAGAGGAATTTTAGAAATAAAGACATACATACATATACATATGTACACACACACACACACATATATATATATATATATATATATATATATTGGTCTGATGTAGCAGAATCAAATCAGAAGTTAGAATTCAAAAAAAAATATTTATTACACATGGAATCAAGAGTAAGAATGGTGAGGAAAATAAATGGCATTACAAACAATAGGGCTATTTGGGGTTCTGCAGAATCTAAGCCTTGCTCTTGGCCACCAGCAACACTACAGGTGAGAGTTGATCAAAACCAAAAATGGGTTGGAAATACCTATCTTGTTACAGCACTTCTAAATCCACAAGTCACAAACAACTGATGCTATTACATCCTTCTAACAAAGCTATAAAATGGAATTTTATTATCCTTCTAGAGATAAGAACACTGAGTCTCAGAGAGGTGAAATGGTTTACCAAAGCTACAAGACTGATAAATGATCCAACCAGGACTACAAACTAGGTCTTCTAACCCTTAGACTAGTGATTATTCTGTTAGATTTGGATACTTCTAGGTAATGATGATGATGACCATCATAGTTGTGATAAAGCTAATTATTTCTTGTTTTGTCCTCGACACTGTTCTAAATGCTTTACATGCATTAATTCATTTAATAACATGATGTCATAATGCCCCCAAAGTTCACAGTACAAAATTCTTTTTGTGTTTACAAATAGGTAATTCCCCTCGGCATTGTGCACAGTTATCACCTTCACGGTTCTGGAATCCAGAGAATTTATGCTAGATTGTGTGAAATGCTAGACAGAAGCATGGAAGAAGCAGATGGCTACCCTCAGGCCTAGATAGGAGAAAATGGACCCTGACTAGGGAGAGAAAAATCAGTATAATTTCATATAATAAAAAGGCTGATACTGTTTCCCTGACTCAAACACATTTCAAACAAAGTAAACTTGGCATTTTTATCATCTTCTTTTCTAGTTTGGAGCTATCAGGAAGTAGAGTTGCTTTTAAGTTGATTATAGATGAAGTTAGTTTGCAGAGGATTAGTGGTATTTCATTACTTTGAAATCCTGGTTCAATTGTGTCTATGCAAAGCATTTGCTGAGGAATAATATGTGAGTTTTATTTTAGCAAAACCAGCAGAATTTAGTTTTAGTCATGGGTCATAGATGTATATATAAAACCAAATCTACTCTATGAAATATACGTTGAAATTTCATCATTTTTTTCTTTCTTTTTCCCCCCGCCCAGAGATTCCTATATAGCTTTTACAAGCAGGTTCACAATCTCTATGAGACATCTGTTGTGTCCAGTTTCACATCCATTTGGCCCACATTTTCTCCAAACCTTGCTATGGAAACCAGCTACTAACAGGTGTCTAACAGGTGTATCTGGCCCCATAGCACCTCAAAACTTTCACCTTTTGCCCTGGGACATTTTTTTTCTTTAATCACACCACAGGTATGATGGAAACATGCCTGATGTATGGAAGTCATACATCAGCAGCCTGTGTACACGAGAGAATGAACACTCTTGACCAATGAGTAACAAGTATGAATAAATGCTGTTCTCTTCTATTGCTCAGGTGGCCAGTTCTCAAGCAAATTCTCCAAAGCTTTCCTAAAGGGTCTTGAGGAAGGGAGTCCCAGTTGCCCTCAGGAGGACCAATAGGAGAGTACTTTTTTTTTTTTTTTTGCACTGTCTTGAAACCTTTCCCTGGTTCACTCTCTCCAGCCTCCATTCCTGTTCCCTGGAATCACTTCCTAAAACAAACTACCTGCACACAATCCTTGGCTCCAGCTCTGCTCTCTGGAGGACCCCAGACTAAGGCAGTCAACTTTGCAAGTGTCCCTAGAAAACAGAACTTCAGGATGCGGTATGGTTTAGGATCTCTTCCTGGCTAGATTGTGATAAGAGCTGCATTGCTGAGACAGCCTCCTGGGGATACTACGGGCCTGCAGTAGCCCCACAATTCCTAAGATTCTCAGGGTGGCTGAAGGGAAGAAGGTACAGTTAATAGATAAAGCCAAAGGCTGTGGCTCTTGAATGGTACTGGAGCAGAGATCATCAAAGGACTGTGGAGTTGGTTGGCTTTGATTAGTTGCTTTTAAAACCTTAAACTATATAAATAACATGATGAAAGATAGCCAAAAACCAACTCTAAACATGCTGGCAAATCAAGGAGTTTCCATGGAAGTATTTTAAGAGATCTAAATTTTTGAATCTACAAGGCAGACTCATGATAATCAGACTTAGGATTTAATTACAATGGTAGTAGAACAAAAAAGAGACTGCATATACTTCCTCAATAGGCCACCTAGGCAACAGGAGGAAAGGACTGTAATCCTAAGGTCAGAAGAAAAATAATGGAATACTAAGAGCTAGGATGAGGAAAATGTGTGGATGTTCAGTTCAGTTCAGTTCAGTCGCTCAGTCGTGTCTGACTCTTTGCAACCCCATGAACTGCAGCATGCCAGGCCTCCCCGCCCATTACCAACTCCTTGAGTTCACTCAAACTCATGTCCATTGAGTCAGTGATGCCATCCAACCATCTCATCCTCTGTTGTCCTCTTCTTCTCCCGCTTTTAATCTTTCCCAGCATCAGGGTTTTTTCAACTGAGTCAGCTCTTCACATTGGTAGCCAAAGTACTGGAGTTTCAGCTTCAACATCAGTCCTTCCAATGAACAGCCGTGACTGATCTCCTTTAGGATGGACTGGTTGGATCTCCTTGCAGTCCAAGGGACTCTCAAGAGTCTTCTCCAACACCACAGTTCAAAAGCATCAGTTCTTTGGTGCTCAGCTTTCTTCACAGTCCAACTCTCACATCCATACATGACCACTGGAAAAACCATAGCCTTGACTAGACGGACCTTTGTTGGCAAAGTAATGTCTCTGCATTTGAATATGCTGTCTAGGTTGGTCATAACTTTCCTTCCAAGGAGTAAGTGTCTTTTAATTTCATGGCTGCAATCACCATCTGCAGTGATTTTTGGAGCCCCCAAAAATAAAGTCTGACACTGTTTCTACTGTCTCCCCATCTATTTCCCATGAAGTGATGGGGCTAGATGCCATGATCTTAGTTTTCTGAATGTTGAACTTTAAGCCAACTTTTCCTCTCCTCTTTCACTTTCATCAAGAGGCTTTTTAGTTTCTCTTTACTTTTTGCCATAAGGGTGGTGTCATCTGCATATCTGAGGTTATTGATATTTCTCCTGGCAAACTTGATTCCAGCTTGTGCTTCTTCCAGCCCAGTATTTCTCATGACTTACTCTGTATATAAGTTAAATAAGCAGGGTGACAATACACAACCTTGACATACTCCTTTTCCTATTTGGAACCAGTCTGTTGTTCCATATCCAGTTCTAACTGTTGCTTCCTGACCTGCATACAGATTTCTCAAGAGGAAGGTCAGGTTGTCTGATATTCCCACCTCTTTCAGAATTCTCCTCAGTTTATTGTGATCCACAAAGTCAAAGGCTTTGGCATAGTCAATAAGGCAGAAGTAGAGATTTTCTGGAACTCTCTTGCTTTTTCGAACATACAGTGGATGTTGGAGATTTGATCTCTGGTTCCTCTGCCTTTTCTAAAACCAGCTTGAACATCTGGGAGTTCACATTCACATATTGCTGAAGCCTGGCTTGGAGAATTTTGAGCATTACTTACTAGCATGTGAGATGAGTACAACTGTGCCATAGTAAGACTGAACAAATTGAATATACAGATTCTTTTGTACTCTCTGTGAGTTTGAGGGCACAGGCCATGTCATCCAGTACAATGGAAATAGAAATCTTCTGCCCAGTTTCCAGACTAAACCAGTTCACAGAAGCAAGCCCTAAGCTTAAGGGAAGGAAAATGAGTCCCCTCGACCCAGATAATCATGATGATGTGATCACTAATCTAGAGCCAGACATCTTGGAATGTGAAGTCAAGTGGGCCTTAGAAAGCATCACTATGAACAAAGCTAGTGGAGGTCATGGAATTCCAGTGGAGCTGTTTCAAATCCTGAAAGATGATGCTGTGAAAGTGCTGCACTCAATATGCCAGAAAATTTGGAAAACTCAGCAGTGGCCACAGGACTGGAAAAGGTCAGTTTTCATTCCAATTCCAAAGAAAGGCAATGCCAAAGAATGCTCAAACTACCACACAACTGCACTCATCTCACACACTAGTAAAATAATGCTCAAAATTCTCCAAGCCAGGCTTCAGCAATACATGAACCGTGAACTCCCTGATGTTCAAGCTGGTTTTAGAAAAGGCAGAGGAACCAGAGATCAAATGCCAACATCTGCTGGATCATGGAAAAAGCAAGAGAGTTCCAGAAAAACATCTATTTCTGCTTTATTGACTATGCCAAAGCCTTTGACTGTGTGGATCACAATAAACTGTGGAAAATTCTGAAAGAGATGGGAATATCAGATCACCTGACCTGCCTCTTGAGAAATCTGTATGCAGGTCAGGAAGCAACAGTTAGAACTGGACATGGAACAACAGACTGGTTCCAAATAGGAAAAGGAGTGTGTCAAGGCTGTATATTGCACCCTGCTTATTTAACTTATATGCAGAGTACATCATGAGAAACGCTAGACTGGAAGAAACACAAGCTGGAATCAAGGTTGCCGGGAGAAATATCAATAACCTCAGATATGCAGATGACACCACCCTTATGGCAGAAAGTGAAGAGGAGCTAAAAAGCCTCTTGATGAAAGTGAATGAAGAGAGCAAAAATGTTGGCTTAAAGCTCAACATTCAGAAAACAAAGATCATGGCATCTGGTCCTAGCACTTCATGGCAAATAGATGGGGAAACAGTGGCAGACTTTAATTTTTAGGGCTCCAAAATCACTGCAGATGGTGACTGCAGCCATGAAATTAAAAGACGCTTACTCCTTGGAAGAAAAGTTATGACCAACCTAGATAGTATATTCAAAAGCAGAGGCATTACTTTGCCAACTAAGGCCTGTCTAGTCAAGGCTATGGTTTTTCCAGTGGTCATGTATGGATGTGAGAGTTGGACTGTGAAGAAGGCTGAGCACTGAAGAACTGATGCTTTTGAACTGTAGTGTTGGAGAAGACTCTTGAGAGTCCCTTGAACTGCAAGGAGATCCAACCAGTCCATTCTGAAGGAGATCAGCCCTGGGATTTCTTTGGAAGGACTGATGCTAAAGCTGAAACTCCAGTACTTTGGCCACCTCATGGGAAGAGTTGACTCGTTGGAAAAGACTTTGATCCTGGGAGGGATTGGGGCAGGAGGAGAAGGGGACGACCGAGGATGAGATGGCTGGATGGCATCACGGACTCGATGGATGTGAGTCTGAGTGAACTCAGGAGTTGGTGATGGACAGGGAGGCCTGGCATGCTGCGATTCATGGGGTCGCAAAGAGTCGGACATGACTGAGCAACTGAACTGAACTGAACTGAACTGAGAAAGGACCTGCCATGACATCAAAAGTATACACAATAAATATAGCCCCAGCATGTGCATCCCTAGAATAAATACTTTGGGACTTAAGGAGTAGAAGTAGGATTGGTCACTCTCACATAACCCTGTGACCTCTCTTCGTTCCACTGTGCAACATGTGCTCCCATCTCCTAGTGTAGCTCTCTGGGGTCAGGGATGATACTGAATATCCCCAGGATATTCCACTGGGGATACTCACCAATGAGGTTCACTTACCTAAGGCTGTGAACTTACCTAATACCTGGGCATTTCTGTTGGCATGTTGGCCCAACATACTAAGAGAGGGGCTTCCCTGGTAACTCAGATGGTAAGGAATCTGCCTGCAAAGCCAATGACCTGGGTTCAAACTCTGGGTTGGGAAGATTCCTTATATAAGGGATCAGCTACCTACTCCAGTATTCTTTTTTTTTAATATTTATGTTTAATTGATTGATAATTGCTTTATAATATTGGTTTAATTTATGTCATACATCAACAAGAATTAAGCACAGGTGTACATATGACCCCTCCTTGTTGAATCTCCCTCCCACCCCTCTAGGTTATTACAGAGCACCAGTTTCAGTTCCCTGAGTCACACAGCAAATTCCCATGGCACCACATGACCTCAGGAATACCACTTCTAGGCATATACCCTGAAGAAACCAAAACTGGAAAAGCCACATGTACCCCAATGTTCACTCCAGTATTCTTCCCTGGAGAATTCCATGTACAGAGGAGCCTGGTGGGCCCCAGTCCATGGGGTTGCAAAGAGTTGGACACAACTGAAGTGACATTACACACAAGCACATGCCAACAGAGCAGCAAGAAACAGGCTGGCATACTGGAAGGGGTAACTGATACCTTTTACCATGAAAAGTAAGAATTGTTACGACATAGTGAAGGCATGAAGCCTCTAGCTTCTTCTAGGCCTAATAAGAACTGTAAGTGGGCAATCACAGTAACCTTGGTCAGATTTGTGCAAGAATAAAGGAAACCTAGTATGAGCTGTAGTGTAGAGAGACAGTGATGATCAAGTGAAAAGTGTGACCAGCACAGGCCTCTCCTATGTGCCAGGGTCTCCTGTCTTTAAGGCCCATCTCTCACTCTCACCATCACAACTGAGCTAACTTTGCACAGATGTAACCTGACTGCAGCCCACCTCAGCTGCACCCCCTACTTCTAACTTTCCACCAGGAGTCATTCAGATGCCATGAGACATGACTTCTCAGGGAGTTCTTTGGCACTCACCCACACACAGACTGGAATTGTGAGAGAGCTAATGCAGTGTGGGGCAATCCCTAGTAAGTGGAGAAGCGAAAGTTGTGGATAAATGCTCACCCTTTCCTCTCCTTGGACAGACAGGTCTAAGCCATAGTTCAACAGTCATCTCAGAAAGTCCTGGCAGGGCTAAACCCTTGTTGACCTCAAACCAATCTAAGAACAGTCTTTTGTTGCTTTTACTTTCTCACTTATTTTAATCTTCCCTGTGCCTCACTTTCCCCAGAACAAACTACCTGAATGAAAACCTTTATCTGGCCTCAGCAAAGGTGACCCAGGGTTCCCAGGGTTTGCTGACTCAGGCTGGCATGGCTTGTGATCTGCTGGGTTAGGATCACATAATTTCATAGTTGAGCTTGGAATCACCGTGCAAGACAATAATGAAGAGAGAAATCGTTTTTCTTAAATATTCTGCCATGCACAAGATCATTTAAAATATTTAAAATATTTTCAATGCAACAAAATATGGTAGATAAGAACACATGTACTGAGATGGGAAAGAAGCAAAAAGAATCTTTTTTTTTTTTTTTCCTTTTTAGTAATTTTGCATTCAGGGCTCAGAGTAAATTGTGCTTTTTAATACCATAATGAGATAGCTCATGAAGGCCCACATCTTGTTTATTTCTTAAAAAATTTCTCCTAAGTGTTGCTAAATAGTGGAAAAATGTATTTTTCTTCTCAGATTTTGCATTTTTAGAACCTACTTTCTGACATAACTTATCAGACAAGCAAAACAGATACTTTCATCACAATGAGTTTCTTATGGTATAAATATTAGTAGATGCTCACTTGGAGACATTGGGATTTCTCATAGAGCTCACAGAGCTCTTTAGTAGAATGTATTAGGTACACAGTCATAACAGAAGGAAAGAAATACGCACTAAATCCAAACTCAACTTTAACACTAAAGAAGTGAAAGGAATCACTATTTGACAATTTGTTGAAAGATTTCTGAACAACCCAAACCAGTTTGAAATGCAGTGGAAATTAGAAATAACAACATGATAAACTGTAAAAAGGATGCTTAAAAAATATGTATATATATGAATTTGTGTGTGTGTGTATATATATATGTAAATAAATGCATACACATATTATATATACATACACATTATACACACACATACATCTATGGGATTTTGAGTGCCAGTTCTCAGAAAACATGCATATAGGGTTATGGTCTATTCTTTTCTTTTCCAGTGTTGTCAAAAATCATTTTCTTGTTCTAGAATTGAATAGAGGTTGATTTTTTTTTTCCAGAAGGATCCTGAGTTGAGACAAGTAGTGTTAGGGATCCAGATCCTTTAGAAAAATTATTTACTAAAAAATAATAAAGATGATTGCAATGCACCAGAAACAGTAAATATGAACTGTTCTGAGATACTGTCACATACTTACCCTCAGATTCAACTTATTAGGGAAGCAGTGTGAATAGGGTGACTGGGCTTTCTGGGAAGTTGGCTCAGGGCAGTCTCTGTCTATTATTCTTGTTTTCCTGACACTATTATCAACAGGACCCCATTCTACTTCTAAAGTGTCCCAGTCTGGACAACAAACTTTTGGTCACCCAATAGATACCAACTCTGAAGACAAACTGTTAGATTTGTATCACAGATTTGTCTAAAATTTCACCTCATCTACACAAAATAGGCCAATTAAACTCTAAACCTCAGTTTCCTCATCTGTAAAATAGAAATACTCTTATTAATGACAGTCTTTACAGCCTAGTGTTGATATAATGATTGCATGCATTGATTAATAAAGAACCTAGCACTGGTTTAGTTCACAGCTATTGTCCAATAAATACTAGCACAGCTGTTCTTATCATCATTGTGTGATGCTTTCCTGATTTAAATCCGGGAGCGCAGGAGCCTGTCTTCCATTCCAAAGCCATGTCTTGAGGATGCACCTCTCCTCCTCCCCTCCATGTGCCCTGGGTCTCTCTTTTAGAGTGTCCCCAACGGTTGCAGAGCCTGGATCTCTTTCCTTTGTCACAAGTGTAGCCACTTGACTTCTCTTCCAGTTCTAGCTTTATGCATGTCACTTTCAAATTAAACCCCATCATTGCCCACTCATTTTAAACTGAATTTTTGAAAATAGCTTATCATTAGATTTCACAGGGAGTCACATCCGTCAGTCTGGGATTGCCAAGAAGGAGGGTGCTGGAACTCTTCCTAATCTGTCTTCTGTTCTTTTCTGAGTGGGCATTCATGCTTGTACAGCCTGCATCTTGGCCAGGAAGGCCTACCTCTGCTGGGAAGGTTAGGTGGGAAAGTACTGAAATTGTAGCTGGGAGCGGATGCCAGGGAGGCGGTGGCACATTGGTCCAGCAATACCAGAGTTCCCGCCGAGAGAGATGGTGGTGGAAGTAATGCTTTAATTGTCCTCAACACTGCAGCTCAGTTCATGAAGAACATAAAACTATTATTTAAACAGATGGCAAACCTGCCCATCCATAACCAGGCATTTAATGAGATAAAACAGAGCAGCCAGGGCTGTAGGTGTGTGAGTCCAGACCATTTTGGAAGACATCAATTTAATTGCTCTTCTATTTTTGTGAAATCTGTTCCCAGATGCCTTTCTTACCCTCTATTCTACCTTCCTCCTTTATTTTTATCTTTCCTGCCTTTCTGGTGTTTGGATCACAATCAGATGGACGGTTTCCTTTCGTGACTCCCGGTGCCATAGTTTTCAAATCATGAGTGTAATTGGGGCAGCCTGGCAAAGCTGAAGGCATATGGACTCTGATGCCAGGGAGACCTGGGTGTGAATCTCTGCTCAGCTATTTAGTAGAAGCTTCCTTTTCTATAATATAATGATAGCACTTTTGTGAAATCCAAAAAATGTAATATATGAAAAAATGTCAATTATAGCTCCCAACCCTTAGTGGGTGCTCCATTAAAAACAAACAAAAAGAAAGAAACCAAGGGCTGCTATTATTATTAAGCCCAACTTTTCTTACATGATGTTGAATTTAGGCTCTCCTAAGCTACTCTTCTCAGTTCATTTAAGCACAATACCCAGGATCATGCCCAAGGAAACACAATTATATGGTACTTGTGATCACTTTATTGTTTTTCACTCATTGCCCCTTCTGAATTTCTCTTGCTCCTGCATAAAAGCATTGACTGCCCTTTGTACTGTGTCAGGGAATGGAAGACTTACTAGTTGATCCCCATCAGTGATCAAGTCCTTATTCAAATCCATAAAGTTCGTTTCTATGAATGTCTCTATGCATAAAAGCTGAATGCTACAGGTGCACTGAGATAGGCATAGTTATAGCCCCTGCCTTTCAGGTTCAGTTCAGTTCAGTTCAGTTGCTCAGTCATGTCCAATTCTTTGCGATCCCACAGACTGCAGCATACCAGGCCTCCCTGTCCATTACCAACTCCCAGAGTTTATTCAAACTCATGTCCATTGAGTAAGTGATGCCATCCAATCATCTCACCCTCTGCCGTCCCCTTCTCCTCCTGCCTTCAATCTTTCCCAGCATCAGGGTCTTTTCCAATGAGTCAGCTCTTCACATCAGGTGGCCAAACTATTAGAGTTTCAGCTTCAACATCAGTCCTTTCAATGAACATTCAGGACTGATTTCCTCTAAGATGGACTGGTTGGATCTCCTTGCAGTCCAAGGGACTCTCAAGAGTCTTCTCCAACACCACAGTTCAAAAGCATCAATTCTTCAGCGCTCAGCTTTCTTTATAGTCCAACTCTCACATCCATACATGACAACTGGAAAAACCAAAGCCTTGACTAGACTGACTTTTGTTGACAAATCAATGTCTCTAGTTTTTAGCATGCTGTCTAGGTTGGTCATAACTTTTCTTCCAAAGAGTAAGCGTCTTTTTATTTCATGGCTGCAATCACCATCTGCAGTGATTTTGGAGCCCAAAATCACTGCCTTTCAGGTTCTGTGTGTCACACAGTTAATACCTGAATACATGTATAAAAGGATCCTCTAAAAAAAACCAGAAGGTTCTCTGTTGTATAAATAGTGCTGTCTGTTCTTTGAATGTTTTATAATCCCAATGGTACCCTGTGAGGTTTGTAAATGACTAGCATCACTTCTCAAATGCTCTAATTCAGGTTTCTAGAGAAGACGCTCTTCCAGCGTGAAGCTTTAGTACAGCTAGGAACAGAGTAACTAGCTCTACCCTATTTTCCAAAGCATAAAAACAGAAGTTATAAAGTAAACCAGAAGCAAAAAGGAATAAAAGTGGTAACATGAGACAATTAGCTGGGTGTCCAGTTGAGAAGAACTAAGCTGAAAATGAAGCATATGCCAAGGGCAGGAGTCAGCCATGTGAAAGTCTGAAATGAGAGGAGGGGAAGAGGGAGAGGGAAGGGATCTAGGATTCAAGGCTGTTTGAGCATGAGTGGCTAGGTGCCTGCAGGTTCCACGGCATTGTTATCCCATAGGAAGGCAAGCTAGCACCAGGGTCTCCCTCTGGGTGGGTAATTGCAAGGGGAGGGGAGCATGCAACACAGACGGAACGTCAGCTCCGCGTGGTGCTCCATTTTGAACACCCACTCACTGATCTGGCAGGTGTGCTACTGCTGGTCATTAGGTGCTACGCACAGGCAGCATCCAACCCTGAACAAGCCCCACCATCCATTGTTGGTGAATGTGTCTTCTCACTCCCTCTAGTTTGCACTTCTTTAACTAGCAAACCAGGATCCCATCAAAAGTTTCCGTTTTAAGAAATGACTTCATTTCAGCAAAAGAAAGCCCTATAGATACAATATGAAAAAGCATCATGATTTGATTTACATTTTAAGGGCTCAAAGAATTGTAGCTTAGAACAGATTTTTTTTTTTCTATTTTATGTTTTATTATGGGGAAAGGATTTGTGTCCATACTCTCTTTCCAAAACCTGATCTAAACCAAACCAGAGATCTTGCCTCCCTCTATTCAGCTATAGTTTTATCTTAACAGTTTTAGGTTAAGGCTGAGTTCCCTGTAAAATGACACAGATTTTTGCCCTAAGGCTAAGGGGAACCAGATTCAAACACAAATGAATTTAGGGACCAGACATCTATATAAAGGGCAGGGTGTAAGACAGTGGTCCCCAACTTTTTTGGCATCAAGGACTGGTTTTGTGGAAAACAATTTTTCCATGGACTTGGTAGGTAGGAAGGCTTCAGGATGATTCAAGCACAGTAGGGTTGAAGCTCCGATGAGAATCTAATACTGCCCTTAATCTGCAAGGAGGCAGCTCAGGAGTGAGCGACAGGGATAGGCTGTAAATACAGATGATGCTTTTCTCCCTCACTGCTCACCTCCTATGTCACCTCCTGAAAGGTCATGGACCAGGACCAGTCTTGGCCCAGGGGTTGAGGACTGCTGGTTTAAGGACAATAAGGGAATGGCAGAGTTGGTGGCTGTGAAAGTGTTGCGCTCAATATGCCAGCAAATTTGGAAAACTCAGCAGTGGCCACAGGATTGGAAAAGGTCAGTTTTCATTCCAATCCCAAAGAAAGGCAATGCCAAACAATGCTCAAACTACCGCACAGTTGCACTCATCTCACAAGCTAGTAAAGTAATGCTTAAAATTCTCCAAGCCAGGCTTCAGCAATATGTGAACTGTGAACTTCCAGATGTTCAAGCTGGTTTTAGCAAAAGGCAGAGGAACCAGAGATCAAATTGTCAACATCCACTGGATCATCTAAAAAGCCAGAAAGTTCCAGAAAAACATCTATTTCTGCTTTATTGACTATGCCAAAGCCTTTGACTGTGTGGATCACAATAAACTGGGGAAAATTCTGAAATACCAGACCACCTGACCTGCCTCTTGAGAAACCTGTATGCAGGTCAGGAAGCAACAGAACTGGAAATGGAACAACAGACTGGTTCCAAATAGGAAAAGGAGTACATCAAGGCTCTATATTGTCACTCTGCTTATTTAACTTCTATGCAGAGTACATCATGAGAAACGCTGGGCTGGAGGAAGCATAAGCTGGAATCAAGATTGCCAGGAGAAATATCAGTAACCTCAGATATGCAAATGACACCACCCTTATGGCAGAAAGTGAAGAAGAACTAAAGAGCCTCTTGATGAAAGTGAAAGAGGAGAGTGAGAAAGTTGGCTTCAAGCTCAACATTCAGAAAACGAAGATCATGGCATCCGGTCCCATCACTTCATGGCAAATAGATGGGGAAACAGTGTCAGACTTTATTTTTGGGGGCTCCAAAATCACTGCAGATGGTGACTGCAGCCATGAAATTAAAAAATGCTTACTCCTTGGAAGGAAAGTTATGACCAACCTAGACAGCATATTCAAAAGCAGAGACATTACTTCACCAACAAAGGTCCACCTAGTCAAGGCTATGGTTTTTCCAGTGGTCATGTATGGATGTGAGAGTCAGACTATAAGGAAAGCTGAGTGCAGAAGAACTGATGCTTTTGAACTGTGGTGTTGGAGAAGACTCTTGAGAGTCGCTTGGACTGCAAGGAGATCCAACCAGTCCATCCTAAAGGAGATCAGTCCTGGGTGTTCATTGGAAGGTCTGATGAAGCTAAAACTCCAATACTTTGGCCACCTGATGCAAAGAGCTGACTCATTGGAAAAGACCCTGATGCTGGGAAAGATTGAGTGCAGGAGAAGGGGACGACAGAGGATGAGATGGCTGGATGGCATCACCAACTCAATGCACATGGGTTTGAGTGAACTCCTGGAGTTGGTGATGGACAGGGAAGCCTGGCAGGCTGTGATTCATGGGGTCGCAAAGAGCTGGACATGACTGAGTGACTGAACTGAGCTGAACTGAGAGTTGGTGGCTAAACAAGGGAATGCAGGCCCCACCTAATGAGATACAAATGCAACTTTTTTTTTTTAATGTGAAAAATAAAACTTTTGCAGGCTGGTTTGATCACAGGCTTTAACTTGCACACCTTGTTTAAATGATTAAATATATTGCTTATCATCTAAACTTTTAGTACTAGACATTTAAAAACTTTGTTTACAAAACAAAAACATGCTGGCTCCTTTTCAAAATTTTCTTATTTCAGTAGACCTAGCTTTCATAAATTTAGAACTATTTTTGCAAATCTCCATATGACCTCTTTAGTTTCCACTGACTTTTTCACACTGAAATTTGCAGTATAGCTGGTTGAATAGAAGTGCAGTAGGCTCAGAGACAGCTTACTTGATTATATATATTCAAGTACTTTTAAATTTACTTGATTTTGCCATACATCAACATGAATCCGCCATGGTATGGAGAGGGAGGTGGGAGGGGGGTTCAGGATTGGGAACACGTATACACCCATGGTGGATTCATGTTGATGTATGGCAAAACCAATATAATATTGTCAAGTAAAAAATAATAATAATAAATAAAGTAAATAAACAAATTAACTTAAGAGTATAAGGTACACTCATCTCAACACTGAGAAAATTCATTCTTTAAACTGTTACTTTTCTATTAAATCTGAATTCACCAAACATTTAAAGAATACAGTCTATATGAATACATAGCTTACAGGTGACTTCTATTCTACAAAATATAATGTGGTAAGTTCTATAAAGGAGGGATGGATAATTTGATATGATTAGATAAAGTGTTTTTTCTATCAGTTTGCCAAGCTGGCAAGTGCGAGAAAAATGGTTCACACATACAGGAAATTTCTGTAAAGCAATATCTTAGTGCAAAAAAATGGGTTCAACTCTTGGCCTTCATGTATAACCCTCGTTCTTAATGGAAATTGGTGTTGTGGTTTCCAAGACTGAGTGCATAGCATGGTTTCAGAGATCAGGAACTGCTTTGGGAATGACAATGATATGTTCTATGCCAAGACACAGAACAGTACCTTGCACATGGTATATATTCATTCAATATTTGTTGAATAACTAGATGAATGGATCATTCAAGGTTCAGTTAAGAGGACTGGAGGGTTTTGTCTTGTTTTTGACACACGATGCCCCTGAGAAATATGTGGGCAGTTATCACAGTCTCTAATGTGGATCACTGAGCTCACCAGGTTGCTTCCAGGTGTGAAGAGATACCTCTGTAATCATTTGACTTAGTAGGGCAGATGGTCAGTTACAAGTAAGAGTTAAACATGAGCTTCTCCTTGCACTCTTCCCCTTTCAATAACATAAGTGTTTCAACCTATGAGATGAAACTTGCCGTGGTGTCAGAGTCTTCAGTGCATCTCAGAATAGTTATTTTCCAAGTTTTAGAGTGGTAAGGTAAATTCAGTTGCTTAGTATTTGTGTTTAAAATCAAACTGACTATATCAATGCTTTCTCAGTTTCTTTTTTAAGAGAATATTTGGGGACTTCCCTGGTGTCCAGTGGTTAAAACTTCACCTTCCAACACAGAGGATGCAGATTTGACCCCTGGTTGGGGAGCTAATTCCACATGCCTCAGGGCCAAAAAACCAAAACATGTTTTAAGCAATATTGTAACAAATTCAATAAAGACCTTAAAAATGGTCCACAACAAAAAATCTTAAAAAAGGAAAAGAGAGAATATTTAGCTTATCACAATACTAATATGCAGTACCTAGTGCATGCGTGCCTGCTAAGTAACTTCGGTTGTGTATGACTCTGTGTAACCCTATAGACTGTAGCCCACCAGGCTTCTCTGTCCATGAGATTCTCTAGGCAAGAACACTGGAGTGGGTTTCCATGCCCTCGTCCAGAGAAGCTTCCTGACCCAGGGATTGAATCCACGTCTTTTATGTCTCCTGCACTGGCAGATGGGGTATTTACCACTTGCACCACCTGGGAAGCCAGGAGTACCTGGTAGTCAGTAATAATAAGAGCTATATCAATAACCTCAGATATGCAGTGGCCTGGCCTGGCCTCCTCCCCTTATGGCAGAAAGTGAAGAGGAACTGAAGAGCCTCTTGATGAAAGGGAAAGAGGAGAGTGAAAAAGTTGGCTTAAACTCAACATTCAGAAAACGAAGATCATGGCATCTGGTCCCATCACTTCATGGGAAATACATGCGGAAACAGTGTCAGACTTTATTTTGGGGGGCTCCAAAATCACTGCAGATGGTGACTGCAGCCATGAAAGTATAAGACGGTTACTCCTTGGAAGGAAAGTTATGACCAACCTAGATAGTATATTCAAAATCAGAGACATTACTTTGCCGACTAAGGTCCGTCTAGTCAAGGCTATGGTTTTTCCAGTGGTCATGCATGGATGTGAGAGTTGGACTGTGAAGAAAGCTGAGCGCCGAAGAATTGATGCTTTTGAACTGTGGTGTTGGAGAAGACTCTTGAGAGTCCCTTGGACTGCCAGGAGATCCAACCAGTCCATTCTGAAGGAGATCAGCCCTGGGATTTCTTAGGAGGGAATGATGCTAAAGCTGAAACTCCAGTACTTTAGCCACCTCATGCGAAGGGTTGACTCATTGGAAAAGACTCTGATGCTGGGAGGGAATGGGGGCAGGAGGAGAAGGGGACGACCGAGGATGAGATGGCTGGATGGCATCACCAACTTGATGGACGTGAGTTTGATTGAACTCCGGGAGTTGGTGATGGACAGGGATGCCTGGCGTGCTGCAATTCATGGGGTCGCAAAGAGTCAGACACACCTGAGCAACTGAACTTAACTGAACTGAATATGATATAGACCACACTATATATGTTGCAGCTGCAAAGCACATAGCCATGGATCCCAGGCTATCAGGAGACAGTTTCAGTTCACTGCAGTTCAGTTCAGTCGCTCAGTCGTGTCCGACTCTGCGACCCCATGAATCGCAGCACACCAGTCCTCCCTGTCATCTCAAATATTCTGTCCTGGCCTCCTCATAATATTAACTTTCAATGACTGAATGCTACTTTTTATGAGGTCCATGTCAGGGGCTTTATTTGCACTGTCTTTCATTTTAAAGGTGGCTGTTGCTATATATAAATTAAGATGAAATATCTGATGTACAAAGAGAAAAGTGACTTGTCCCAAATCACATACAAAGTACCAAAGACGTTATGCATATTTGCATTTCTTTGATTTTGTCCATTGGCTTCAAGTCCAGAAAGTACTGTTACTCTTAATTTCATTTACTAAGATTTACTTTATCACACACAGTTAAAATAATATAAAAAGTATAAAGTAAAACAGGACTTAAGGGGAAAATGCCCAAGAGGAGCCCACCTGAGTTTTCCCCTGGTGTTTACACTTACAGGCACACAGACCCTCTTGTCAGTTTTCTCCATATGAAACTCTTCCCACTTTCACACATGTCGTTGCCTCTGCCTGGAGTGCTGTTCCCTAAATCATCTCAAGATACCTCAGTCTAAATCAGGTCACCCATTCATGTTTCCTTGGTGTCCTGCTATTTTTCTTTCTAGCACTTTCTACAGTTTTAGTTTGTATTTAATTTTGTGTTTATTTTGTTAATGTCTATTTCTCCCACAAAAGTAGAAACCAGACTTTTTATGTCTTAGTCAGCTGTTACAACAAAATATCATAGACTGAGTGGCTGAAACAACAGATATTTACTTTCCACAGTTCTGAAGACTGGAAAATCTGAGATCAAGGTATTATCATGGTCGGGTTCTGATGAGAGCTGTCTTGCTGTGTCCTCATATGATGAAAGGAGAAAGAGGGAGAAGGGAAAAGAGAGAAAGCTCTTTGGTTTCTTTTTGTAAGGGCACTAATCCTATCAAGAGGATCCCACCCTCACAACCTCATCTAAACCTAATTACCTCCCAAAGACCTCACCTTCAAATACCATCACATAGGGGATTAAGACTTCAACAGGTGGAAAAAAAAAACAACAACAACAACAACACAGACTTCAACACGTGAACTTAAGAGGGCATACTTCAGTCCATAGCAGTTCACATAGGACAGTGTTTGCCATATTATAAGTTCTCAATATTTACCTAATGAATGAATGAATAAAAATGTCCAGATGTATCCAGTTCACTTTGGAAGTTACAAAATTACAACTGGAATCCAGAACAGGGGGAGTGCTCCTATAACAAAGGATGCACAGCCTATTTAAGCCAAGAGACAAGTTCAAGGGCTGCTGAGAAAGCAAGGCTGTAAGTGAAAGCTGCAGGACAGTGATGCTTAAAGAAGTCTGAAGTGAACACAAGTGGAACATTGGGTTACAGCCCACCTCTGGGCTACAGTGAAGCTCTGACTTTTCTTTGTCTTCTCTCTCAAGCAGGGTGATGATTTGCGGGACTCAGTGAAAAATAAGAATTTTTGAATTGTTCAGAAAACAAGGGCAAGTTCCATTAAACTACTAAAATAAGTCTTTTCCTTTTGTTCATGGTAGCTCTCTCAACTTGTGTTATTTTCATTTGCTATTTAACATTTTTGCCTTTTGTGGCTTTTTTTTTTTTAAAGAAAGTTTTGTTTGTTTGTTTCATTGTGTTTTGTTACACTGAGTGGCATGTGGGATCTTAATTTCCCAATGAGGAATCAAACCAGGGCCCATTGCAATGGAAGTGTGGATTCTTAACCACTGGACCACCAAAGAGGTCCCTTAATGTTGTTTAAATAAAAGAAAAATATTAAATATTTTAATTATTATAATGAACCAGTATGCAATGATAATTTTAGATATAAATATAAGAGCTTTTAACTCCTAATTTAAATAATCAAAATTAGACAATTCATATTCTGTACCTTGTATGTGCATATGTACTTCATTCTTAACAGCACTGTAGAAACACTGAGTGAAACTAACTCAACTATTTTTATTTCTTGACATGTGCACACTATACCAACACTTTATATCTTTGGTTTATTGATGAGTAAGGAAGAACAGAAAGAAAAAAGGTCAATATTCTGCCGTATTTTTCCCTCTCCTTCAGAGTCATCATTTTCAGTGTTAAGTGGCTGGCTAGTATAGGAGAATACCAGGATTAAGAAAGAATATGCCAGGATTTCTTGGTTGGTTGTGTCTTAGAACACAATTGCCTTCTTTCTGATTTGAACAGAAAACATGGACTCCTAGGGATGTCAATGTCTCCCCTTAGTCATAAACATAACACACTCACCTTGTCTATACATCTGCCTCATCAAACTCCCAGATATAGTGGATCCACTGGAGGGGGGAGTGTCTGTGTTCATGAGGGATCCAAATGCTGTAAGTGAATGAGGTAGTGAGGAACTCACCATCATTCTCCATTGTCCCCTTTGATTGACTTACAAAACAGAAGTCCACAGTCAACAGTGGACAGAGGACGAAGGTGGGGAAGGGAGGACCAAGTCTAAGCCAGTTGTCTGAAATTCTACATATTCTTTTTTTTATGTCTCCATTTATTTTCTCTACCATTTTTCATTTTTCAGTGGAGACAGAGAATTCTGTTTCTATTTCCTCCCTGAATCACACTGTTCAGAGGCAGCCTGCAATGGTCAAGAGAAGTTGCTACCTTTGGCCCACTTTTCTACCTAAGATCAATAAGGCAGAGATGGCCACAGGGATGGGCATCCAGGAGTTGGCTGCTCTCTGTGATCTTACACACATGACTTTTGCCCTCTGTGGAGCCACACATCTTCAGTGAATGACTTAAACTGTTTTCTTGTAAAGGTCACATGAATTTAGGCATTAAACAAATTGGTAGATTAGCTAATATTAGAACACTTTTTTTTTTTTTGCTAACAGCAAAAACTCTTGCAGTTAACACCCCTAAATAAAGAAGCATTTTAAATTAAAGACACATAGTATAAAATTTTGCCCTATAAATAATAATCATTGTAATTATCCCTCACCAGAAGCCAAAGAATTGGTTTGCTTCCCATGGATAAACATTGGCAACTATTCTATTTGTACAGAGAGCATTACAAAAGCAGAAACACTTCTATTATTTAAATATTATTAAGAAAAATTCTTTGAAAAAAAAAAAAGGATTTCACCACACTTTACATCACATGAAAATGTAAGGTAGCATGTGCAAAACTGTTTAAAGCGCTTGTTAAAGATTCTTATAATAAGAAAGGCTGGGAAAAGTAGAGTCACATCTTATCAAAACAATCTAAGAAATCTTAAGAATGCTGCTTTTCTAGTAATACATAAATATACACGAACATGAGCAAGAATCCAAGTAAAGAAACAGTTCTTATTCATAGGATTGACAGTTTTATTATTACACCAGCCTAAAATAACATATAATGGTGTGTGAGTGTGCACTGGAGTTTCTAAAAGCAGCTTTTAAGATAGGCTTAAAGTGAGAAGGGTTCAACTTTCTTCTTTAAATTCTGGAGGATGGGGTCTCCTGGGGATAAAGGGGGAAAGTGGAGATAAACTTTTAATGCAAGCTCTATTCTTGCCACAGTTTGTTTTATTTATTTGTTCAGCTCTATTTATCATGTAGCTACCATATGCCAGGTCCTATGGATATAGTGAGAGTCTTGACAAATACACACTCTGCCTTGAGGAAGCTCAGAGCACACACAAGAGATAGTCTAGCACAGAGAAGGTCACAGGGAAGTAAAAGGTATTTAGGAATCCTTGGTGGGGGAACCCAGCAAGACCAAGGGTGAGGGGGTCAGGGAAATCTTCCAGGAAGAAGAAACATCAAAATTAAGGGCCCTGGGATAAGTGAAATGTGACTGGTCTGCAGTGGGGGAGTAAAGAATGCTGAATCAGTAGAAATCCTGAGAAATTCCTTTAGGATCCGGCTTTTTCAATTTTTATTAATTATGAGCTGAGGCTCCTTTTAGATGATTAGAAGACAATTGGCTAAATTAGTAGAAATTTCTAGGACTGAAAAACCTAACGGATTGCTATGACCATTACTGTTAAGTGTTGATTTGAATGTGTGTAAATAACAGATGAGGTTGAATCAGAGAGGTAAACCAGCTGGGCACATACAGAGCAGGGACCAGCGGAAACAACAGCTACACCCAAAGGGCTGCACAAAAAGGAAGCGTGATGTCTCTTCTTTGGGCCAAGCCTGCGGGCACCAGGGAATTTTAATCTTTCTGGGTGAGGGAGCTGGCAATAAAAGCTTATGAGTTGGATCTGTATGTGTGTATATGAGGGTTGATTTTTTTTTGGTATTATGTACAAGTAAAGGAACCTAAGACATGCCATTGACATCTGTATTAGTCAGGTTTCTCTAGAGAAACAGAACCAATAAAATATATAAGAGGAGATTTATTATAAGTAATGGTCACACAATTATGGAGACTGAAAAGTGCCATGGCCTGCCATCTGCAAGCTAGAGAACAAGGGAAGCTTGGGAAGAAAGGATAAGTCAGTCCAAATCTAAAAGTCTGAGAACCAGGAATACCTGTGTCTGAAGAAAGAAGATGGCTGTCCAAGCATACAGCAACTTCTCCCTTCCTCAGTCTGTTTTTCTATTCATTTCTTCAACCAACTGGCTGATGTGCTCCCACACTGGGGAACGTGTTTTTCTTTACTCAGTCTACAAATTCAGTGCTTATCTCTTTCAGAAACATCATTGCAGACATATCCAGAAATGTTTCACAGGTTATCTGGGCACCCCTTCGCCCAATCAAGATGACACATAACATTAATCACCACAATGATTCAAATACCAACCGTTGGCATTTCGTTGGCCTTCAAAAACTGTGTTTCAGGCAGAGGGAATAACATATTAAAAGACTCAGAGGCTAAGGGGAAGCAGCATCTCCAGGTGACAGAAGTACTTAAATAAGAGTTGTTTAATCGCTCATCTGTGTCTGACTGTTTTGAGATTCCATAAATTGTAGCCGGCCAGGCTCCTTGTCCATGGGATTTCCCGGGCAAGAACACTAGAGTGTGTTGCCACTTCCTTCTCCAGGGGCTCTTTCTGACCCAGCAATCGAACTCATGTCTCCTGCAATGACAAGTGGATTCTTTACCACTGAGTCATCAGGGAAACCCTTCCTTTCTATGATCTAATCAACTGACCTCTACCGGAGAAGGCAATGGCACCCCACTCCAGTACTCTTGCCTGGAAAATCCCATGGGCGGAGGAGCCTGGTGGGCTGCAGTCCATGGGGTCACTAAGAGTCGGGCATGACTGAGTGACTTCACTTTCACTTTTCACTTTCCTGCATTGGAGAAGGAAATGGCAACCCACTCCAGTGTTCTCGCCTGGAGAATCCCAGGGATGGGGGAGCCTGGTGGGCTGCCGTCTATGTGGTCGCACAGAGTTGGACACGACTGAAGCGTAGCAGCAGCAGCAGCAGCATACCTATAAGAGAGTAAGATCATATTTTGGAAAGAAATGATTTGAAGTAAAGAGATGTGGCAGTGTTTTTGATTCTGTCTTAATCTCTACTTCGAGCCTAAGAGTTTCTACATAAAAGGTTCATGATTACTTAGCAAATGAATATATAATTTATTTTTCATTCACCATTAATACACATTGGGAGTGATCTACTAATGCAAGTAACAACACAGAAAATATTTCATTTTATTGCTGTATTATACTTTACCATATCAACATACCACAACATCCTGGTCAATGGGCAGCTTTTTTCATGCAATTATTTTAAGCCCAGGTCCTTTCACTGTGTGGTGACACAAAATGCTAGCTGTGTCTGACTTTTTGTGACCCCGTAAACTATACAGTCCACGGAATTCTCCAGGTTAGAATGCTGGAGTGGGTAGCCTATCCCTTCTCCAGCAGATTGTCCCAACCCAGGAATCGAACCGGGGTCTCCTGCATTGCAGATGGATTCTTTACCAACTGAGCTATCAGGGAAGCCCTGTGCCTTGAACTGGTAAGCAAATGAGAGAACGTGGAGCTCCACAGTCACCCTGGTCCAGAAATAACCCCCAAACACACACATATTCCATTGGTGAAAAATACTCACGTGGCCTCACCTCAGTAAACATGTTGGAAAATGCAGGTGTTGGACAGTTGCTTCCCAGAAATCTCTCTCTACTACGTAAATAGAAGGCTGAGACTAGTGGAGTGTTTTCTGTCACTGTCACATCAGTCTTTTCCTTTATAGTTTTTAATTTTGGAGGCTTGTTTAAAAAAATAGCTCTTCACTCAGGAATTACAGAAACATTCACCAATATTTTTCTAACATTTAACATTTTTTTAAACCAGGTAGCTCAACCATAACAACATCCATTCTCCTCACTAATTTGAAAGGGCATTTTAATCAAATACTAATATAATACTAACATACACACACATTTGGCGTTCTTTGCACTTGATTGTATTCTATTTGTCTTGGGCTTATACCAGAACTACCTTAACTATAAAAGTTCTGTAAAAAGTTCTGTTTGTTTTTTCTTTTTTTTTAATTCTGTGCCTCTGTCTCCATAACGATCTTATTTAAAAAAAAAAAAAAACTTGCCTATCATATGCTCATTTCTGTATCTACAATAATTATCTCTCTAAATCTCTTCCTCAATTCTAAAATAATCAAAAGAATAGTTCAGTTAGTAGACAGAGACAAAGACAGATGATAGACACATTTAGAGGATAACTTACATATTTTCATTGTTTATTTTTCCTGTTTAATTTAGGAGACTGGTGTTCATATTCAAATTTTCTTATGTGTCCCTCAGTATGTTCTCAATGCTGGAAACTCGGTGTATACTAAACAAATACTTGCTAAGTGGATCGTATTACCATATTGTGTACACCTCTCATTAAATTACTGCCAGACATTTTATATTATACTTTTGTTGCTTAATAAAAATACCTTTTTTCTATTATAGCTTTAAACTGCTTATTGCTAGTATATAACAAAGCTAGCTATTTTGGAGCATCTGACTTGTAATCACTTAGAAGAAATGGATTTCTCTGTAAAACCTTCATGACTAAGAATGAGCTTCTGTTGCTTTCATAAATGAGTGATAGTTTCAATGGTTATAGAATTCTAGGTTAAGAATATTTTCATGGAAAACTGCAAAACATGAATCCTGCTATCTACTATTTATTGTTACTGAGATGTCTGATGCCAACTGGATTTTTCTTCCTTTTATTTAGCAACTTTTGTTTTCTCTTGGATGCTTAAAGAATTTTTACATTATCAGAAATCAAAACATTTCACTCAAATGTGTTTATGTCCGATTACCTTCTTTAATATTTTCCTCTGTCATAAGTAAAAATCAAATCTTCAACTCAAGGACACTTTTTTCAATGACTTAGTAATTTTTGCATTTTTTTTCAAATCAATTGTGAAAATATGATTTCTATAGGTTTACTCCTAGGCATTTCTTCCTTGTTTCTTTATCTTTTCTCCATCATAATTATCTCATACTTCTCCCCTAAAGTACAAAAAGTTTTGAATGCTTGACTACTAATTTCACTAATTTATTTTTCTAAAGTAGTGAATCTGCTCTTCACTGACTCTATGGTATTTTAATTTGGGGAATTTAAAAAATCTGAAGTCAAGTTTAACTTTCTGTAATTGATGTAGTTTAGCATCAGTTAAAAAAAAAACAATTAAATATATTTAAAAAAACATTTCACTGTTAATTTTCTAGTAGATTTATTTCCTGAGTGGGACTGGTGATGGAATATTTCCTCTAAATTCCTTAGATGGTACCCATGTTGGAAATAATAAGTGTTTTCATAAATATTATTTTTAAAAATTAAGGGTTTGTTCCCATCTCCATTCAGTTCAGTTCAGTCACTCAGTCATGAACCGCAGCACGCCAGGCTTTCCTGTCCACAACCAACACCTGAAGTCCACCTAAACCCATGTCCACTGAGTCAGTAATGCCATTCAACCATCTCATCCTCTGCCTTCCCCTTCTCCTCCTGCTTTCAATCTTTCCCAGCATCAGGGTCTTTTCCAATAAGTCAGTTTTACGCATCAGGTGGCCAAAGTATTGGAGTTTCAGCTTCAGCATCAGTCCTTTCAATGAACAACCAGGACTGATCTCCTTTAGGATGGACTGGTTGGATCTCCTGGCAGTCCAAAGGACTCTCAAGAGTCTTCTCCAACACCACAGTTCAAAAGCATTATTGTAGTCCAACTCTCACATCCATACATGACCACTGGAAAAACCATAGCCTTGACTAGGTGGACCTTTGTTGGTAAAATAATGTCTCTGCTTTTTAATATGCTATCTAGGTTGGTCATAACTTTCCTTCCAAGGAGTAAGCATCTTTTAATTTCATGGCTGCACTCACCATCTGCAGTGATTTTGGAGCCCCCAAAAGTAAAGTCTGACACTGTTTCTACTGTTTCCCGATCTATTTGCCATGAATTGATGGGACTAGATGCCATGATCTTCGTTTTCTGAATGTTGAGCTTGAAACCAACTTTTTCACTCTCCTCTTTCACTTTCATCAAGAGGCTACTTAGTTCCTCTTCACTTTCTGCCATAAGGGTGGTGTCATCTGCATATCTGAGGTTATTGATATTTCTTCCGGCAAACTTGATTCCAGCTTGTGCTTCTTCCAGCCCAGTGTTTCTCATGATGTACTCTGCATAGAAGTTAAATAAGCAGGGTCACAATATACAGCCTTGATGTACTCCTTTTCCTATTTGGAACCAGTCTGTTGTTCCATGTCCAGTTCTAACTGTTGCTTCCTGACCTGCATACAGGTTTCTCAAGAGGCAGGTCAGGTGGTCTGGTATTCCCATCTCTTTCAGAATTTTCCACAGTTTATTGTGATCCACACAGTCAAAGGCTTTGGCATAGTCAATAAAGCAGAAATAGATGTTTTTCTGGAACTCTCTTGCTTTTTAGATGATCCAGTGGATGTTGGCAATTTGATCTCTGGTTCCTCTGCCTTTTCTAAAACCAGCTTGAACATCTGGAAATTAATGGTTCACGTATTGCTGAAGCCTGGCTTGGAGAATTTTGAGCATTATTTTACTAGCGTGTGAGATGAGTGCAATTGTGCAGTAGTTTGAGCATTGTTTGGCATTGCCTTTCTTTGGGATTGGAATGAAAACTGACCTTTTCCAGTCCTGTGGCCACTGCTGAGTTTTCCAAATTTGCTGGCATATTGCGTGCAGCACTTTCACAGCATCATCTTTCAGGATTTGAAATAGCTCAACTGGAATTCCATCACCTCCACTAGCTTTGTTCGTAGTGATGCTTCCTAAGGCCCACTGGACTTCACATTCCAGGATGTCTGGCTCTAAGTGAGTGATTACACCATGTTGATTATCTGGGTTGTGAAGATCTTCTTGTACAGTTCTTCTGTGTATTCTTGCCACCTCTTCTTAATATCTTCTGCTTCTATTAGGTGCATACCCTTTCTGTCCTTTCTTGTACCCATCTTTGCATGAAATGTTCCCTTGGTATCTCTAATTTTCTTGAAGAGATCTCTAGTCTTTCCCATTCTGTTGTTTTCCTCTATTTCTTTGCACTGATCACTGAGGAAGGCTTTCTTATCTCTTCTTGCTATTCTTTGGACCTCTGCATTCAAATGGGTATATCTTTCGTTTTCTCCTTAGCTTTTCAGTTCTCTTCTTTACACAGCTATATGTAAGGCCTCCTCAGACAGCCATTTTGCTTTTTTGCATTTATTTTTCTTGAGGATGGTCTTGATTCCTGTCTGTTGTACAATGTCATGAACTTCCATCCATAGTTCATCAGGCACTCTGTCTATCAGATCTAGTCCCATCTCTATTATCCCCGCCCTAGTCCCTAGTAACTTCTTTTCTCCTGTTTCCATGAGTTATTTTAAAAAAGTTTTCTTTAAGATTCCACATTTAAGTGATACCATGTGGTATTTGTCTTTCTCTGAGGATCTAATGTATAATATGATAACTATAGTTGATAACACTATATTGCATAATTGAAATGTGCTAAGTATAAAATTTCAACGTTCTCACCAAAAATAAAAAATAAGTAAGTATCTGAGGTGATGGATGCATTAGCTCAATGGGGTGGATCCTTTCACAATGAAAAATATGGATCCAATTGTTATGCCACATGCTTTAAATATCTTACCAACTTATTGTCTATTATACCTCCATAAAGTTGGAGGGAGGGGACTAACTTTTTTCTTTGCAGTTTATTTATCCTTCACATGACAATCCCTGCTTGTTCAGTTCTGTTACTCATCACTACTTGAACCTGAAACTGTCCTAAGGACACAATAGTTCCGAATGAAAGCAGAGTGGTTTAACAGCTTAATTGTGTTGAGTCCATTTTCTATCTGTGATTAGCACTGAGGGAACCATAACCAAAAGATCCATGGCAGTGACTTATTTATGGTGGGAACCAGAGTTCACTGGGCACCACCCACTTCTCTAACTGGTGTGACTGTCTTCGTGACCCTGTAGTAAGTTCCCACTTCACTCAACAAATCATCCTCACCAAAGTCAGAGCTGCCACCTCCTAAAATTCTGGCTAAAGGTAATTTGCACTAATCTTGTTTTACAATCATATTTCTTAACTAGCCCCCAAATAGCTGGAGCACGTCTCCCTTTCCCTGATTGTGAACAACTGCTTTTAAATGGAGCCAAGTGTCTCGGTGTTACATTTTTGTCAGGGTAAAGTGTAGGCAGGCTGAGAGCATGGCCTGCAGTTCTGAAGATGGTAACTGTAAAGCTATGAGCTCTCGTTCTGAGCTTCCCTGGCCTAATATGTTCTCCATCTCCCTTCTCTCTTAAGGGTGCCTGTGGGCTCCTGTCCTTTCAAGTCCCACATAGTTTTATCCTTTGCATAAGATAAAAGTCAGGCTGGTTGATCTTCACCTAGGTTAGTTCTCACCTAGATTTTGTATTCCTGAATTCCATCCAAATTTCTCTTTTGCCAATAGTGGGTATCCGTTCTGTTTTTCTCTTGTTTCTTTCTTTTTTTTTTTTTTTTGAGAGTTCAATGTGACAATTCTCTAATTTTTTTTTTCTAATGAAGATATCAGAGAAGAGGTTGTTAAATATGTGTCATCAAGGAAGTCTACATTTCTGTATTAGTTTTCATATTCTAGTCCCATTAGCTTTAAATAGATTTTATAACATGAATCTAAAAGAAAGAATGAAAGAGAGAGAAGAAAGGGAAGGAGAGGGGGAAGGGAGGAGGGAAGGAGGGAGGGAGGAGGGGAGAAAAGATGAACCCAGACAGCAAAGCTATCAAAACACCATAGTGACTGGTGAATTTATAAGGATTAACTTGTTCTAACTGACAATAGCTTGATAGCCAATAAAAGCAGTGGAGGACACCTGGTAATATTAAACTAATTTGAAGGGAAAGTAACAGTAAAAAGAAATATACTAATATATGTCTAGTTTCACTATCCAAGATAAACCCTTCAATCTGCCAAATTCATCCTCTGGGTTTACAACAGACCAGAGTCAATGCTGACCTTTGAGTAACCTCATGTTGATGCCTTTGGTCTTTGTGGAAAACACTGGAGTAGCTTTAATTTAAAGATTTCTCTGGCTACAGCTTGATAACTTGTTAAAGGTGCTACAGACTAAGTCAATCCCTCCAGCTTTACAATACAATCTTTCAGATTATAGAACTGCACTTAAAAATGGCTGGAATAATTCTGGGCACTCTTACTCAGCTCTTGTGGTCTGTTGCCACGAGAACTCTTGGAAGACAAATTGGTGTCCCACAGCAGTTCACTGTGCTAGATGGACTCAATCCCTCCCCGGCACTCACTCCAGCTGTCCTTCCTTCACACGTGGCTACCTGGCCCTGCCCCCGGAGCCCTTCCTGTGTTCCCTGTTACCTGATAGACACTACATTCACTTGCTGCTTCAAGAACTTCCATATTAAAGAGCCAAATGAAATAAATCCTCTCAAAGCTTCCTTGCAAACAAACGACACCCTTAAAAGTCAAGTTTCAAATAGTTTACTAAATTATGGTATACTACAATGCAGCCATCAAAGATGCTAATGAAGATATTTGTAATGTAAAATTATAGTGATATAGGAAAATTCTGTAACACAAAGCAAAAGTAAAAGATCTCAGGGAAGTATATAATATCAACTGTGGAAAAGGAAGACATCCCTGGTGGCTTAGATAGTAAAGAATCTGCCTGCAATGCAAGAGATCCAGGTTCCATCCCTGGGTTGGGAAGATCCCCTGGAGAAGGGCATGGCAACCCACTCCAGTATTCTTGTCTGGAGAATCCTATGGACAGAGGAGCCTGGTGGGCTCCATGGAGTCGCGAAAGTTGGACACAACTGAGCGAAAAGGAAAATAAACACAAAACAAGACTGAAAAAGAATGTACTAAAATGCTAAAAGTTGTTGCCACAGTATAACATTATGCATGATAGATTTTTTTTTCTTCATAAATATTGCAGTATTTCTATAAAGTGCATTTTCTTGAGCAATTTGTATTTTTTAATGATTTAATAACTTCAAGATTTTAGTAACTTGAAATGTCAAGTAGATTACAGCACTTTATAAAATGGTCTACATAGTGATTTCAACTAAAAATAATGCATAGATGAGAAACTTGAAAATATGAGAAAATCTTTTCTCTAAGTGTGATAAAGAGTGATTGCTATTTCATTTCATTTCAAAGTCCATCTATATTTTCAGATGGGCACACTGATAATTTATTAACTTTATCCTAGAAATTAATGTTTAAGAGAGAGGAGAAGCAAGAAACTGCTATGTTCCTAATATTCCTAATAAACCAGTATGCTACAAATACTTCACACAAAAGTTACAAATTTGTTTTCAGAAATTAAAGATTTTAGCTTCACATATTTCAAGATAAGATATTTCACACTCCCTAATTAATAAGTGGCCAACAGTTTCCCAAACATATTTTTACCTTAACCTGAAGTCAACTGAAATGAGAGGACCTATGAGAAAAAAATTTTTAATAAAAATTAAAAAGGTCTAGCCAACTGTTCATCATAAAACAAGAGTCCTGACAGGACTCTGAGGTGTAATATGTTTCGTGGGTATACACCTACAATTCAGGCCCCCACTGCCTTCTTCTGTTGCTTTTTGTTTGTTTACAGCCTTTGGGAGGACATTTTGGTCCACAGAGGCAAGTATAATCAGATCTTCTAATTCTTTCTGCAGTGGAGATGGTATGTCCCTTGCTTTCATGGTCCAGGAAATTCATTGTTAAGGAGGTGTCTATGTACAAAGCATATTACTTAGAGAGGTATTGTGGTATGTGTCTGGTGGGTGAGGAAGCAAGGCGAGAGAATGACTTGAATTAGGAAATTTTGCTGCTAATACCAAAGAAAGTATGACTACCTTCTAGTAGTCACCAAGCCATCAAAGCTGGACATTATTCCAACTATTTTCAAAAATCTGTGGTGACTTGATGGTGTATGTGTAACTATACACAGCCTTTATACACAGAAGAAACAGCTGATTTCAGGAAGTCTAAGACAAGATATTCAGAGAATGAAGATAAAATTCAAATACACATATTAGGGGATACCAGACTTGGACCATAACTTCACTATATCTATACAAAGCAGGAAAGGAGAAAATAAATGCTGAATCTACTTCTTTATCTTGTCATAAACCTCAACCTTCGATGTAAAGAAACTAAAATCTTTATTCCACTCTCAGTAATTTCTTTTGGAAAGGAGATGTTTTAAGAAAATACTGGCATTAAGCTAAAATTTCTTTTTTGTCTTATATGAGAATTTGTTTCATGATTCATTTGACTCTAAATTGTTCTTTTCATTTTGTATATTCTGTTTAAAGAAGGAATTAATACATTTAAGATATAAGAAACTACAATAAATCACATTCTACTATTCTATGCATCACACATAGCACACTTTAAAAAAAAATTTCCAGGACATTTTGTCAACCAAAAAATAAAAATATATTTAAATACATACAGATCCAAATAATGAAACTAACACTGCAAATACTTATTAATGTGCACATCCTACACACTTAAGGTTCCACACCACTTGAATGTATTGTCATCTATGTTGATATATTATTATAAATTAGAAAACTTTGTATGGCTTTTTTTTTCAAATTTGAGAACTTTATGGAAGCAATATTATGTAACATTAAGGTGTACAACAGAGTGTCTGAATTTTATTGCTAAAATAATCTGTTCATTTGTTTCAAAATTGTCAGTTTTCAGCTAAAAATCTTAAGGGAGCTCAGGTTTCTTTTTCTGTTATACTTTTAACAAGAGTCAGAAATAAAAACCAAAACAAAACCATGAACTCCTCAATACTTTAAAGCTCAAATTTCAGTCTACTGTTTATTTATTTTTTTGTGTGTGTGTGCTCTCAGTGAGCTAATTAAACAAAGAATTTGACATTCAAAGCTGGTTTGGGAAGAGAGAAGGGGCACAGCCAGTTGGGATTTGGCCCAACTACCAATAAATATGGAAGACAATAGTCACCATCATAGCTTTCATTATGACTTTATATTCATTCACTAAACTTCTCAATATTGTGAAATGGATTAATAGAGAAGGGAAAAATAAAATCAGATAATTATCTCATTTAATGTTTAGGTTAGACAAATTTTACCTATTTGAAAGCAAAATTTTTAAAATATTATATTTCAAAATTGATTAGTTACCGAGGAGGAATCTTCATCATACTGTTTATTTTCAAATTGAATCCAACTGCTCTATATTTTTTCTTAATATACTTCATTATTTTATACCCCATCAGAAAAAAAGTCAGAAACATATTCAAATAAATAATTTAGAAAGCTTTTTTCTCTTTAATATTATACTTAAATGAGTTTGTATTAAATTTAGATAAAATTATATTAGTGAAACATATCATCAAAATAAGCTATACATTTTTATGACTTTTTAAGTTCTATAATTTCTGTTTTAATATTTTAAAATACTGAAAGATAATCTGTTAGCATTTAAACATTCAAATGATATAGAAGTTTTTTGGGTTTTTTTAAGTTTCTCTCATTTCTTCTCTTCTGAAATCTAAGAGTTGGGTGTGTGTCTTTCCATATCTTTTTTTATAATATAGAAATGTATAGAAATGCACACAGACAGGGGTATGTATTTTTGTAGACTATCTCAGATCATGAACTCTTTATTACCAAATTCAGACTTAAATTGAAGAAAGTAGGGAAAACCGCTAGACCATTCAGGTATGACCTAAATCAAATACCTTATGATTATACAGTAGAAGTGAGAAATAGATTTAAGAGCCTAGATCTGATAGATAGAGTGCCTGATGAACTATGGAATGAGGTTCGTGACGTTGTGCAGGAGACAGGGATCAAGACCATCCCCATGGAAAAGAAACACAAAAAAGCAAAATGGCTGTCTGGGGAGGCCTTACAAATAGCTGTGAAAAGAAGAGAAGTGAAAAGCAAAGGGGAAAAGGAAAGACATAAGCATCTGAATGCAGAGTTCCAAAGAATAGCAAGAAGAGATAAGAAAGCCTTCTTCAGCGATCAGTGCAAAGAAATAGAGGGAAACAACAGAATGGGAAAGACTAGAGATCTCTTCAAGAAAATTAGAGATACCAAGGGAACATTTCATGCAAAGATGGGCTCGATAAAGGACAGATGGTCTGGACCTAACAGAAGCAGAAGATATTAAGAAGAGGTGGCAAGAATACACAGAAGAACTGTACAAAAAAGATCTTCACGACCCGGATAATCACGATGGTGTGATCACTCACCTAGAGCCAGACATCCTGGAATGTGAAGTCAAGTGGGCCTTTGGAAGCATCACTACAAACAAAGCTAGTGGAGGTGATGGAATTCCAGTTGAGTTATTTCAAATCCTGAGAGATGATGCTGTGAAAGTGCTGCATTCAATATGCCAGCAAATTTGGAAAACTCAGCAGTGGCCACAGGACTGGAAAAAGTCAGTTTTCATTCCAATCCCAAAGAAAGGCAATGCCAAACAATGCTCAAACTACTGCACAATTGCACTCATCTCACACGCTAGTAAAATGATGCTCAAAATTCTCCAAGCCAGGCTTCAGCAATATGTGAACCGTGAACTCCCTGATGTTCAAGCTGGTTTTAGAAAAGGCAGAGGAACCAGAGATCAAATTGCCAACATCCGCTGGATCATGGAAAAAGCAAAAGAGTTCCAGAAAAACATCTATTTCTGCTTTATTGACTATGCCAAAGCCTTTGACTGTGTGGATCACAATAAACTGTGGAAAATTCTGAAAGAGATGGGAATACCAGACCACCTGACCTGCCTCTTGAGAAATCTGTATGCAGGTTAAGAAGCAACAGTTAGAACTGGACATGGAACAACAGACTGGTTCCAAATAGGAAAAGGAGTACGTCAAGGCTGTATATTGTCACCCTGCTTATTTAACCTCTATGCAGAGTATATCATTAGAAATGCTGGGCTGGAGGAAACACAAGCTGGAATCAAGATTGCAGGGAGAAATATCAATAACCTCAGATATGCAGATGACACCACCCTTATGGCAGAAAGTAAAGAGGAACTAAAAAGCCTCTTGATGAAAGTGCAAGAAGAGAGCAAAAAAGTTGGCTTAAAACTCAAGATTCAGAGAACGAAGATCATGGCATCCGGTCCCATCACTTCATGGGAAATAGATGGAGAAACAGTAGAAACAGTGTCAGACTTTATTTTTATGGGCTCCAAAATCACTGCAGATGGTGAGTGCAGCCATGAAATTAAAAGACGCTTACTCCTTGGAAGAAAAGTTATGACCAACCTAGACAGCATATTCAAAAGCTGAGACATTACTTCACCAACAAAGGTCCGTCTAGTCAAGGCTATGGTTTTTCCAGTGGTCATGTATGGATGTGAGAGCTGGACTATAAAGAGGGCTGCACACCGAAGAATTGATGCTTTTGAACTGTGGTGTTGGAGAAGACTCTTGAGAGTCCCTTGGACTGCAAGGAGATCCAACCAGTCCATTCTGAAGGAGATCAGCCCTGGGATTTCTTTGGAAGTAATGATGCTAAAGCTGAAACTCCAGTACTTTGGCCACCTCATATGAAGTGGACTCATTGGAAAAGACTCTGATGCTGGGAGGGATTGGAGGCAGGAGAAGAAGGGGATGACAGAGGATGAGACAGCTGGATGGCATCACTCGATGGACTTGATACTGAGTGAACTCTGGGAATTGGTGATGGACAGGGAGGCCTGGCGTGCTGCGATTCATGGGGTAGCAAAGAGTTGGACACGACTGAGTGACTGAACTGAACTGAACTGAACTAATGCTTTATATATGATTCTGTAACTTAATTTCTTCTTCTTTTATTCTTTCATCATGGGCATTCTTCTCTATCAGAATAAACAGGGTAACTTCATTTCTCTTAATGGAGGGCAAGTATTCCATTTCAGGGTTTATTTAACAAAATACCTATTAATGAGAATGTCAGTTTTACACTTAAACAAGTATACACATACATTTAGAAGCCATACCACATGAAATGGTCTAAAAAAAAATGAGGCCCTCTTGTTCCTTCTCTAAAAGATAATAAATTTTAAACAGTTTCTTGGGTTTTTTTTAGACTGTTGATGATCAGCATTATGACTGTTAAACAATTAACAAATGTATAACTTGATATGCTCTTTGACACAATGTTTGTTAATTTTCTTTAATTGAAATGAATAATCTATTTTAGTTTTTTATTTTTTAAATTTTAAAATCTTTAATTCTTACATGCATTCCCAAACATGAACCCCCCTCCCACCTCCCTCCCCATAACATCTTTCTGGGTCATCCCCATGCACCAGCCCCAAGCATGCTGCATCCTGCGTCAGACATAGACTGGCGATTCAATTCACATGATAGTATACATGTTAGAATGTCATTCTCCCAAATCATCCCACCCTCTCCCTCTCCCTCTGAGTCCAAAAGTCCGTTATACACATCTGTGTCTCTTTCCCTGTCTTGCATACAGGGTCGTCATTGCCATCTTCCTAAATTCCATATATATGTGTTAGTATACTGTATTGGTGTTTTTCTTTCTGGCTTACTTCACTCTGTATAATCGGCTCCAGTTTCATCCATCTCATCAGAACTGATTCAAATGAATTCTTTTTAACAGCTGAGTAATACTCCATTGTGTATATGTACCACAGCTTTCTTATCCATTCATCTGCTGATGGACATCTAGGTTGTTTCCATGTCCTGGCTATTATAAACAGTGCTGCGATGAACATTGGGGTACATGTGTCTCTTTCAATTCTGGTTTCCTCGGTGTGTATGCCCAGAAGTGGGATTGCTGGGTCATAAGTCTAGAAAAAAATTCTGAAAATTTTGGCTTATACTGTAGCCTGTTACCATCAAAAAGTAGAGGTGAAAACAGTGGATACTTATTGGAAAATGTCTTGAATAATACATTCAAAATTGATACATTCAGAAATAAAATATAAGATTAGTAAAAAACATGATTCTAATAAATGTTATTTTATCTAGTTTATTTTGATAAAAAAAAAAAGGAAATGAATAATTTAGCATACTTAACACTACCTTCTTGCTTTACTTCCCCTTCCCCTTTGTTTTCATTTTTTATATTGTTAAATCTTGTAACTTTTATATTGTTTTGATAAAAATGAAGTCTTCCCTGCCAATGTCTAAAGTAAGATCCAAAGGCAGTGAGACAGTGTCTATGGAAACTATGACTGAGTGTGGATTATTTGCTGCAGAGCCATAAAGGAAATCAACCCTGAATATTCACCGGAAGGACTAATGCTGGAACTGAAGCCCCAATACTTTGGCCACCTGATGCAAAGAGCCGACTCTTTGGAAGAGACCCTGATGCTGGGAAAGATTGAGGGCAAGGGGAGAAGGGGACAATAGCGGGTGAGATGGTTGGATGACATCAGTGACTCAATGGACATGAGTTTGAGCAAATTAAGGGAGATGGTGAAGGACAGGGAAACTGGCATGCTGCAGTTTGTGGAGTTACAGAGAGTCAGACATGACTTAGTGACTGAACAACAACAACATATGGTGTGATGGGCCCATGAGAATGAGAACCTGATCTTTTGTGCATGCACACAATGTTTCCAACTATTTAAAGACCAAAGGACTCTTTTGTAAGTTTGTTTTAGCTTTCTGGGCTAAATTCAGGTTTAATGGAAAGATGACCAAGCTCAGAAGGTATGTGACCCACAGGTAAGCCCTCTTGTTTTCTGGGCCTTGATCTCATTTGTGGACTGAGAGATAAACTAGTCTTCCTCTGCTAGCTTCAGCATTTTAATATTCTAAATTATTGAATATTACATAGAAATCTGTTGCAGGTACAATGACACTCCAGCCAGTATTCTAACAATCCCTATTTTTAATTCTACTTTTCTAAATGATCCTAAGTGATAGCTAAAGACATATTCTTCCCAATGTGCTGTGCTTAGTCACTTCAGTTGTGTCCAACCCTGTATGACCCTATGGACTGCAGCCCATCAGGTTCTTCTGTCCATGTGATTTTCCCAGCAAGAATATTGGAATGGGCTGCCATTTTCTTCTCAAGGGGATCTTCCCAACTCAATACCTCTATCATTTTGAGTCATTGAAGATATTTTGAAAATATGAGGCAATCACCTTTAATGGCATCATTGGGTTTTTATGTTTGTCTGTTTTGCTGCAAAGAACATTCCCATTAAATCCTAGTGTGTGCATTTTACAGTGTAAAATTATCATATACCCCTCTCTATGATCATCAGAGCTAACAATACAGATAAAGCTGGGATGTAGTAATATGTTGTACTAAACAGAGCAAACTATTTTCTCCTGCACTTTTACACCCACAACATAGAATCATGTTCATCTCCCTCTCTGATGGTTGTGGGATTAGCACTGGAAATGGAGATGCTGAATCAAAAGATGTTGGTTTGGGCATACAAAGCAGTTACATGAACAACTCAACCAAAGCCTACCACAGAGTCTTCCAACCATTCTATCCGGTCAGAAATCATTCCTGGGAGATCTACCACCACTGATATGATTTTCACATTTTCCTCTCTCTTCCTCACAGCGGGGGGCAGGGGGGTGACCCAACACTTTGGCCTTATCAGCCCCCACAGATGCTACATAGTGTCTCTTCTTGCTGGTTTTGGCTCAGCATGGTGTCTCCTCGGCCCACTGACTGTCGGTTGCCATAACGACATTCAGCAGTCAAGGGAGGCCTGGCAGCGCAGTGGTTGGGCCAGGTGGAGAGGAGGAGGTAAAACAGAGCTGAGCCAGAGTTCCAGCAAGGATGGGGAAGAGGCAGGTGGCCATAGGAAAGACGGAGCCTCTGTGAGGGCAGAGGTGGGGAGGAAGAAACAGGATCCACTACTGCAAAGGAGCAGTCTGCCTCAGATGCTGCTGAAGTTAGAGAAGGAAGAAGCTGATGGGGAAAGTGGAAGGAGACAATAAAAAGGAAAAAAATATTACAGGGAAGTGTAAGAAAATGGAAACCAAAAAAAGAGACATTTCTACAACTGAAAAAATATCAACCTCAGGCATTGTGAGTATTGTAAAAACATCCTTCTCCAAGTACATTTATGCTTGAACTAACATTGTTTTAACATGAAATTAGAGGAAAAGGGAGAGAAATGATATGTACCAGCCTTGGTTATCATAGACTACTGGTTCAGGCCGTATTTGTAAACTGTGGTTGAAAATATTTGTTTTCTTCCCTGAGTTCTTAATGACTTCAAAGAGCTGCTGAATATTCAAATACTCAGAAAACTCTAAAACATTTTACCACTGTAAGGGCTCATCACCCCTGATTTTACAATTATCAATATTTAGTGGGCTTTTCTTTCACTCTCCCAATCTCCTTTGAACCATTTTTGGAAGATTCTTTTTTTTTTTTTCACTAATTATAGGATATTTGGATTTGTATTTTTCTCACAAGAAGAACAAGATGTATAATCAAATCAGGCCAGGTAACTTTCATTTGCTCTAGTTATTATCACTAAAAATAAAATAAAGTTGGAACCTTATTCAATTCACATGCCCCATCTAAATTCATTCAAAATTTGATGCTATATATCCATGATGGATTTCCTTTTCTCTGATCAAACTGCCCAGGACAAAGAAAAGCAAAGATAAAATATATATTGCATAAATGTGTATTAGAGCACAGTGCTCTAGCTAAAAGTGACTCTGGGGACCAAATAGGACAATGATCCTTAAATTTGAGAGCTAATGATCTTATAAAAGACAGATTCTGACTTGGAAGTTCCACAGTGGGGCCAGGCTGCAGTTTGAACAATTTCCCAGGTGTGCTGATACTGTACACCTTTGAGATGCAAGAATCTATTACAGTGGTATTCAAAACTTTTGAGTTGCAGGGCACTTTCTTAACAAAATCTGATAAAACAACTAAAAGCACACCTGTGCACACACACTAAAGAATGGTGGGGACCCAAAGCCCTGGCTGTACTCTTACAGTCCCCAGGGCCTTTTAAGTCATTTTCTAGACCCTTTCATGAGAGATTTTAAAATCTGAGGAACATGATATGATATGCACAGACTTCGAGAAACTTCTTTTAATCATAAGGCAACAGTGACTCAGCAGAGTTTAAATATTAATAAATGAATTCAGAAGATTCTCTATCCATGCACATCTATCCAATACACACACACTTAAAACATTCCCATGAATACATGTGTACAGGCACTCCAGAGAACACTTGCTGTTTTTCCATCATCCAAATTCTATTTGGGAGGAAGCAAATCAGAAGATTACAGATGACAGTGTCTCTCTCTATCCCTTGCCAAGTAAACGGAGAGCACCCAATGTGCTCAAGTGACTGAGGGTCACCCAATCAAAAGCTCATTCCACAGATTTCAGATCTAGATGGAATGAAGCTGAAATTCAGGAACAGCTATTTATCATCCATGCTGGTGACAGTGGAAGCAAAAGTTCAAGAACGGTGATCTAAGGAGTTACTACTCCAGGTTAACCATGGGAAATGACTGCAAGAAAAACAGAGTGACCAACAGATAAAAGTAAAGGCACGCGACAAGTGGAGCAAATAGAATCTAAACATGTGAGAGAGCAGAAGAGCTGAAAATGACTGGAGGAAAGGTTTCACATTGGTAAGTATATAGGAAGGAGGCCCACATTTGGGTTGTGCAGGCCAGCCTGGCTGCTACAGGGGCTTCAGTGATGTCTTGGCACATTACTTTGAATAGTCTCTAAATTCCATGAAGGCTGGATTTTACTCTCAATCCTGTGCAAAAGGTAGGTCTTATTTAATATTTGCCAAATGAATGAACAAATATATATTCAGTATTTTTTATACAGTGCCTTGTACATAGAGGACAAGGCACAAACACAGAAGACAAGTAGAAGTTCACAAGATGAGATAGGACCACTGACTAAAAGATCACCAAGAACTTCAGAAGTAGCACTGACATATATACACTACCAAGAGTAAACTAGATAGCTACTGGGATAGCGCACAGGGAGCTCAGCTTGGTACTCTGTAATGGGGCAAGGTGGGAGGGAGGCTCAAGAGGGAGGTGATATATATATACATACACACACACACACTCACACAGACTTATAGCTGACTCATGATATTTAGTTTTTGGAAAGGCAGTGAGTTTGGGCCAGAAGTAAAAAATCATGTTTATTTACTTTTGATTTTCATTTTTATTTTAATGATTTCATTAATTTTTTTGTTTCCTTGTAATTTGTATGTTTTCAGATATGTTTCTTATGTATACAAATTTTGTTTCTTTTACTTTCTATAAATTAAAATAATTTTTTCCTACTAGACAGCATATTAAAAACCAGAGACATTACTTTGCCAACAAAGTTGCTGTGGTTTTTCCAGTAGTCATGTATGGATGTGAGAGCTGAACTATAAAGAAAGCTGAGCACAGAAGAATTGATGCTTTTAAACTGTGGTGTTGGAGAAGACTCTTGAGAATCCCTTGGACTGCCAAGAAATCCAACCAGTCCATCCTAAAGGAGATCAGTCCTGAGTATTCATTGAAAGGACTGATGCTAAAGCTGAAACTCCAATACTTTGGCCACTTGATGCAAAGAGCTGACTCATTTGAAAAGACCCTGATGCTGGGAAAGATTGAAGGTGGGAGGAGAAGCGGACGACAGAGGATGAGATGGCTGGATGGCATCACTGACTTGATGAACATGAGTTTGGGTAAATTCCAGGAGTTGGTGAGGGACAGGGAGGCCTGGCATGTCATAGTCCACGGGGTCACAAAGAGTCAGATATGACTGAGCGACTAAACTGAACTGAACTGAACTGAATGGTTAATTTACATGTAAAATACCTTTATATGTATTTATTTAATTCTATCTCTATCACTTCAAAAATAAAATACATGTATTTGAGAATCCCCTACCCACACACATAAAATGAAACATTTTGCAAGTAGTTATTCACACCCCTATTTTAAGATTTTGTTGGTGTAACTGGGGATGTCATACACAGAATATCATTTTTTAAACATTTTTAGTTTCTCTTTGAAGAATTACTTAAAATTTTTTTAAATTTAATTTAATTTTATTTTATTTTATTTGAATTTTTTTTTCGGTTTTTTCTTTTTTAAATTTTAATATCTTTAATTCTTACATGCGTTCCCAAACATGAACCCCCCTCCCACCTCCCTCCCCATAACATCTCTCTGGGTCATCCCCATGCACCAGCCCCAAGCATGCTGCATCCTGCGTCAGACAAGACTGGCGATTCAATTCTTACATGATAGTGTACATGTTAGAATGCCATTCTCCCAAATCATCCCACCCTCTCCCTCTCCCTCTGAGTCCAAAGGTCCGTTATACACATCTGTGTCTCTTTCCCTGTCTTGCATACAGGGTTGTCATTGCCATCTTCCTAAATTCCATATATATGTGTTAGTATACTGTATTGGTGTTTTTCTTTCTGGCTTACTTCACTCTGTATCTCACCAGATTAACAACAGAGATTTAAATATTGATTCTTTGGTTTCTTACTCACTACCCTTCTTTTTAGGACATAATCTATTCCCCTTTGGTTTAATTATTCACCACATTTTCTTTTATAACACATAATTCTCATTATTTAGTTTTTTTAGTTTGATTCATTCCTCAGTCAGCTGGAATACTTTTTCAAGGCTTTTTTTTTTTTAACTTATTTTTTCAGAAAAGAAATGTAGGTAAAAACATTTGGAGTCCTTTTATGTCTATTAATACCACTCTATTGGTCTCAAATATGAATGATAGCCTGTCTGGCTATAACATTCTTGGGTTTCAATATATTTCTCTCAAGAGTCTTGTGTTCATTGCTCTTCCGTATTTTTCAAATTGTGGAGAGTCTGTTGTCAACTTGAATTTTTTCCTTTTATAAACAAACTTCTTCCCCCCATATCATCTTCATGATTTAATTTTTATTTAATTCAGGATTTTCATTATCACAGTTTTGGATAAATGGTTTTTCCTGAGCTTTAATCTCCACCACCAAGAAAATACTCTACCATTATTTCTTTGGGAATTGCTTTTCCCATAACTGCTCTGTATTTTCCTGTATGAATCTTTGACTTCTTAGGGATACACTTTGTATTTTTGATTAGTACATTTATCTCCTTAATTCTTTTACTCTAAATTCGAGGAGATTTTCTCAATCTGGCATAGTCATTCTCTGATTTGGTTTCCTGGAATATTCAACATACATTTTTGCCTTCATGCTATAATCAACCCTTGTTCATCATCTTTCATCTGAAAGCTATCTTTTCTGATAGGTGCCTTGTTTGGAGACACAATTGCTCCCTGAATCACAAAAAGGTTTTAAACATTTTCTCAGATTTCTTGCAATAAATCTGCTCCATAGATCGGCAGAAGCATTTAGTCTTCCATAAGCTTTCTGCTCTTGGATTACTGACTGTATATTGCATATCTTGTGAACTTTCTGTTTGCTCATCTTTACAGTTTGTTGTTTATTTCTATTTTGTTCGATTTTTCAGTACTAAGACAGTAAGAGAGTAACTGTAAAATACACTCTGCTACTCTCATACACCAAATTAGTGGGGAAAAAAAAGTATAGGTTTGTGGTAGATATTTTTTTGTCACTTCAGACTTTATCTTGACTGTGGTATAAAGGCTACTTCAATAAGTGAAGCCAAGCGAGGTCAACCATGCCAGTCAACACTATTTCAGAGGATGTATTCACCATGATTCACCTTTCCTCTAAGTGGCATGTCTACGCCCATTAGGTGCTGGACAAAGCAGTGTGTGTTACAAAGCATGATGTCAATGGCATGGTCTTCAGGGAGAGAACACTGTGCTCCTGCATTAGGGAGCTAGTATCCCTGCACTTTATCAGAGCTGTCAGTGCTGCCCACTGACTTCACAGTGGCTCACCTGCACTCAGGCATCAACTGTAAATTTCCTGAAGCCTGTGGGGTTCTCCCATCTTCTCAAAGTCTTATTCTTCAGGCAGAATTCTCTATTGTATCCACTGACTCACAGATCAATCAGTTCTATCTCAATCCTGTCTCCCCTTACTATGTCTTATGAAAATTTTTCCAAGTATCTGACATGAAAATGTACTCAATGTATGTATCTTTTCAGTCATCTTAATGGTTAAGTAGATGAGTTAGATAGTAGATAAAGATTTCCATCTCGAGCCTGAGTTTCTTCCTTCTCTCTCTCTCTTTTTTTTTTTTTTTGCTCATTTCTGACAGAATGAAAACAAACTGATGCTGTTTTCTAAACCTGATTAGTGAGTTTCTGAGATTAAATTGGGATCCTGAAATCACCTAGATCAGCCCTGTCCAATAGAACTTTCTGCAACAAAGGAAATCTTCTGATCTGTTCAATTCAGAAGCCACTAGGCTCATATAGTTATTGAGCATCTGAAATGTGGCTCATGCAACAGAGACTGAATTTTAAATTTTATTTAATTTGAATTTAAATAGTCATATACACTGAGCAGTTAGTGTATTAGTTCAGTCCTAGATAAACATCATTTAAGTTTCAACATCTTAAGTTTCAATCAGAAGTCCAAGGCCTCACACTAAACTTATAAAATCATAATCTTGTATGTATTGGCATGGAAGGAGGTGCATTTCCAAAAAACTCTTTCCATGATTCTTAATGTGCACTAAGGTTGCCTCAGATGGTTGGTTTGATACCAGGAATAATGGAAACAAGACTTGGAAAGGTAATAACTGTGTGTTCCACTGAGCTTTAAAACTCAGTAACAATGAAACATGCACATTAGAAATTTAACTAGAAAATTCTAAACCTTTACCACTGTCCCCCTCCCTTATCTGAAATAGACACTGACTGTCAAAATTGACTGTCAGTCACTGTGGTTTTTTCTATGAAGCTCACAAAAAGAATTGTTCTCAAACAGGGTCTTAGAAATCCTTGAGGATCAGTCCCAGAGAGGAAACCTATTTGCTGTCTAGATCAGGGGTCTACAAATGTTTTCCATAAAGGGCCAAATAGTAAATATTTTAGGTGTTGTGGGCCATATGCTCTTTGTCACAACTATATTTGCGAATGGAGCAAGAAAGCCATCATAGGTAACATGTAAACAGAAATGAATGACTCTATTCTAATAAAACTTTATTTGTGGATAGTGAAGTTTGAATTTTATATAACTTTCCCATTTAGTGAAGTACTGCTTTTTATTTTTTCAACCATTTAAAATAGAAAAACTATTATTAGCTCTTTGGGATAAATAAATAGGCATTGGGCTGGATGTGGTCCCAGGTGGTAGTTTGCCAATTCTCATCGAAATGATGGCTAAAGACTCTTGATTTTTAATATGTCATAAGTCAAAGACTTTCTGCTATACAGTCCCTAGAGTAGGACATTGGCATAACACTCTATGACTCTTTTATATCTTTTTATAACATAGTATCAGGATCTGCACAATTCAGCATACAAAACACATACATAATAGAGATAATTTATAGGGTAAAATCTCTATAACATGTGAAAAAACATATATAAATGAAGGCAAAGATAGTGATATTTTAGCTTATTGCCCATCGACCTACTTAAAAAAATGTTGAAGATTTTCAAGTAAATTTCTATTGAATTTTATTTCAACAAAACTTTTAATTTGAAAATATTTTAGTCATTCTATTTTTTAAAAAAAGATTCTATTAATACCTAAATTGAAGTTATGTTCTAAGTTAGAACAATATTTATTTCCACAAATCTACTAACTTTAGTGAACACGTAACTTCTTTCTATGCATATTAAAGTGGATGAATAAATAACAAAAGCAAAAGCTTCTTAGAGACCTGCTAGGCGATCACTATGAGGATTCTTCCAAGCATCAGCTGCTATCACCCAATGACCATGATTCACCACCTTACCACCTACCATGTGACTCACGTTTCTAGGTCAGAATACATTACGGTGATTGGGCATCCATCTCAGCAGGGCTCTAAATTTGGGAACAATATATCACATTTCCGAAATACCCACACATTATGCTTTGGTTATTTGCTTACTATTAATATATACATTTTATTATATGCTATATATAATATTGTTACTATTATTGCCTCCCCTACATTTTATATTTCTTTTCATAGTTCCTTTATACACAGTCAAGATCAGAGAAGACCATTAAATACAAATTTATAATTCTAAAGCATTCAAATTTTAAAAATAAGGTCATTCTACTCTTTTTCAGCTATCATTGTGGAGTTTAAATTTTGTTCTGATTTTTTTTCTAACTAAAGACCTGAAACACATTCTCACATGTACTGGGAGGTCAACAATAGCTTTTTTTATAAAAAGACTGTCATTTTCAAAACTCTTGTTTTCTTAACTTCTAGACTTGAATTTTAATTTAATTTTGTTTACTTCTTTTTTATATATACTATTATGCTGAACGTAATTTCAAAAGTTTTCTCTACCTAATACTCATGATTCCAACTTAATAAAAATCTTCTTCCCAAATAAGTGGGAAATTACTAGCAACCTCTGACTGGGTTGTTAATTACTATCCTGGGGCCAAATTGATGTAGCATTGTCAACAATACTAAATACAAAACCAAAAATGCACACAAAAAAGTGACCTACAGATTTAAAAATACACTAAAGTTAAAATAAAGAAACTATCTCATTATATTTATTATTCAGCATTTTTTCTTAAGTAAAATTTGCTAAACAGCTGAAACTGCTAAAACAAAAAAAATTCATTAAAAGAAAAATACAGAATTAATACTCTTTTCCATGAATTTTAAACATAAAGATACTTAAACACTATATAAAAATAAGAGGAAGAAATGGCATTATATTTTAAATAAAAATACTAATGTTTTATCCCATCCTGCTTAAACTACAAGATGATATTTAAAAGGGACAAATAAAAGAACTTTACAGTTAAAAAAGACTTAAAAAATTCCTTTATGTTATAGATAAAAAATGAAGTCTGGAAAGCTAGGTGTTCATTAGTGGCAGAATCAGTACAGAAACACTTATAAGATAGTGCCTTAACCAATCTTGGTGGTGAGTGAGTTCCAATAAGTGACTTGATTTCAGGTGATTGGGGGGGAGGTAGATCACAATAAGTTTGATATAAAAAAAGATTACATTTGTAGTATATCTGCTTTTTATATTACTCATAGGCTGAGATATCCAGCATATAAATATTTTACCCTAAGGCCCACTATATAAGTAGCAAGACCCATATGTGATTATTTTACTATTTTACCCATCCACTGGGTGGAGAACTGTGAACAAATGACAAACCATTCATCATCATCATTTTTTTCAATTTTATCTTTACAATAGAAAATACATATTGCTACAAACCAGTATGCCTGATACACAGACGACCAAGAACATGAGAATTTTTTCACTTAGGTCTATTTTACTTAAGTAATAGGTAAGTCAACACTGATCAACTGGGGAAAAGGCACAGACTTCAGAGCCTGAAATATTCAGGTCTAAAGAAAATGCTTTCCAATATAGCCTATGGGCTCATGAATATTTTTTCTTATGTGTCAAACAAATTTATAATAAAAGATAATACAGTACAGTCTGTGAAGATGAATGACATTGAATACAAAATACCTGGAGAGTATCTGAAGTAAGATTCACTTAAATGACAGTATTCATTCTCCTATGTTACTCCCCACAGGCGGTCCTGTGGTAACTGGCTAAATATTACCATTTCGATCTGACAGAATTATTACAACTTTACATACAACTGCTACAGTTACTTAAACAGGGATGATATATAATTGCTGAATTATAAAACTATGCAGCCTAAGGGACTAAAAATCATCACAACAAAGTCAAACTTCTCATGTCTCAGGACCACGTAGCCAAAAGTAGAGTGGGTGATTTCCTTTCTGTATCTTACGAGAAGCACAGAAATAGAAGTTTGGAAGAGTCAGTCTTCAGGTGAAATGGAACTAGTAGGCAACGGTTTTTTGTGTTTTTTTTTTTTTCCTTTGTACAAAGAAGAGGTTGGGGATTCGTGCACTGACAACTCTTTCAGTTACTCTCTAGAAAGTGGTGGGCAAAGAATTTGAAATCTAAACTTCAAAGGGAAAGAGTATGAACATACCCCCATGCAATAAATAAGTAGCCATGACTTACACGCCAACCCAGACAGCTATTATTAGACCCTGCTGGCTAATTAGACGAACATATTTGGCTAATTTCCCTTCAAATTCACCATCAATGTCAACACATTTGGAAAATCCTAAAAGGCTGGGAATTTACAAGTCATAAACATTTAGCAAAATAGCTAAGCTTCTTAAAATACTTTCCCCATCTGTGTTAAACCACAGAAAGTCTAACCGGAACAAGATTATATCCCCCAGCCTACACGAGTTTTTGTTGGAGATAGTAAGTCACTTTAGAGCTCTGTGCTGTAAGTATAGAGGAAGAAACAAAACACAACACAATAAAACAAAACAAAAAAAAAAACAACTTTGACCCAACTTCTAGTACCTTTTAAGTTTCTTAGAAGTTTTATTCATTTATGAGCAAGCTTACTTTTATCTGTCATTTTTTTTTACTGTCTCCCTTCAAACCATCATCTGCATTGTGAAACCTGGCCTTTCCCTTGATGGTCTAGTTACCTCATCAATGTTCTTCGGGTTACTTGTATTCCTCTACTCCGCTTAACGTACTAAAAGGCTGGGCCTCACTTCCCAGTGCAATTTCCTGATTACTGATCAATTCTACACTGGAAGTCCACATGACTTATTTTTATCAGTCTCTTCATCATTTATCATCCTGCACAACTCAGTATCACCTTCCTCAACCATTTCTTCACTTGATCATCACCTTTGGCCCCTTTTCTTTTGTCATCACTAGTGACTTAAATATTAGTGGATATTCTGACTCACTGCTGTTCACCTTTCTCCACTTTTTTGACCTTCCATTCCAACAGCCTCAGCTTCTAATGAGCCCAGTCATATCCTGTGGATCTTGACCCAACACCTCTGGGATCTCAAACATTCTTATTTTCTCTGAGGGTGAGCTGATTATAGATCACACAACCTTTTTCTCCATTTCCTGAATTACCCATTTGCTTTCACTGCGCTGTCTGCTTAGTCATATTTTAATGACCCCACCAGTAATGCCTCTTGTCTGGTTGGGGCTCTCTGGTTAGTCACTTCAGAACTGACCTCTCTGATGTATTAGGTGCCAGATTTCTAGGCCTCCGCTCACACACATAAAGCTTCTCTGAACCATTTACTGCTTATGTTCCCAAAGGATGAATGAGTGTCTAGGGGTTTATGTCCTGGTATTCCCATTGCTCAGCCCCCATGGAGCTCAGCGTGATGGAAGAGTGGAAGGGGGCCCTCTACTCACTGTTCTGAATCAGTCCTTGTCTCTTAGGGCTCAAAATGACAGAACGTTAGGCTCAAAGTTCCACAGTTTTACCTCCCATATACAAACTCATCTGCTAAGACACTTCTCCAGGAGATAGCTCCCACCACACACACACACACACACACACACACACACACACACACACACACACGAACATATACTTAAGCAAACGAAGCTAACAACCCCACATTATCAACAACAATTGACATAAGGAACAGTTTTCCATCCCATAAGTCCTTCACAAAATATCCTCCCCGCCACAACCACACAAGAATGACACTGCTTTTCTGTTTTTCTAGAGAACCACCCCCTCCATACACACGCGCACACACGTGCGCACACACACAAATACTATGTCCCCAAATAGATTTAAAATATCTATTTGGTCTTCCTACTACACTAAATGTCAGCCACTGAGCATAAATTAGTTGCTTTCTCTAGTATTAAGGACATAAAAATTCCATGAGTCAGTACAGATTCCTATCTTCCAATCACAGCAAATGTAACTTAGCAAGTCTGGAGTGCAGGTGTATTCGTATCAAACACATTTCATTTGTCCATTTCCCTATGGAGCGACGTCTAGGCTGCCTCTAGTACCCTGCCACCATAAACAAATAGAAACAGGCATTTCTCTGGGTAATATGCTGAGTTGTGAAAATTTTCCTACTCAGTTTCTCCTGCTAAGTCGCTTCAGTCGTGTCCGACTCTGTGCGACCACATAGGCAGCAACCCACCAGGCTCCACCATCCCTGGGATTCTCCAGGCAAGAACACTGGAGTGGGTTGCTATTTCCTTCTCCAGTGCATGAGAGTGAAAAGTGAAAGTGAAGTCGCTCAGCCATGTCCGACTCTTAGCGACCCCATGGACTGCAGCCCACCAGGCTCCTCCGTCCATGGGATTTTCCAGGCAAGAGTACTGGAGTGAGGTGCCATTGCCTTCTCCGTCAGTTTCTCCTAGAACTGCCAAATTACTGGCTGCATGAGCTTCCTATACCTATTAGCAAGTAAGGTTGAGCTCTTCTTCATGGACTTGTTACTCAAGACTCCTCGCTAATGAATTGCCTATACACTTATGTGGGCCACTATTTTATTAAATTGTGTGTTTTTCTCTTTGTCGTTATGATTTTATCTTTTTAAACCATTTTACTGAAGTTGTAACTGACATACAAAAAAGCTGTAACATTTAATGTGTACAACTAGATGTATTTGGAGATAAATATACATGAAATCAATACCATAAGCATAGTTATCACACCCAAACGTATCCTCTGCCCTTTTACTTTATTACCATTTTTCTGACACAGACATTTAACATAAGATCTACCTCTTAGTAAAAATTTAAGTGTAGAACACCTCTTAGCAAAAATTTAACTGTAGGCTCTATACTATGCAGGAGATCTCTAGGATTTATTCATCTTCTATGACTAAAACACTGTACCATTTCATTAATACCTACCCATTCCCCCCACATACAAACCAATCCCTGGCAACCACCATGCTATTCTCTACTTCTATGAGTTCAACTATTTTAGTTGTCTGATGTAAGTGGTATCAAGCTTATATCTGTCCTTCTATATCTGGCTTATTTCACTTACCAGAATGACCTCCGAGTTCATCTATGATGTTGGAAATTGCAGTACTTCCTTTTTTAAGGCTAAATAATATTCTATGTATAGATCATATTTTAAAGAATAAATCTCTTTGTACATGTGAAATTGTTAGTTTTTGATGTTGCAAATACCATTTTACTATGTCATTTTTGTTTGCTTTGCCTATAATGACTTTATCAAACAGTAATTCTAAGCATTATGACAAACACATCCCTTTATTCCCATATTGTTTATGCATTTGGGTTCAATGATGTGTTTAAAAATTCTTTCTTCACATCAAGATATAAAGCCATTAGCTTACTATATTTTTTAGATTTTTATACATCATCTTTAAATATTTATTTCTCTGGTCCTTTTCCTCTTTTTCCACTTAATGGAATGATCTTATATTCTTTCTCTCTATAAAATGAGGTAGTTTTAACAGGACTAAATAAGCCTTGCCTTCTCTACTGAGTTTCGTGCTATCTACTTCATGTACTAGGTTTCCACATGTACATAGACCTATTTCATCATTGAGCTGTGTGTTTTTCGGCCAACATTTTATTAATGTAACTTTACAATGTGCCTTAAATACTTATGGTGCAAGTCATCTTTCTCTATACTACTTTTAAAAACTGATCTAGTGATTTATGATTCTGTATCATTATATTAATTTTACAGTGAATTGACAGAGTTCTTTAAAACATCCTGTCCTAATTTTTATCAGAACTGGCATGAATTTACAGATGAATCAGTATTCATTCATTCCACCAGTGAACATGTTATTCCTTTTCATTTATTTATTATTTTCTGTTGCTCAGTGTATTTTTAAGCTTATTCCTTACTTGCTTTACACATGAGCTATGATATGATATATTTTCCATTTATTATGATACTATTGCTGGGGTAGGGGAACACAATATTTCTAAATTAAGCCCATTTATATGGCTATTTTGCTGACCTATTATTTCTAAAGGTTGTTGGTTTTGAGGAATCTTTTTTTGGTAAATGATCATATGATCTAGCCATGGTTACAGTTTGCATCATGCCTTCCGATATTTACCTCTTGTTCCTTTTTCTCATCTTATTGCCTTGTTCAGGACTTTTGAAAATGTCCTGAGTGAAAGTGATTACATGGGCATCTTCATATGGTCTCACATTATGAAATAAGTTTGTTAAAACTTTCTGAGGTTAATGTCTGACCCAAGCTTCTGACAAAAGCTTTTATTAACTTCAGTTCAGTTCAGTTGCACAGTTGTGTCTGACTCTTTGTGACCCAATGGACTGCAGACGCCAGGCCTCCCTTTCCATCAACAACTCCCAGAGTTTACCCACACTCATGTCCATTGAGTCAGTGATGCCATCTAACCATCTCATCCTCTATCATCCACTTCTCTTCCAGCCTTCAACCTTTCCCAGCATCAGGGTCTTTTCAAATGAGTCAGCTCTTTGCATCGGTGGCCAAAACATTGGAGTTTCAGCTTCAACATCAGTTCTTCCAATGAACCCCCAGGACTGATCTTCTTTAGGATGGACTGGTTGGATCTCCTGGCAGTCCAAGGGATTCTCAAGAGTCTTCTCCGACACCACAGTACAAAAGCATCAATTCTTCGACGCTCAGCTTTCTTCACAGTCCAACTCTCACATCCATAAATGACTACTGGAAAAACCATAGCCTTGTTAGCCTTGACTAGACAGACCTTTGTTGACAAAGTAATGTCTCTGCTTTTAAATATGGTATCTAGGTTTGGTCATAACTCTCCTTTCAAGGAATAAGTGTCTTTTAATTTCATGGCTGCAGTCACCATCTGCAGTAATGTTGGAGCCCCCAAAAATAAAGTCTGACACTGTTTCCATTGTTTCCCCATCTATTTGCCATGAAGTGATGGGACCGGATGCCATGATCTTCGTTTTCTGAATGTTGAGCTTTAAGCCAACGTTTTCACTCTCCTCTTTCACTTTCATCAAGAGGTTTCTTAGTTTTTCTTCATTATCTGCCATACGGGTGGTGTCATCTGCATATCTGAGGTTATTGATATTTCTCCCAGCAATCTTGATTCCAGCTTGTGCTTCATCCAGCCCAGCGTTTCTCATGATGTACTCTGCATAGAAGTTAAATAAGCAGGGTGAAAATATACAGCCTTGACGTACTCCTTTCCTGATTTGAAACCTGTCTGTTCCACGTCCAGTTCTAACTGTTGCTTCCTGACCTGCATACAGATTTCTCAAGAGGCAGGTTAGGTGGTCTGGCATTCCCATTTCTTTCAGAATTTTCCATAGTTTATTGTGATCCACACAGTCAAAGGTTTTGGCATACTCAATAAAGCAGAAATAGATGTTTTTCTGGAACTCTCTTGCTTTTTCCATGATCCAGTGGATCCTCTGCCTTTTCTAAATCCAGCTCCAAAATCTGGAAGTTCACGGTTCACATACTGTTGAAGCCTGGCTTGGAGAATTTTGAGCATTACTTTACTAGCATGTGAGATGAGTGCAATTGTGCAGTAGTTTGAGCATCCTTTGTCATTGCCTTCCTTTGGGATTGGAATGAAAATTGATCTTTTCCAATCCTGTGGCCACTGCTGAGTTTTCCAAATTTGCTTACATATTGAGTGCAGCACTTTCATAGCATCATCTTTCAGGATTTGAAATAGCTCAACTGGGATTCCATCACCTCCACTAGCTTTATTCATAGTGATGCTTTCTAAGGCCCACTTGACTTCACATTCCAGGATGTCTGGCTCTAGATGAGTGATCACACCATCATGATTATGTGGGTTGTGAAGATCTTTTTTGTACAGTTCTTCTGTGTGTTCTTGCCACCTCTTCTTAATATCTTCTGCTTCTGTTAGGTTCACACCCTTTCTATCCTTTATTGTGCCCATCTTTGCATGAAATGTTCCCTTGGTATCTCTAATTTTCTTGAAGAGATCTCTAGTCTTTCCCATTCTATTGTTTCCCTCTATTTTTTTTTTTTACTTTTAAATTTTCTTTATTTATTTATTTTTATTTTACTTTATAATACTGTATTGGTTTTGCCATACACTGACATGAGTCCACCATGGGTATACATGAGTTCCCAAATCTGAACCCCCCTCCCACCTCTCTCCCCATATCATCTCTCTGGGTCATCCCAATGCACCAGCCCCAAGCCTCCTGTATCCTGTATCGAACCTAGACTGGCGATTCATTTCTTACATGATAGTATACATGTTTCAGTGCCATTCTCCCAAATCATCCCACCCTCTCCCTCTCCCTCAGAGTCCAAAAGTCTGTTCTATACATCTGTGTCTCTTTTACTGTCTCACATACAGGGTTATCATTTCCATCTTTCTAAATTCCATATATATGTGTTAGTACAGTGTATTGGTGTTTTTTCTTTCTGGCTTACTTCACTCTGTATAATCAGCTCCAGTTTCATCCACCTCATTAGAACTGATTCAAATGTATTCTTTTTAATGGCTGAGTAATACTCCATTGTGTACCAATATTTTCTTATCCATTCATCTGCTATTTTTTAGCACTGATCATTGAGGAAGGCTTTCTTATCTCTCCTTCCTGTTCTCCAGAACTCTGCATTCAACTGGGTATATTTTTTCTTTTCTTCTTTGCTTTTCACTTCTCTTCTTTCCACAGCTATTTGTAAGGCCTCCTCAGACAGCCATGTTGCTTTTTTACCTTTCTTTTTCTTGGTGATGGTCTTGATCCCTGTTTCCTATACAAAGTCATGAACCTCCATCCATAGTTCATCAGGCACTCTATCAGATCTAGTCCCTTAAATCTATTTATCACTTCCACTGTATAAATTGAAGGATACATTCTGTCTCCAATTTTTATTATAAATATCATTTATTCAAATGTTATTAAATGTTTTTTCCTTAATTTTTATGACAAATATGTGTTCTTTCATAGACCATTAGTGTGGCAAATCATGTTGATTAATTTTTGATGGCCAAACATACTTGCCTTCTTGGGATAAACCTGAAGGTGATATATTGCAGTATTATATATGATTATAACTATATACATATATAGTTATAACAATATGTTACAATTTATATATATATATTATTATATAGAATGTGTAGAATACAATACAGATTTAATAAACTAATATTATATAGAATTTTACATGTACTTTAAGAAGGGAAATAGACTTTATATCTGTTTCCCTGTATTATGTTGGTATGAAAATAATACAAATCACCTAAAATAAGTTGATAAATTCTCCCTATGTGTTTTTAAAAAACCACTTGCATAAAATAAATATTATGTATTTCTTGGAAACTTGAAAGAACATATGTAAAATAACATCTGAGTTTCTGCATTAGGAGCAAAGGATGTTGAACTGTATTTTGGCTTATTTAATGGCTTTTCTCTTGTTTCTTGTTCCGTGTTGGCAATATTGTGGTAGGAAAAAGTTGAACAAGATTATAAAATATACTTTCATAGAACTGTTCATAAAATTTTTACATTACAACTATTATATATATATTTTGTTTTTCAATTTATTTTATATTTTTACCATCCACCTTTTTCCCTCAATGCCAGATTTTCCCATCTTATCTATCTCAAAAAAAAACTCCAGATTTTTCTTTAGCTACTATTTCTTATTGTTTAAATTCTCTGTATCATTAACTTCTGCTATTATCTTTAATATTATTTCTGATATCTTTGGGTTTATTCTGAAACACTTCCTCCTCCTGAGTTGAAAGCTTTGCTCATTTACTTTCCATATTTCTTCCTTTTAGAGAAGTGTATTTAATATTTTCAATTTCCCTTATGTGCTTCTTCAGCTGTATCTAGGAAATTTTGAGTTTTCTTCTTCATTCAGGAAAATCATTTTGTCATTTTTAATGGTATTATACCTTCAACAAAAATGTTATTAAAAGGTACAATCTGTAGCTTTTAAGACATTATTTCATTATTGACATATAATTTCATTGCCTTAAGATTAGAAAACTGTATGATGTTGATATTACATGTCACAGTTTGTGTATTACATGTATGTTCAGAAATAATATGAAACCTGTTTGCTGAATATAAATCTCCCCATGTATTTATATTCATCAGTTAAAATCTATTATTCTATTTTTCTATCCTATGCTTACTTTTTTGTACTTTTGATTTTTGTTTTTGATATTCTTAAATTTCATTTTAATAGATCTGGACAGTTTCCTACACCCCTTTAGAAACACTGTTTCACTCTCTTAAGTCATTTTGACCTCAGGCATTTGATTTTTCCTAATTTATGGTAAAATCTCTATAATTAGTTTGACAATTATTTCATTCCTTCTACTTATTTTTATCTCATTTGAAGACTTCTATTAAATGAATGCTTACAATTCTGCCTTTATCCTTCATATCTCTTAAATTTTACTTAAAAATTTCCACCACTTTTTCCTTTCTTTTTGGCTCCTTCCTACATAATTTACGCATTTGATTTTACAGAAACTTCTTCATTCTGTGACTCTATCCAATCTACTGTTCAACACATTTTTATAGTTTTTAATCTACTATGCCATTTCATACTTAATTTTCCAAATTGCCTCTTGATAATTATTTACTTCTATTTCTGTTCATCAATATCCATTATTACCTCTTTAAGAAACCTACTGTTTGGACTTTAAAAAGTTATTCTCTCTAGACAATTCTTCATGGGGATAGGTTGTTTAGCTTTTTGTCTCTCAAAGGAGTTATATTACTCAGAGGTTTTATTATTATTCTCTAGGATCTCATCCTTACCTGGCAATATACACCCAAAGGGAGGGATGAAAGTCCAGACCCTAACTTGTGCCCCTTCCAATAAGTTTAGAGGTAGGGGTGTGTGTGTGTGTGTGTGTGTGTGTGTTAGCGCTCGTGTGTATGTGTGTGTGTGTGTGTGTGTGTGTGTGTTAGCGCTCAGTGAAAAAAGCCTCTGTCATCAAAGTATGAGTCCATTGTTCTTTACTGACCTTAGCAAACCTCAGGAGATGGCTTTGCCCCACAGAAACTCCATCTAGAAACTGCTTCCTTCCCAAAGCTACACCCCTTGCTTGTAATCACTTAAGACTTTGGGGTGGATGGGGAGAAAAAAAGGAAGGAATACTCATGAATTGCCTGGGCTAATTGTTATAATCCAGTGTAGGGGACAATCCTAACAGTGTAGGGAACAATCCTTGGACTGCCCTTAAGAAGTATGGCCTGTTTCCTGTCTCAGAGTAGAATCATAGAGGACAGTGTTTGCCCAGTGACATGTGTAAGGAGGTGGTTTGAAAACACACACACATACATGCCATGAAAAGGTCTTACCCTGCCCTTGGCTCCTAGACCTTCCCCCTTCTTGGTGTCTGTATCAGCCTTTACTCAGTCCCACTTCTCTCCAGGGCTTTATCAGGATGTAGCAACATGGCTCTTGGTTTTACAGTATTAGTATTATTTGCAGCATCGGCAAGAAGGGAATCAGAGGATTATATCTGTTTGCTATTTTGCCAGAGCCTAAAACCTATTCCGAGGTATTTCTGATAGGTATATTTCCCTCGATGTTGAAAACATTTAATATTTGTCCACTACAAATAATTTTGGCTATTAGTTTAGAAAAGATAGTGTTTCTTTATTTTAAAATGTGTTAATGCTTTTGTAATTACCTGAAATCAATGTTTTTCCTCTTTTTTTTAACTTTATTTTACTTTACAATACTGTGTTGGTTTTGCCATACATTGACATGAATCCACCACGGGTGTACATGAGTTCCCAAACATGATCCCCCCTCCCACCTCCCACCCCATATCATCTCTCTGGATCATCCCCGTGCACCAGCCCCAAGCATCCTGTATCCTGCATCGAACATAGACTGGCAATTCGTTTCTTACATGATAGTATACATGTTTCAATGCCATTCTCCCAAATCATCCCACCCTCTCCCTCTCCCTCAGAGTCGAAAAGTCCGCTCTACACATCTATGTCTCTTTTGCTGTCTCACATACAGGGTCATCATTACTATCTTTCTAAATTCCATATATATGTGTAAGTATACTGTATTGGTGTTTTTCTTTCTGGCTTACTTCACTCTGTATAATCGGCTCCAGTTTCATCCATCTCGTTAGAACTGATTCAAGTGTATTATTTTTAATGGCTGAGTAATACTCCATTGTGTATATGTACCACAGCTTTAGGAACGTATATATAACTTGTCAAGGCATCTAGAGGAACTTTATGCAGACTGCATTACATGGAGAGCGTCTCATCTAAACATCAATATTACTGGGTATGTTTTATTTGATTATGGTAGATAATTCTTTGCATTATTTACCTTTACATGTTTCATTTGTCTTTCTTATCTACTTTTATGAGTGAAAACTTTTAGTGTTACTTGTTCAGTTGTGTCTGACTCTTTGGGACCCCACGGACTATAGCCTGCCAAGCTTCTCTGTCCATGGAATACTCCAGGCAAGACTACCAGGCTGGATAGCCATTCCCTTCTCCAGGGGATCTTCCTGCCACAGGAACTGAACCCAGGTCTCCTATATCTCAGGCAGATTCTTTTACCATCTCAGCCATAAGGGGAATCCTTTATGGAGTGAAATCAATCTCTATTATCTCACATTTTTTTTATAGAATATTCTTTTTAATAAATTGTTACATGTTCATCCAGGAATAAAAGCCATGACCACATATAGCTATTCCTTGAATACTGAAAGAATTAACCAGTTAATTCATCCATGGATTGGACTATATGAAATTTCTAATACCCAACTAGTTTTGACCTAGGAAAACAGACATTTCATGTTTTTATCCACATGAATATTAGAAAGAACACTTCATATAGCTCTAATCAAGTTTTTACTTTGTTGACAGAAAACATTGATATACTGATATTACTTTTTTGATTAAATGGAAGAGCATTCTTACTTCTTTCCCAAATCTACCACAAACATTTAGAATGATATGCATACATGTGTTTCAAGAACAATTCTAGAGAAATTTAAAAAAAAAACTATCATTTTATTTACTAATCTTCTTGCCTATTATGTTCTAAAGAAAACAGAGAAAAATTCAGTTTCATTTACCTATTGCTTGTCTTGTTCATTTCAGCCTTTCTTGGAAGGCATACATGGGAAAAACAAACCAATGAACCAAGAACTCATGGGAGAGTCTTTCGAGTTCATTTTCTGGGTGAGTGCTTCTCTACCCGACCACCAAAACAAAGAAGCTTCTAGGAAGTTAAAGAATTAAAAAAATAGGGAGAAAGAATGAGTCACAAGAGGGTCTTACCCTTTTACTAAGAGTGAGATTGAATAAAGAATTTGGAAAATCACTGCAACTTATGTATGTGTGTCTAGTTCTCGTGGACTATTCTATTTTTCAAGTTGAAAGAAAAGTATGAAATTGAAAGTCACTCAGTTGTGTCAGACTCTTTGTGACCCCATGGACTATACAGTCCATGGAATTCTCCAGGCCAGAATACTGGAGTGGGTAGCCTTTCCCTTCTCCAGGGGATCTTCCCAATCCAGGGATCGAACCCAGGTCTCCTGCATTGCAGTCAGATTCTTTACCAGCTGAGCTACTTTTCATGTTAAGTATACATTATACTTATTTTGTGAGGCTATGAAATTCCAGAAAATATAATATTAAAACATCACTGGTCATGTTAATGTAAAGTAATTTATCATAAATTAAACTGATAGAAATTTGAGGATTTTAAAGATAAAGTGCCCTTGGATAGAGTCTGGTATACATTTTCTACATGAAATATGATTCAAAATTGAAAGAAAATTAAATTTCCAGGGCAAAATATTAAAAAAACTTTATGTGACCCCTGTGTTAACTTCAATTTTCATTTAAAAGGTAAGACAGTAGAGGGACTTCCCTGGTGATCCAATGGTAAAGAATCTGTCTTGCAATACAAAGGACGTGGATTCAATCTCTGGTCAGGTAACTAAGATCCCACATGTGCTGTGAAGCAACTAAGCCTACATGCTGCAACTACTCTGTCCACATGCCCCAGTGAAAGAGTATACATGCTGCACTGACAGATTCCCCATGACTCAAAGAATATCCCACAAGTTGCAACTAAGACCCACAAGCTGCAGCCAAATAAATATTTCTTTTAAATCAATTGGTCAAAGGTAAAAGGTAAGATAGTGGAGTTCAGTTCAGTTCAGTTCATTTCAGTCGCTCAGTCGTGTCCGACTCTTTGCAACCCCATGAATTGCAGCACGCCAGGCCTCTCTGTCTATAACCAATTCCCAGAGTCCACCCAAACCCATGTCCATTGAGTCAGTGATGCCATCCAGCCATCTCATCCTCTGTCGTCCCCTTCTCCTCCTGCCCTCAATCTTTCCCAGCATCAGGGTCTTTTCCAATGAGTCAGCTCTTCACATCAGTGGCCAAAGTCTTAAGAGTTTCAGCTTCAACATCATTCCTTCCAAAGAACACTCAGCACTGATCTCCTTTAGAATGGACTGGTTGGATCTCCTTGCAGTCCAAGGGACTCTCAAGAGTCTTCTCCAACACCACAGTTCAAAAGCATCAATTCTTCGGTGCTCAGCTTTCTTTGTAGTCCAACTCTCACAACCATACATGACCACTGGAAAAACCATAGCCTTGATTAGATGGACCTTTGTTGACAAAGTAATGTCTCTGCTTTTGAATATGCTGTCTAGGTTGGTCATAGCTTTCCTTCCAAGGAGTAAGCATCTTTTAATTTCACGGCTGCAATCATCATCTGCACTGATTTGGGGCCCCCAAAAATAAAGTCAGCCACTGTTTCCATTGTTTCCCCATCTATTTGCCATGAAGTGATGGGACCGGACGCCATGATCTTAGTTTTCTGAATATTGAGTTTTAAGCCAACTTTTTCACTCTCTGATTTCACTTTCATCAAGAGGCTCTTTAGCTCTTCTTCACTTTCTGCCATAAGGGTGGTGTCATCTCCCTATCTGAGGTTATTGATATTTCTCTCAGCAATCTTGATTCCAGCTTGTGCTTCCTCCAGCCCAGTGTTTCTCGTGATGTACTCTACATATACGTTAAATAAGTAGGGTGACGAGATAAAGCCTTGACGTACTCCTTTTCCTATTTGGAACCAGTCTGTTGTTCCATGTCCAGTTCTAACTGTTGCTTCCTGACCTGCATACAGATTTCTCAAGAGGCAGGTCAGGTGGTCTGCTTTCCCATCTCTTTCATAATTTTCCCCAGTGTATTGTGATCCACACATTCAAAGGCTTTGGCATAGTCAATAAAGCAGAAATAGATGTTTTTCCGGAACTCTCTTGCTTTTTCGATGATCCATAGGATGTTGGCAATTTGATAGTGGAGAGAAGTAAGTAATCAGCCATTGTATCTTCAGAAAATATATTTCAGAAGGTACTCACTGATTCCAGGATTGTTTGGGCTCATTAGAGCTAAGTCTGTGTCAGAGACACTTTCCTCTCTGTTCACTTTGTTCTTGCTCCCCCTATGGTTTTGATGATTCCCAGCCCTCCTCTTTTAAGAATTCAAATCTATTGCTTCTTTCGTGACCTGTTTCAAAGCTTATCTTTTAAAGCAGGATCTCTTAAATATCCCCTCCCCAATACACACAAAATTTTCTACTCTACTGACTACCCTCAGGTAGGAAAGTTGATTTTTATTCCTAGGAGAATGAGCCACACCCTTTATATTCCACAGAACTCTTTCTCATCTCTTAGATTTTCATTACTAAAGACTCTTTTTTGTGTTAGACATCACCCTCTCCTTGAAATTCCCTTCTGAAAATACAAGTATCTGGGGAAGATACATAAGACCCTTAATACTTCAGTATGCATAAGATTACAGTATGTCTGTTCAGCCCAGAAGTCTCATCAGAGTTCTAGGTGCCAAGAGGAAAAGATGAATGCTTAAAGAAAAATGAGACAAAGTCTAGAGTAAGATAAGCCCACCACTTTTTCCTTTGGCCTTCTTAGTTAGCATGTAACTATATTTTGGTTTGATGTGAAAAGTAAGATGGTGAGGTCTACTGTTAAATTACCTAGGTTCAAATTCAAGGCTGCAGTATTCTTTTAGAATATTGTCTAACATATCAATGTACTTTTCATGCCAATACTCTGTACATCAGATCTCTTTTCCACGTTCCTAATTTATAATTGAAATGTTTGACAGACCTGGATTTTACTGAAAATACTAAAAGGAGAGATGCTAGCTGATCTTGATATTTGCAATATTCACATGCTAATAAAATATATTTATTCCAAATAGAATATTGGGTATATTAACATGTTAACAGAATAGATTTTTAGAATATATATAACACAATAGATTTTTAGAATAGGGGCAAGAAAGGTGAATATTATAATGAAGGAGATTAGTGATTTACACATTAGCAATATAGATATCAAATCTATCCAACAAAGCAAGGTCCCTTGAAATAATGTGCATTCTCAATGTAGCTTTCAGCTCAGCATCACTCCTTAAAGCTCTTATACATGCCTTCAAAAGAGGACAGGTGCTGCACTAAAAATAGACATTCTGATTCCTAGTTACCAACCTTCATTACCTTTACTCTCAATGATCATTTTAATTCTTGTCTTGCCTTATTTGGGGTATTTCTTTCTTCCTGGCTACATTTTCCCTCTCCGGGACAAAATGATTAATCTTCCCTCAGTCTCTTCCAAGTTTGACCCATCAACTCATCACTGCTCCCCTCCAGCTGGCATCTGGCATTCAAGTAGAAGAAAGGAAACTACATATCAAAAATTATATAAAAAGAGCCCACACTGCATAAGAAAATTTAACACCTAGGATTTGTAATCCCTTTCAAAGGTAAGACACACTGTCTTATAAAATGCATTTATATTATTACCCTCTCTAAAGAAACACATTTATTTCTGTTGGGGGAATAATTTAAGAGAAAAATCTTTGAATTTTTAGTTGTTTTAACCCAAGTAAGACTATTCTTGTGTAATCATTGTGGATTAACCATTACTGATGCAACAATGACAATACATTAAGATTTTTATTGATGGTATGGTGAATCCACAGAGGCTTGATATTGTTGAGCAGAATTTTCCAGTCTCATTTTGCATTTATTTTCACAAGTAAAGCACAAGCAATTTATAAATATTTAAAGATGTGAATAAAATACACTATTGAGCCCTTGATCACTTATAGTCTGGCCTGCTTTTTTATGTTAGAGTAATGGAGTGAGATTGGAATGAAGGTAATGGTACTGCATTCAATCCTGGACAGTGGGGCTTGTTTCTCCCATGTGTAGCAGTGGGGGGAAATTAAGGTCTTATTCTTGCTTTAATTCAGATCACAAACTGCATCATTTTGAAACAATCAGTTATGCTCACTGGCACTCTAAATTAAGATTCTGTCTAAATCAAGGTCACCCAGGGTCTAAATTTTTAAAAAGCTACAGAAACCATGGGAGGAGGGCTGGACTGTGAGTTTGCCATTAGCAGACACAAACTATCAATATTACACAAACTGGATAAACAACAAGGTCCTACTGTATGGCACAGGGAACAATAGTCAATATTCTATTTTAAACCATAATGGAAAAGAACATGAAAAAGAATGTAGATAACTGAATCACTTTGCTGTACAGCAGAAATTAATACAACATTGCAACTATACTACAATAAAATTTAAAAGAAAAAAAAAAAAGGAATTCAAGCTGGCAGAGCTGGGCAAGGTGGAGAGAGACACAAACCTTTATTTTGCAGCTTCCAAGACGCCAGTGGGGCCTTCCTTTGGAAGAGTTGAGCCCTACCGAAAGTCAACTCCTAACACTTGGCGAGGCTGGGGAAGTGCACTACCGTCCGTGGGAAGCAGAGGCCCTACCCAGCAGCCCCCGCGGGAGAGGCGGGGCAGATCTCTGGATCCTACCAGGAAAGAGGTGAGGGTGCGAGGAGACCTGCCGGAATGGGCTACACCTGGTTGGCTTTCACAGGGAATCAGTGCCTAGAAGAGCCTCCTTTGCTCCGGATCAGCTGGAACGGCCCAGGTATGGGTATAGGGAGCGGAAGCTTTGCATCTTCGCCGCAGCCCTGAGTCCACTGGCGTCAGGAGCAGCCCTCCCCTTGGTGGGGACCGTGATGCCAGTGGCACTGCGGTGGACCCCTGCTGAGTGAAGTTTTGATGCGTGGGCACTTGGGTCTCAGTTTCCTGTGCGTGTCTTTGAGTCCTTTCTGGAGATGACTGCAGGGATCTCAAAGCTCTCATTAGCCCTGCTCAGAGTAAATTGCTTAGAACCCGGAAACAAGTGCTGTTCCATATCCTGCTCGGGTCCATGGTCCCGGGGAGGAAATATTTTCTGTCTCTTCTGGAAGCCCTTGGATGACACTAGCTTCACTGCTTGGGAAAGAAATAATTGATCAGTCATAGCATATTGTCAGCTGAGCAGCAGTGACAAAAGAACCATCCAGACAGTGCGGTTACCTAGGCCTTGACTCCACCGCCTCTGTACATAAGTCTATCCTCTGCATGAGCTCTTTTTGAAAACACTAGTGATCTATCTTGTAAAGCACCTGGTACTTCTCGGTCATAACACCCCAATCTACCTAAGGAGGTGTGGATATAAAAGTTGGAGAAGAAATGGAAACGATTGGAAAGAAAAGGGTATCCTTCAAGTTTAAGGAAGCAGTTAAGCAAAAGTAAGCAATATTGCGAGTCCAAATTGCACAAAGAAAAGTATCTCTCCAAGTTTCCTCTGCAGCTCTTCACTTACACCCCAGCGGAAATACTAGTCTTTCTGCAGGATGTATTCAGGGGACATTTGCACAGCCATCTGTAAGAATTTACAGTATTTACTAAGGATGGAGAATTAGGGACCAGTTATAGTGGGAATTTGTTAGACTCATTCTGCTTTCTCTGTGTTTTGATTAGCCTTTGTTTTGTTTGTTTGTTTTGCATATGGGTAGCCAGAAGGGGCATACATGTGTGTGCATATAGCTGAATGATTCATCTTCTGGAGCTGTTACAACTAATTTTTTAATGAAACAATTATTTATTGTGGTTAGCATTTGGCTTTAGTCAGATGATGAGAAATTAGATAAATATTCCAGTAAAGACTATATTTTGAAATCCTGCCCCTTGGATTAGAGAGAGAAGGATATGGACTTCCAAAATACATAGAGGATGATAATGTACCTGCCTCCACATGTTTATTCACTGTTCATGATTCTTCCTCTTCAGATGGGCTCTAAATAAGTGTTTCCTCTTGCTGGTTGACTTAACTTCGCTTGAAGAACTGGTGAGCACAGAGGAGAGGATTACAGTGAATTGAAAACGCATGAACTGTTCAATAATATTTAATACCATATATGGTTTTATTCAGACACTTTTGGGACAAAATTTCTGGTTCTGTCCTACTCTCCATTGTTAAGGAAACTTAACAATGTGTCATTATTTATGTTGTTTATACCCCTTTCCCTCAAAGGTCTTAGCAAACTTAGAAAATGAGTAATAGGTAGGGCCAATAGAAGTTCTCAGAAAAAGTCCTGTCTTTTTCATAGATTAAAAACATGACTATCTTTGGACATCTTCAGTAATTTGAAAAGTACACACCCCACTGGTTGAGAAAAATAATTTAAAAGATGGCCCCAAGCGTGTTTAGACATTGGGACATGAGGCAAGTTTAAAGGAATTGCAAAATAAGCTCTTAAATTTTTATTTTTATTTGTACAAAGTTTTGGTGGGTTTTTCTTTTCAATTAAATACTCCCTGTCCTGTACCCCTTTCCACCTCATTTTTAGAATGTTCTCTTGCAGTGACAGTTAGCAGTGCAGTTACATATGGCCAAGGGGCTAACAAAATATTCCACTGGGATATTAGGAGCTTAATTTGTGGGATAAAACTCTGTTCTCAGGCCTCTGCTCTCAGACCCCACAGGGCTGTCAAGCAGTGCTGGAGGGCAGTAGGACTTGGTTATAACTTTTATAGCATTTCACATGACTCTAAGACAATTGTTTTCCACTAGATTTCAGTTGAAGCTGTTAGTTCCTTAGGAGTCCCTCCATCTGGGTTTCCATTAATCTTTGTAAGAGGCTCGAATCTTTCACACTCCTACTTTGTCTGCATCTGCAGCAGGATGATGGCGGATGGAACAAATTATTCTTATTGTTTTCTGGTATCCTTGCTCATTACAAAATATTCCATAAAAGATGGCACCTTGTGGGTGGGATTTGTTAAAGAGAACAAAATAAGAATGATTGACGACCCTGTATGCAAGACAGGGAAAGAGACACAGATGTGTATAACGGACTTTTGGACTCAGAGGGAGAGGGAGAGGGTGGGATGATTTGGGAGAATGACATTCTAACATGTATACTATCATGTGAATTGAATCGCCAGTCTATGTCTGACGCAGGATGCAGCATGCTTGGGGCTGGTGCATGGGGATGACCCAGAAAGATGTTATGGGGAGGGAGGTGGGAGGGGGGTTCATGTTTGGGAATGCATGTAAGAATTAAAGATTTTAAAATTTAAAAAATAAAAAACTAAAAAAAATAAAATAAAATAAAATAAAATAAGATAATATAGCTACTATCACAAAAAAAAAAGAGATTTTTGTTTTAAAATACATTTTTCTGGAAAGATCTTTGTGCATGTGGGGGGAGGCGGGGGAGGTAAGGTGTTAACCTAAGGATTATTGAAGTTAATTTAGATTAGAGACGTTCACCCTTTATTGGGATATAGTTCTAGGCATTTTAGAATAAGGTTAACATTACATAAAGCAAAATAGTCCATTTTAGTGACTGGTGCATGTACAAGTTTTCCCAAACATGAACAGTCATGCAGCATCTCTGAAATCAAACTATAGAATATTTCTAAAACTCCAGTTTTCTTATTCTCCTTTGTAATAAATTATCTTCACTTACCCTATCCCCTAACAACCATTGATCTGATTTTGCCCCCACAGTTTTGCCTTTTTCAGAAAGTCCTATAAATGAATCCAACATGTATATAGCCTTCATGTCTGGCTTTTTTCACTTAGCATAATCCTTTTGAGATTCCTCCATGTTCCTTTCATGTGTCAATTGGTTCATTTCAGCCACTCAGTTGTGTCTGACTCTTTGCGACCCCACGGACTGAAGCACACCAGGCTTCCCTGTCCATCACCAACTCCCAGAGCTTGCTCAATCTCACGTCCATTGAGTCAGTGATGCCATCTAACCATCTCATCCTCTGTTGTCCCCTTTTCATCCTGCCTTCAAACTTTCCCAGCATCAGGGTCTTCTCCAATGAAAAGTATTGCATCAGTTGGCCAAAGTATTGAAGGTTCAGCTTCAGCATCAGTCTTTCTAATTAATCTTCAGCACTGATTTCCTTTACAATTGACTGATTTGATCTCCTTGTAGTCCAAGGGACTCTCAAGAGTCTTCTCTAGCACCACAGTTCAAAGGCATTGATTCTTCAGTGCTCAGCTTTCTTTGTGGTCCAACTCTCACATCTATACATGACTACTGGAAAAATCAGAGTTTTGACTATATGGACCTTTCTCAGCAAAGTAATGTCTCTGCTTTTTAATATGAAGTCTAGGTTTGTCATAACTTTTCTACCAAGGAACAAGCGTCTTTTAATCTCATGACTGCAGTCACCATCGGCAGTGATTTTGAACCCCACGAAAGTAAAGTCTGTCACTGCTTCCATTGTGTCCACATCTATTTGCCATGAAGTGATGGAGCCAGATGACTTTCATTTTTTGAATATTGAATTTTAAGCCAGCTTTTTCACTCTCCTCTTTCACTTTCAAGAGACTCTTTAGTTCCTCTTCACTTTGTGCCATAAGGGTGGTGTCATCTGCATATCTGAGGTTATTGATATTTCTCCTGGCAATCTTGATTCCAGCTTGTACTTCATCTGGCCCAGCATTTCACATGGTCTACTCTGCATAGAAGTTAAATAAGCAGGGTAACAGTATATAGCCTTGACATACTCCTTTCTCAATTTGGAACCAGTCTGTTGTTCCATGTCCATTTCTATCTGTTTCTTCTTGACCTGCATACAGATTTCTCAGGAGGCAGGTAAGGTGGTCCAGTATTCCCATCTCTTTAAGAATTTTCCACAGTTTGTTGTGATCCACACAGTCAAAGGCTTTAGCATAGTCAATGAAGCAGAAGTAGATGTTTTTCTGGTATTCTCTTGCTTTTTAGATGATCCAACAGATTTTGGCAATTTGATCTCTGGTTCTTTGCCCTTTTCTAAATCCACCTTAAACATTTGGAAGTTCTCAATTCATGTACTGTTGAAGTCTAGCTTGAAGAATTTTGAGCATCACTTTGCTAGTGTGTGAGATGAGTGCAATTGTGCAGTAGTATGAACCTTATGACCAACCTAGATAGCATATTCAAAAGCAGAGACATTACTTTGCCAAAAAAGGTCTATCTAGTCAAGGCTATGGTTTTTCCAGTGGTCATGTATGGATGTGAGAGTTGGACTGTGAAGAAAGCTGAGCACCGAAGAATTATGCTTTTGAACTGTGGTGTTGGAGAAGACTCTTGAGAGTCCCTTGGACTGCCAAGAAATCCAACCAGTCCATCCTAAAGGAAATCAGTCCTGAATATTCATTGGAAGGACTGATGCTGAAGCTGAAACTCCTGTACTTTGGCCACCTCATGCAAAGAGCTGACTCATTGGAAAAGACCCTGATGCTGGGAAGGATTGGGGGCAGGAGGAGAAGGGGACGACCGAGGATGAGATGGTTGGATGGCATCATTGACTCGATGGACATGAGTTTGGATAAACTCCAGGAGTCGGTGATAGACACGGAAGCCTGGCGTGCTGTGATTCATGGGGTCGCAAAGAGTTGGACACGACTGAGCAACTGAACCGAACCTAACTAATGAACCTTCTTTGGCATTGCCTTTCTTTGGGATTGAAATTAAAATTGACCTTTTCCAGTCCTGTGGCCACTGATGAGTTTTCCAAATTTGCTGATATATTGAGTGCAGCCCTTTCACAGAAATCTTTTAGGATTTGAAGTAGCTCAACTGGAATTCAATCACCTCCACTAGCTTTGTTCATAGTGATGCGTCCTAAGGCCCACTTGACTTTACATTCCAGGATGTCTGGCTCTAGGTGAGTGATCATATCAGCATTGTGGTTATCTGGGTCATTAAGATCTTTTTCGTACAATTCTTCTGTGTATTCTTGCCACCTCTTCTTAATATCTTCTGCTTCTGTTAGGTCCATTCTGTTTCTGTCCTTTATTGTGCCCATTTTTGCATGAAATGTCCCCTTGGTATTTAAAATTTTCTTGAAGAGCTCTCTAGTCTTTCCCATTCTATTGTTTTCCTCTATTTCTTTGCGTTGATCACTGAGGAAGGCTTTTTTTTTTAATCTCTCCTTGCTATTCTTACTATGCATTCAGATGGTAATATCTTTCCTTTTCTCCTTTACCTTTCACCTTTCTTCTTTTCTCAGGTATTTATAAGCCCTCCTCAGACAATAATTTTGCCTTTTTGCATTTCTTTTTCTTGGGGATGGTTTGGATCACTGCCTCCTATACAATGTTATGAACCTCTGTCCATAGTTCTTCAGGCACTCTGTCAGATCTAATCCCTTGGATCTATTTGTTACTTCCACTGTATAATCATAAGGGATTTTATTTAGGTCGTACCTGACTGGTCTAGTGGTTTTCCCTACTTTCTTCAATTTAAGTCTGAATTTTGCAGTGAGGAGTTTATGATCTGAGCCACGGTCAGGTCCTGGTCTTGTTTTTGCTGACTGTATAGAGCTTCTCCATCTTTGGCTGCAAAGAATATTATCAGTCTGATTTTGGCATTGACCATCTGGTGATGTCCATGTGTAGAGTTTTCTCTTGTGTTTTTGGAAGAGGATATTTGCTATGTTCATTGTATTCTCCTGGCAAAACTCTGTTAGCCTTTGCCTGCTTCATTCTGTGCTCCAAGGCCAAACTTTGCTTTTACTCCAGGTATCTCTTGACTTCCTACTTTTGCATTCCAGTCCCCTATGATGAAAAGGACATCTTTTTTTGGTGTTAGTTCTAGAAGGCCATGTAGGTCTTCATTGAACTTTTCAACTTCAGCTTCTTTGCCATTAGTGTTTGGGGCATAGACTTGGATTACTGTGATATTTAATGATTTGCCTTGGAAATGAACAGAGATAATTTGTCATTTTGAGATTGCACCCAAGTACTGCATTTCAGACTCTTTTGTTGACTATGAGGTTTACTCCATTTCTTCTAAGGGATTCATGTGTCAATAGTTTGTTCCTTATTTCTTTTGAGTATCATTCATTTTATGGATATGTATTTACATACATACATTTTTTATGTGAATGTACTACAGTTTAGTAACTATAATAATAGGTGAACTTTTGAGTTATTTCTAGTTTGGGGTTATTATGAAGAAAATGACTTTAACCATTCACATACAAGTCTTTGCGTGCCCAAAAGTTTTCATGTGCCTCTATACAATACCTAGAAGTGAGGTTGATAGATTATGTAATTATATATTTAGTATTACAATAGACTGCCAAACTTTTCCACTGTGGCTAAACCTTGCTGGTGATTGCATTACCCCTGCAAGATATAAGCATTCCAACTGCTCCAAATCTTTACCAGTGCTTGGTATTGTCATGTTTGAAAAGTGGGGGGCATTGTTTGTTTTTTCTTTATGATTCTGTTTATGTAGCTATATCTCTTTGTGTTTTTTATTAAATTTGCCTAATGACTAATGATGCTTTATGTGTGTATGTGTCTAGGTATAATGATGTTATATATACATGTTACAATGCACATACTGTTTTAAACAATGAGAAAATATTTCATAAGCCCCACCTTGGGAGATTGAGCATGACATTGTGGAAAAATTGAGAACTTTGAAATTGGGCAGATAAGGGTTTGTATTCTGACAAGTTGTATAGACCTTTGTGTTCTTGCTTCCTCATTTCTTAGGTGACAATAATAATACCAGCCCCATATAGCGGTTAGAAGAATTACATTAAGATAGCATATCTAGTATGGCTAGTCAAATTCTACAGTCCCTTTTCCTTTTAGGATGGTGCTGGCCTTAATATATATGAAGCGTCTGCAAAAATAACCTCCATAGATGTTTGATGCCTGAAATTTTGGAAGCCAGAAACTTCATCTCCTGAGTGCCCTACGTGGAAGGAGAAGCCTTGGAAGTGTAACAAGAAATGATGAGTGACCCTCTAAAGAGTCAATGAGTCCTC